>NC_137119.1:19001350-19731350 GCF_949357685.1 Gobio gobio
GGATTCGTCCTGCAGATCTTACTGAGAGAGGGCTGTAAGAAGATCCTGGTGGCCGATTCGCTGTCTCTTCTACAGAGGATGCACAGGACGCAGAAGAGAGGAGTGCGGGTGGATGGTAATCAAACGTTTTGTCTTCCAGTCAACCAGGAAAAAATCACTCAAATAAGATCGGGGGAAATCAGCAGCTATTTTGTTTTATAGAAATGCTACAAAAATGTTCTTTTTTTCATTTCTCATAGAGGAGAATATCTGTGAATCCTGCCACACTCCTATTCTACCGCCAGGTATGCTTTGATTACTTTTTATGTGTCAGTTTGTATACATAAATACGGTTAAAAATATGTATAAGACTATTATATTTCTTTAATTGTATTATTTACTCACATATACTCATATATACTGTATGATAGGCCATACAGAAAGGGGGGGGGGATTAGATAGTTAAAGGATTAAAAGGGATTTGAGGGAATAAAAAGGAATAAGAACAGTAAAATAAGTTCTAGGTCTAATTATAGCCTATAATATAGTCATGAAGTAATCCAATTAAAAAAAAATTTTAACTGCACACATTCACTCGTTAGAGATTGTGCCCAATCAGCGAACAGAGGGAGTGGCTGAGAACGATGACGTTGATGTCGTGCTCTAGTTTGAGACATAGACCGTAAAAAAATATGGACGTAGTGTCCTTGACGTCACCCAGGATTCTGATGAGCAGTTTTGAAGCGCGCCGTTGCAGTTTTGAAGCTGGCCGTTGCCATCTTGGCAGCGCGTCATCACGCGTCACTCCCGGATAACAGAAAATGGGCAAAAAGGCGGGATGTGGGCGGAGCTGAAGTGACGCGATGACTAACAGACAGCAGATAAATCGCTATCCACTTGTCACTCGAAGTGGCCACTCCCTTAATTATGCAGAAATGTAATGCTTTATATAATGTAAACGAATGAGTTATAAAAAAAATTCACCCCCCTCACAGTTGTCATGAAGGGCAAAATTAGCCGTATAGACCAAAACCACAATTTGTACCAGGCTGTAAACATGTTTTAATCTGCTGTAAAGTTGGGCATTTTAACATGGGGCTCAATGAGATTCTGCTCCTTTCTGGAGCCTGTCCCTAGCGGCCAGTCGATGAATTGCAGTATATGTCACTTCCGTATTGGCTTCAAGAGAAACTGCGGAAGGTTGCCGCTTGGTTTGAGATGACATACGTCACGACCAAATGTTAGCGATTGGTTATGGCAGATCCAGAGTGGCTCTTGGCAGATCCAATAGTTTTAAACTTCAACAGAGTACCCGCCTTCAAGGAAGTCAACGCTTGTCAATGGAGAGTGGCCAGACCCTATGTACAAATGAAATGTACGAGAGTCTGGTAGGATCAGGCTAGATACGAGGGTCCATGGTATTAAAACATTAAGCATGGGAAAAAGCGCACCATCTAACTTGGATCACGAGTGACTTGATAACCAATCACATTAAAGTCTTCACGTCATTGGCTGTCGCACAACTCTGAATGAAATTCAATCACTGTTTGCAGATACCATAGAAATAAATGAGAAGTGCTGTAAACTGAATCATAGCTGTCGCACAATTGTCCATGACTTCTCTTAGGCCCCGTCCACACGGAGACGTGTTTAGCTGTATACGTAAAATTTTGTACAGTCTCCGCGTTTCGTCTACACGGATCCGCCGTTTTGGGAGCATGAATTCGATATTTTTTTAAACCGGGTCCTAGAGTGGATTTATCTGAAAACGACACCCTTGCGGTTTCTTGTGTACAACCAATCCGTATATTTTGTGAAACGGTGATGTCATCACACCACGTCAACCACGGGAAAGACTTGAAAGGGATACAACTACGGGCACTGGGCATGCGCACATCAATATTGCGTCTTAATTCCTGTATTTGCATTATTATCAGGGTAGGGTTGGGGTAGGTGTATGCGTTAATAAAACACATTGGTAAGTAGCTAATTTATTTATTGTTATTTTATTGTAAGATTTCTTCTCACTTCCTACCATTGCTGTACCCCTTCTCATAAATAAACATAATAAAGGCTAGATGTCTCGTCCGCGCTGCTGGCCAACTTGCTCAATTTTCTACCGATTTTCAAACTGTTTGGTGTTATAAACGCCAGAGATGTAGTTATGACACTGCATACTTATGAATAATTATTCATAATTTGTTCAAGCATCCAGAATTATAGCCACGTTAATAACGTTTGTAAGAAACCAGACCATTTGTAAATCCGTCAAGATTTCAGCGAGATAAGAGAATGTGTTTGTGCAGATCACTCGCCTGACATCAGATACTACAGAGCCCGCCAGAAAGCTTGCCTGTGACAAGATGGCCGCCGGTGATGACGTTAGAGACTCCGCCTTTATTATGTATATCTATTAGCCTGACAAGCCAGACCCACATCAAGATGTTGGGTCTGGAAACTCACCATTGACAGGGCTCAATCTGAGGGGCGTGATAAACGGTTGTCTTTCAAATTCCCTCTGCACGCAATTGGATAGCGCCATGAGCGCCACAACCAACCAGAGCAAAGAAGAAGGTGAAGCCGAGCTAACGTTAGTTGATAGACTTTCGCCGTATCCGGTCGGCAAAACTTCGAACAAATCTTCTTTTCTTAAGAATGACTTCAGTGCCGTTCTTTGTTCTTTTCTCAAAGAAAAGCTTAACTCCAAGTCTTCCAGAATCGTGGCCAAAGCCGATTCAAAAGACCGCTGTTCGCCAGCTTCTTTGTTTACGAGTAGCACGCAGAACCTCTGCAACTCTGCCGTGACGTGACTTCATTATGTTAAGCCCGCCCAACGATTCTACACACACTGTGATTGGCCTGACCAGAGTTTAGTTTTTTTTTTTTGTTAAACAAAAATGTTTCGTTAAAATTCATTCAAAAATATTTTAAAACGCATGTGCACAAAATATATACACCATATAAAAGTGCAATATACTCCTGTTGCCCAATCATCACTTTCATTCCCAAATTTTGAGTGTCCACCTCAAAATCATTTTGTTTGTTTTTCGTTTGTTTCAGACACGGCTCAAGCATTTGGTATGATGGTGTTTCACTGCAGACACATGTTCCACAAGGAGTGTCTGCCGTCCCCAGCAACGGTGAGTCTTCTGTAATCTTTACACATTGCTTTTTTTATTTGATTAAAGTCGTCATTTTTTTATGTTTGTATTTTTATAATCCATCTTAATATCTTCGAGACAAGTGGCACTATCTCAACATTACCCTGTATGTTTGAGCATCCCGACAAGTGATAATGGCACTTAAAGGTGCAGTGTGTGAATTTTAGCGGCATCTAGTGGTGAGGTTGTGAATTGCATTAACACACTGCTCATCCCCTTCGGGGGCAGACACGGGACAAAAATGTCGTCTGAGAGAGCAGAGAGTAGCTAGCGCTCTGTAGAGAAGTTTGTCCGTTTAGAGCTACTGTAGAAACATGGCGGCACAAAATGTTGATTCCACTCCAAGAGGACCCGCGATGTATGTAGATAGAAATGGCTCATTGTAAGGTTATAAAAACATAACAGTACATTTAAAGGGATAGTTCACCCAAAAATGAAAATTAGCCCATGATTTACTCTCCCTCAAGTCATTCGCGGTGTATATGACATTCTTCTTTCAGACGAATAAAATCTGAGTTATATAAAAAAAAGTTCTGGCTAATCCAAGCATTATAATAGCAGTAAACGTTGCTCTGTTTTTGAAGTCCATTAAAAAAAAAAATGCATCTGTCCGTCAAATAACGTGCTCCACGCGGCTTTGTGGTGTTAATAAAGGCCTTCTGAAGCGAACCGATGCATTTGTGTAAGAAAAATATCCATATTTAACTTTATAAAATAAAGTTTCGGCCGACCGCCTTCCGTATTCAATTTATGGAAAAAGTGTTGAAAGTGCCTTTACCGATCGAAAGACTAACGCGACCAGGTCCGCTCGTCATGACGTCACGTACGCATCTTGAGTTTCACTTTAAACTTTCAACACTTTTCCACAGAAGGCGATCGGCTGGAACTTTACTTGATAAAGTTTTAAATATGGATATTTTTCTTACACAAACGCATTAATTCGCTTCAGAAGGCTTTTAATAACACCCCGGAGCCGTGTGGAGCATGTTATTCGACAGAAAGGTGCATTTTTTTTATGGACTTCAAAAACAGAGCAACTATTACTGCTATTATAAAGCTTGGATTACTTTTTTAATATAACTCCGATTTTATTTGTCTGAAAGAAGAATGTCATACACACCTAGGATGACTTGAGGGTGAGTAAATCATGGGCTAATTTTAATTTTTGGGTGAACTATTCCTTTAAGTATAGGTCTTTATACACCACTGAAAACAGTTATGTATATTACATTGAATTTCTGTCATTAGAGCCTCATAAATACTACACACTGCACCTTTAATGATGCGGGGAATTACACACATCACCTTTTGAAGCCTTAAATGTAGCAAAATCTTTACTTTTGCACCATAAAAAGTCAGTTTTGTGTCCTCTCTGACAGGTTCTTGGAATACAGTATTGTAACATCTGCAGTGCAAAGCGGAGAGGCCCGGGCAGTGGCATTCTGGAGATGAAGAAATAATCATTCCTACTACTAGAATTACAGTTAAACATTTACCACACTTATTAGAAACTGTTACAAATACATTATTAAATGAGCTTCCCTTTAGTAACAGTATTTATCAAGCTTGGATCTTCATGTTAGATTGTGTTTGACCAAAACAGCGCCAATAAAGCACTTCCATAAGTCACCTCAGATGGTTGTTGCATCATTACTTTTTGTTGCTTTTTTCATCAAATGTCAAGGAAAACTAATTACCAAGTAATTTTTTTTTTTAATAAGATTAATTCAAAATGTTTATTAGCTCTAGTAATTTTTACTGATATCATATACTTTAAATTCAGAGAAATGTTCTTTCATAATAACAGTTTTTTTTTGTCCAGTTGAAAGAACAACATGGTGAGACTGAGGGGTTTTAATACATATACAGAATGGCCAGGATTCTGATACTTACTAAACGCACACATTTACAGTTTAACATTGCAAAACAGTTCCACACAAACTGGAACGCATTTCATAGCAATGACTGCAGCACCCTCTACAGGCCACAGCAAGAAAAAGAAATCACAAAAATACACAAACCAGAAATATATGAGATTAGAAAGGTTAAGCTTTAATAATGGTTTGTCAATCATCATGGAATCAAATAAAATGAGGAGAGGAACAGGGATGAAAGGGTTAAAGGGACATTGTTAAGAGAACATCCATTAATCGCAATATGTCAACAAACTAGCACAGAACTACATTCTCAAGAGGGTTACGGTGGTGTTTTTTTTTACTCCTCAGAGTGGTAAGAATCAAATCAAGCAGGCGTTTACCTGCAACATGACCAGGACGTGCCTTCCAGAACGATACTTTTTTTTAAATGCATTCTCTAAATATATTTATATATATATTTCTCCCCCATCACTTTTGTATTTTCCACAGTAAGGCCACTTTAAAAAAAATTATTTGAAGACTTGATGCCTCTGTCAACAGATCTTGCAAAAAGGGCTGGGGAAAAATATAATTTTCAAGTTTAAGGTTGAAACATTGAATTGCTCCTCTTTGGCCGGACTGATGTTAATTCCTGCAGCCAATCAGAGCCCAGGTCCTGGTCGACACGGTAACCACAGATATGTAACTGAGGTAGTCTCCCCTCTCAAGTGCCCAAACCGAAAACTCCCAGCTTTGTCATCACAATGCAAGAAAAAAAAATTCCAATGGTTCGGGAGCTATACTGATGTAGCGAAGAAAAAAAAAAAACCCTCAGCAGTTTTTTTTTTTTGTTGTTGTTTTTTTTATGTATATATATATATATATTCTCACGCAATGTCTTGAACTCCATCCTCAAAGTGGCTTTTCTCATTTTCTCAGGGTTGGCCGATGTCCAGTGGCTCTGCCGGCCAACCAACCCCATGAGGAAATCCACTGAAATAAACATTTGGTGCCTTGTTCGTTTGATGCAGTATCATTCGTCTTGGTGAACTTGGTGTCATATAAAGCAGAATTTGAAATTTCAGTCAGTTCCTGTTGCTGCAGCCCGTCTGAATGCAGTTGATAAGCCGTGTGTGTGTATGTGTGTGTGGATTTCAATGGATAAATGTGTCAAAATTCATTCATTTGTGGATGTTGCTTGACAAGTATGTGATTGTGTGTGTGTGTGTGTGTGTGTGGGCACAGGCATCTCCAGCTCAGTCAGGACTGCATCAGACAGCTGCAGGTCATGTTCCCCCTGCGAGTCTTACTATACCACTGGCGGTAGGCTTAGGGGGGGGAGGGGGAGATGGCTTTTATTTGTCCCCCAGGATGGCGTACTGATTATCTAACTGTAAATGCTGCATGGACCCTGGGCCTTCCCCTTCTCTGACCCGGCTCTTGTGCTTGACCACCTCAAAAGTCTTCTCCATCTCTCTGTCCCTACAACAAGAAAGCAGTTTCTCTCAGCACCATTATGCATTATCAGTTAGGTTCAGTTATGTATTTACTATGAACCAAAGGCCAAAATAATCGAAGGCCTCCATACAGGATCAATTATTTGTTACAGTATTTCTGCTGTAATTACAAAAAAGCAAAGCTTTTTAGATTAACTGGGCAACCATAATTAATTGTAGGAGTTTCAAAAACCATGTTTATCAATAAAAAATATTTTTGAGGGAGAAAAATGAAATGTTTATAATATTTCCAATTCAGATTTTAAATTATTTTAATACACAGAAATGTATAATATATATAAATTAAGTAAAGATTAATACATCTATATATGATAAACAGTATGCAACAAATGTTTCAAATGACAATGTGCAAATTTAAAAAAAAATGAATTGAGTCAAGAATTAGTTTGCACTTAATATCAGTATTTAGGTGATATGTTACAAGCATGTCAAATTACTGAAATAAAACCAACATAACGGGAAAAAACAGATACATTTTCTACTAAAAAGATTCTTATGACAAACTAAAATAATTTTTTTTTAAATACAATAAAACAAAATGTGAAATAATTGGGAATCATGTAACAAACAGTACATTTAATTTATCTACTATAATTAAGTTGCTTGGCTGTTTCATTATAAAGGTCCAGAAATGTATGGTTTTGAGGTGAGTGATGTTCTTTTTTAATATGTTGTCATTACATTGCTGTGATGCAATCGCTGCTTTGGTGAACACGGTTTCGAGTATCGATATATCTGGCCTTTCAAATGAACACAAGAATGCGCAGTAATCTCAGAAAACTCCATCTACATACAGTATTTTAATAAAATCTGCCAATTTGTTTGAAGAACCAAATTATCCAGAGATCAGTTATCACGATTATTAGATCTGGCATCTGTCGAATCATCTCAGATGCAAATATTACAACGCGTCATTATTTATTTAACAAAAACAAAGCCAAAATGGAGAAGCCGTGTGTGACAAACTAGGTGCACCCAATTGCTTATAGAGCCACTTATAGCAGCAATAAGTTG
Organism: Gobio gobio; assembly: GCF_949357685.1. Lineage (NCBI taxonomy): Eukaryota > Metazoa > Chordata > Actinopteri > Cypriniformes > Gobionidae > Gobio > Gobio gobio. The sequence continues at coordinate 19,008,878 of NC_137119.1, forward strand.
AAGGAATCGTTTTCATGACAGTATCAGTCTCTCACATCGTTTTTTTCTTTACAACATTGCTTCAGTTCATTGAAGTTTGCAGGCATTTGTTTATGCACAGCTCTCTTAAGGTCCCGCCACCGAATTTCAATGGGGTTGAGGTCTGGATTTTGACTGGGCCTGTGCAACACCTTCATTCTTTTCTTTTTCAGCCATTCTGTTGTAGATTTGCTGGTGTTCTTGGAATCATTGTCCTGTTGCATGATCCAATTTCGGCCCAGCTTTAGCTGTCGGACAGATGGCCTCATATTTGACTCTAGAATACTTTAGTATATAGAAGAGTTCATGGTTGACTCAATGACTGCAAGGTGCCCAGGTCCTGTGGCTGCAAAACAAGCCAAAAATCATCAACCCTCCATCAGCGTGATGGACAGTTGGTATGAGGTATTTGGGCTGATATGATGTGTTTGGTTCACACCAAATGTGGCGCTGAGCATTATGGCCAAACATCTCCACTTTGGTCTTGTCTGTCCAAAGGACATTGTTCAGATGCAACTTTGCTGCCATGTTCTTTTTAGAAAGAAGCCTTCTCCTGGCAACCCTTCCAAACAAGCCACACTTGTCCAGTCTTTTTCTAATTGTACTGCCATAAACTTTAACATTTAACATGTTAACTGAAGCCTGTAGAGTCTGAGATGTAGCTCTTGGGTTTATTTGCAGTTTCTCTAAGCAATGCACAGTTTGACCTTGGGGTGAATTTGCTGGAACACCCACTCCTGGGACGATTGGCAACTGTCTTGAATGTTTTCCCCTTGTGAATAAATCTTCCTCACTGTAGAACTTCAAATAGTTTGGAAATGGCCTTGTTTGTAACTCTTCCTAGATTGATGGGCAGTAACAATTGCTGATGTCTTTCCTCCTTGGCATTGTGTTAAAACACACCTGAATGCTCGAGACCAGCAAACTGACAAAACTAGAAAAATAGAGTTGGTCAAATTTGCTGATGCTGAGTTAATCAAAGGCATTCGATTTGCAGCACCTGACTGCTACTTACCCTCTTAATACCTATAGAAGCAGTACAGCCCAAAGTATACTTCGGCCATCTGCGTTCCACAAACTGAATTTGTCATCACGAGGGTCTGTGGACGTCTGCACACACTGTTTGCGTGCAGCCCAATTTTTGCATTCGCAGATGCTTCGCATACAACATTGTATGTGCGAGTGACTTGAGCGCATGAAAACAAAGTCCAGATGTAACACGTCTTTCCGTGCAGTATACTTTGAAAGGCTCACATGCTCAACTGTGTGCAAGAAGGAGCGGAATGCGGAAAATGACGTATACCCTGGCCTTAAGGGAGCACATAGTCTGTCAAACATGGCCTAGATTGTCACTCCATTTTGGCCTAATTTTTGTTAAATAATCCATGACATGGTTTAATATACGTGTTGCTCTTCATCTGAAGTTGTATTTACCTAATACACATTTTAAGTCCTGCCAAGGACCAGGGGCCCGTTCTTCGTACCTCGCTAACTCCGTTAGCTGGATTTGATTGTTGACGATTTGGCATGATCTTGGATTGTTTGGTTCTTCGAAGCTCATCCTGGACTTGCTGTCATAGTAACAGGTCCGTAATCTTAAACCTGCTCGGGAGCAGGCTTATTTCATGTAAACAGGATTAGATTGCATCTTGAGGTGATACTTAAAATCTGTCCCAGCCACTGCTACTTTATTACAAGAGTGCATTACTGAACCAGGGGCAATAATAATAATTTTAAATAATAATATAAAAATGTTATATTGTATATGTATATGAGAATGTATAATATTGTGTATAATACTATAGACAGCCACTTGATTGAGCGATTTATTTCTGATGGAATAATTACTTTATATAATTTTATTTTTATTGGTTTACACACATGTTGTACAGTTAATCTGAGCCGTGCATTAAGTGATCACGGATATTATGGGATGGCTTGATGCAGCGCAAGATGCAGATAATTTGATCTTGACCCATAAGAAACTTGAATAGTCAGTTACAAATCTGCTTCAAATTGAATTAAAAATGAAATTACAACATTGAAATAAAAATGTAAAGGGTGTACAAATACTGTATAAAATCGTGAATATAAATAATTTGTAATCATGTAAAAATAAAAAAAAAAACATTTATCATTTATCTATTATAACTTTTATGTTGGTTTGGTAGTTTAACTTTTTCCTTATAAAGGTCCAGAAATTCGTGGGGTTTTTTAGTGTAATTTGTCACGTTTTTTTGCCAGGTGGCTTTTTAATTATATGATGTCATTACGTTGCAGTCTTGACGCCAGCCAATCGCTGCATTGCTGATCGTGGTTTCGAGTATCGATGCATCTGCCCTCTTCAGGGAACACAAGAACGCTCAGTAATCTTAGATCATTTAACCCAGATATTTTAATCCAATCCGCAAATTCGTTTGAAGAACCAAATTAGCCAGAGATCAGTTATCACGATTAAAAGATCTGGGATCTGTCAAATCTTTTAAATGTCCTGATCAGTAAAAATCTATCAAATCTATTAAATGTCCTGATCTGTAAAACCATAGAATTCAAAAGGGTGTACTTTCTTTTTCACATGACTGTGACAACTTTCAGCACTTCAACTCATTTTTGTTTGCTGCCAGTCAAGCCTTCTATTTTTCATTTTGTTATCTAATATTTAATCTAAAATTAACAACATTTTTATATTTTTCGTTTTAGTTAATAACAACACTGTTTTGGCATTGTTCCATGTACAGAGAAAATGTACACACTGTACAAACACATCAGAAAAAGTATGAGTAGCATGGCAGTATGCCCTTCCTAACATACTCTGGAAAAACAAACAATGAAGGAAGTTAAAGGTACTGATTAAGCAATGATCAGCACAGAGGTGCTCAGTGTCTGCTTACTTGCGAGTCTCCACGTGTCTGGCGGTGGAGAGGAGAGAGGGGAACTGGGCGTCGCTGTAGATCTCTGGAGGCCCTTGAGTTGGGCCTCTTTTAGTAGTGGTTAACCTGGCCCCTGGGGGACGATATACACCAGGTGCCTTGGGCTCAGGAACCTCAACTTCCTCTACTAAACATAAAAATGAGACAGATTATTAAGAACTAAATCTCAACTAATACTTCCATTAGTTGGCAATTTGTACTAATGCTGCAGACTCACCCGGAGCAGCTGAAGGGGGGGCGCCTGATTTATTCCAGGGTCCAGAGAATTTGTCACCACTGACCAGGATGATCTCACCATCCTCACCCACTTCCTCCTTCTCATACTCTTCCTCCTCCTTCTCATCACTGTCAAACAGACACGCATAAAAATGTGTACTTCAACAGAGATGGTGTCATAAAATGTGTCAATGTTTAAATTAATGTAGTGCTTTGAGACAGTTGTGTTAGCTGAAAACCAAGATCAAAGTGCATGTGCTTTCTGAAACTGCTAGAGGAAAAAAACATCAGGCGACCATAGAAAGCCGTAATCGTATTTACCTCAACTTCAACAATAAAACTACTGAGAATATTTTGAATAAGAAATGGTCACGCAAACAGCATTATATACATGATCAGCAACATGAAATTCATTAGATAATGTCAACAGTTTGCTCTTCGCACCTCATCTGCAGGGCCTGGAGTCTGAGTCCAGTGTAGTCCACCTCCTTCTGCTCAAATTCCTTCCATTCCTCATCCTCCTGGAGAGAAAGAGGAAGACGCTTGTTAATCTACTTCAGTGAAGGCTATATAACCAAGTTTGTGGTTACCTGCACAATAGTACATTCAGATTTTTTGGATAGAGGGAAGCTGAGAGCATCTCACTTTCGACTGAGTGGGGTGTTTACACTAGTGTTAGACCGATATATCGGCCGGCCGATATTTGCGATTTTTACGTGTATCGGCCGATACAAGGCTGCTGCGTTCGCGATATTTTTTTCCCTACATTATTTACAGACAGGCGTCCACAGGCAGCTCTCACCATCTTCAAACTGTCTTGCTCTCCCTCCCTCGCGCATATAAATCAAAATCAATTGAGAATTGACACGATGGTAAAAGGTCGAAAGACTGAATTTTCATGTGGAGCATTGGGAGATTTTTTCCTGAATTACTGCTGGTGTTGCTCTACAAGAGATTAAGTTAAGTGCACCTACACTCTAAAAAATGCTGGGTTAAAAATAACCCAAGTTGGGTTGAAAATTGACTAAACCATCAATTGGGTTGTTTTAAGTAAACATTTAACCCAACCGCTGGGTTAGTCCATATTAAACCCAACTTGGGTTATTTTTAACCCAGCATTTTTTAGAGTGTAACCATTAAATGACTAGGTTGTAAATAGTTTTAAAATTAAGTATAGTACAGTCAGTGTGCATTATGCTGCTTGCTTGTTGATACTGTGTGCAATAGTGTAATTATTTTATTTAGGCTTAAATATTTATTTTCAGAATTTATTTTCACCACTGAACTCTTTATTTTCTTGTTCTACCTCACCTGTATTTACTATTTGTTAAATATTGTTTTTTTTGTTCAATCAATGTTCCTTTTTTAAATTGTTATCATCATGATCATTGTGTCATTTTTATGTTGTAAATTGAGGGAGCAAAAGTAGTATCGGCTCCAAATATCGGCAGCCCGTATCAGTCATCGGCCAAGGCTGATGGAGAGAAGAAGAGGAGAAAAAAAAATAAATAAATAAAAAAAAACAAGGTATCGGCACTAAAAAAAATCCATATCGGTCGATCCCTACTAGTTTACACAACGCATTTTCCAAATAAAACCATAAAACTTGATGTTTTGCCTGTTCATTTACACAACAATGGCCTTTTGCATTTTCTGAAAACAGGTTTCAAAGTGCACGTTTTTGAGAACGATACCATTACTCTGTGTAAACTACAAAAACGTGAATTTGTGAAAACGCTGACGTCATTCGCAAGTCTATTACGTGTTCAGTATATAGGCGCGTAGTGTTTCTTTACTAAGTAAAATCGCGAACTACTGGCCTGGCATGCAGAATAGTGTTTTAGTCGTTTTTGTGGATCCGTGTGAACGGGGATTGTTTTCACAACATTGCCTTCTGTATGTGGAAAAATGCTAAAGAAATTAGCAATTTGCAACAACAACAAAAAATTCTGATATATTCTCATAGTCCTCACTGCAGTATTTAAACAGACCTAAACCCAATGAGAAAAAAACTGCCTAAATATGAAAGGGCTAACTCAGGGCTCCAGAGTCCAGTAACTTTTTTTACTAGGAGCACTGTAGCCCCTTACTGAAAATTTTAGGAGCACACCTTAAATCAACATGTAATGCAATTATTCACATTTAGAGCATTGAAGTGCTAGAAAAAAAGTTGTGTGACTCACTTGAAAGTCCTTGAAAAGGTTGTACAAACCCTGAAGGGAATAATGTAAAAACATTTGACTACTTCAGTCACAATACCATGGTTACAGTTAGCATTGCTACATTAAATACATGGTGAATGTATTTGATTTGTGGACTGGAAAGCCTTGTTCATTCATGGCACAATATTTATGCTGGTTTCCAACTTTCCATGCCAGTGCTGTTTGATCTGATATGTTTTATAACCAAGAATTCTGCGATGAATTTGAATGCTTCTCACTAGATCTTGTAGCGATGTAACTGCGGCAAACTCAAATGCCTTCTCATTGGGTCTCCCAGTGCTGTGTAATAACTGTGATCAAAGATCGTCCGCGAGTACCTGTTCTGAGCTTGCACTGTGCCGAGTTGATAAACGTTCCATGCTGCGCAGCTCAAATGAGTAGCACGGTTTCTTTCCGCTTTCGTTAGCCATTTGATGTTTATCATATGCACAGAAATGCCAGCTCATATCAATAGAGCAACGTGGTGGTGGCACCAGTGTGACCTCTTAAAAAAAAATTGTTGCACTGGCAGGAATAAAGGTCGCAAAATGCGACCATTTGGTCGAAGTGTGCAGCCCTGTATCTGCACCCCAAAACTTGCATTTTAAACAGGTAAAGGTCTTGTAGGGATGGGATGTGCAAACTATTAATTCACATTAAACATTGCGTCATCATATAAATCACATCTCAGAAACCGGAAGTCTAATTCGCCACTGGTTCCTTTGAGATTTTCCTATGGTGTTTTATAATGGGGTTTTTCATGGAGGAAGTGCGAGACTGATGGTTAAGTAGATGGTTAAGTTGTCTGCATGAAAGACCCACAACTGGCAGATTAACATGCTACTGTTCTATCCAATACGTTAAGAACAAACTGAAATGTGTATATGAAGATGTTATCCGTGACAAGATGATTGGCAGGCCAGTTTGCAGTGACAGGATGCTGGGTGTCTATGCGGGAGCATGGTCTTGATGTCAAAACAAAAGAACAGATCTTTTCTTTCATATTGTGATGTACATTTGAGTAGGGTTGGGAACCGAGAACCGGTTCTTATGCAGAACCGAAACTGATTTTTGAAAAATACCAGAACCGCGCGAAATTCCTAAGTTTCGGTTCCGAAAACGGTTCTGGTGCAATGTGTGTGCGAAGCGCTGGAAGCGTATCCTTTCATAGCGAGTGACAGCCAGTGTTGCCAACTCCGTGATTTTCCCGCTTTCCCGTTTTCCACTGTTGCCGCGGGCTGTGTTTCATGTCCGCGGGTTGAAACGATTGTGCAATTGTGCGGGTTTTGTTGTGAAAACCTGGCAACCCTGGCTCACCTCATCATGAATATTAATTACGTTGCCTGCCGCTTCCAGGAGGGCAACGCAGTTCAGCACTGAAAGCCCTCGCGCTACACATTTACGGTTTTGCGTCAGATATTTTCTCGTTGACCACCAGCATAGCGAAGAGAAAGTCACAAGTATGGATTCATTTCCAAAGAATGAATGATAATGAAGCAAAATGTAACACGTGAAAAGTTAATAACATGCAAAGGAGGCTGCACTAGCAATTTGACAAAACATTTGCTACAGCACAGAGTGCCACAGGGCTTATACCAGATTTATAGTGAAAGGCCTATATATATATATATATATATATATATATATATATATATATATATATATATATATATATATATATTTTTTTTTTTTTTTTTTTTTTTTTTTTGTCAACCGTTGAGTCACCATGGTTTAGGTAAGCGTTTAGGCACAATTACCTTTGTAATGCTGAATTGCAATTTATTATTTACAAGTTCAATGAATAACTGAATTACTATTAAATTAATATATAACTAATTAATAAATATAACTAATAAATATAATTTATAACTTGGTTTTATTCAGAGACAGAGAGATAAAATGTAATAAGACAATTTCAGAGGTGTTCATTTGAAAAAAAATGTGTTGCAAGAATGGCTTAATTAATACTGTAATATATGTACAGTACAGTACTTTTTTGACATTGCCAACCTGTAAATAAATTTTAGAGCAAGTAATAAACACAAAATGGATTGTTTGAGTTGCGTATTGTGCCTTTTCCTTTACCACTATTTGTTTAATAATTTTAATGGAACCGGAATCGGAACCGGAATCGTTAGGCGGAACCGGAACCGGAAAATTTCTCACGATTCCCAACCCTACATTTGAGTACACAAATCACCAACATTCACCATGAATTTAACGTAGCAAAGCTAACTGTAACCATGGTATTGTGGCACAAATAGTCAAATGCAGGGCTCCAGACTAACTTTTTTCACTAGGAGCACAGTGGCCCCCAACTGAAAATTTTAGGGGCACAACCAGAAATTTTAGGGGCGCACACCGTAAATCAACATGCTAACCAAATCTACTAATTTCCACTGTATTACTAATAGGGATCGGTATCGTTAAGGTTAATGGTATTACTACTTTTACCGATACTGCTTATCGATCCGGTACTTTAACATTATTCTTACCGGTTCTTTTATTATACTTTATATATTTTTTATATATATATATAAAAAAAAAAAAACATAATTAAGAATATAATTAACATGGCTTTATAATCTGAAAAGTAAAATATCTATAGCAAAAGAAACCGCAAAGTATGAACAAAAATATAAAACATCTATTTGTAAATGGACCAGTGTGCAGGCATTCGGAAGGTCTGCTAACATTAATATTACTTAGAAAGAACAAACCTACAAAGAAATCTAATAAAGCAATGAAATGTAAAATAACACTGCATAGTTTGCACTGTATAAATTGATAGATTAATGCTTATAAAAGCTAAAGTTATTAATTCAAGAGATGTGAATATTTTCTATTTGCCTTTTGTTCGATTCGAATTAATGGCTCAATCTTCAGCAGGTTTATTAGATGCTGCCCCTTTAACACCGATCGAATGTAGAACTAATAGCCTAATATCATATTCTCCTATTTCTCCAAACTATTTACGCCCATTTAAGATATAAACTGTTAAAATAACTACTCTCCAATCCGGTCATTTTGACACCGGCTATTTGTTGTTTATTTGATGGTTTAGACGCGCACACGAAGCCTACAATATAATGTGCAAATCGGTCAATTTCGCAGCACACACACATAAGCCGCCTTGAAGTTGGAAACAGCGTCTCTTGCGCGGATTATTGTGCATTTAATAGCTCTTTATTATCAAACACATCCCGTCGTTTAGCAACAGTAGAGACTGCAGTTTACAACAATCACTGAATCTGACGTTTAGTTTAGGTTTAAGGAGAAATGACAGCGCAAGGCTGTGAAGGGAAGGATGTCGCGCTCGACGGAACACGGCTATAGGAATAGTTTTACCTCATATCATCTTTTTATAATTCTTGAAAGCCAAAATCGAAAATGACTGGATGTAAAATTCAGTCGCACACTCAAATTTTAGTCGCAAAATGCGACCATTTAGTCGCACTCTGGAGCCCTGAAATGTTTGTTTTTTTACATTACTGGTATTCATCTCTGGATTCTTACAACCTTTTGAGAGTGAAGTTCAAGCACTTCAAGGGCTTTCAAGCCCGGCCTCATGAAGCTTCGAAGCGTAACGAATCAGCAGTTTGGATCACCAAATTTCAGCAGTTTGGCGGTTTGACACGCAATCCGAATCCTGATTCGACTCACTGATTCATAACGCTTCGAAGCTTCATGAGGCCGTGTTTTGAAATCATCATCACTATATAAGTCATTATTTAGGGTTTTTTTGCGCACAAAAACTATTCTCGCCGATTCATTAAGTTATTTTAGAACCACTGTAGTGAGATGGACTTTGTAACGTCTTTAGTACCTTTAAAGGGTCTTGAGAGTGAACCGTGCATTGTGCCAATGGAGGCCTTTCAGAGCCATCAGATTTCAACTAAAATATCTTCATTTGTGTTCCGAAGATGAACAGAGGTCTTACGGGTGTCGAACGACATGAGGGTGAGTAATTAATGACAGAATTTTCATTTTTGGGTGAACTAACCCTTTAAGTAACATCTTTGTTTGGTTTGCAGAATATGCAGTTGTTGCCTTTAATTTCACCTTTCAGCCTTTTAATTTCCAATTCAATTTCCCGTTAATTTCAGATTGCGGACTTGTTTTCATTAGCCAAAAGCCAATTTAGCCTGTTAAATACCAAATAAACATCATGTTCATGTATACTTTCATTCTTTTTTTGTGTAAATTTTTTTTATTAAAATAATCGGAAATCGGTATCGGCCAGTTTTCTTGGAAAAAAAAAAATCGGTATTGGAATCGGCCATTTAAAATCATGATCGGTGCATCACTAATAACCATTAGGTAGCAGCAGAGGAGCACTTATTGACCATTTCCACTCCCTATGGGGAAAAAGTAGGAAGTCACAGTCATGAAAAAAAACTTGTCTTTAAATTGCAACTGAATTACACAAAGCAAGAGCAATCCTTTGATAATCACTATAGCTGTTGGTCAGTTCATTATGACACTATAGAAGGACAATGCAACGTTTAAAGGGACTATATGCAACTTTTTCCCAAAAATAAACGTAACTATAGCCTTTTTTTTTTACCATTTATGACTCAAACATCTCCTGATGAGCATACTGACACCTTGTCCGCTCACAATGGGTGCACCTATAAGCCTATATCCTATTTTTAATATTTTCTGACGGGTCGTCTTTTCCCGCGCTGTCTGCGGATGTGACGTCAAGCGCGTTCATGTTAAACGTTTCAGATCACTCTGCCACCACCGCTAGTCAGCAAGTAGCCTACACTCGCAAGCAGTGCAATGGATTTAGCGATTACACAGAAGAGACCCAGGACAACTCGGACACCAACAGTAACTCCACAGAAGAAGAATATATGTATTTGACTGTTCTTACCTCTGTAAACATAATGTTGACCTCCTTGCAGCAGATGACTTGTGAAGTGTGCACGTACGAGCGCGCGCTGCGAGAGCGAGCAGAAATGTAGAGCAGTTCTTTTTTTTGGCCACAGGTGTCAGTCGCGAGTTTAAATTTCAGAAAAACGCATATAGCCCCTTTAATAACAGTAGAATTTATTATAAAATGACGTTTTTGCACTTTAATGTTGTTAATAAAAGTTAATTTTATCTGCATCTCAATTCAAGCTGAATGCTTTGTCAAATTTCCAATAAACAAACATGTCATTAGTAACTGCACTTATTATAATAATTTTATGATTTTAACACTGCATTCACACAGGGCGTCGGCGTCAACGCACACACAGAGGGCGTGTCTGGAGCTTGGCGCTTTTATGACATTTTGATTAAACACTACGAGGTCAGAAAAAAAAATCTGAGAAATTAACCACGCATAAATTGACCACAAGATCTATAACATGCATTTAGAAAATAAATAATGTGAATTTCCATTTCATGCTGACTTCAAAGACAATTATGACGTGGTAGTATGTCTCAAAATGTGCATGCTCTTCTGCTACACACTCAAAAGAATGTACTTTTTCTTCCCAAAAGAGAGCATATTTTTAGGGCACAGTATAAGTAGGCAACTGACTTGGAATATTTCTCGATGTGCATCATAATATGAAAAGTGCAGGATTTAATTAAAGCGATCTGGTGTCATTGTAAAAGTACATTCATACAACAGCATCGTTCATTAGCACGTACCGATAGCTATTCTGCACCGACAAAAGAAACGAGCATATGGTGGCGTAGAAGGACAGTTACAGGATCAGTTATAAAACCCCTGCAGACTGACAGAGGATTGATTCCCCAAGGAATGAAAGTCAGTATGATGCCATATCACCCAACATACGTCACTTCAGACACGACCAAAGGAGACCTCTATTTAAGGGCAAAATTTAAGGCATAGTTCGCACCAAAAAAAAAATACAATTTTGTCATAATTTACAGCACACACCCTCACGTTCCTCCATTCCCATTTGAATGTTAGGCAGAGTGATAGTACTAGTCATTATTCCCTTTAATTGTAAGGAAAAAGGGATTCAACTTGATAAATGATAACTGTTCTGATCAAAATCTATTTTTTTATTTTATTTTTTAAGAGGAAAAAGTCACGTAGGTTTAAAACTACACGAGGGCGAGTAAATGACAGAAATTGATTTTAAAGTTGGCTTAATAGCTGTCAGAATCACAAACAGATGATAGCCACATTGCTCAACGTTTCAAGCGCGTTTAGCATGTTCCCTTGGCTTTTGTACTAGGCAGGCAGCTCACTGGGTTTTGTGACGCAGCCGGTGTGCTTTTTGACTGCATTACCTTCTCCATCTGCGCGTCCTGATTCTCGCTCTTCGTCGACTTCTCCTTCTCCTTTTTCGTCTTTTTCAACACCATAACGGCCCCTCCGGTCGCCTGCTCCTTTCCCTTGACCTTCTCCTTCTTTTTCTTCTTGTCGCGCTTGGCGAAGAAGTCGTCCAGACTCTTCTCCACGCCGGCCGGAGCCACATCCGCCATCTTATCCCCAAATTTCCTTCACTAAACACTAAAAAAGCTCAGAAATAATCAGATCAGCGTCTAAAACGACAGCAAACGAGCCTTTGCGTGCGTGTCTGCCCGATAATCCGTATGTTTCATGTGTATCCGCAGGTTAACGGTGTGCTGAGAGCAACATAACACTCACCAGCAGAAAGTGTGACACACACTCGCCCAATGCACCGGATAGCGTTGCTTCCGATCTGACCCGGATGGGAAAGCAGCTTTGTGTTTGACAGTTCTGCTATCCAATCGCTGAGCGACAATGTTCGTTTTCGACCAATCACATCGCAGGGTGAAGATTCTGCACATTAATTTTGCCAGATTGTGCAACTATTTTGTTTTAGTAGTTATACAACACTTGTGGAGTAATTTAGTTAACAAATTAAAGAAAACTTATTTCTACTGATACATTTACATTATGTAGAGCCGTTTTATACTGAAAAAATACATGACTGCACAAAAGAGGCACACTTGCAGAAATATTACTCAACTCAAATGAACCTTAGAGCACATTTGAAAACAACATGAGTTCAACCATGGTTCAACTCAAGTGCTTAAATAATAATATTAGCTTTATTTTCTATTGCGATATATTTTCTATAGGGCTTTAGAGAAAAAAAACTAATAAAATACAAGTAATGTAATAAAACAATACAAAATACATCAACAAAAGAAATAGGTGGATAAAAAACAAAAACAAGAATGATTACCTCAATCAGCAGTAAGCTAACTTTAAAAATAGGATTTTAGATATTTTTATTACAATTCCAAGAGACTGTTACTTCCTGAATTTCCCCTGGGAGCAGGTTTAGAAAAAACTCTGTCGCCCATGGAACATAACCATGTTTGATATACAAACCAACAAACCAGGCTCTCCAGACCGTGGAGCTTTGTACAATATGTGAGCATGAGAACTTTAAAAATCAACTCTGTACTTAGCTGATAACCAGTGCAGTGACTTCAAAATTGGGAGTAATATGATCTCTAGTTTTGATCCTAAATAAAATAGTATGGTGCAGAATTTTGAATGTACTGTATCGTATTTAAAGTAGGCTACTGTCTGCTTAGAAACCCCAATAAGGAGCGCATTACAATAATAAATGCGAGATAAAACAAATATGTTAACTAATTTTCTGCAGCTGAAAGGGATAGCATGGGACCCAATTGTGCAATATCTCTAAGATAAAAAAAGAAGTTGTTAATGTTTTGTACATATGGGTCAAATGTCAATGAGTAATCAAAGAACACTCCTCGAATCCTTAAATTAATCTGAAACTCAAGTACAGAACCACCAATGATAAGAGGTCTTTAGTTAGCCCTACTGAGCTGATGAGGAAAACCGCCTCAGTTTTATCACTGTTTAAACAAAAAATGATTAGCCATCCATGATTTTATCTCAGAAATAGCAGTGAGACAGCCTCACTCTAACCATGTTTACAGTGAATATAGATTTGTGTGTCATTGGGATAAAAGTGATACTTAAAATGTGTAAGAGTTGAGCAAGTGGCAATGAATAAAGACTAAAAAGTAAGGGTCCTAAAATTGAGCCCTGAGGGATGCCAGTAGAAACTGACCCAATATCAAACCTATATTCCACTAAATCAACAAATTGTCTGTGTCGGGTCAAATAGGATCTAAACCAGTTTAAGACTGTGCCAGAAATACCAAAAACTGTTTCAAGGTGATTAAGTAAAAGAGTATGATTTAGAATAAAAATAGTAGGAAATCCAGCATCCGAGGCCAAAGTCATTAGTCACTTCAACCAGAGCCTTTTCAGTGCTAGGACATTTTCAAATACCAGATTGAATAACAAATAATTAAAATACACATAATATGTTCTTTATAATACCAATGAATACCTAACCATACAAACCTATATTTATATTTAAAATTTAGTCAAAAGCTAAAGAATAAAAATTTGTTTTTTAAAGCAGATTTAAAAACATTGAGCGACGAGTCTGCTCTGACATGAAGTGGAAGCTTGTTCCATGCTCCCAAACTTTTTAAAATGGAGTACCCCTTCTCTTCCACTTAGACTGCAGTCAAACCTTTTCCATTAAGGGAACATTTTTGCTCCCTTAAAGTGATTTTGAGGTACATTTTTATACCTTTATAAATGCAAATATTTATGCCTTATTCTTAGTTTTATGTCAAATTCTTAACATTTTAATAAAAGTAATCATTAATATAATAAATAAAGCAATTAATTAAACTAAATCAATTATTGTAACCAAATGAAATCAGTATCAACAAAAGCCATCTTTGCACTGCAGTGGCACAAGCTGCATGTATTTACACAGTTTAATGCTGCTCATGGGTGGCAAGAATGCAATTACAATGGCATACATAATGTTTTGAGATAACGTTTTAAATAAAACATGTTTAACAGAGAAATATTAAATTATGGTAAAAACAAATTTATACTTTTAAATTTTAAATTGTCAACTAAAACCGCCAGTAGGTGGCGGCAAGTCACTGTCTTAATGATTAATTAATTAATTAATTAATTAATTCATTCATTCATTCATTCATTCATTCATTCATTCAGTGTATTTATAAATAGGTAATTGAATCATTGACTCCCAATTCGTTCAAAGCCTTTGATTCCTTCACTAACGAAACACTGTTGGAGATACACAACAATTCTGCTGTGGATTTTGTTGGAACTATTGTTTTGTTGCAAAATAGAGCAAACAATATTGACACTATTGCGTTTAAAATGTACAATATGACCTTTTTGTTTGTTGAACTGTTGTATAAAATCAATGCAGTTGTGTGGAAAGGCCTATATAATGTATCAACATTAAAAACAAGTACTCATAGCCTGTTTTTGTATCGAAGAGTGTTTGAGTCTTAAAGGGTCATGAAACCCCAAAACACTTTTTTTGAGATGTAAACAGATATGTAAAGGCTGCACATCATTGAAAACACTAAAGGTACTCATTAATGTTATTCATATGTGAAAAATAGTTATTTTTGCATTTTTCAGAGCGATTTCTGTCTTCCGGTTTGAAAAGCTGAGTCGGAGCAACGTCACAGAAGCTGACGTCAGCGTGTACCGTAGGCCCAAGTATGGGGCAGCTCGAACATGCTGACGTCGTCCGTTTCGAGCAATTCTCGACATATATTCATGACATAAAGCTCATTCAATCCAATCACTGCGCTGTAGTATGCATAAAATATAATTTAGTTATTATGCATGAGACAGTCACTTCTGTCAGGTTCGTCTTCCATCATTAGTTTTGGAAGCAGCGTGTGGAAAAGTAAAGGAGGAAAGTGAGGTGTTGTTTTCAGCGTGTCCTGAAGGTGCTCCCTGGATTACTTTCGTGTGGGTAAAGACCAATAATCTGTGGTGGAACAGCCGAGGCGGATGGTTGCGCTGATACGAAGTAAGGAAATCATCTCACTGCTCCGAAGAAGACCGAAGCTTCTCTCTAGCCTCTTCTCGCCGTTAATCGAGCCTTGCAGCGGAACAAGACACTCTGCAAGCAAGGTGACTCTCTGCAAGCAAGCTGATTGAAACAGTGCTCTGCAAGCAAGCTGAGTTAGCATCTCCCCTGCGCCCATCCGGCGACTAAAATAAAATAACAAATTTACAGTAATTTTCAAATGTCAAAAGTTGTTGCGAATGTCACGGCGTGAATGCGGCTCATGCAGGGCTTACCTGTCCGCTCTGGATGAGCACTCTGAGTGCGCCTCTTGTCTGCGCCACATCCACGCTGAGGCAACGCTTCTGGACTCCAGCTGCCCACACTGCGAGAAGCTGAACCTTGTGACATTGCGCGCCGTGTCGCACTCTTCAGCAAACCTGCCGTTCCCTAATCTCCTTCCCCTCTCGAGCCGAGGCAGAATTTGAGGCAGAGACGCCAGGCTCCCCTCAATGCGACGAGTCCCCTGTGTTCTTCACCCGCAAGGATCAACAACCCTCATCTGGCGCGAGTGCTATGGTCTCATTTGGCGGGTATGAGGAAGAACTAGACTCAATGTCTCTGGCCAACTCTGACTGTGAAGAGTGGGTGATCTCCGGTGATGACTCCACCCCTCTACGCCTAAAAAGAGTGACGAACGGCTTTGAATGGACTCAGAGATTTAGTCCTCACTAAAGCCATCGAGGAGCCCGGCTTGGACTGGTCGGCCCCAGAAGAGCCTGCCTACAGCCGACTCGACGAGTGGTTCCCTCACCAGCGACCATCCCCATTCTTCCTGGAGGTCCACCAGGAACTCACCAAGGGGGGTGGAATAGCCTTCGGCTCATGGGCGACCCCTATGTCAAATTGGCACAATAACTGCCTGGAAATGATGGCAGTATTTCTGGCCTTCAAGGAGTTCTAGCCGGAACTCAGGGGTCATCATGTCCTGGTCCACTCGGACAACAGGACAGTGGTTACCTTAATAAACTACCAAGGAGGTCTCAGGTCTTGCCCTCTACACAGACTGGCAAGCTGTCTTCTCCATTGGGCACAGAAGAACCTCTGCTCAGTGAAGGCGGTTCACGTGCCAGGCTCCTTGAATGAAGGAGTGGAGACTTCATCCCCAGGCGGTCAACGCGATCACCTTCGGTCAGTCGGATGTGGATCTCTTTGTGACAGAAGAGAACTCCTACTGCCAAACATACTTCTAGAAGAAAATGGACGCACTGGCCCTGAAATGGCCTTGTCTGCGCCTTTATGCCTTCCCTCCTGTAGCCCTGCTTCCACAGGTCATCAGTCGGATTCGGGAAGAAGCATGTGCAGTTCTTCTGGTGGCACTCTGCTGGCAGAACCAGCCCTGGTTCCCAGAATTGGTCCAGCTACTGTCAGCAGCTCCATGGTCCATACCACTGCGGAGAGACCTTCTCTCCCAGGCAGGAGGGACAATCTGGCACCCTTAACCGGAGGTGTGGAACTAGCACTTCCCCAAGAAGTCATGAGAACGATCTCAGAGGCAAGGGTCCCTTATGTACCCCCAGGATTATGCATACATGTACACCAATTTGAGAACCACTGGTTCAATTGAAATAGAAAATGCACAATAGAAAATTCACTATCACCATTCAATTTATAGCAAAAATTAGGGATTACCAACAGAAATTGGTCAACTGTCCTATGCTCTCTTCACATTTTATGGAAAGCCAGTGTGTACACCCAGTGTAAACCCAGCCTGATCTGCCGGCGAATTGATTTTGCCCTGCAACTCAGTCTGGAAACCTGTACATTAATTTCTACTGCTTCTACTACTTTTGCGGGAACCAACCACAGTTATCCACCTGGCGCGCTATTGGCGGGTTTAACACGATGACGGATAGAAAAGCGATGGGTCGTTGCCCGTTGATCACGCCTCTTGAGGTCTGATTGGTTGAAGAACTATCCAATTGCATACAGAGTCATTTGAATTATGCTCGTTTCAATGTTCAATCTTAAATTGAGCTTGTACGGATGTACAGACAATGTACGGATGCTAATACTGGTAAAATGTGATTACTCCTTCTAGACCAATTTTTTACCCTCTGTAAAAAGGATAAGGCAGTTCGAGGCCGCCCAGGATAATGAGTTGCAATAATCTAACCTTGAAGAGTGTAACGGGTGGATCATATTTTCTAGGTCTGATTTAGAAAGAAGACTTTTAACTTTTGTAATAGATCTCAAGTGGAAAAAGCTACCCTTGATGACAGCACTTATCTATCTATTTAAAAGCAGAGATTAGTCTAGAAACCCTCCAGGGCTCTTTACATGATCTTGTACATTTGATGACAGAGGGCCTAGTTGATCGACCAGTCCAATTAAAGAGGACTTGGGGGAACCAAAAATCAAAAGTTCAGTTTTGCTCTTATTTAACTCTAGGAAGTTGCCTTCTAGCCAGTTCCTGATATTAGCGAAGCAATTTAGGGCAAGCAATGAATGATAAGACAAGCAATATATCTGAAAGATTAAGTCCAGAGGAAGCATGTACACTGATTATTGGATCAGAGAAGAGATGTCATTGCAAGAGGGAGGGGAAGTTATTTTGATTTAATAAAAATTGCCCATTTTGAGTTCATGGTGAATTTAAAGGCATAGTATGTCATTTTGGCCGCTAGAGGTAGAATTTTCAAAACAATAACAAATGTGTAGCTTGATGAAGCTGTGAAGGAGAGGAATAATGGGATTTGTCGTCTTCACCTCCACTGCCGATGGAAATCAATTTGACAGGACTCACACAAATAATGTTCACGGTGGATGAGATAATCTCGTTACAGTTGATCACATGATTTTATTTCATTCTAATGAATTAGCCGCAAGTAACATAATGTTTAATGCCAAATTTCTACTCATACATGTCAATTTATTTGTCAAATTAAATGGTGGGGGAAACGTAGCGTAGGTTTACGTGTTCAAAACAATCATACTAAAAGTACATTTGAACGTACCCACAGCATTTGCAAAAAGGCTGACTTACTTTTTATGTATACCACATACTATATTTAATTACACTGCCTTGGACTTACATGTATACTTCTAGTACCTTGATAGCAGGGGCACCACTAAAGGGGGGGGGAGTTAGGACGATTCTAAGGGCCCACACACTTTTGGGGCCCCCAGAGATCGGTTTTATTAGTAGTAACACTAGTAGTAATGTATTACAGTATAAATGTATAATCTACCAAAGAGTTACAAATATAAAAACAATTATGGCATTTCCGGCAAAATCCAGCAAAACACTCCACTCATGAACCACTCACGGGTAAAACTACGTTCGCTCAAATCCCACTCTGACATGACATTTCTCTGTGCTATAATTGTTGCAGCCATTAAGGTATTTATGTTTAAATATTATAATGTTGTTTTTTTATGTCTATGTTGTCAATCTGTCAATCTATGTAGATTATGAAAAGTGAACAGCATGAGTGAGAAAGGACACCTCATAAGATGCATGGAGTTGGTCAGACATGATTGTGACCACTTCATTAAGTTTTGTTTTGCATAAATTGTATCTTAATTTTAATCAATGTTTCAACAGCCAATTGGGGCATTCTGGGTTGAGCGAGCGGAGCTTAATTGGTCAGTATTATTAAATTGCAGACAAAGATTTTGGATAGCCAGGTTGGTGTGGTAGAGGGCCCAACATCATATTCTTTCATAGGGCCCAAGATTGCTAGTGGCGCCCCTGCTTGATAGTATACTTACTTCATAAAGTATACTTAAAAATATACTTGAACTTTAATTAAGTAACAATTTTTTGTAAGGTTTTAATGCAAAAGTCTTACATATTGTGCCTTTAAGCATCCTCTTGAATTGGATTTTTTTTCTTCCAATGAAACAGAAAGCGTAAAGCTGCACAGGCCTAATATATTTGTATTGCTTTTATATTACATTTCTTAAATAACTGAATCCAGAATTTGCAAAACAAAGACTATAACACCTAACTGCAGTCATGCAGCCATGTGATCAAGAGGGTTTATAAAAGGGCAACACCTTTTGAGAGACTATGAATGAATGGGTGATCCAGTGAACATCCCAGTTGTCACACTGAACAGCTTGTGAATAGAAAAGCTTCATTCAGCAGATAGCATGAACAGAAAAGATTCCAGAAACCTTTGACCCATTTAAATCAGGGGGAAAACATTGGCAGTTGTGCTCCACTTTGTTTTTTTTTCACAGATTTTGCTTTAAATATGGACATTTTTAACAGATAAAATACCCAAGATAGATACAAATCCGCTACAGTCTGAAGAAGCCTTCAAAGCCTTTTTATTTGTATTGCTCAGCAGTAAAAAGTACAGTTTATGTGCTACAAAAGATTAGACATGATTCATAATATTTGAGAGCAGTTTTTTTTCTCATCAGCTGAGCAATTACCGCTCCCCCTGCTTACATATCTAAAACTCATGCCAGCACACAAAAAAGGACGGAACAACAAAAAAAAAACCATACATTTAAAACCATATATATATATATATATATATATATATATATATATATATATATATATATATATATATATATATATATATATATATATATATATATATATATATATATATATATATATATATATATATATATATATATATATATATATATATATATATATATATATATATATATATATATATATATATATATATATATATATATATATATATAAATCTGCTAATCACACAGAAAAAACTGAGATATGTAAAAAAATTATGACGATATGGTCTTAAAACACGTTACCAACCTTGGTGGCACATGTTTAAAGAAAGTACAAAATAAAATAGTTTCTCTTTAGTCTTTATATCTAACAATTACACTCTATTACATCCAGTGATATCATTGACATTCATCTAAAAAAACTGTACAATAGAGCAGTAAGCACTGAGAATCAAAGAGAAATATAAGGAATTCATTTTGGTCTCATTTATTCTCGTCAATGTTCACACAAGGGACAGAGAAAGACAGACAGAACCACAAGCACACTCATTCAACCTTCACTAAGAAAAACGTGTCTTCTAACAAAATATATATATATATATTTAGCCAACCTGTGAAGCAATAATAGTGCCACTTTCTTCAGAGCATGACATAGCAAATAAACAAGTGGTTTATAAAAAAAAAAGAAATTGCATTTCCACTACAGTTATACAGTATAATGCTTAGCCCTGCTAAGTTGAACGCAAACACATACAATATGAACAGATATGATGTGAAATAGAGCACAGTAATATTACCATACAAAGGGCTTTGTATGAGGCATTTCATTGGCATTTAAGCATTTTTTCTACTTGCTTGTGCAACTGTCGACGTGAATTTTAGAGTGTGACGAAATCTTGATAGTAACAAAATCCTGTTTCATATAGTCTAAAGACAACATACACCTCAAATCAGAAAAGATGCATGCAACAAGACATATACACACACATGAAAACATCTCAGACATCTAAGGAATGGAAACAATTGTCGTTTTGTCTTTTGGCTGGTGACTCGACTGGGGACAAACATCTCAGAAAGTCATGATTCATCCTCCATCAAATGCAAACAGGCAATAAACTCAACTTCCTCCATGAGGGAAGCGAGGGTTGCTGCAGTGCCCACTGGACCCATCCCAGAACCGTTCCAGAATCAATGCCCTTTACCCCTGCATCCCCTTACATACGGAATTCAAGTGCGGCAGGCTTTTTTAAGTAATCATATTAAGTATTTTGGGTAACGTCACAAGCATCCCTACATGTTTCTCAGCACTCTGCACCACCAAAGCCACTGGAACATAAGAGCAACAACACTGTTTTTATTCAAAAAAGACATAAAAACCCTTATCACAATGAAGCATTGGTAGAAAATCCACATCAGAAAAATATGCAAGGGCTCCCCTCATAGTAAATAACATTTGTTCTTTTTTGTAATATTCTTTCAGCTCCTTCATATATAAACCGCAGTCTCTGAAGGTTCACCACATATATGTATATATATATATTTATTTATATATATTCTTAAAAAATGCAAGCAAAGAAAGGGGACTGGAAAACCCTCAGGGATTTTGTCTCCTTTTAATAGTGTGTTTAGATATCAGAGGCCTTGTCTCTGTTGATAAAGAGAGTCTCTTGGCAAAAGGGGTTAACCAGAACCACGCCGCTGTCGCTGTAGTCACCATTAGGGGGCAGACACGTCTCTTGTTCCTGAAACACAAAGAAGAACGTTAGCACTGTATACTTGCTTTCAGGCTAACTAAAAGCTAAATCACTCAAGAGCAGCTGCTACAAAGCTAAATGCAGTTAAGGTGAAAGGAACAGGTATTCTTCTCAGGATCTATGTTCTTAACAAATGTGCATTTCTATGGTGTACTGATTGAGTTCTATGTGAAATAAATGGGAGGAAATGAAGGAAGAAGCAGGTTAAATTGCACCTGTGGGGAAAGACGACTAATTATGAGGCTCTAGATTCTAAGACGTTGTGTATTTGGTCACACATAATGGGAATTCTCATTCAGACATAAAAAGGAATCCATCCATCCAACTATCCTCATTTATCTATCTAAAAACTGGGAATTCTGAATAGGATAAGATAAAAGAGTCGACTGAAAACACTGTTATAGAGGAAAACTGAGGACAAAGGAATAAAGGAAAGGAGTGGATGTGTCTGGTGCTTCTCTAAGAGAGGTAAAGGAAGATATGAACACCTGGGTCACCGGCATCCAAAGCATGATTCATCATCATCATCACCATCATCATCATCACACTCCTGTCAGAAAATGCCAGCAAGCAGGAATGAAAAGGTGGAAAAAAGAAGCATGGAGAGGTTGAAATGGAAAATGTCAATGAAGGGATGATGGTAACAATCTGACAAAAGGATCTGAAAAAAAAAGACTATGAAACTCCCTTCCTTTCATTTGTTTTGTTTAATAGTCATTTTATTTCAGCTAGTTCGATAACAGACTCCAGTAATTCATTGGTCATTGAACAGGGAATTAATGAGTCGACTAACTATAGTGAATCAGGTTTATTTTCCTTTACCCCTATACTGGGGAGTCTGCTCTGTATTTTCTACTGCACAAGAGGCGTGATAAACTAGCATTATTTAAATGACTCTGTATAATTGGATAGACCTTAAACCAGTAAGACCACACAAGGGCAACGACCCATCACTTCTCTATCCGTCATCGTGTTAAACCCCGCCAATAGCGTGCCCAGGTGGATAAGCCAGTCTGTGATTGGTTCCCGCAAAAGAGTAAGAAGCAGTAGAAATGAATGTACAGGTTTCCAGACTGAGTTGCAGGGCGAAATCAAATCGCTGGCAGATCAGGCTGGGTTTACCCAGTCTACCTATATTGCCCACCCAAGTTCATAAACTACTCTCATCAGAAATCAGGTGGGTCTGACAAAATCGAACCAATTTTTTAAAAAGTGTCTGTAGATATTATTGCCGAACCTATTGCGTCGATTTTTTATCTGAGTCTATCCACTAATGTAATACCGCCATCCTGGAAATCAGCTATGGTTATGCCAATATTAAAAGGAGGCGATCCTTCCGATTTGAATAATTATCGCCCTATTTCTAAACTACCGGTTTTAGTAAAAGTTTTTGAATCTATGGTAAATGATCAAATGAAAGAATACCTACTTAAACATAATATTTTAAACGCATCTCAGTCAGGATTTAGAGCGGGTCATAGTGCGATCACAGCTACTACATTAGTTACTAATGATTTAATCACTGCTCTCGATAAGAGACAGCACTGTGCGGCTTTTGTTGATTTGACAAAAGCATTTGACTTAGGGGATCATGCCTTACTGTTACAGAGGCTTAAAAGTACAGGCCTCTGTAATTCGGCCTCGAGTTGGTTTTAAAACTATTTTTCTGATAGAACTCAATGTGTTGCTGTAGATAATTACACCTCATCCATGGTAACAGTCAAGAAAGGTGTCCCACAAGGTTCTTTACTGGCACCACTTATTTTTTCTATTTTTATTAATGAATTGGGGCAGGGGATAAAATCTGCAAAGTGACATTTTTATGCTGATGATACAATTATTTATTCCACTGCATCCTCTACATGTCTCAAGCTATTGAAATTCTTCAGGATTCTTGTTATACTTTTCAGCTTACTTTAATAAAACTGAAATTAGTTTTAAATGTGAACAAAACCAAGTATATTATTTTCACGCGCAGCCGTTCTATGACCACTGTCCCGCCTATTCGTACTATTGATGACCTGCATATGAGTACCAACTTACAAATATTTAGGAATATGGCTTGATGAGAAGTTATTATGTTCATATTGATTACTTGGTGAAAAGACTTAAACCAAGGTTGGGTTTTCTTTTTCGACAAAAAAAAAAAAAAAAGGCTTTTCCTTTGGAGCTAGAAAGAGAATTATACAGAGTACTTTTTTTTTTTTTTTTTCTATAGTGGTTATTTATATGCATGCTTCTACATATTTATTGAAAAGGCTTGATTGGGTTTTATCATACTGCACTGCGTTTTATAACAAATGCTTGTTCATGTACTCATAACTGTTTGCTGTACAACTATGAAGGTTATATCAAAGGAGGAAATCACTTATGTTAGTATTGTAAAGACATTGGTATGCTTCCAAATTACATTACTAGTATTTTATGCTTATGAATGAACCATAGTACCAGATCATCAAATGTGATTAAATTAGTAGTACCTAGGGTACAGTCAGAGCATGGAACATCATCATTCTCTTATTATGCTCCATGGCTGTGGAATGAATTTCAAGTTACTACTCCACTAGAAACAATTTCTCCTTTGAATATGTTCAAAAATGTTATTGCAGTGCAAAATTAACCAATCATGTTGCTGTTCTAATCAATTTGTTGATTTATGATATGTTTTAGCTTTGACTGTTTAGAATTTATCATGCGTGTTATATGTTTATGTGAAATTGTATTACGGCCATCTTGGCCAGGACTCCCTGGAAGAAGAGATTTCTTTTAATCTCAATGGGACCTTCCTGGAAAAATAAAGGATAAATAAAATAAATAAATAAATAAAAACTGGACAGTTTAAAATATATATATCTGGACACCAGGTGACAATATATAATGTGAATGGGAAATCATGCACTCTTAGTTATCATTAAGTGAGTTTTTCAAGCACACATTGTCTTGATTGCAATGATTATTGTTCATTTCATAATGATACACCAGCAAAGGAAAAAGCCATGAGGGCTGTCAAACAATTAAACATTTTAATCTAAATAATTACATGATGTGCCGATTAATTGATCGCAAATTAATCGCACATCATATTGGCTGAGAAATTACCAGCAAAAGATAATTTAAAGTGCCCCTATTATTCTTTTCCGAATATTACCTTTCATGCAGTGTGTATATTATAGCCAGTGTTGGGGGTAACGCATTACAAGTAACTTGAGTTACGTAATAATATTACTTTTTCCAAGTAACTAGTAAAGTAACGCATTACTTTTCAAATTTACTACAAAATAATCGGGAGTTACTTTTTCAAAAAAAGTAACGCAAGTTACTTTTTCCACATTAATATGACTGACAGCTCTCCTGCCCCCATGTTGAGAAAATAAGTGAAGAGGCGTTGTGTGTAAACATGATGGTTATTGTTGTTCTAGACTAAATGTGAGCATTTATTTATCTCACTTGCACAATAAAGATTCTGTGCTCCTCAAAATAAATAAAATCAGTCAAATTCAAAATCAGAGTACTATGCAAACCTCCAATAATTAAATGTTAAATAAAACAACTATTTTTATGCATAATCTACCTTTATATTTCATTTACCACTGTCTTGCTGCTGACCTTTGATGATGAAAATTACTAGATGTTTGGTTTTTATTGGTAAAACTTTTTTCTCCTGCATCCTATTCTACCATTATCCAGAATGGCAGCACAGCAGAGCTGCGCCCTCTACTGTTCATGCATGAATTAGCATTTTTACCTCAGCCTGGGGCTTATTATTTCAATTTTGGTATGAAGAGGTATTTACCGTTGCACAAAAATATAACTTTATTGTTATAAAAAACAAAACAAAAACAAGCCCAGCCCAGGTGAGAAAAAGTAACGCAAAAATAACGTAACGCATTACTTTTCTTAAAAAGTAACTAAGTAACTCAATTAGTTACTTTTTAAGGGAGTAACGCAATATTGTAATGTATTACTTTTCAAAGTAACTTTCCCCAACACTGATTATAGCTGTCTGTGAATGTAAACGGTCTGCAAAGTTGTGAAGTTGAAAGTGCACAATAAATCTAGCGTCAGTTCTGGTAGGTCATGTTAGTCAAGCTTGCAGCAGCTGACTGTCAAATGATCACATCTACCAATAGGAATACGACGCCTATCACAGCACACATATATAAGCTCCTTCAGTACTATCAGCAGCTATCGCGTTTCTCCAGAGCTCATTTATCCTCCTCCATCCCCAGCTCCTCCTCTCATCCAGTCAGGATTTGGTATTCTGATTCCCCTTGAATCAGACTAAAGTACTGAATTATTTTTGAACATTAAATATTGACATTAATGATATCTGGAATACATTATGTTGGTTCTGTTCTGTTTACCCTAGGGTGGTTATCACTCCTCTCCCTGCTCTTGCAATGCTGCATGGATGCGCAGGGAGTTCTTGCCCAGAACAGAACCATACCGTCAATCCACACTGTATGCTTCTCAAAAAAAACTACCACTAGGCGGCGTTAACTGTCTAAATGATTCATTCATTCATTCACTGATTGTTCAAACAACTGATTAATTAATTAATTAATTAATTAATTAATTAATTAATTTATTCATTCATTCATTCATTCACTGATTTGTTCAAACAACTGATTCATTCAGGAATTAAGTAAATGACTCTCTATGAATGGGTCATAGAATCCTTGGTTCAGCCGATTGATTCTACAAAACGCAGATTGATTAAAAAACGAAGCACCCGCTGTGTGTTGTTCGAATACACACAACAATTCTGCTCTAGCTTTACAGATAATATTTTTGGCAAAATCGCAAAAACAGACAATACAGTCTCTAAATTATAATACAATTTAAACTTCTTAACTTCTTATTTAAAGAACTGTTGTATAAAATCAATTCACATTTGCACTTGTGCTATTGGGGACAAAAACAGCACTCATGTGATATTGCTTAACTATATCATATGATATAAATATGAGACAAAAACTCATACAGGGACATTTAGCCCTGATATCTTGAATTTTAGGGGCATTATAACCCACCTCATTTTTCATTGCGGAAGTAAGCTATTTTGGTAAAACTATTTGCGCTACAAACCAGTGTGTTTATAATTACGAAAATACATAAACATATGGTAAGAAATACCAGTTTGCAAAATCAAGCAGCAAAACAAGCTTTTTTGTACAGCTAAAAATTACTGGAAGCGGAAGACACCAGATACCAGACACATTCAATTTACACTCTTCAATGTGAAAAATAAAGTGGATAGGCTGTTGCCCTGCTTCATGTTCGTCACCAATCAACTGTATGAAATGTAAGATAACCTACATAGGTCTGGGTTCCATAATGAATTAAATTAGCATGTTAAATCGACAGTGCCATTCAGCCAGATATATTATTCAGATGATCATTCATAGAGTAAATCATATGAACAGCAAAACATTTTCTGTCCATAAAAACATAAAGTTAAATGAAAGTTTTTTTTAATTGCTGTAAATGGCAAAAACCATATGCCAACAATATGTAAACATTCTTCCATTTTTGTTGGCCTTCTCTGCAGTTTTAAAGGATGGTATAGCGAAGTAGTGTATTGAAGCCAAATGATGGAGAAAGGTGGGAGGAACAGGATCATGAAATGTTGCGAGCTGGAATTGAACCCAAATCAACCACACAAGCACCACAGCTCAGTATTTCAGAGCACATGCGTTAACTAAACATGTAGGAAACATTCTGGGGCTTGCTTAGAGCCCTGGAACTCACTCAATCAGTTGTGCTGCTTTCCAATTCACCTGCTTATATACTATGCACAAAAATATGT
This sequence comes from Gobio gobio, assembly GCF_949357685.1. Lineage (NCBI taxonomy): Eukaryota > Metazoa > Chordata > Actinopteri > Cypriniformes > Gobionidae > Gobio > Gobio gobio. The sequence continues at coordinate 19,036,151 of NC_137119.1, forward strand.
ACTCTGTGAAAAAAAGAGTGTGTAGCAGAAGAGCAGGTAAGTTTTGGGATATGCTGCTACCACATAACTGCATCTTTAAAGTCACGCAAAAAGGAAATTCTATTTTCCAATAGCATATTATTGTTCTTATTGTGAATTAATCATCCATGCATTTGTTTCTTTTTTGTAAAACATGACCCAAAAAAATTTCATTTTTTATTAAAATATCATAACATGATATTCCAGTGAAACAACAGACTTCTCTATGGTTGCTTGTGCCAGTTAAGTTGTTTTTCTTCTTTTCCAAACATTCACTCACTTGTACATCACAAAACGGAAGAAATGTTATGTTGCTACTTCTGTTACATCAAGGCTTTAACCTCTTAAACTCCAAGGACCCTAATAAGGTGCAAAGTGCATCACTTTGGCATTTGTTTTACACAAAGTAACTTATTTACACTAAATTACTCTTGGACCATTTCCGCCTGAATTTGGCCTACCCAAATTGAAAGCTTCCCATACCCACATGCAGTGGTCTACTCTAAATACACAATTTGGGTGTCATTTTACAGGAAACCCTTTGAAGTTACATTAAAAAAAATTGTTTTCCAGTATTTGCTAGCATCTAGCCAAAACTGTCTGCAGGGTGCTATACACACAGGGCCTGAGTTATACACTTTCAAAAATGAATTTATAACCAAAAAAATCAAAACGGGCCTCTTTTTTGGGGGGGTTTATTACAGCTCAGACAACATAAATGTTTATCCCTTTTAGCAGTGTTTTATGTAACTTTAAATGCTTTCCTGTAGAATGACACCAAAATATTAAGCTTTTCAATTTGGGTAGACAAATCCAGGCGGAAATCCCCAAAAATGGTCCCAGAGCTAAGGAGGTTAAACACAAAAAGCAGAGGCTAAAATGTCTGTCTGTCAGTACCTCAGTCTCTAGTGATTGTATCTCGCGTGGGAGCTCCACAGCATGGCGGGTAAAGTAATCCATGGTGATGGCGTCGTTCCAGTAGCTCAAGTTGTTCTCCTGAGTAGCTGACTTCTTCTTTTTCCTCATACAGCATACGGTAAGTAGCACGGCTGAAGAGAAAAAGACATTCATTAAAAGATTTATATTCAATATCTAACTACGTTTTAGCTTTAAGACCACATTAATAACTTCTGAACTTTGTATGATGTGTTTCAGAAAGTTGTAAGCAAAAAATACTAAGCCACAAAGGGAATATTATGTTATCCTGCTTTTTTGGAAAAGTTCCTGTTAGAAATGATGACAGACAGCACAAGTTTTCAAAGCTGGAGGAAGTGTGATTTGGTTACTCACAGCATGAGGAGACAGGCACACTAATGGCAAGAACCAACCACACAATGTCCATTTTGTCCAGGCAGATTGTGTATTTTTTGTGAGGAGGACCCAGCGCAGGGCCCGACTGGTTTCCAGACCCCCATGGGCCTTGTGTGGTGGCTGGGACCTGCCTATTCATGAAGCTCCCGCTAGCTGTGGAGGGTGCCTCTGATGTGTCCGAATCATTCTCTGCAGGCCACGAGGCTCCAGTGCTGTTGATAATGTCTGTGACATTAGTCAGGGAGACAAGAGAATCAATGGTCATTTTGGTGGTTTCATCCCAACCACCTTGGACTAAAGTAGTGGGATTGGATGTGGTAATGTGGTTGGAAGGCGGGGGTAGAGCTGAGGAAGGAGACTGGATTTCAATTTGTGCCAAAGCCTCTCCCACTGTTTCCAAAGGGAGAGTGGGATTCTCTGTTAAAGACACGTCGCGCAATGTAATGGTGTGGCGTGGAGCCGAATGATATTGTACGGGATCAATGGGGTCTTCTACTCCCAACTTTTCAGTGTCTGGGGTCTTCAAAAGGCCCTTGGCACCGGGTCCGGGGGCCACATAACTTTCAGTCCCTGAGAAAAAAGAATGACCCGAGCCAGAATTTGTGGTTTGGTTTCCACCGTCCAACCCAGTAGCACTGATCTGATTTCTATGGACCAAACCTGAGGGCTCAAACTGGTTCACTGGCTTTCTACTGATTGTACTCGGCTTATTGGTATTAGTGCTAAAGTTCTGGTCTTGGGTTCTGGGGGTGAAAAACCCAGAGGTTTTTCTATTGAACATACTTCCAGAGGTCAGTTGGGGCGCTTCTGCTTTTGGAAGAGGGATTCGAGGTGGTGCCTGATCCCTGGGACCAGAAAGATGGACCCCTGCTGTTGATGTCTGAACTATGGCAGAAGGTACAGTGGTCTTCGGTGTCTGGAATGGGTGGACAGTAGTGGGTCTACGGATGGCTTCTAGAGAGGCCAGTGCCTGGTTGTGCAGATCCCCAGTGCTGGAACCCTCCTGCCAGCTCAAGGGCCCCGGTGAGAGGGGGGTTGGGGTTCTGCTCCTCGATGACATGGAGACAAGTTCCCGAGGCGTTTGGCTGGGGTGAAGCTCCTCTGCAGAGAACACCAGCCCAACTGGCACAAACAGAATCAGTAGAACACCTAAAAAAGGAAAACAGACAGTGAGAGGAATGAAGACATAATTATTTTATGCAAAAACTGAATCTCGTTGCACCAAGGAAACATTTACTTCAAGCTGTATTAGTCCATAATGAGCCTTACAGGAACATTAAGGGATGAGTCAAGGAACAGTTTTGAACAGTTTGAATGCCGGTATGGTTACTAAGTGTCTGGATGACATCACCACAAATGGCCGGGACCCTACTTTAACCTCCTGGGACCCAGAAAAAAAAAAGTAAATTTTTTGAATTTAGTATTTTTTTATGTCATTAAATTGTTTAGAGCATAAGAAACAAATGGAAAAAAAAACATTTTTGAAAAATTATATTTTATTCATCTGTTATGATATGTCCTCTGTAGTTGACACCAGGACTGAGTTGTTAAAAAAATTAAATTACATGAAATCGCATGTATAGGCAAAAACAATGGGATTTATTTTTAACTCATCAATCAATTTTTAGGTTTCAGGGTTTTTTTTTAAACAAACTTTATTTAAAGATGATTCTGAACTATGTTATGAGAGATATAATGAAATGCATTCATATACCATTTTACTTTATGAAATATGTGGGTAAAATGACAATACTTGGATTTTCCCATTCAATACAATGTATCTATTCACTGCATCTAATTTGCATATTAATGTGTTCTTGGTGCAACATGTAATGAAAAAAGAAGTGTAATAATGGGAGGAAAAATTGGCAACATTTTCAAAATAATATCTAATATTTCATAGGAATATTGTTATGTAATTTCTTTCCCTGTTCACTTGTTATGTCTCCAAAATGCCTGATAATAATGATTTAAATCCTGGTGTCCACTATAGTGGTCATTTATGAAATCAATGCCCTGTTCTGTAACAGAAAGTCATATTTTGATTAGAAACCCCATAACATTTTCCTGAGATGTTGATTTATAACAAACAATTTGAAAATTAATCAGATTTAAATTATAATTAAAAAATATGATCATATTTCCATAAGAGTGCTCAACATTAATGTCAGCCATTTTTAAAGACCAAGAAGAAGTTGTTGTCCTGGTGAAACCTCCAAACATTTGGTATCCCTGCAAAGCCCCGAATGTGCTCTTTACTGGACACCCAGACTGTGACATGTGACATGTATGATGTCAGAGAAATTCACTAAAATATAATGTCCACTACAGTGGACAAAAGTCTATTCTTGGGTCCCAGGAGGATATGGTTCAAAATGGTGTTTTATGTCACCACAGCATACACAAAAACATATATTTTCTATCGCCAGATGATCAGAGTGAGGTCATTGTTTCATCTGCATGCCATTTTAGTTGCTATAGAAACCAAGATTCAGCTCTAAGAAGATGGAAGGCAGTGAAAGATGAGAGAACAACATGACAAACAATATCAAGAAGACATCTGAGTCAGTTCAATCCCAGCTACTGAGTGATTGCCATTGTTGTATGTCGCCTAGGTGTTCAAAATGTGACATTCTTTATGAGAAATGCGTTTCATGCTATACACACAGAACCCTTCTAAGCCTCTGCTTTTATCTAATAGTCAGACCAAAGCTAATCACTCTGATTAGCAGTGGTGTCAAAATGACATTATGACACCACTGATTGCACCACAAAAACAAACACAGTCCCAAACCCTTCACTACTGACTATCATGAAGTTTAGGGTGCAATTCTCACTATTAACTAGTTGCTTATTAGCATGCATGTCTGGAGCTGCTGTGCTGTTGACGACTAACAACAAACTCTTGCTTGTATTTATTATTTTGTACTGTATGTTAATTTTTTTGTGCTTCCTTGTCGTTTGTTCATCATCTTCACTTTATTTTTCATGAAGCATTATTTTGTTGCGCTTCAGTTATGACAAATAGTCATTCACTTTTGCATTGCGTGTGTAACAGAAGTCAGCTAGTGAGAGTTGTTCAGGCTGATGACTGCTAGAGAATGCAAGGATTTGGCACCCTTGTTAGTGTGTCTTGCATGCCAACGATCAGGGTTCGACTCGGAGCAGGGCGGTTAGGTTTGGAGAGTGATCTTTGGAGGCGGAGCAATGAAGAGGGGGTTGTGTTTGTTTGGGTTGATTTCAAATATCAATAATGTTCAGCAACGACTTAGAAATATTGCTTACCCCATCTTTAATGTTCACGGAAGATGATTGTGAATACCAACACAACTCTTTTAGTTTAAGAGTGTGTGTGGTGAGATATAATATTTGACAACTGTTTTACAATGGATATTTTTAACAACCCACAGTAACCTACAGGGATGCAAACTACTCAACTTTTTAAATGTAATTTCGCCATTTTTAATTTAAATGATGTCATTCATAACTGTTAAATGTTTTACATATTAGACATACTAACAAGAGTAAATGTGTGCATATTTTTAAATAAAATATTATTTGCAAAGAGTTTAAAAGGATTACTTCACAACTATATAGGCTATAATTTGACCTAGAACTTCTTTTACCATTCTTACCGTTTTCTCTTTTTTATCTTAATCTTCTTTCTCTAAATCCCTTGCAATCCTTTATTTATTTATTTTTAAGTAACTTACATTTTTTTTGTCCCCCCCAATGTTCAAGACATGGTTACAGCCTTGCTACACATACTAATAGGAGAAAAAGGCTATACAACAGGTTTACCGATTGAAACTTCTTTTCTAAGATTACCCTGTTGCACTGATCAACAACAGACAGCAAGTTGACCGAGTAACTCTTTAGTGAATCAGGAGTTTCCTACAAATCATAAGCCACCCATGCTGAGTAAGCTGTGAGAGAGTTAAACAGACAGTGTTTCTTTCAAGCCCCAATGCTAATTCATAATTACCATATCAAACACGAGCATGACCATGCTAGAAACGTACATGACATGCTATGATGACAATATCACCATGCTGATTTCAAAGTTCACTACCACAGTACATAAGCTTTGAATGTATTTGCCATGTCCATGTTTTTTTTTGGAATCAAAAGGTATTACATCTCCCATACAGCCATTCCAATCCAACGCAGCATTAATAAAACATCACCCTGTAAATAAAACATGAATCATTGCTTATTTAACAACAAAGTGGCGCGTTTAGATCAGACACAAGCTCTCAAGCTCGCTCCCCTCTGCACACATCCTCAACATATTCCCAGGGTGTTTAACAAGCCGTGGATCTAAGGTTCACACAGCCACTGAAATCATCCGAACATGAGCTCCCTGGTCCAATGTAAACATACCGCTGTCCTATTAGCAGAGTCATGTTTTATAATTTATCATTTAAAAAATGTTAAAAGTTTGGAAATGGCTTTCAAGTCTGTTAACATCAGAAAAAGCTGTGATTACTCAGTAGTTTGTATTAACTTTTTATTTTGGTGGCTTGTCTGTTCCCACTGGTTTGTGTTCAGTTAATATGGTATTTGAATGATCAGTCAAAAATTATGTGTTATATCAAAGCAAATGAGAAAATCAGAAGCCAACAAACTCAGAGATCACATCATTACAGACAAAATACAAGCATGCCAGCATGCTAATTTTACTATTTCTGCCATATGGAATAGTATACATATAGGATGTACAGAAATATGTGTAATTAGGTAGAATTTCAGTCAAGTAGTAATGAGTAATTTTACAGATATAATTCTAAATATATTTATTTCTGCACTTAAGATCCTCAAAAAACTCTTGAGTATCTTTCAAATATTTGGTACTACTAAGGCAATCTTTGAAAAATCCAAAGCACAAGCAGACTCCCAGAAGTAGCGTAACAACATTCAGTCAGACTGACTATTTAATGCAGTTTTTATTTATTTATTTTTTATTTATTTTGTGCGCAATATATGACCATCCATGAACAGACTGTGGGAGGTCTGTGGGTCTTCTGTCTGAGTCTCAGATTAGGACTATGATTGTTTTTTTCCCCATATATTTATTAAACATTTTCCAACTTTAGCAGAAAGCAAAAAAGAAAATTCAACCACCATTAAGAAAAATGACACACACACAAACACACACACACACACACACACACACACACACACACACACACACACACACACACACACACACACACACACACACACACACACACACACACACACACACACACACACACACACACACACACACACACACACACACACACACACACACACACACACACACACACACACACACACACACACACACACACACACACACACACACACACACACACACACACACAGCAAGTAATAATCATCCACTTAAAGGGTAAAAAAAAAAAAAAGAAATAAAGGTAAAAACCATTATGTACTCACTTAAGGCACATGAATGGGAAAATCTTTCCGCAGAGTAGTTGACAATTCAGTCACTATTGATATAGGGCTTCGACTCTATAAAACTGGTCTAGCTAACCATTAACTAGACAAGTTAAATATTCCGGTGGAATTAGTTCCATCAAAATCTTGTGCCAACCTGATATACTCAGAGTCTTGTCACTTATCCACCTCAGTAAAATGTTTTTCCTAGCTGTAAAAGTGAGAAGATTGTACCGTCTTTTTTCTTTTGATAAAATCAAAGCTTTATCATATAAGGTAAAAGATCTAATACCAACTCCTTATTAAAGATATTACTCATTTCAGAAACTATCTTGGCTCAATATATCTGAAACCGATTACAGTGAGTGAGAGTATTTGTGTTTTGCACTTAAAGGTGCAGTGTGTAATATTCATGAGTAGCCTGACGTCGTCATACTTAATTCTAGTCAGAATATGAGTCTGAGACCGCTCCGTTGGGCTGTGATTATGGGGCGTGTTTCAAACGAACCAGGAAAGATCTCAATTGGATAGACCTACAACCAATCAGAGCAACGGAGCGACGCACAACGTTAGTTGTCAAATGTCAACAGAACTCAACTGCACTGTGTTGCCATGTCCGCGGGTTGAAGCGACCCCAATTATGTGATATACAAACCCAGGAATGCGATTTTTAGCTGCCAGCCCTGCCAAAATAACACATATTTTACCCCCCAAATGCCTTTTTTTTCCCGGAGAACCCCCCCTGGAAAGCTATTGGGCTTGTTTTTGGCTAGTTTTGAGGAACGTTAGCAATTGGGCGGGTTTTGTTGTAAAAACTTGGCAACCCTGTCTGCACGCACGCTGGAATAAGTAGCCTAACGTTAGAAGAACAAGATTAGTGTACGATCTTTGCCGGTGTTGTAAAAAAAATAATTTAAGGATACACAGAGTACTTACCAACACGATCATCATTTCTGAGAGAAATAGTAAAGGTGAATGCATATACGAACAAGTTCTCCGTTTAGGATTAGAACAAACTCAACCCAAGCGGCTTTTGATGACATGGATGATTACGATACTGTTTATCATCTGTCCATCATCGTCTAAAGTCCGCCCTGACAATTTCATTGGTCCGAACAGTTTCTGTTCGGGCATAATTACTTCTCTACCGATCAATTCCAGACCGAACTGCCCGAGTAAAAATGTTGTGGGCGGGGCTAAGTTCGGCTGGCATCCAGGCTAATTCATGAGGATCTATTGACGGAAATTCAATATAATATACATAACTATGTTTTCAGTGGGGTATAAAGACCTTACATAATGAACCATTATGTCATGCTGACCCCTGGGTGCTGACACACCTTCAGGGGTCTAGTGGAGTCCATGCCTTGACGGGTCAGGGCTGTTTTGGCAGCAAAAGAGGGACCAACACAATATTAGGGATAATGTCATAATGTTACATGCCTGATCGGTGTAAATCCTCCAGGGGACCACTTAAATGGAAATTAACTAACATTTGGCATTGTTTTCATGTTACCAACAGGCATAGCCTCAGACTTATTTAGATTAATTGTATATCCTGAGAAAGTACTGAAAGTATTAAGAATATTAAGAAGAGATGGTACTAAATATGCAGGATTTGAAATAAAATTGAGCACATCATCTGCATAAAGGGCTATTTTATGATGCCTGTCCCTCAATGTAAAGAAAAGCTTGCTGATCTGGAACTATTTGTAAGAACAATAAACCTACTTGGTCATCCTTGATAACGTTGTACTATGATTGTTTAATAGAAATGTTGTACCAGAAACAACAAAGGATGATCCAGGAACATGTCCAATTTAACAAATCACGTTAATCCATGAGTGACGTACGATATGTGTGTGGTTGTACGTGTGAATGAATGGAAGCTAGAAAGAAGGCGAGAGACAGTATCTGCCATATTACAATTTTTTTTTTGCTTTTAAAAACACTGGCATTACCAAGGTTATCTCCCATCTATCAATGAATGACTCACTCTCTAGTGACATTTATGCTCACACACACTGTTACATTCCTCTGACTCACAGTGTAATAGTGAGGGGGAGGCAGAGGAGGACAGCACATAATACATCACAGCACTGGGTGAAAACACACACTGGATACTTTGCAAGATGAGCACTGGACCATAAGGGGCATGTGGGTGTTAAATCAACTACAGGCACTTCTAATGCCCAAGTGCTTGATTTTTATTAAAAAATAACAGATATTAACTAACAGATTTTTTTTTTTTTTTGAAGGATGCATCAAAACTGTCTTGGAAAGTCGGTGTACCATACTTTAATTTATATTTGTTACTTTTTTAAAAAATGCTTTAATACACTGTTTGGGGTTGTTGAAAGAAATCTCTTATGCTCATTAAGGCTGGCTTTATTTGATCAAAAATACAATAAAAACAGTAATATTGTGAAATATTATTACACTGCAAAATAACTAATTTCTATTTTAATATATTTTAAAAATGTAATTTATTTTTGTGATGGCAGAGCTAAATTTTCAGAATCATTACTCCAGCCATCAGTGTCACATTATCCTTCAGAAATCATAGTAAAATGCTGATTTGGTTCTCAAAAAACATTTCTTACATGTTAAAAATTATATTAATTATATATTTTTTGTGATGTATTTTACCCCCAGAATTCTTTGATGAAAAGAAAGTTCAAAACAACAGTATTTTTTTTATGTACTGAATAATTTTGAATGGTATATTCAAATACCCTTGTAAAACGAAATATTCAAATATATTACTGATCTGCCCGCATTGACACTATATGATAATTTAACTGAGCTGGATGACATCACTGTTTTCTCCAGAGCAGCTGTACAGCCGATTCAAATTCTGTTGCATTACTTTCCTGTTAACACAGTGAAGCTGCTTTAAAACAATCGGCATTGTAAAAAGCGCTATATAAATAAAGGTGACTTGACTTGACCTTGTCTCAGACTTTCCATCTTAAAATATGAAAATATTGAAACAATCCTTATGGCACTCAGACAGGCATGTTCTATGCAATTGAGGTGATAGAAAAAAAACAAGATACATTTCAACATTATTTGTTCTTCAGATATTCAGCTTTATCCAAATTAACCCACATTTGGTTTTCGACCCCTGAGAACTACCAGTTTACTCACAGAGCCGCATTAAGATCTCCATATCTCTGGGACTGAATCATCGAGGGCCTTTAAAATGGAGATACCAAAATAAAACTTTGTTAAGTATCAGAATCTAAAAGGATATCAAGATATATTTAATACTTCTTGAGTTACAGGTATTCAAACTTGAGGGGAAAAAAACGCAAGAACTGCTTTTTCCCCATTTTTGAACGGTTACCGTTGGCATATAATGCAACAAAGATTGCTAAAGTCAACATATTTTACTAATAGACCAACCAATCTCTGTGTACAAATAAAATAATGATGCTGCCATCTTTATAAAGTAATTTTAACCTTATAATTTGGCTCCAAATCTCAGGTGAAAATTGTCATTTTGAAACCCCTCTACAAAACAGTGGATTACTCAATATATTAATTTGTGACATTCAATCTTTTGGCTTTCATCACTATTTATGTTTGTCTTTCTAGAGAAAATAATGTTAACAAAATAAAAAATTTGAACTGGGGACCTTGAGTTGACACAGAATGACCCAATTGTCCTTTTGGTGCCACTTCCATCACTAACAACAATTTGACAATTTTTTTAATTATTATTTTATTATTATTATTTTTTAAATGTAGAGATTATATAACATCACAATGTATTTTGGTCAAATTATGTAAAATGCAGAAAAATTCTAATTGAATTTTGCTCATTTAAGATGAGGAAAGCCTAGTTGAGGAAATACACATTCACAGTGAAGGGCAGTGTGTGTGTGTGTCTCTCTGTGTGTGTATTAATCAATCTCATATACAGCTAATGTGTGCATGTACATGCAATGTTATGGTCAGAGAGGTGTAATTAGCCGAAGCAGCAGCACTACGCTGATGGAGTAAATGTCTAACCAGACAGAAAGGTCTGACCTCCTCCTTCACACAGAAACAGGATAGGTGTTTGCAATGAAAGCAAATTGCAAACCACAATGATGGAAAGTCCACGGAAATTTTAATGAACATCCTTTATGAAATGGAGTGAATGGTGCTCTAAAGAGAGGAGAGGTGGGAATCTGAAGAGAGTGACAAGACACTAGGACTGCACAAAAAGGCTGAGAACCCATAGAAAAATTTAGAATATAATGGAAAAGGCATATGCAAAAGTTCTTTGTTATTGTTCAGTAGATAAATTAGTTTGACAAGCTAGAGCTTGCACATGGAATGATTAACCTTGCAATAATTGCTTCCTCTGTTTCGGTGCTAAAAAAATGACTTTCATTACAAAATTACATGCGCTGCCATCTGCTGATTTAAAATACAACGTTCACAGATGGATGGGTGCTGGAGTCTGACATAGAAGTACACAGATTTTGTTTCAGGTCTTTTATATTTTGGAACTGTCTTTAAAAAAATAAAGAAGAATTATGAACACGTTTTCATCATTCTGTCATGTTGTTGCTCCGGAAGAAATGTTAACATTTTGAAAAATGTTCACACTGCTTTTTCTCATACAACAAAAGAGTGCTTTAACCGTACCATAAAAGTCCATGAGACTATAATTTATGTAATTATTTACTGAAAATATATCCATATTCATTGTGTGTGAGCAGGGTGGAGGGGTTGCTACGTATTAGGATGGATTGTTACTCTTAAATTACATTTTGATTTATGATGAAGCCCAACTCCATCCATAGGCTCATTGAGAAATTGACGGTGGAAGTGGAATTTATGCAGTAAACATTCTAAATTAAAAGTCTTTGGAATGTTTAAGTAGCCTGTGACATTCCATCGCTATGACATTAATAAATCACATAAAAAAAGAACCATCCTGCACACCGTGATCCTTGAACTGTCTGCAAGTCTCTCACATTACAGCTGCAGATACTGAGATCTGAAATGGCCTCGACAGATTGTTTGGGTTTACAGCTTATCTTCCCATCGATCATTCAATATTACACACTAACCTCACGTCCGTAGACGACGAGCCAAGGTGGCTTCTGCAGTATGAGGCTGAACAGTGTTGACTGGACATATGCACATATGGAGCATAGATGCTATGGTCTCGTAACTGACTTTTATTTAACAGAATCCACTTTTCAAGAACTACAACGAACGACTCGTTTGGACTACAATGCGTTTTTTTTCCAGATCTTGTGAAGTCACAATGTTCCTCATTTAAATAATCCCCGCCCACAGAAAAAGGAGACGAGGCCTGTGGTTGAGCTGCACTAGAGAAGATGAAGAGTGTTGTCGCTGTTTTTTCCACCCTAGAAAAAGTTTGCCCTAAGGCAGACGAACTTAAAAGTGGTTAAAATTAATTTTTAACACTGTTCCTGAACAATATAACCACAACGTTTGTCTGTGTACTGCACATTTTATGGAGAACAGCTTCCAGAAACTAAAAGAGTATAATGCAGGCTACGCACAAAAGCTTCTCCGGAAATGGAGCAGTTCCCATTTTGTTGGGCCAATCTGTTGTTTATGGATCACAACTTGCAAGTATCTTATGTTTAAATATTTGTTGTTGCGTTTTCTATCCACAAGTTTCCTACGCCCCATGAAGCCTTGCGTCAAAAGTGGGAGTGTCTTCCGGTTCGAAGTAAATAAGCGGGACTTTATGCATTTCCATCGTAGTTTATGCGCACGTTTTTGTATCGGATAGAAAATGTATCCGACTCAAATGAGTGCATATGTTTTTTATGCGCATTTATGGAATTTATGCGCATTTATAGAATTTATGCGCATTTTGCCGTTTCCACTCGCATTTTGCCGTTTCCATTTTTTGATGCAATATCCCAAAATGCGCATAAAAATAATGGAAACATAGCTTATTGACATTCAACAGTTGACAGTCATTTAAGCTATCCAAATTTGCTAACTATGTGGGAACAACCTCAACAAACTTTCAAAAGGGTGAAACAACAGTACCTTTACCCTCTGCGGTAGTTGGTTGGGAGGATGACGTGAAGAAGTGGCCTCGTATCATGTCCGGTAGCATTTTTAGCTATTTTCTAGATTCAGTAGCCTGTGAGGGTAAGGCGATCAGCAATTTGAAAAAGCTCAGAGGCGTATCAGTATCTGTCGGAAACGATCTAAAAGCGGATATTGAGCCAAGCCTCAGCCTAGCCATGGGTGCTAGCATCAGTGACAGGTGAAGTACAGACAGCGGGTTGTTCATGTATTAGGGCCACGACGCTGTTGTAGTCATGCAGCAGCTTTTGTGGAAGGTCAGTAAAGTAAGGACAATTAAGGGCACGGAAATTGTATTGTTTATTGTATTGTGATATTATTAATTAACTAATAAATGTATTGAACTGATATGCTTAGAGTGTCTCATTCATGTTGCAAATGTTGCTTCACAGTAACCTTCACTTAACCCTTGTGGCACCATCTGACAAAACAAAAAGTAAAAATGATCATTTTGAAACCTTGCTAATTATCTGAAAAACACTAACTAGCACACAAAATACCATTGGTATACTACTTCCGCCACCTCACCGGAAGTTGTACCCAAGTTCTTTTTTACAGTACCGCCCCCCGGAAACAGGTGGATTAACATTTCCAAATTAAGTTTTATGTAGTTGCTGATGTAAACAAGGGGCAAAGATTTGCCTCCATTAGCCTGCTAGCTAACACTTCAGTGTTGATATAGTGTTTACTGTAGCTTTTGTAAGCTCTCGCTTTTGTAAGGCTGTTCACCACCCCTTAGGAAAATTATCCATGATTTTGTGATCGATTACTGTTTGTTTTACCAGTTTTCCGACAAATATGATTAAAGGTGAACTATGTAGGATTTTTGCAGTAAAATATCCAGAAACCACTAGGCCAGTGTTATATATTTTGTTCAGTTGAGTACTTAGAATATCCCAAATGTTTCCAACTATTTGTAAATCGTGAGAAATTGCTATTTTAACCAAGGAACCGGGACGTGTGAGCTATGCGTGTGAGGGAGTCGCCTGTCGATTGCGTCATATCTGCGTCACCCTCGGTTTCCGGTTTTATTCAGTGAAACACTTTACTCTCACTGCAGTGTGAACAAGTGTCATAGCAGCCGCCGAGCGAACGTCATAACTTCCTTTTCAACACACTCAGATATATCTAATACGATAAACAGAGTTGCGTTACATCATACTCATGACTGGAAAAGAGGAAGTGGCGCCGGCAACCGTGTCATAATAAAAGTCCCACTGGCGACCATGCCATAATAACAGTCCCGCTCTTCAATCGCTCCTGCGGCCTTGCTCAGCTCCACAACACTCGGTCCTGCTCTGCTTCAGACTACAGTAATGTTAATAATCGCATCCATGAACATGATTTCTGCCCGAGTCCTATCCTGACTGTTTTCCACCGGCTGTGAGGTGAAGACCACATGTCCCAAGATTCAGTGCTCAAACGTGGCGTCATCAAACTACGCCTTTGTTTTGAACAGACGACCTCTAGTGGACGGAAAAGTTACATAGTGTAGCTTTAAATGGTGTATAAAATTGTATCTAAATTTTATAAGAAAATTACAAAAAAAACAACAACTCCATATCAAACATCCTGTGAAATCTTTTCTGTCAGGGTTTATATCGGGCTCGAATTGGTTTGAAATTGACGCCATCCATACCTATTTATAGCAGAGCAGAACTCGCTGTTATGAAGGGGCTTGACATTTCCCGAACACGCGTTAAGCGGTGCCTATCACAACGCACTGGGCCAGCAAACCAATAACAGCACATTTCATATTTCAGATGGAGGGGCTCCAACGAAACAGGAACTAAACTGCATGTTCAAGCCAGACTGGGGAGAGAGGAGCTGTAATAATATACAATTATAATAATAATGAATAATAATAATGCGTTTTTTGAACATTCAAGTATGAAAACATATTCTAGTACACCCCACAAACTAAATCTGCAAATCATATATTATTACAACATTACATTACATTGTTATATTAGGCTATATTATATTTAAAATATAGGTAACGCTTTATTTTTATGGTGCATTTTAGACATTAACTATAAGTTACTTTGCAACTCTGCTTAATATCTAAACTGTCTGCTTAATATCTGTTAACACTTTTATGCTCTTTCGTTTTGATGCTCACCAAACAGACATTCTACTGACTATAAGTAACTTTACATGTCAACTTATTCTACTAACCTGAATCCTAACACCTAACAGTATACTAATACTCTAATGAGAGATCATTGACATGTAGTTGCATGTAAAGTTACTTTAACTGTAGCACAGTGTCTAAACTAGACCATCAAAATAAGGTGTAAACAAAATATGTTATTAAATATTATATTTGTAGGTATTTGTTTATAAAGTTGCTCTCAATTGAGCTTCCAAAAGTCAATCAAACCAGGATATCCACCAATATCTTAGTGGAGTACAGATTTGTGGATGTCCCTCATGATGGCAAAGGTTATCAATCCTATACTGAAACACTCTTAACATGCTGGCTTTGCCCATCTCATCATTGCAGTGCCTTACGCGGACTTGTGATGCTCTATTGTACAGAGAAAAAGGGAAATCTGCATGTGTGGCAGAAGCTTTAAATGAGTTCCAGTACACTTCCAATCTATGAAACATCCGAAAATAGGACACAATAGCAGACATCAGCATTAATGCTTTGCTGGTTGCACACATGCAGCGGAGCAGCGACATGTCCACTCTACATGATGAGCACCCAGTGGAAAATTGAACAAGCTTCCCTGTAGCGAGAACCACATCCTAAATACTGGTTCACGGTGATAAACTAGGCACTGAGTCAAGCAGAAAATGCAAAAGGAAGGTGCAGGGAAAAGGCCTATTCTGGGTGTTTAGCCAAAGCATTGATTAGCACAGTGCTTTGCAGAGACACTTAATAACAGGAAAGTCTGGCAGTTTCCCAAAAGGACAGATGTAAACACTGTTCTTTTGTTAATGAACCTTTATATCCTCCCATGACCCCTTGCTCTTCTATAAATGGTGTTTAATCTCTGTCACATTAATTGGTCTGGGAAACCAGCTGAAATTACTATTCTCAAGCAGGTTATGTGTTTAACCTTGAGACAAAAGTCTAACAAGTTATACAGCATAAATTGCAGAAACCTTCTGAGACACGTTTACACCTGGTGTTAACATCTGTATCGGGAAGAGTAATAAAATTTGTCTCTGCACCATAAATACAGAGTGTACAACAAAATAGTTTTAAAATAGATAGGCTCAGTTAGATTTTTCTTTTAATTAATCAAAAGTAACAGTAAAAACGTTAATGTTTCAAAAATATTTCTTTTTAACTTTTTATTCATCAAAGAATCCTGAAAAATACAAACGTTTTTGATCTATAAGATTTTTAATGTTTAGAAGAAGTCTCTTATGTTCACCAGGGCTGCATTTATTTGATTAAAAATACAAGAAACTGTAATATTTTGAAATATTATTAAAATGTATAATTAACTGTTTTCTGTTTGAATATATTTAATTTTTTTTTAAAAGAAATTAATACATTTATTCAGCAAGGATGCATTAAATTGATCAAAAGTAACAGTAAAGACATTTATAATGTTACCAAAAGATTCTATTTAAAATAAATGCTGTTCGTTTGAACTTTCTATTCATCAAAGAATCCTTAAAAAAAAATGTACACAACTGTTTTCAACATTGATAATCATAAATGTTTCTTGAGCACCAAATCATCATATTAATATGATTTCTGAAGGATCATGTGACACTGGAGATTGTAGTTGCGATGCTGAAATTTCAGCTTTGCATTACAGAAATAAATTACATTTTAAAATATATTCATATAGAAAACAGTTATTTTACATTTTAATAATATTTCACAATATTACTGGGTTTTTTTTGTTTTTTATTTTAATCAAATAAATTCAGCCTTGGTGATCATAAAAGACTTCTTCTAAACACATTTCTTACCGATCAAAAACTTGTGAATGGCAGTGTATTATGGTTTCCACAAAAATGTAATAACAATAAAAAAAAAATTGCTGTATTTTTGATCAAATAAATGCATCCTTGATTAACATCAGAGACTTATTTAAATATATATATATATATATATATATATATATATATATATATATATATATATATATATATAATATATATATATATATATATATATATATATATATATATATATATATATATATATATATATATATATATATATATATATATATATATATATATAATATAATATACTGTATTTATATATACCTTACCAACACCAATCTTTTTAATGATATTTTGCCATTTTTTATTTTAATTAAAATTTTTACAAATATTATGTATATAAATAAAATTCATTGTTACAGTATCACATTACATTTTACATCCTGAATAAACAGTGCCTTGCCAAATTAACTGATATTTACTGATCTTGACGCTGTACCATATTTGACAGGAGACACATTTGAGTAAATGTCAATCTGTCTCAGCTGAACACTTGTGATCAGACCAACGTTTTTTACTGGAATACCAGGTTTAAACAGAGACAAAATGATCTAAACAAATGTATGATTTGGAGCTGCCATTGTCTCCTTTGTTTTCCAAATTTTAGCTGTTGACATGCTAACAGAATGAAGTGCTAAATAAAATCTCTCTTTGACAGTCACACAAAGGATTATTTTAAGTTATAAATGTGAACAAAAACCAAAACAATGAATCCAACCAACAAATAAATTCCACTGGTGTATCTTTGGGAGTTGGCGCTCTTTAAAGTTAGGGATACTTACCCCAGAGGATTGTGGGTCACTTTGGGCACTTCCTGTGTTGAGGGAGGGGCAGGGTGGTGCAAATGTGAGCTCATAGATAAGGCGGGAACCATAACACCCTCTGATAATGGCTTCCTGTTTGTGATTTAAGTTGCGTTGGTCCTCTGCAATTCCTCTGAACTTTGGATGTTTATCCAATCAGGAGGGTGGATGAACGAGGTGCTTTGGGCAACGAAGGAATCAATTTGTTTACTGAATACATCAAGCCTGTCAGTTAAAGGGGCACTAACAGATTACTCCGGCTGCACAGGAAGTAAACATTTTAAACAGGAAATTCTTAACACATAAGTAATGTCGCTGGGCTATTGCTGCTAAAAATAGTTGTGACGATTAAATAATGGCCAGGCGGTGAAACGTTACTTTGGGACTTTTGAAAGGAGCATTCCTTTTGAATTCCTATTTAGGATGTTATTTGGCAAAAAGCCCCACAATGCCATCTGCACTTCAGGGAGAGCAGCAATCACGTCATAACCGCATGAGAAAGCCATAATCTAAATTCAGCTTCCTTTAAACAAATGGTGCCATCCCTAGATGAGTATGCAGATTAACAGATAGACATGGTAGACACAAACAAACTGACAGCAAGACAAAGAAGATTGCGCTTGTTATCAGTACTATTTATTTTCAGCACGAACTATGACTCATGAACTGTACTCGTTATGTAACTAGCACATTTTGTGGCCAAAAGCAAATGGATGTCCCCTTCTAATTAGCAGTTTGGCAAAGCCCTTTTAATTTCTGCAGCAAGTTGCTTTAGTAAGAAACTGCCAATTTCATACGTTTAACTAAAGTGTATAAGGGGTTAAAGTAGCTAAAACTGCAAGATTAAACCTCTAAAGCTCTTGACCCAAGGCCACACCAGAGAGACTGGCCTTTTCAAATTGCATTTAATTAGGATATTTTGGGGTAGTAGCTGAGAGATAAACGTACAACAAAATTAGAATGATTGTTTAAACGTAAAATATTATCGACCTATTAATAACCAATGAAACCTTAGTGCACCAGCCCGATCTCATTAATATTCATACTGTAGGTATTCACACAGTATGTAACACTTATACATTTAGAAATACACTGAAATGTACAATGGACAAATTGGCCACATATATTGTATATTTACGTAGCTTTAATAACTCTGATTATCTCTTCATCACGGCACCTGTTAGTGGGTGGGATATATTAGGCAGCAAGTGAAAATTTTGTCTTCAAAGTTGATGTGTTAGAAGCAGGAAAAATGGGCAAGTGTAAGGAGTTGAACGAGTTTGACAAGGGCCAAACTGTGATGGCTAGACGACTGGGTCAGAGCATCTCCAAAACTGAAGCTCTTGTGGGGTGTTCCCGGTCTGCAGTGGTCAGTATCTATCGCTACTGGTCCAAGGAAGGAACAGTAGTGAACCGGCGACAGGGTCATGGCTGGCCTGTGTGGTATAATGTATAATGTACATTTCGGTGTCTGTGTGGATGTACGATTACTAAACAGTTCACATAAATTGACCTATTTCAAAGCCACCTGCAGAGCACCAGAACCACAGTGGTCTTCAGTGTCCCTACAGTCTCAGGTCAGACAGGACTCACTATGAATTCAAATAGAAAAATGAACTCAATCTCTCCAAGCCCTGAAAAATGTTTTTTCCCCTAGACAAACTCCTTAGAGATCACTTTGAATGAATGGCTATAATACACCAGAGCGTGAAAAGTATGTTTTATTTAAACTTTTTGACTGATATCAGAGGTTTTTGTTGACACTCATGTTGGATTTTTTGAGCATGGAACCTAACAGAATTTACTGTGATGAAATGTCTTTTTAAAGTTGTTCTACAGCGGAGAAAGTCTTCTCTATCCGACCTCGTGTTCCTGATACATTTCACACTTTCATGTTGGATCTCAGCCAGACTGATATCAAGCGCGTGTCACCAATACTAATATTCTGCAAGTTTCAAGAGCCAAAATAACAGACCAAGATAACATAGATAGGATGGTTTGATGGGGTACTGGTGTTCCCACCAGGCTTTTAAATTGGTTTAATTAGCAAGACTTTTTTTCTACTGACAGACACACGGAAATGATAAAGACCACTGTATATTTTAATGCATAAAGACTCATTTACACTGTGTGAAAAAATTAAGTAAAGTTAGAAATAAAACCGAAAAAGGATTTCCACAATAAATGTCAGTCTTTAGAATGTAGAATGTCATAGTAATATTACCAAAATCTGTAAATATTAAAAAAATTGCCTTAACCATCTGGTACAGTTCGCGTGTCGGTCAAAAATTGTATTTCAATGAAATCGTTGCCTTCCAAATTTGATGTTGATTTCTCAAAAAATGTGCTTTCAGAAAGAATATGTTTGTGCGAAGTACCAAACATTACCAATAGATGCAATTAATCTCCCATTCATTTCCAAAGAGGTCATTTTTGACTGCGAACAATACCTGTGACTCTTTTTTTTTTCAGGACCATTTAACCTTTTCAAATCATGTCCAAGATTTTTTTGTGTGTTCACACAACAAGTGCCAAAACTTTTACCAATTTTTGTATTCTGATGAAGATCTGAATCTCCCTGCCCCTCCCTCAACACAGGAAGTGCCCAAAGTGACCCACAATCCTCTGGGGTAAGTATCCCTAACTTTAAAGAGCGCCAACTCCCAAAGATACACCAGTGGAATTTATTTGTTGGTTGGATTCAGTGTTTTGGTTTTTGTTCACATTTATAACTTAAAATAATCCTTTGTGTGACTGTCAAAGAGAGATTTTATTTAGCACTTCATTCTGTTAGCATGTCAACAGCTAAAATTTGGAAAACAAAGGAGACAATGGCAGCTCGAAATCATACATTTGTTTAGATCATTTTGTCTCTGTTTAAACCTGGTATTCCAGTAAAAAACGTTGGTCTGATCACAAGTGTTCAGCTGAGACAGATTGACATTTACTCAAATGTGTCTCTCCTGTCAAATATGGTACAGCGTCAAGATCAGTAAATATCAGTTAATTTGGCAAGGCACTGTTTATTCAGGATGTAAAATGTAATGTGATACTGTAACAATGAATTTTATTTATATACATAATATTTGTAAAAATTTAAATTAAAATAAAAAATGGCAAAATATCATTAAAAAGATTGGTGTTGGTAAGGTATATATAAATATATTATATTATATATTATATATATATATATATATATATATATATATATATATATATATATATATATATATATATATATATATATATATATATATATATATATATATATATATATATATATATATATATATTCCTTGATTCTGTGATTTGTTTAGTTTAACAAACTCAGGGTTACAGGATTAGTTTCGAGTGGACAAAACCAAACCAATATATTCAGGCTTTGTTGGTCCCATTATGCTGATCATCAACTTTCTCTGTCAACTCAGGCTTTGAACCTGAGTTTAGGAGTTTAGCTGTGACATTGGCAGTGAACAGCCAATCACATGCTGTGGATCAGTAAAACTGAGATTCAGTTCTCACGAGAGAAGCAGTGTGATTCACTTCACTCTTCTGCAGAATATACATGATTTAAAAATATTAAGAATTTAAACAAATTTACACAGAAGAAAAGAGCTGTCGAGGACAACTTTAAGAAAAATCTTATACGTCAATGCAAGTAAAAGTTATGAAGTTAGTTTAGTTGATATATAGAGAGAATTGAACATTTATGCTCACATGTAATTTTTTATAGATTTAGTTATTGAATTTAAAGCTTATTTGTATGACCTTTATATAGGCTATTTATTTTAATATTAACAAAATGCATATTAATGATTGATTTACTAAAATTATACATGTGTAATTGATTAAGGGTATAATAATTACATAAATTATTTTTAAATAATTCAAAATTATTATTATTATAAATAAGCATTGTTAAAAGCCAGAGGTTTAAGTCTTAAATAGCCATTTGCTATGTAGTGACCTTTAATTTGGAGTAGAAACGGGGGAGTGACTTTATTGCATCAGAGGTGTGTCACTTTGCTCACAGCTGATTGGTCCAATTTCAGTTTGAGATCTCTTATCCAGAACATAACCTGCCCTGGAGCAGGTTAGCTGTGGAGCGTAAGTCACTATGGAGATGAACACAGCTAAAATCCAAACCACTTTAATGGTACCTTAAACCCAGGATTGGCACAAACTAAGCTTAAACATATCTGGCTAGCCAGCTAAACCGGCTTCATGGTATAGGCCCCAGGAATAACAGCAGTATCAGAGGCAAGACATGAAACGTGGTCATAACAGGCAAGGGTCAGGGCAGGCAGCAAGCAGTTGAAATAACAGAGTCCAGGCAAACACAGATCAAAGGGCAGGCAGTGAAGGATCAGAGTCGATTAACAGGCAGGGTTGTAATCAAAGGCAGATCAGGATAGTAGTAACAAACGCTCAGAAATGTCGCCGGGGCAGAGCAAGACTTCGCGGGGTGTGTGTGTAAGTTCAGGGTATAAATAGCCAGGGTGACAAGGATCAGGTGTGCAGTAATCAGGCCAGGCATGTGGGATGATGGGAAATGAAGTCCAGGAGAGAGAGTTAGTACTCTGGTGAGAGCGACCAGAGGGACTCTTCACCAGCGGTCATGACACTATTCTACCATTATGTTCTGATCCAGTTTTTCGTGACTGGTCTTCTAGGGGTCTCAGTACAATCAAGGACCTTTACAATAAAGGATATTTTTTTTTGTCCTTTTCAGAATTATCAGAAAAATGTTATCTTCCTAAAACTCATCTTTTCTGCTTCTTTTAGATTAGGCAATTTGCACAAAATCCGTTCCAACAATTTCCTAATCTCCCTTCTGATTCTAAAATGGACCTCCTTCTCTCTCGTAGTCCAGACAGAAGAGGGATAATTTCTGTCATTTATAAATCAATAGATTCATTAAATCCTGACCCCTGTATCACTCAAAAACATCAGGGAACAAGAGCTGGGGTTAAAACAGAGTGGGATTATATACTTGATTTAGTACATTCGTCCTCTGTATGTGCATGGCAGTTTAATGCAATGCCAGATTGTTTAGAGTACACTACACCAATGCCAGACTAGCCAAAATATACCCAGACAGAAGCGACACTTGCAATAGACGCAGACGATCTTCAGCCAATCATACTCACATGTTCTGATCCTGTCCAGGTCAGAGTTTTGGTTTAAAATATTTAATACTTTTGAAAAAACAAACCAAACTTTAATATATCAGTCAATCCAAACCCTTCTACAGTTTAGTTTGAAATTCCTTTTAAGCCTAATTTGCCCTCAACAATAGAATACAAGAGGTGCTTTAACCACACTATTGGCCAGGAGGCTTATTCTCTTAAGTGGAAAACTGCATCCCTTCCTTCATATGAAAAATGGATAAAATAAATGATATTGTGTTTAAAGCTGGAAAGCTGGTTTCTCTTTAAAAGGATCTCTAAAAACCTTTCATAAAACATGGAAGCCTTTGTTGAATTATATTGATTCCAATAATCTGCCACTTGAAAATGCAGAGGTTTAACTTTTTTTCTCTCTCAGACATTTATTGTATTATTTAACTAGTATAATTATATTATTATTAGTGCTGACATGCTGTCAAAATTAGTGTGTTAATGCATGTGATTTTTTTTTTGTCCGTTCAAAGGTCTTTGTAGTCTGGCTATCACCAGGGGAGTCTGGGGAGTCTGCTCTGTATTTTCTACTGCACAAGAGGCGTGATAAACAAGCATAAATGAAATTACTCTGTACGCAATTTGATAGTCCTTCAACCAATCAGACCACAAGAGGCGTGATAAATGAGCATAATTCAAATGTCTCTGTATGCAATTGGATAGTCCTTCAACCAATCAGACCACAAGAGGCGTGATCAACAGGCAACGACCCTTTGCTTCTTTATCCGTCATCGTGTTAAACCCGCCAATAGCGCGCCAGGTGGATAAGCCAGTCTGTGATTGGTTCCCGCAAAAGTGTAACAGAAGCAGTAGAAATCAATGTACAGGTTTCCAGACTGAGTTACAGGGCGAAATCAAATTGCCGGCAGAACAGGCTGGGTTTACCCAGTCTAAGGTCTTTAGGAGTCCGAAATTTTCATATGCGTTTTTTTCGTATTCGTCATCGTAAAAATTTGTCACGCACAGAAACCCCGCACACTGAGTCCGATGCGTATTAATTAATCCATTGTGAAAAAAAAATCGCTAAACAATTCAAATGGAGTCTTCAAGCAGTGAGGAGGATTTTGTTGTCCACTCTCTTAAAAAGAGAAAAAGAAAGAGAGATTGCGTAGAGAGGAAGGAGAGATTATCCCAAGTGATTCAAAGTTTACTTCAGGATGTCAGTGGCTCAGTTTGATGCTTTGCTAGCGATACCGGAGCCTATTATATATGGATACTATTATATATCGACACTTTGTTTGTTATACAGTGCTTTGTGCTGCGAGAAGAAGTGGATAAATTTGTCAGACACCATTCTGGATTTTGCCGTTTGCTTGTACGGTGGATTTGAATTGTCAAAACACCTCTCAAAAAACCCCACAGAAAATCGAACCTGATCCAAATTTCTTTATGACAGACGTAAATGTGATTGACACAACGTGAGGTTGTATTTATTTTTATATTATATTATATTATTATTATATTATATTTATCTTTTAATGCATGGATATTTAGGACGAGAATTTTGGACTCTCGTCTGACCTTAATAAGTTAAAAATATCTAACCTAGGATCAGTTTTTTTTTCATCCTTTGGCTAGCGTTACATTATATGATCACGCTCTTATTCACGAAAATGCTTTTAAACCATTCAAGCACAACAAGACAAAAGAGAATGCACTGTCTGTGAATGTCCTGACACACACACACTGGGCCTCATTCATGAAACATGAGCAGAATGAATTTGTGTGTAAATCGTTCTGCTCGCGAAGGACCACGACGCATGCATGAGAATATCATGTAGAGCCGGCGGTTCAGGCATCCAGGAAATGCACACTTTAGCACCATTTTGACCAATACGCCAAGGGTCGCTTCCAGCAGAGTCCTGCACGGGTGCGGGTACCCGCGGGTACCCGACGGGTGACCCGCGAATATTGCTGAAACGGGTGAAAAACATCCTACTGTGTCGGATGCGGGTGCGGGTCGGACAAGGGAGAAACACGGGTCTAAACACGGTTTTTAAACAGTCACGTGCAAATGAATATAGGCCAATATATAAACAATATATGCATGTATATTGTAGATGTGTTCCTAAAAATACAAAAATATGCCTTGCCTGTATTCCAAGTTGATAAAATAATTTCAAATCCATATCAGTTCATCTGTGGCCGCGCGGCGCGCGCGTGCCCTCACAGAAGAATCACAACCGCGCGCTCTGCCTGCACTGCAGCCGTCAAGATGAATCATGAGGAGTTTAAGAAAAGATAGCCGCAAATGTGGAACTTCATCACTGAGGAAGCACGCAGATAACTGTGGTAACAAACCAAGCACACGCAGTTCAATCGAACAGTATTTGTGTTATATTTCCTGAGTTTGGTCTCTTAATAACACTGTCTTAGTAGGCCTACATTAAGCCACGTTAAGTGTTTTTTTTTATAATGGTTTTCTTTGGTAGGAAAACGTTTAACGTGTAATTATACGCATTGCGTTCATATTCTGGGCTCATCTGATTTTTTGTACATAGTATACGTTATTAGTATTATGTTTACTGAGTTTGGTCTCTTAATAACAGTACATTAAGCCACGTTAAGCTCCCGGCAGAAGTTGTCCTTGTGTTAATGGTCGTGTAATAACTTCTGTATGCTGGCAATAGACATTTTTGTAAGTGTGTCAATAATGTGATATGCTAAACTGATTTTATTGCGGGTGCGGGTCGGGTGTCGGTTCTATTTTAAGCGGGTCGGGTCGGGTGCGGATTTTAATTAGTGCTGTTGTCGGAAAACGGGTCGGATGCGGGTTTAAGCACTGCGGGTACGGGCGGGTGCGGGTTTTCAAAATCGGACCCGTGCAGGACTCTGGCTTCCGGGTCATGTGTCAGAACGCTGGCTCTATTCACGCGCATGGTGTTTCGTGAGTTCATGTGAGGCCTAGACGGAAGACAGGCACTTGTTGAATAAAGGCGTCATTTAGTTGTTTTTTTTCACACAAAAACTATTCTCGTCGCTTCATAAAATTATTGTAGAACCACTGTAGTGAGATGGACTTTGTAACGATGTCTTTAGTACCTTTTATGGGTTTTGTGAGTGTAAATTTCATTGCTGCCAAATGGGGGCCTTTTTGAGCCATCGGATTTCAACAAAAATTTGTGTTCCGAAGATGAACGAAGGTCTTACGGGTGTCGAACGACATGAGGGTAAGTAATTAATGACAGAATTTCATTTTTGGGTGAACTAACCCTTTAATGCTGGTTCTGATAGATGGTGACAGATACCACAGCACATCTTCAGGGGTCTAGTGGAGTCACCCACTGTGGCAGTAAAAGTGGGACCAACATAATATTAGGAAGGTCATAATGTTATGCCTGATCTCTATGTGTGTGTGTATATATATATATAGGGTGGGTGGGAGAAAATAAAAGGGGGGGGGGGGCTGAACTGTGGTTTACCTCATTTTTATACATACACAAGTTGTTGTCCAGACAAAATGTCAATAAATATATTTTGAAAATATGAGGATTCCCCAGAGTTGCTGGGACATTAGGGTCCTTTATCAACCACCATGGAGGAAAAGAGCTTTTAAAAACACTATAAATGGCTTATCAGTATTAGAAGGCTTCATTAACGTGAGACTTACTCAGCAGCTGGTGGGGCAGGACCTGCAGGCTTCTCTTCATGGTATCATGTGGTCCGGCTCCTCCTCCACAGTGCTCATGGTTCTCTACAGGACAAAGGATAGACGGGAATTAATCATAATCTGATTATCATGCCAGTGCATTCCTGAACTTTTAATGAACTTAAAGAGCATAATGAATTTTGCTCTCTTTAATGAAATAGGGTCGTAATTATTACATGTGAGCCAACCAGCCCAAAACAGCAACATTAGCTCAACCAATGATGTATCTGTTTGTCCAAACAATGAAAGAGGAAAGAGTGTTTCGTGAGAATACATTATTAGCCTCAATACATAAATGGTTTAGCTCTGAAAATAATAAATCAGGCAAGATTACATTTATATGACCTGTCATTAAAATTCCAGTGTTATTCCCCTGTGTTAAGGCATTTGACTTGAGCACTTTCACAGTCTCAGGAAACTGTCACAGTGCTAAATGCAAATGGACATGGACACATTTTCTCTCAAGAGATAAGTGTCTATGAATATGTGTGTGTGCTTTTGTGTGTGTGATTGTCAACGTGTCAAAATTGTCACTCTCTCATCTTGTCCTTGGGGTACTGTGACTGAACCGCATCCCACCGCACAAGACATTGAGTCGATAAAGTATCTGAAATGAGATTTGAGCCCCCTTGGGTGAGAGGAAGTCTGAATCACATGCTAATCTAAACGTCTCGCCAACACAACCACATTGACCATGATACAGCGCAGCATTGATCCCTTTTCATAATCTTTTCATTAAGAGCTGGCTGTCTTTCAAAGGCATTGAATAAAATCGAGCCTTTTCTCGAGTAGAAACCAAACCACATCTAAATAGCTTTTGATCAATACTTTTTAACCTGTCCGTAGTACTGATTTTGTACAAGAAGTGCAGCTAAGTAAAACTCAGCTCTCATACAACACTTACTGCCTAATACAAGGCTCAAATAGATTCACAGGATTTTGAAAGATGACAATTATTTTTTAAACAAAACACATCAGAGCAAAAGGGTTGAATTAATTAAACAGTTGTGACACTTTTCTGTGGTAAAATAGTGATGTGCCATATTTACACTTTTTAAAAAGTAGTACACTTTAGGATGCTTTGACTATCCTGTGAGTATAATATATGGAAATAATATACTTTAAAAGAATATGGGTAACCAAACAGTCGATGTGCCCCATAGTATGGAAAAAAATACTATGGAAGTCAATGGACAAAACAACTTGAGGGTAAGTAAATGATGATATAATTTGTTGTTTTTGGGTGAACTATCTGCGGCAAGCAGGGTGAGGCCGAGAGCTGTGGGAACGGAGCTCCGGAAAGATAAAAGGAGGAGTGATAACAAACAGTTCAAGATGAGAGAGGACCAGGCCTGGACTTTATATTGTTGTTTTAATATGCTTGTATACAGCAGTCTTCAATGAGGTGCTGCTGCTTTATTTTCATTGTGTTTTTTGTATACTTTTGGATTAAAGTTTTATGTTGCACGTTTGCCCGTTCCTGCCTCCTTTCCTTATCAACGAACATAATTTATTCCAGTGATACAAAGCTGAATTTTCAGTGTCATTACTCCAGTCTTCAGTGTCACACGATCCTTCAGGATTCTTCGAATATGCTGATTTGGTACTCAGTTATTATCAATGTTGTGCTGCTTAATATTTTTTTTACTTTTTATAGATACTTTTTTCAGGATTCATTGATGAATAAAAAGTTAAAAAGAACAGCATTATTCAAAATAGAAATCTTTTCTAACAATATCAATCTTTACTATCACTTTGTATCAATTTAACACACCCTTGCTGAATTAAAGTATACATTTCATTCAAAAAAAGAAAGAAAAAAATACTGACCCCGAACGTTTGGATGGTAGTGTATATTGTAACAAAAGATTTATATTTTAAATAAATGCTGTTTTTCTTTCTTTTTTTTGCTTTTTATTCATCAAATAATTGTGAAAAAAGTATCATGGGTTATAAAAACATTAAGCAGCACAAACTGTTTCCAACATTGATAATAAATCAGCATATTAGAATTATTTCTGAAGTATCATGTGACACTGAAGACTGGAGTAATGGCTGCTAAAAATTCAGCTTTGCATCACAGAACAAAAGTATACAATTTAAAGTATATTAAAATAGAAAAGCATTATTTTAAATCGTAATAATATTTCACAATAAATTACAGTTTTTTCCAAACTCTTGACCGGTACTATACATATAGGATTGTGCGGTCAAAATGTTACCTGAAAGATCAGCTCACCACCAGCTCTTATTATTTCTCATATCAAAGCAAACTGCCTCACTTCTCAATGTAATTCATAGCCAGAGGCAAATTGTTATCTATTATGAGACTTTATTTCGACAATCAGTTACTTAAGTCGCTTTGGATAAAAGCGTCTGCCAAATGCATAAATGTACTTAATATTTTTTAGCAAATAATTTCCATTTGTTTAATTATATCTGCAGCCTGGCGAGAGGTTATAAACCTGTTCTCATAATCTTCATCTCATTATTGTTCAACACAGCCAGTCGAGAAAATTTAACCGCTGAGCTTTCTGACTTCTCAATCAATACAGATCATGATGTCTCAATCAATGGACCCACAACACTTTTGTGTGTGTGTGCAGGAGTCACTGCAACGTCATCACTGCACCTACACCTGTCTGTGATTCACAACACATTGTCAAAAAAAGCAACCGTTTGTAGGAAGTGTAGGAAGAAAGTCCATTTGTGAGTCATGCCCACCTGCGCCAGGAGGGCAATAGATGTGAGCGCATTTTCTCAGACATCAGAGGTGAGGTCAGTAGAGTAAAAACTACAAGTGTAAGACAAATTGAGAGGCCACAAAACGAGTAAAGCCTGAAAATAGGCTATAAGATAATAAGATGCAGCTCGCTGTAATTTTTAGATGGCATGCAGTGGCGTTTGTACTTCTTTTCTAACAAACCACTGCATGGCAACTGGCACATACAGAGACCCTGCTTCAGTCACCATGGCAACCTGAACAGAAAATTATATTCAAATCTCGTCACAGGGACAACTGTGAGAACAATACAGAGAAAATCAAACTTGACATGGAGATATTAGCCACGTGTGCTTTGAGCCCTTGAGCCAACAGACTTAAAAAACAGCCCCTCCTTTCCCAAGGCGATGTTTGGTTTGCGTTAATGATGACGGTTTGCCGACGTCCCGGGTCAGTTTTGAGACAGCACCTCTAAATTGTCGGTCTGGAAGGACAAGGGCTTTGAGATGAGCCAAGGTCGGCTGAGATGGTGTCGTGAAATAAAAGCTGTCAATGGATCCCCTCAGGCCGCTGCCAAAAGGAATAAGAAAGCTTCTGCTTTTATGTTTGTCTCTATTTCACAGTTAGACTCCCAATGCTTGTGAAGACGGAGAAAGCACGCCTGCTTCAGGGTAACTCGTTGGTTTTGAAGCTTAAATAGTGGTTTGTAAAACTGCATGTATTTGCTGCAAAAATATAACATTCAAAGCATGATTTCCTACTTTTATATTGAAGGATTTCACAAACAAAAAGAACCATTGTTATTTCTGTTTTTGGAAGACAGCACATTGTTGTTGTATTACTTTTAATGTTTTTTTCAGATTTTTTTTTTTAAGTACCATGTAAATACTGTAATACATGAATATTGTAAACAAGTTTATACTTAGTATAGTCACCAAATGTAAGTAAAAATGTCTTGCCAATTGGATAACTTATATACAAATATTATATATTATATATATATAAAATATATAGTTTTACCCTCATTACCATTCAAATGTTTAGGGTCAGTGCATTTTTTTTAAAAAGAAATTCATACTGTTCCTAAGCAAGGGCACATTAAATTGATCAAAGGTGACAGTAAAGGCATTTATATTGTTACAGAAGATTTTAAGATTTCTATATCAAATAATGCTGTTCTTTTAAACCATAGACTGTAAAAGATGGAGGACGTGTCTCCACCTTAGATATACATTATGTAGATTCCACATTCGACTGCTCTAGACCATAGACTGTAAAAAAATATGGATGAGGTACATTCACTCTCTTCCACTGTAGAAGCCGCCAATGTCTCAATATGGCACTGACATTTTGCACTGATTTGTGCAGTTCTGAGCGTGAAGAGGAGCCGTGGTATCAAAGCCCTGCCCACACTCATGCACAATCGGTTAGTGCAGTTTACTGCAGAACCATTCTAAATCATTATGTCGGTGTGAAATAAACAGTAATGGAAATGTAGAAGTTAAAGTTCCATTCTCCTCCCGAAAATCCAGAAAAAAAGTCAGTTGGTGCCACAGTGACTACTTCGCTCAGAGAAACTGTCAATCACAGCTTTCAATCATGACGTCACACCCCATTTTTTAAAAATAAAAAAAGCATCAAATAACTAACTAAAACCAAACTTATTTAAAAAACGAATACTTGAACTTACATCAGCGTGATTAAAACGATCTAAAATGATCTATCTTTGGAACAAAATAATTTCAAGTGTATTTTGATTGTTTAGTTTGTCTCGCATCCCATTCTATTACATGGAAAGGGGCAGGGTTTATGACCTATACTGGAACCAACCACATGGGGGTGATCGAAACGTTTTGGCTTCACTTCTCAGGACTTGTGCGACACACTTGCTCAAGACACGTTGGCGCGTCCGCCATCTTGGAATGGTCAGCGTGTCGTCACTCACAGTAAGAATTAATGCCACAACAATGCACATCTTCTGGTTGTGAAACCGCCGAGATTTAAATTCCCGAAGATATGGGATAACCTTTCACATGTGAGAAGGAGTTGCTTTGTGTTTTTAGATTTTTGCTTATGTGTTTTTTACTATGGTAACTTTTTAATGTAATTTTAGCTGACGCCTTCGTCTTGTATTTGTCGTCTTGTTTGTATAGCAAAATCATCTGCTGAAGTCTATTGTAGATATAGATATTCATACATGCATCTAACGGTTGCAGAGGCTCAGTCAACTTGCTCTTGAATGTCCATGGACCGGCTTTGATCGTTCCAATATGGCAGACAGCTTTCGTGTAGTGACCCAAACAGCCACTATCTATCTATCTATCTATCTATCTATCTATCTATCTATCTATCTATCTATCTATCTATCTATCTATCTATCTATCTATCTATCTATCTATCTATCTATCTATCTATCTATCTATCTATCTATCTATCTATCTATCTATCTATCTATCTATCTATCTATCTATCTATCTATCTATCTATCTATCTATCTATCTATCTATCTATCTATCTATCTATCTATCTATCTATCTATCGTATCCACTTCCTTCCACTGTAGAAAAATGTGGCTAAAATATAGCAGAAATGGCCATTGACTTGGGTATTCACATTTTAACCTTTATCGGTACCGTTACCTGAAATTCGGTACTGGTACGTAACGGTACCTTTTTCCGGTACTTTAGGGATGTTTACATCAATAACTATAAAGAACCTGTAAGTAATTTATAGAAGTGTTTTTGACATTATGCCAGAGCTGCCCTGGTCTCTGTCTGCCATTGTCTGTGATGTTTTTATACTGTAATATTTACTTGTAAATAGTAGGCTACTAGGTAATTTAATTCATAAAAACAACCGTATTATTATTATTTTTTTTATTTATTTAATTTGTATGAAAAGATTTCCCACAAATTATGTTATGAATTTTCTGGTTATCAAATGAATACACTTTTAATTTATTTAAAAAAAAATAGTCAAACAAAGTGCTAAACAACTGAGCTTTATCTACGGTTAAAATTAAAACATGAAGAACATTTTTAATTTATTACTTAAAAAATAAAGTTTTGATAATTTATTATTATTACATTAGTGTTAATATGGTCATAAAGTTACTCTCAGTGGCTCTGGAGATGACAGACATGCGTTCGTGTCCTCATATAAGACGGCAGAGATGGAAACATGCGACCGTCAGGTGCGATTCTGAATGAGTGAGTGAGTGAGAGTGTGTGTGTATGTATGTGTGTGAGAGTGTGTGTGTGTGTGTGAGGTAAACCGCGCATCCTACGTTATTCATTCGCACAGAGACACGCAGGATTAGTATTTAAATAGTCTTTTTGCGGTTTAAAGGTCCTGTTCTTCGTGATCCCATTTTTCAAACTTTAGTTAGTGTGTAATGTTGCTGTTAGAGTATATAATTAATACCTGTAAAATTATAAAGCTCAAAGTTCAATGCCAAGCGAGATATTTTATTTAACAGAAGTTCCCTTTCAAAGGCTACAGCGAACGGCCGGTTTGGACTACATCCTGCTTTAATGACGTCAGTAGAGCAGTTTGTCGACTAACCTCCGCCCACAAGAATACGCAAAAAAGGGGGCGTGGTCTTGTTGCTCTCCCTCGTGGAGAAGAGGAAGTGTTGCGTTCAGTTGCGTTTGTCGCCATGTCGTCCAGACGCTGTTATTTTCATCCCGGAGTCAAAACACCTTTGTTTGGCCTTCAGCGGCTGTAGTTTGAGCGCGTTCATCTCCCCGTTATGGTAAGATGCGTGACCTTTCCGGGCAACGTGCGCTAAGCTGCTGTCGAATCACAACACGGGTACCGCTGGCACAATCAGAACTCGTTACGTGTTTCTGAAGGAGGGACTTCATAGAACAGGGAAATCTTTCAAGCCATTTTGAGGACAGTGAAAACAGCGGTATACAGATAATTTGTGTGAAAAATACTGTTTTTTTACACGTGAAACATGAACACATGTTATATTGCACACTGTAAACACAATCAAAGCTTAAAAAAAACAGGAAAACGGGACCTTTAATATTCACAGACACTAGTCTATATCACCAGATGTGTTCTCAGGTACCGAAATTTGGTACCGATTGATTTAATGTAAATCGGTACTCGGTAGTACCAACGTAATTCGGTCGGTGCCCTTAAAAGTACTGAGTTCGGTACCCAACCCTACCATTGACATTGTGTGCCGTTTATGTCATTCGAAGCCAGAGTCTGGGCATTAGATCCTGAGGTGGAGCCATGGCATCAAGATCCAGGCCATACCCGCGCTCCCGCAGACTCAATCGAAATACACCGCTGTCAATCACGATGTTACACCCCGTTTTTGTAGCATCAAATAGCTAACTAAAACCAAACTTATTGGAGAAATGAACACTTGAACATACGTAAGCTTGACAGTGAATGAACTGTCAATGTGGCGAGGTGCAATATACTATAAGTGGAATATTCCTTGCATTAATTACACTAAACAAAATTGAGTAACAAAAATGTGTGGCATCACTGTAACCGACGCCATACTTTTTGGAAAAGTTCTTGATGCTCCAACAGTAGAGCATGGCATGAGTAAAACCAACGACACAGGTTCGATTGCCAGGACTGATCAAATGTATACCTTCAATTAGGGCTGTAACGATTTGACCAAAAATAAAAACCTCGATTAATTGAACATTTGACCTCGATTACGATTAATGAACGATTATTTTGCTCTTTTTTTTGTTTTTTTGCCCTCATAAGGTTGAGTAAGTTCACTGATAAGGTTTGTACTGTAAATATTTTCTACTATTAAAGGTGGATTTTTTTTTTCTAATGAAAAAGTGCATTTCTTTGTGATTTTAAAATACTTGAAGGAAACAGTTCTCTTTCAGCAGTTATTGTCTATGGGGCAGATTTCTGCTTGTTGTACATCAGAAACAGATAAATGAACACAGTAGAACTACATTACATTTATTTGAATGCATTAATGAGAGAGTGATTGTGTGTGTGAATTACTCATACCGTCTCTATTCATTATTAAGCTGTGGTTTGTACTTACTGCAAAGGTATTAAAATGTATGCCTATAACGGTTGAGTTTCTAAGATACTTTAGTGTCTTTACTTTAGTCACAGGACAGCGTTGACACTGCGTTTCTGTGCGCGATCTTCACGTGATGTGCGAGCTTCTGTCTGAGTGTTCGTTTGTCACAATATATCAGGCATTAGTTCAACATAATACACATCTGATGGTCGAAACTCACTTTAATGTTCAAACTGGCAGGGCTTAAAACACATACAAATGACAGCTTTGTGAGGACTGAAAGAGGTCTACCTTCAGGGCGCGCGCGTTGTCAGAGACGCGACACGGCTCGGCTCTGTGTCACAGAAAAAAGCTGAGCACTGAACGGATACGTTTTCCGTATTGTTGTTTTTGAATAGTGCACAATCGCTTTAAATGTTGAAACTGGCAAGACTTTAAACGCATTCTTGACAAACTTTATGAGCACGAAAGTGAAAGCGATCTGGCTGCGGGGCTTGCGCGTGCCGTGTGTGTGTGTGTGTGTGTGTGTCAGCGTGTAGGCTATGAGAACAGCAATTAACTGACCTGTATAAACTGTGTAAAACATGCAGTTGCTATAGTGATTCTGGGCATCTATATACACAGATAACTGCTCTTGCATCTCTGTGTGCCTGAAAACTGCACTTGATGTGACTGACGGGGCGGAGTCACGTGAAAACCGAAATAACCGACATGGGAAAAATACGTCGGTTAGAGGTTCTGAATGTCGGTTTCGGTTATTTTTCGATTAATCGTACAGCCCTACCTTCAATGCAATGCAAGTCGCTTTGGATATAAGTATCTGTCAAATGCATAAATGTAAATGTTAATTTTCCAGGTATAAATGAGATCTTCACAGGCAACATGAACATAATTTGCTACAAAAGAGATCTTTGAAGACAACATGATACAGCATTCACTACACATAATAAATCCTTTATCAATGCTGATTTAATTGAATCTGGAAAATTAGATGTTGAAATAAGTTAATGTTATATTTCCTTGCCTTTGCAACAGTAAAAAAGGTAAAGTGGTTTCAGGGGCAAGAAAGTTATTACATTTCCAATAAATACTTTTTTTTAATAATAACATGCACCAGTGAATTGAGCATATGACATAACTGAGAAAATAAATAGGTTTAAGTTTGATTTCACGTTGACTAATTTACACAACACAGTACATGAAGTCACGAGAGCATTTGCAAACTCAATTATGTGCTTGTTCTCTGTGAGGTCAGAGCGAGTCTCTCATGGTATCTTGTTCACTATAGTCAAGGTGATTGACTTGGGATATTGACTGCACTCACTCACTAATTAGTTTACAAGGACTCATTAATCCAATTAAACCTGGGCCACTCTCACATTCACTATGTATTACATGACATCATTTCCTCTGGGCTTCTACAGAAGCTAACAAGGTCTTGTAAGTCGAAGATAAGATTGTTTGGCATGTGTTGCTAATTTCAGAAAAGAAAGAGGAGCAATCCACAGATTGGCACTTTATCTGAGCTCCTGAAAAATGGTATTTGCAAAAAGGAATAAAACAAATTACAGACATAATGGATATATGATAGCAGAAGCTGGTGCGCTACCACGTGTTCGACTTTTGTAAAGAAAAGATTTCAATTAGAACCTGCTTGAAATTTAATAAATGAAATTGTGAATAAAGGCTAAATAAAACCAGTTTAGCCCAAAACATGCTAATGCTTCTAGCTAATCGAATCGAGCAAATTCTGCCTAAAAACATTCTGTGAAATCCGATACTTTTAAAAGGAAGGACTTAAAAGTTTGGGAATGGGGTTTAATGTCTCCCAAAAGGGTTAGAAGCAGACTTATGAGAGAGAATTAATCCTTTGGTGAGTTAGTTGTTTCTCTGATGGCGATGCAGCACTGTTAGAGACTAAGCGCAGCTGCACATGTGTTACCTGTTTTTGCGTGTTTGAGAGGCTCATCATGGCAGCAATAAAGCATGTGGAATGCCACACAAGCCCCAGTATCACTGATAACCCAGCAGTGACCTCTCTTATACCCAAACAGATGTCTGGCATTTCATGTCAAGATGTCTTTGTGTATCATAATAACCTAGCTCTCGTGTCAGAAAAGGTCATGAAAAAGGAGGCAAAATCTTCATAAAAGGGTCATACTATGAACAAAAATAATT
Source organism: Gobio gobio (assembly GCF_949357685.1). NCBI lineage: Eukaryota > Metazoa > Chordata > Actinopteri > Cypriniformes > Gobionidae > Gobio > Gobio gobio. The sequence goes on from NC_137119.1 coordinate 19,072,530, forward strand.
TTACTTGATCTTTTCATATACTTTTTTTTTCCGTCCATAAAGATTTTTTTAAAGAAATATATGGTTTCACAGATATTCTAGTTCTGGAAGATTATCAGTGTATTCTTTTTTTATGGAATTTTAGTTCCACCTTCTTTTCCTGTTTCCTTTGTTCCCACAGAGTGTTTCGTTTTTGTTTTATTGAGGGGACGTTTACACAACAACTGTATGTACTAAAAACGGAAACGTTTCTCCTTTGCGTTTTTCACGTACAGACAACAACTTTGTCAAATCCCCGTTCACACGGATCAGTAAAAATAATAAAAATTGCGGTATTATGCTGCCAGGCCAGTAGTTGGTTATGTCACTTTGTAAAGAAACACTACGTGCCTATAGACTGAAGACGTAATACGCATGATGTCACATTTTTCACAAATTTGCGTTTTTGTACTTTACACAGGCGGTATCGTTTTCAAGAACTTGTACTTTGAATCCCGTTTTCAAAAGTTTGCATTTTCAGGGACTCAAACGCCATTTTTGTGAAAATGAACGGTCAAAATACATAAATGGTTTGTTGGAAAATAAGTTTGGTGTTTAAGAAACATTTCTTATTATTATCAATGTTAAAAACAGTCGTGCTGCTAAAAATATTTTGAGGAAACTTTTAATAATTGTTTTCTGGATTTTTTGAGGAATAGAAAGTTTAAAAGGAACAGCAATTTTATTTATTTGAAATAGAAATTTTTTGTGACATTATAAGTGTCTTTACTGTTACTTTTTTATAATTTAAAGTCCCCCTGTAGTCAATAATTGTATCCCTTAAAACAAAAACGTTTTTCCTGTGAATAACATTTCTTCATGCCTTAAAATAGCTTGAATGTAACTGTACACCCTTGCTTCATTTAGTATTGAAACGTAACTGCTCTGAGACACAAAGGCTGAGAATCGTAGTCAGAAAACTGACAAAAGGTCACACACATGCAAGAAGTCCAAACAAGACAGGAGAGACAGGCAAAAGAGTACTCCACAGAAAAGGCAAGTAATCCAAAACCAAGAGATAAGAAACCAGGGAAACTGCTCAGAAATGCTGGTATACAACAAACAAGACTTCGCCATGAATGACTGGGATAACCAGGCTTATATAGGGTGAGGTAAACAGGGTAATGAGACACAGGTGGATGCAAATCAGGGATGATGAGTCCGGGCAAAGGATTACGGGAGATGAATGCTGCGTCCCAATTCGCATACTATCTGTACTAAATAGTATTCGAAAAAATAATTAGTATGTCCCAAATCTTAGTATGTTGAAAAAAGTATTCCAAAGATTCCCGGATGGTGTATTATTTCCGGTCAGAATCCGAAGTGCAGATCGATGCGCACTCTAACGGCTGATATTGCCCACAACCCATTGCGAGATGGACGAGGATTCGATTAGAACTACAAACGCGGATAAAAAGTGTTTAAAAAACTACAAATATGACGGTTATGCGAGTCTGACGGTTAAGTGGAGAGGATTAGATAAAGTGGTTTGAGTGAGCAATTATCAGTATTTAACCTGATGAAAAGATATTTATTCAATATTATCCACATTATATTTCTCCTTCAGCAGCATTGAGAACTTTTGTAATGATACGTTTGGCCATTAACTTTGCAAACACATGAGAGGAGTCTCTGCATTAAAGACCCACGAAAGGCAGATCAACGAGCGACTACATTTCTCTCCGATACGGTAGGAAATTAAATTGAAAGTGGGGGGTATGAACTGTGACGATGATTGACAGGGCAGTTTAAACGGTGGCGGGACGCACGTAACAGAGTCCGTTAAAGATGACGAAGTAGTATGTCCCAAAGCTTGCATACTCTTCTGCTACACACTCAAAAGTATGTACTTTTTCTTCACAAAAAGAGTACATACTTTTAGGACGTAGTATAAGTAGGCGAATTGGGACGCAGCCGAAGTCTGAGATAGTATGGCAATAGTCCGGGGTGGAGTGCCCTCTGGTGGTAAATCACGGGCAATCTCACTGGTGATCATGACAAGTATACACAGACCATGAATATGCAAATTAGCCCCGCCTCCACTCACTCACATACCAGAGACCCACTCGGTCACCTTTTACTCAAGTTACTGTAGTAAACACTGCACAAAGGTATTGCTCTTAACAACGTCAGACACATAACGGTAATTAATGCTTGACTATGTTATCAAAAGGCGAATAATGTGTAGCTAATGTTATACAAACCATGTTCCTGTTCGCCATCTCACTCTGCCTTCTGAAAATCAGCATCCTTAGAAATGCTTTGAACATCATAGAGCATCAGTGGAGAAAGGCATATAGTTCATCGTAACATCACAATATAGCCTACATCATAATATACATATTTCACCCGCTATACTGCTAAATGTACACGATTTTTCATAACAATAGAAAAATATACCGGTATGGCTTGAGACTCCCCTGCTTCGCAGCATATAGTAATGAAGAAATACTAAAGCCCGCCCACACGTTGACGTGACTGGTTACAAGGTAGTTTGTGATGCCAGAAACACCAGTGATTTCAAACCGTGTTTTTGAGACTGTCTTTGGTTCACTGGACTTTTAAGGAGAAAATACTCAGCAATGGTGTTGACTTGTGAATTCACACATGGTTTGGCTGAAAGCATATTAAAAACAACAAATAGACAAATAAACAACATTAAAAACTTGATTTTCACCACAGGTGGTCTTTTATAAATCTTACTTTCTCAAAACTTTTGAACAGTAATGTGTGTATATAAAAATATTCACATTCGATTTTCTCCACAGGTTTCATGAGCATCAAGTATGAAACCACAAATTATCAGAAAATCATCTTCTGCATCATCAGTATTCAGCACCTGATTCCATAAAAGCACCATGTTCCTATCCATGTCCCGAGATTAAAAATTAATCTATGTAAAAATGAATCACCAGGCTAGACAATAACACCTCCCCTATGAGCAGCACTGTGTGGATACCAGTGCGACGTTCTGCTGAATCACGACTCGTTCTTCAGCGGCCCTGACGGCACAATGAATTGCAGCTGCTGCGTCACTCTGCCCGGCCCCCGGGAGACGTGTAATCAATCAGAGCCGCAGCTACATGGGCCGTCACAGCTGCAGGGCTCTGCACCAGGCCATTAAAAGTGCATTACCTTCCCAGCATGCCTTTCACGTCTCCCACGAGGAAGGCGACAAAACCCGTCGCCACTTCCTCTGGTTAAGTCAGAATCTTTGATACCAAAAAAAGCCAAAGGGCCTCTTAAAATGATGCCCCTTCATAAAACACACAGCACAACAGCGCATTTAGATCAGTGATTAAGCGTTAAATGAATCGTGAAAGATGTCTTAAGAATGTCAGTTCACTTTTGAAAAGCAAACTTTCAGTCAAACTTGGTGGGCATTGTGACAAGATGCATAATTTTATATCACAATAACATTCAATATATTGCAATAGTTATTTTTGCCAGCGATTTACGAGAAAAAAAGTATTTAGCATGCAAAACTTTATTTTTTAAAATGCACATGAAATGTCTTTGATCATTGTCAGGGTTTAAAAAAAAAAAGTATTTAAAATGTTTTATTAAACAAGTCTTATATTTTATTTAAATAACAATGAGACACCTTCTGATGAGCCTACTTTTGAATAATTTTGTGAAGTTAATATTTTATAAATAAAATAAAAAAATGCCCAAACAGCTTTATGTTATGATCCTAAACAATTAAAAACAGACTTAAAACAGTAAAATTAGATATGCAGAATATATATCTGTACCATATCAGTTATTGGCCAATAACTGGGCCCTATTTTAACGATCTGAGCACATGGTCTGAAGCGCATGGTGCAGGTGCACTTTGGGCGTGTCCGAATCCACTTTTGCTAGCCAGGCGCATGGTCCAAAAAGGGTTATACCTAATCTCTTAATGAGTCATGGGCATGGGCGTCGGAAGCAAAAAAAATGTGGGTGGGTCCTCAGAAATGTTTTACTGGAGTAGATGCCAATTACATTAAGTACAAATATACCGCTTTACTTGGTAAACGTATAGGTGGGAAAGACAAAATTACGTAAATCAATCACCATTTCAATGAGAGCGACAGTAGTGTAGGGGTAAGACGCACGGCATCTAGTTTTGACACAAATCGACCCGCGGTTCGAGTCCAGCTTTCGCCGAAATCAATCTTCTCCGTTTTCCCATCACATATCAAATCGGAAAGGCATTTATTTTCAATACAAATTAAGAAAATATTAGAAAAGTGGAAATAAAGCGTCTAATATGTGTTTAATAATAAGTGTTTATCGATTAGGGTTAGGTAAACAGACATGTGCTGAATGTTAGAGACGATAAAAGTGAGTGGGTCCAATATCATTGATCGTAAAAAGTGGGTGGGTCTTGTCCCACACACATACAATGGTTCCGACCCCCATGGTCATGGGTGTGTTTTGGGCATAACGTGCAATAAACCAATCAGAGTCTTATCTCCCATTCCCTTTAAAAGCCAGTTGTGCTTGCACCTTGGCGGATTGGCTATTTACATGGTGGAATTTCTCCAGAGAGGAATCTTTTTATTTTTAATATTTAAAAATGTTTGTGTTCTGCTGTGCGTCCCTGTGTGTGTAATAAGCAGAGTGTACGTGCATTGTGCACCCACCTATAGGCGCATTTTACTAACTTGGCCTTTAAATAACACAAAAAATACTGCGCTATTGACTTTAGACCAGGTTTTTGTTGGTCAATGGCACAGTCGTTTTCAGTTTCCTCAAAATAGTAACATGCCAACAATGTGCCTGAACACACTTCATTTTCATACCAGCACGTCCATGGGCGAACAGATAAGCGCGAGTGCATTTGCTATTTAAACAACGTGGCGCTGGACATGAAAATGATAACTGCGTCGGGTTGAAACTAGCAAAAAACACTTCTTGCGTCGCATTGTGCCAGGTGTATGATAGGGCCCTAGATATTAGATCGGCCCAGATTTGGATATTTAATTGTATGCTCAAGGTTCATCTTTTAGAACAAAACAACAAAAAAATTTATATCTTTAAATTAATATGTAGTTTTATACTTTACATTATTATGTTGTGATGCCTAAATTATTCTTTTATTTAGAAAAAAGGATAAAGAACAATTGTTGGCCATTACATGAAAATATTTAGCGGCTTATCAGTATCACCCAAAATTTTTATATCCATCGGATAAGCAATATATACACATAACTGTTATCAGACATCATTTCGGTTGCTCGACAAATGTAAACAACAAACCACCTATCCTAGGTCAGGAGTTGAGAGCTCTTGGGTAAATAATTAGCATCTAAAATTCAAGGCATTAGAAATGGAGGCATTAGAAACTGCTCAGAAATTGAGGGTTTGAGCTTGGTGTGTGTCACGAAGCATAGCACATAAAAAGGTACATGTGTAGGTGTATGAATGAGTGTGTGTGTAGATGATGGATGTGCCATCAGAGATTAACACAAAAGTCATTCTGGAGGATCAGAGAAATCGTGGGTTTAATACTGTGTGGGTGAAACAGCTCAGACGCTTCACTAAGAGCGAAATGGGTTGAATGAGTCTCCAATGGCCGATCCAGTCACTCAAAATATAATACACTTAGAATAGAGTGAATTAAATATGTTTAACAGAAAATTCCTTCTTTTTTGATTTATTCACCTTATTTTGCAACACGGAAGTAAATACGATGACGTACTTCCTTCTAATGTGTTAGGCTTATTACTTTTCGATAGCTGGTTCGTAAGGAGCATGCACAAAACACTTGTAAAGGTTTACCAGTGTTTAACACACTGGGAGGATGAAATGAAGAAGTGGCCTGACATATCTTATGAAGACTTTTTTTGTTGCTCGGAATAGACGGGTCTTCGATGCGCATCTCAGCAGCTCAGTTAACAAATGCCACATCTGCAAATGCTGTGAGTTTGGGTTGCAATAAACCAACGCCAAAACAGTAGAATACATCAATATGTTTCTAAATATGCTAAATGTTCATTCATCGCGATTTCAAAATAAAAGTTTTGAGAGTTTGCATGTCTTGATGTCCACATATTCTCAATAAATTACAGTTTCTGTAGCATTTCTATCGTTAAGAAGTGGCCAAATATTAAAGTTCTTCTGTGGGTCTGCCTTTAACGAAGTGGAAAGAGCAAACATACAGAAATATTGGCGGTTTCTTTAGATTTAAGGCTTTTAACCAAAGGCTTTTTAACCCTTCAGGGGGGGGCGTGCAGATCATAGGGTGCCCGACATCCATTTTCAGCTCTGGTGCGTGGATTATGGTTAAAGGTCCCATGGCATTAAAATTTCATTTTATGAGTTTTTTTAACATTATTATGAGTTCCCCTAGCATGTATATGGTCCCCAAGTGGCTGGAAATTTTGATGGGTGTAAACCGAGTTCTGGCTGTCTTTCTCTGCCTTTGAGAACATGAGAGCTCAGACGAGACGATCTGGAATCTTGCCTGTTATGTCGTCATAACAGGAAAGGTTACCTCCCCTTCCTCTGTTTAGCCCGCCCAGAGAAGTCGGAGAAAATGGATTGTTTATTTCACTTGCAATGTCAGCACAGGCTTTACAAACAGACTTTATGATATGGATTCGACAGCACCGTGAAAAAACAGTGTTCATTAATGCCTGATCTGTGATCAGTGATTTCTGATGTGTAGCTAATCATTCAAGTCCACTCAGACTTTCTTTCTAAATCATCTTACTGTTCATGCATCCGTGAATCAAGCCAGTGACTAAACGATCAACTTCACATTGTTTCTCTTAGTAGCATGAAACAAAGCTGTTATTTAAAGTGTGATTAGACTAGAACCTCCCTTTATAATGTTTAATAATGTTCGGATCTGTCAATCACACGTCGCGAGTGTATCTGCACACTTGCCCAAACTGCCGTTATAATGAATGACGCTGTTATGCTGCACAAAGCTCTTACTGTATTCATGTCGATGCCGTGTTTGCTGTTAGTTGTGCTGAAAGCATTTTGTGAGAGAAATAGCACTGCAATGACGAGATCACTGCATTCACACGATCAACAGACTGTCTGTCTACTCAGTGCTCATCACTGCAGCTTTTCATGTGATCTCATTGCGATGGGAAAAGATCGAAAAATAATGCTATAATCAACACTTTCAGGATTCGTTCATCTTGACAGCTGTAATGGTACATTACATGTGTTACAAAGTTTGTAGAATAAGAAGACAGGGTCGCGTGACTGGGAATCGTATTTATTCAGAACTCTCAGATACAAACAAAATAAACTTGCACTCTCAACAACTCAGTAAAATATAACTTTATCAGCAATCTTTCAGCATTTTTCCAGTCTTCCAGCTCTCTCCGTCTTTCCTGCAGTGCTTACAGACCTCACTAAACCCCGCCACAAAATCTAACTAATTTCAAATGCAAAGATGTCAGCCAATCACAACAGTGGGCGTTTTTACTGAAGTCTCACAGCTGACACGCCCCTTGAAACAGGTAATTCTAGCCAGAGACTAAAATCAGTATAGAAAAAATGCCTTTTATTTCTAAATGATTTTTGATGTAAAAATCATACTAACAATATAAGTACACCTCAGGATACATTATAAAATAAATAAAAAAATCCATGCCATGGGACCTTTAAAACAAATATCTTTCGGGTATTTTTTTAAGCCTGAACCAGCTATTATGGCACCCCCAAGCAAAGGATACCAGTCTTTTTCTGTAGTCTATTTTAAAAGTTAGCAGGCCAGTCAAAACTACATAGTCGTCTTTCCAAAACTACATAGTCGTTGCAAAACTATGGATTCACAATACAACTACGATTAGTGGACGTGGATTACCAGAAATCTAACACATAGTTAAAAAATGGTGGCGCCCGCTCTTACGTGAAGAGTAAGGTGGATAGCATATTATTGAAAACACGGCGAGGTTAGCCAATCATAACCATAGTTATTTGAAAAAATTTAATTTGATTAGATATCCCCCGATATATCGCCATTGCCAATATAATTAGCCGATATTTGTTATTTTTAATTGACGGTATTGGATACGTTTTTGTCTTTGGTCGTTAAGAGTTGTTGGTGGGACTTTTATTTGAGAAAGCAGTGCAGACATGTGAGCTCCCATTTACCGTCTGTATTTCTTTGTTTCCGCCATTGAAGTCTTTGAATATCTAATAACAGTGGTGTAATGTATTTAAGTAAACATAATTAGTTACTGTCCTTAAGTATATTTTTGGCTACTTTGCAGTTTTACTGAGTATCAAAAATATTAGCAACTTTTACTCTCCACTTGACTACATTTTTTGAATATAGTAGTATATGTCGTTTATGAAGTATATGTACTCTTTACTTTACTTTTACATTTTGCTTGGCACAAACTTTTTCTGCAGCAGTTTATTTCTGCTACAAAATAAGTGATACCGTCATCTACAGGGGATTGAAGATACTATATATTTTTAGATACTACAGCGTTTTCCCCTTACTCATCCAAACTTGCCAACAAGGCTACTTTACGCAAATATGAGTGCATTACGCTTTTTTGTCGACCTTGATTTAGAAAATAAACGTGATTCCTTTCCTCACAAATCAACTGTTTCTTGTTTTTCACTGGAATCATGTGTCTTAGGTGTTGAGGACTATAGCACATCTTTGAGCCTACATTCAGTATGAGTAAAATACTTAAGTACTGTTAAAATCAGATACTTCAAGAGTTTTACTCAAGTCGTATTGGAATTGGTGACTTGTAACTTGTAATGGAGTCATTTTCATCATAAGGTATCTGTGCATTTACTCAAGTATGGTTTTCAGGTACACTTTACACCTCTGTCTAATAAACATCTAATGCCTTAAATCTCGCAAACGTTCAGCTGTTAGTTCTTGTTGTGTGCATAGCCTTCATAAAATGTGTGTACTCTGTGCTTGGTGGTCTATCCGTGTGAATTGGATGCGGATATGAGAGTTCAGCTGTCATTGAACACGCACAAGCAAGCGACTTTAAATCCTTGATTTATGTTTCACTATCCAGTTTGTCGCTGTCCTATTCATCTCATATGTACTGTGAACTGTATTCAAAATTAGTTACCTGGTCTTTGAGAAAATTAATCCACACAGATTTACCAGATTACTGAGTGTACTTTTGATTACTTTACTGTTGTCTACTTCCCTTTTATTCATGTTCTTTTACAACTTCTTTATTTGTAAAAAAAATAGGGTTACAGAATCAAAAAGTTACTATTTGAAGTATACATTTGATTTTATAAAGTTTTTATCAAGTTCAAATTATTATTTAAAATTAATTTCTAAATTATTTATTTTTAATTATTTTAGTAAATGTTACATAAAATAAATATACATTTAATTGCAGAAATTGTTATGCTTGTGTTAATTCAATACATTTTTAAATGAATAGGCCTATATTTGCTTTATATCGGCCACACTGCTCTCCAAGATATCGGTATCAGCCATCAAAAATAAATAAATAATACATAATAATTAAATTGTCAACTTAATCTTCCAGTGAAGTAACAGACTCTCTGATGAGGTATGCCGGACCAATCATTTTAGTTTGTTTAAAACCCACAAGCTTGTATTCATTTTTGAGTGCAATGACCATCTCAAAATCCAATCAACAGCTTTATGTTTCTAAGATAAATAAAATGACATTTTTTACTAATATTTTACTAATAGGACAATTACACTCCAGCTGTAGTGGAGTATGGTGTGAGCAGTAGCGAGACTCGGTGGATGTAGCCATAAACAGATTCAGTGAGAGGCTGACAGTGTGAGCGGATACACACTGACAGACTGTCACCTACTCTGTGGTGCCTTTTACTAGATGAGCTGGTGTGTGGCTATAACTGACAGGGCAACTGTGAGACACAGAGTCTGGATATTAAGACAGCTATTTGGTGAATGATGTTGCCGCTTGGCTTGTTTTATTTTCTCATATGTGCCATCTATCACATAGCCTACAACATCTAAAATCTTCTCGTTAGAATATGTTTGGACTTTGGACTGACATTTCGTGTTGTCTTGCTGCACAAGTTGCAGTAGCTGTAAGAAAGGAAATCCAAGATCGAGTTTTACTGTAGATTTTAAAACAAAATTTGTGTGAAATTTGAAGTGAAATTTCAACAAAACATGTTTATTTTATGTGCATAATTTTCTATCATTATTTTTTTATATATATACATTTCTACATTATATCAGCCATTTGTGAAAGAATGGGTCACTCTCTGGAGCTCAGTGAATTCAAGCGTGGTACCGTGATAGTTTGCCACCTGTGCAATAAGTCCATTCGTCAAATTTCCTCAAAACAAAATTTTCCACAGTCAACAAAGTGGAAGCAATTGGGAACATCAGCAACTCAGCCATGAAGTGGTAGGCCACGTAAAATCACAGAGCGGGGTCAGCGCATACTGATACGCTGAATACGGATTCTGGGCCCTATCTTGCACCCAGCGCAATTGACTTTGTACACCGACGCATGTGTCATTCCTATTTTGCACCCGTGCAAAGCGCGCTTTTCCCTCCACAGAAGCACGTCGCTAAACTAGTGAATGCACTTGCGCTCCCTGGGCGGTTCAGCGCTAAAAAGGAGGCGTGTTCCGGCGCAAACAATCCCTGGTGCTATTTTGCTGTTCCATTAAACAATTGCGCCACTGACCAGAAAAAACCTAGTCTAAAGTCAGTGGCGCGTTGCGCGTTGTTCATTATGCTATTTTAAGGGCGCATGCTTGACCATAATGTATAGCGTGCACAACGCGCATACACTTTGCTCATGTAATCTACACAGATGCAACAGTTATTTTTGCAAATCATAAATTGTTACACTAAAAAAATATTAACACATGAGATGACGGAAATCATTGTGGTGTGCCACGAAGATGTGAAAAAATAGGCATAAATCTAGCTTACAAATGATTCAGGCTAATTGTAATAATTAAGGATAAGACCTGTTTGCCCAATAGTGGCAAGACATATATGTAGGCTATATAAGGAAATCTGACAAATTGGTTTGTCCGTCAAGAACCAGGAAAAAAAATCGACTGAAAAACTGAAAAAACTGAAAGACTGAAAAAAAAAAGACTGTGAAATCACCTTTACCATAATGTACAACATTACAACTTCACTTCTCTCTTTCACTGCTCTTACAAGCACATCAGTCTCCTCGGCTGTGAACCGCTCCTGGCGTGCGCCTGGTAAATACGCCATAATAATAGCAATCCATAATGGAACTTGCGCACCTGCTTTTAAAGGGAATGTTGGATGACGCTCGGATTGGTTTATTCACGTTACGCCCAAACCACACCTATGAATAATGAAGCTACTTCAGACCAACCCATTTTAGATTTGCGCCGGGCGCAAGAGCCATTTATCCCGCCGGGAAAATAGCAACAGCACCGAGACCCGCCCACAAAGTTACTTGCGGTTCGCGCTTTGACACTTGCGTTTCAGATCGTTAAAATAGGGCACTAAGAATGGGATGTCATTAAAGTTCATGTGCATGTAAATCAGGCATCCCAAAACGTTTGGGAATATAGTGTATATGGTAACACAATTCTCTCTTTTAACTAGTTGCTTATTAGCTTGCATATTGGCTGTTTATTAGTACTTATTAAGCACATATTAATGCTTTATTCTTCATGACCATATTCAAATCTACACCCTTTAATCCTACCCATTATCAAAACTATCTATCCGTCTCAGATATCAATTATTTTAAAATTTGAATAAAAGAAACAAAATGTTAATGTTGCCATCAAGTGACCATCAAATTAATTTCAGAGACCGTAGTTGCTTTTGGTTCAGTTCTGGGCCAAAACCATGAAGCAGAACTGAATGGATAATATATTAACACAGACATGAAGAACATACTGATCAGTAACATCTGCACATTCCTCAACTGAGATCACAGGTAAAGGGTCTAGTAGTCTGGAGTAATGTAGGAGTAAAGGTACAATAAATGAGGGGAAATTACATACTTCCTCCCCCTTTTGCCCTGAGTGGCCATGCATAAGACTGGACTCTGTGTGGGTCTATGCTTGTGTGTAATGTGCCTATATAGGGGGTGCACTAATTATCAACACAATTGGGCACAGATATGGTTTTCAGGCTCATTACTCATGGGTAAAAGTGCGGTCAAATGCAAAATATGGTCAAAGGATTTCCCCATGCAGATTTCAATGGGTTAAAGTTGGTCATGTGAATTTACTGTTGACCAACAGAAAGACTGCATGATTTGAAAGTGACATATGTGTGAGCTATATGTGATTGATAACGATAGATCTTTTTCCCACAAAATGCAGTGGAAATATTGCTAATGTGACTGCACCTTAAAACCAGATCACCCTAAAACGATTTTTTATGTTTATCTGCTTACCCCCAGAGCATCCAAGATGTAGGTGTCTTTGTTTCTTCAGTAGAACACAAATGAAGATTTTTAACTCCAACCGTTGCAGTGTGATAGTCATGTAATGCATGTCAATGGGGATATTTTAGAGTATGAGAGCTTTGAGAGTAAAAACACATAGACATACGAATCCATTTAAACTATGCGGCTCGTGGAAACACATTGATGTCTTAAGACACGAAACGTTTGGTTTCTGCGAGAAACCGAACAGTATTTATGTTTTTTTTTACCTCTTATCAGACGAATGCCATCTAGTATTCCCAGCGCCATAACTTCTGGCGAGTAAGGTAAAAATACTGGCGCGATCAAAGATATATACGTAGATGCCTCATTCGACCGATCCGCGCAGGCACTAATGAGGAATCTATGTACATATCTATGATCGCGCCGGTACTTTGCATGTATTTTGACCTTATTCGCCGGAAGTGATGGTGCGGGGGCGGCTGATGCAGAGCCATAGACATTTTTTTTTTTTTTTTTTTTTTTAAATATGGATATTTTTCTGGCCTTTATTAACACCCCGGAGCCGCGTGGAGCACATTATTTGACGGACAGATGCATTTTTTAAGGACTTCAAAAACAGAGCAACTATTACTGCTATTCTAATGCTTGGATTAGCCAGAACATTTTTAATATAACTCAGATTTTATTCGTCTGAAAGAAGAATGTCATATACATCTCGGATGACTTGAGGGTGAGTAAATCATGGGCTAATTTTCATTTTTGGGTGAACTATGCCTTTAATCAATTAATCAATTACTCACCCTCATGTCGTTCCAAACCTGTAAGACTTTACTTTGATATTTTAAATGAATGATTTTTAAACGAATTCTGTCCCTCCACTGACAATCCACAACATGCCAACTACCACTTTGTCGATTCAAAAAAGTTCATAAAGAGATTGTAAAACTAATTTATATGAATTGTAAGACTGTAAAAACTATAAGAGATGGTGACTCTCTGAGAAAACAAAGGAAAGTTACATCGGAACTCACTCTCACATCCAAGACAACATCACACTGAGTTGATCACCCAAGTATTGCCTTAATTTAAATTTATTTCCCTTCACTGCCTCTTCCCCATCTCTCCTCTATAATTCACCCAAATTCTACATGGGTTATTGTGAACAAGTACTATACAGTATTATACATGTTTGGAATCATTTGAAATGTCTCAGTACGACTGATACAAAGGTCTCATTCCCACAGAAGTAAAGTTTTTAGTGAACCATCCCTTTAAGAAAAAAAAAAGACAAAATGGTGCAGTCATCTGAATGTGTTGCCCTGCCAAAAGATTTTGCACCATCCATTGATCCTCCTTCTAGGCTTAATACTAAAAATATTATAACAATACCACCACTTAATATATACTGTATGGAAAGTCCCTTTGGATCATATTGGAGACTTATTTTAAAATCCACAGTGTGCCTAACAGTGGTGTTATTCATGATCTACTTTAATCACAAAGGGGATTTCTTATAGAAGACAGCCCACAGGCACATTAAAAATAAACAAGTACAATAAAAGAAGATAAGATAAAGGGATGCTTTGGAAAGATGAACCAACCACCCCAAGAGGGACAGAGGCAGATTGTTTACAATGCAAAGTTGTTTTTCAGTCCTCTGTGTCCAAACTTGCAGAATCTCATTCAAATACCCAAGATGCAACTATTCAAAGATATACTAATTATGTATGCTGACAAGAGAAAGTACTCAATGGACAGAAACATCACAAATGAGAGCTCTTTAATATTTCTCATAAGCAATAAAACGGAGAGCACCAGCTTGTGTTTCTCAAATCCTAGTAAACTCATGTGTCTCTTGTAAAGGTTCTGAGAATCTCAACAATGTTAAAAACTGTGCTTAGATTTGCCAAGACATCAAAGTCTGCAATCACAAGTCAATTTATATGAACTCACACATTTCTCATTAGATTTTTCAAGACCAAATCATCAATGATATGCTGTACAATAATTGTATAGCTCTATATAGCCTTATTTGTTTCTTCATGAGCAACCTCAGAGAGTTAACATCTTCTGTGTAAAAGAATAGGGTCAAGAATAGAATGTGTAAGAGAAAATCAAGATATAAACTAAGAAATCCATAAAGCTGTGTAGATTCTGTCTTGTTTAGCTCTACTGAGATTGATCTGTGGTCAGTGTTTAGGACGCAGAGACCTCAATAGATCAATTCCTATTTGTAGGGTGTTTATGACCACATTTAAACAGAACAAATGCATCCCAAGCCCAGAAGCTACAATCTAAGACAATGAAATCAGCCAGTGTTCTATAAAGTGTTTCAACATGTATTCTATTATTATACACTGAATTATGAAACTATAACAACCCATTACCACTGATAGTTGTTCTTACACATCTTAAGGGTGGTTTCCCTACAGTAGTTCAGGCTGCAGGATTGCCGAACGAAGAAACATTATCAGCATGATGGTGTAAAATTGTACATTTCTTCTCTATTACCACCCACTGCTACTTACCCATGATGGAAATAAATGCAGTTAGAAAAGCACAATATGTGAGAGAGCACAACTATATTGTATTGCAATAGATAGCACTTTCATGCTACTTTAATACTGAATCAAAACTAGTTAGCACATCATTTATAATTGAAAGGGTTTAATGACAATATTAGTTTTTTTGGAAACTACAATTTAGAAACACGTAGAATGTTACCTCACAGAGAGAGAGATGTAGAAAGTGCAGAAAAAAGAAAGAGAGAAGGCAGAGGTCAGATAGAGAGAAAGAGTAAAGCCCCCCAAAAAGGAAAGGAAAAGAAACAGAGCTAGAGCAATAATTACAATCTTCTTTGATACCTACCTTTGACCATGTGACCAAAACCCAAATGTGAGACATTCAAACTGACCAATCAGCAGATCACATTTTTCCCCACATACTATTAGCAGACAATTAGCAGACCCCGGATGTCCACACATCAGCCTCTTTTCCACTGCCGGGACAGTACGAGCCAGGGCTAACAACGTGCCAATAGCCTTGTTGTGGTATCCTATAAACTACCCTTAACATGCATACATAGAATAGGACAACGTCACACAACCTGACATGACAGAAGCGAATTATTGGTCTTTACTTCAAGACTTAAAGTTATAGTTCACCCAAATATAAACAATTCTACAAATTCATCATTTACTCACCCTCAAGTTTTCTTCTGCTGAACACAAAAGATATTTTGAAGAATATGGTTAACAAAACGTACTTATTTTTTTCTTCCATACTATGGAAGGCAATGGGATCCTATTCTATTAAAGGGTTAGTTCACCCAAAAATGAAAATTATGTCATTAATTACTCACCCTCATGTCGTTCGACACCCGTAAGACCTCCGTTCATCTTCGGAACACAAGTTAAGATATTTTTGTTGAAAGCTGATGGCTGAGAAAGGCTTCAGATAGGCCTCCATTGGCATTCAGTACATTTACACTCACAAGACCCATAAAAGGCACTTAAAACGTTGTTACAAAGTCCATCTCACCACAGTGGCTCTACAGTAATTTTACGAAGCGGCGACAAAAGTTTTTGTGCGCAAAAAAAAATCTAAATAACGACTTTATTCAACCTCTTCTTGTCTTCCGTGTGCCTCCACGACGCATGGGCGAGAATATGACGTAGCGCCGGGGTTCGGGAATCCAAGAAATGCACACTTTAGTCCCATTTGAGCAATACGCCGAGACCTAAAGCATGATCAATGTAGAATGTAGAATCCAAGAAATGCACACTTTAGCCCCATTTGAGCAATACGCCGAGACCTAAAGCACGATCAATGTAGAATCTTAGATATGACTTCCTCTGCTTGTAAACAAATCGCTTCTGGGTCATGTTTTCCGAACGCCGGATCTGCGTAATATTCTCGCGCATGCGTCGTGAAGGCACACACGGAAGACAAGAACAAGTTGGATAAAGGCGTTATTTTGATCTTTTTTTGCGCACAAAAACTATTGTCGTCGCATCGTAAAACTATTGTAGAGCCACCGTGGTGAGATGGACTTTGTAACGATGGGTCTTGTGAGTGTGAATGTACTGAATGCCAATGGAGGCATTTCTGAGGCCTTTCTCAGCCATCAGTTTTAAACAAAAATATCTTAATTTGTGTTCCGAAGATGAACGGATGTCTTACGGGTGTCGAACGACATGAGGGTGAATAATTAATGACATAATTTTCATTTTTGGGTGAACTAACCCTTTAAGGCTTGCTCTACAAAGGCTTACACATTTAGAAAAATATTGATAAAATATTATATGTTTACGCCACATTTCTTTAGATAATTTTCATGAAATTATGCGATCTGATGAGGTTTGAACAAACTCTCTCTTCTCACTATACTGTTAGATTAGATTAGATTAGATTCAACTTTATTGTCATTACACAAGTACAAGTACAAGGCAACGAAATGCAGTTTAGGTCTAACCAGAAGTGCAATAGCAGCAAGTGCAGGATATACAATGGATGCGTAAGTGCAGGACATGGATATGTACTGAATATGTATAAATATGTATAAATAGAGAGACGTTATTACTATAAACAGAACTGAATTTACAGGTGAATATGTACAGTGAATAAATATACAGATGGCTATTACTATAAAAAGAATTTACAGGTGAATATGTACTATGAATACAATATACAGATGGCTATTACTATAATCAGAATTTTACAGATAGAGGTATACAATAATATGTTAGGCTAATATGAGGAATAGCAGTGGATTAGGGTAGTGCAATAAATTATGGACAGAGCTATCCGGAAAAAAAAGTGTAAAGTGCAGTGGAAAGTGGTTGCATATTACATTTAGAAGTACAGTGCAAAAATGCAAATGTAAACATTGGTACTATAAATACAGTCAGCAGTGCAAATGAGCATAATCCAGTTAAGATATGGCAGTGTAAGATGCATATGTAAACAGTTGTTACTGTGATAAACAGTCGGTAGTGCAAATAACAAAGTGAAGGTGGATGTGAGGTAGGAGAGTTATCAGTATATGAGGGAAGTGGATCAGCGGGGGTTTGAGTTCAATAAAGAGACAGCTCTGGGGAAAAAACTGTTCTTTAGTCTGCTGGTCCTGGTCCGGTGGATCCTGAAACGCCTGCCGGAGGGCAGGAGAGAAAACAGTCTGTGGGCTGGGTGAGAGGAGTCCTTGAGGATGCTGCGAGCTCGATGCAGACAGCGTTTCCTCTGGATGTGCTCGATGGCAGGCAGTGGAGTCCCTGTGATGCGCTGGGCAGTTTTCACCACCCGCTGCAGTGCCTTGCGCTCCGCAACAGAGCAGCTCCCATACCACACTGCCACACAGTTGGTCAGGATGCTTTCTATTGCGCAGCGGTAGAAGTTCACCAGGATAGCCGAGGAGAGCTGATTCTTCCTCAGTGTCCTCAGGAAGAAGAGGCGCTGGTGAGCCTTCTTGACCAGGCTGGAGGTGTTGGTCGTCCACGACATGTCCGCCGAGATGTGGATCCCCAGGAACTTGAAACTGGAGACACGTTCAACAGCCATTCCATTGATGTGGATGGTGTCGTGTGTGCCTCTTGACTCCTTCCTGAAGTCCACGATGAGCTCCTTCGTTTTGGTGGTGTTGAGGAGCAGGTTATTATCAGCGCACCATGTGGCCAGGTGCTGGATCTCTTCCCTGTAGGCAGTCTCATCGTTGTTGCTGATGAGACCAATCACCGTAGTGTCGTCCGCAAACTTGACGATAGAATTAGATCCATACACAGGCTTGCAGTCGGCGGTGAAGAGGGAGTAGAGAAACGGGCTTAGCACACAGCCCTGTGGTACACCAGTGTTGAGTGTGATGGATGTGGAGCAGGTGAATCCTGAACGAACATTCTGGGGTCTGTCAGTTAGGAAGTCCAAAATCCAGTTACACATTGAAGTGTTGATGCCCAGGTCTCCAAGTTTAGCTATTAACTTGGATGGGATGACAGTGTTGAATGCTGAGCTGAAGTCAACAAACAGCATGCGTGCATACGTGTTCTTATGGTCCAGATGGGTGAGCACAGAGTGCAGTGCCATGGAAACGGCATCCTCTGTGCTCCTATTGCTGCGGTAGGCAAACTGGTGTGAGTCCAATGTGGATGGTATAGAGTCTTTTAGGTGTTCCAGGACCAGCCGCTCAAAGCACTTCATAACGATGGGTGTGAGTGCTACAGGGCGGTAGTCATTAGGGCACCTCGGGTTAGAGTGTTTCGGCACTGGCACAATGGAAGTGCGTTTAAAGCATGTCGGTACAGCTGCTTGGGCAAGAGACAGGTTGAAAATGTCTGTAAAAACCCCAGCGAGCTGCTCCGCACATGCCCTGAGAACACGTCCAGGGATGTTGTCTGGTCCAGCAGCCTTGTGTGCGCTGATCCGGCTCAGTGCCTTGCAGACATCTGTGGAGGAGAGTGTGATTGGTGGGTGGTCAGCTGAGGGTTTGAGCTTGGTGGCAGTTTCTCTGTTGTCTCTTTCAAAACGAGCATAAAAGTAATTTAGCTCGTTCAGGAAGTTGACATCAGTGGCTGCGGGGGTGGAGTGGGGGGGTTTGTAGTCACTGATGGCCTGGATGCCCTGCCACATGCGTCGAGGGTCAGAGTTGGAAAAGTGACCCTCTATCTTTAGCTTGTAGCAGTGCTTGGCCTTTTTGATGCCCCTCTTCAGGTTTGCCCTGGACGTACTGTAGGCTTGTGCATCACCTGATTTGAAGGCAGTATTGCGTGACTTCAGCAGGAGTCGCACTTCCCTGTTCATCCATGGCTTCTGATTAGGGTATGTGGTGATCTGTTTCTGGGTTGTAACACTGTCGATGGTGGTATTGATATGATCCAATACAGAGGAAGTGAATGAGTCAATGTCCGTGTGAGCGCCACTGGTGGCTTGAGAAGCAAACATACTCCAGTCTGTGTTTAGAAACCTTTCCTGGAGTGTGGAGTCTGCCCCCACAGGCCACACCTTGATGGTCTTTACTGATGGCTTCACACGGTTGATGAGGGGTGAATATTTGGGTGATAGAAACAAAGAGAGGTGGTCTGACTGTCCCAGGTGGGGGAGGGGTGTCGCAACGTAAGCTCCAGCCATGTTTGTATATACATGGTCTAAGGTTTTGTTTCCTCTGGTGTGGCAGGAAACATGCTGGTGAAACTTGGGTAGCACTGACTTTAGGTTTGAATGATTAAAGTCACCTGCAACAATAAACGCAGCTTCCGGGTGATCAGTCTGTTGTTTACTGATGGCTGCGTGAAGTTCTTTCATAGCAAGCTTGGCATCAGCATCGGGTGGAATATAGGCTGCAGTGATAATAGTGGAGGTGAACTCCCGCGGTAGATAAAACGGTCTACATTTAACCATGAGAAACTCCAGGTTAGCTGAACAATGACTCCCAACAATAGCAGAGTTTGTGCACCAAGCTTTGTTAATATAAATGCACAATCCACCCCCTCTGCTCTTCCCGGAGCCATCTAGTGTTCTATCCGCCCGGAGTGTGTGGCGTCCCGCTAGCTCAATAGCGGTGTCCGGTATTCCGCTGTTTAACCAGGTTTCAGTGAAGATTAGGACGTTACAGTTCAAAAGTTTCTTACTGTGTGTAATGCTGAGTCGAATCTCCTCCATTTTGTTCACTAGCGATCGTACATTGGCAAGGAAAATGCTGGGTAAAGAGAGCCGGTAAGGAGTTAGCCTTAGCTTAGCTCTTAGACCTCCACGCTTACCCCGTCTTTGTTTACGATCACAGCGCCGCCTTCTAGCACTTCCGCCCGGCCGGGCAGAGCGCATCGCCTCGGGCGTCCTAGCGATCTCAGGAAGGAGTTGAAGATTGTCCATAAAACTGTCGGAAATTCGCAAACCAATATCCAAAAGCTCACAGCGGGTGTACGATGTAAAAGCACAACTGTTCTGTACGAACAGACCCGAGATGAACAAGAAAAATACCGCAAAATTGCAGAATCTGGAGAGACGCTGAGCCTCGCGATCTACTCGCGCCGCCATCTTGGCCTTTGATGGCCAGCCTATCCTTTCAGCCAGATCCTATCCTTTCAGCCAGAAAGGCCTATCCTTTCAGCCAGAGCAACAGAGGTTGCTCATGGACATATTGTGTACATAATTTATGACATATGCCAACTGCCAATGCGTTAGTCCAATGCGTTAGTCAACAAAGGCACAGAGAAGAGACAGATGAAACACAGAACCAAATAAATACACGATTATAATCATATATGATTTGTCTAAGTTCTTCAAGCAGTCTCTGGTATTTTTCCATGATCATATGTGTAATTATTATCTCAATGGCTAGCATAAGTAGCCTTTAGCATCGCATTAAAAAATATTTCTGCACTCATACGGGGAACACAGTACCCATCGAATTGCAATCGCAAGTTATTTCAGACACTTGCTGGTGTCTGAAAATGAGCTTTGAGCTGATAATTGTCTAAAATGTCTTAAATGTTGAGGTTCGCTTGTAGCCTGATATAATAAAAAGGGAAATGAGCAGTGGTGTTGTCCATCTCCTGACTTGTCCATGACCACTCCTCAAGCCCCAGTTCGCCCCCTTTTGACCAAGGTATTCAGTGGGCCAAAAACCTCTGTCCGTTGGCCCAGAGAAAGCCCCGATGAGGCCCGATCAAGCCCCGGAAGTGGGTGAAAGTGATTTCATCAAGTACAACATATTCCAGAATCAACATTGTTGTTGATCCTGGAACAACATTACAATCAACCAATCAAATTTGAGGGACAAGTTTACAGTTTCTGTTAAGTTTAGGCTTACAACCAGGGTTAGGTGCTACTACATCAGTGTTATTCACCTATCACTTCCCTCTGATTTTAGGGATAAGTTATGGGTAGGTTAAGGGGTAGGGATATGGTTAGGACTACATTTTCAGACATGTTGAAAAAACATGTTGATCCAAGAACAAGTCTTGGTAAAATCACGATGACCATCTTGGCCTACAGGTCTTCACCGCTATCAGCACCTCTTGTGCTTTTAGGAATTTTTGGCAAGAAAGAGGGGGTTGGAACAGGAAAGTAAATGTTCTTTCTTAAAGTCCCAGTAAACCGGAAGTTGCTACTGATTTTATTTCAGTGCTGTGACGTATTTCCAAGTGAAACGGAATATTGAATAGAGGGCAGGGTTTCACTTCAGCGCTCCTCCTCTCCATCTCTCGCTTATAGCAGACTAATGGTTGGAGGGGAGTGGTTAAGGATATTCAAACCCAAGCCGTCACACAGCCGTCATCGCAAAGGGAACGCCATTCCAGACCGGAAGTTACTTTTCAGATTTTGATTAAAGATTACCACGGCAAACTATTATTTTCTGTGTTAACTTACACAGATTAATTGTTCACCCTAAGACCTGTAATTTGTGCTAACAAAGTAAAGATCATGAGGACTTTAACCCTACACACATTTATCTGCTAGTTGTGGACCTAAATGGCATGTTTAACCAATGCGTCACATTGATTATTGAGTACTGTAACTAAAGCCCTATAACACTAATGAGGGCCTTTGACCTGTAATTGGTGTTTGTTCAATCATGTTCAATAGTGCTCTGCTAGGATCATTGTCTGATTTGCATTTGTCTGGATATATATATATATATATGACTTTATTTTAAGGGAATTTTTTTGGCCACTGGTAGGGCCACACATATTGTTCTCTGGCCTGATGCCTGAGGTGCATTTTGTTGATATCTGCTGAATTAAACATCCGTAAACCACCTCTTGGGACATTATGTGCACTCTCAAAGCTTCTCATAACAATTTTTTTATATTCTCACATCCAACTTGATGTTTTTGTAGTGCTTGCCTGCTACACCCTTGAATTGCTGATACCCTTTATCAAAACACTCAAAATCCTCAGCATTATAGCTTCTTTAAAGGGGTGGTAAAACACATTCTTTTGAAGGCTTGATTGTGTCTGTGAGGTGGACTGTAACACGTGTTCATGCTTCGTTTTAAAAACAAAAATCATTATTTTTCATATATTTGACCTTTATTCTACACTGCTCTGTCCCTCCTTGTAAAACGGTCTGATGCTTTCCGGGTTGTATAAAGCCAGTCCCTCAAAAATACGCGATGGGCTCAGATTGGTTAGCTGGCCCAGTGTGTTGTTATTCGCTAACCGCCTAGTGCACGTTTGTCGGAAACTTCACGCCCCTTACCTGGAGGCTGTGCTTTGGTCAGTATTAGAAAGAATGGCGTCAATAAAACCATACCAATCTGAGCCGGAATCAGAACCAGAACATTTAGTGAAGATGATCGAGCATAACCTGTTCAACCTGTTCAGTCCTCAAGAGTAAAGACTGCGGATCTATAGTGATCGCTACTGAATGGCACTGTTACTTTTGTATTTTTAGAACGATTATAGCCAAATATCTGTCTCAAAACGAACACTAAACATTGGCTTTGCTAGTAGCCAAATCACACACAGAACCATGTTTAGCATGCCTGTAGATAAACAATACATAAAAGCTCTAATCAAAGAATCATTTACACTAATGCCAAGTTCGCTGTTGAGATTTTAACGTTAGTGTTTGTAACGATAGGTGTTCGTCGGATAACGTTAAGTATGAATGAGCATTTAACAGACTGGTTTGCAGAACAGCGTTGTCATCTGTTTACTTCCTTGCTACAACCTATTACAGGAAAACACATCGATGAAAAATAAATCAGACTTACAGGTTGTGGCCCGTAAACAGCTTCTGTTTGTAAATCCAGCTTTCAGGACAAGCCGTTGTGCATATCCTGTACTGAACTCGCGAAGATTGTGGAAGCTAATTCCTCCGTGTCCACGCACTGGCATGTGTCTCGCGCAGCTGACGTGTGTGAATCCGGCATTGAACTCGCGACGATTGTTTTCCACTCCGTGAAATGTGCAGTGGGAGCCGCGAGCCCGTCGTGCATGAACCGCGGCTCATGAATTGCAAATACAGATGAATATTGTCCATTATGTCACATTTTCCAGTCTTCTCCTCCGACCCTGTCTGTCTCGTGCTTTATGATGGGCAGCATATATCTGAGACCTGTTCCCCTCCGTCTCAAACACACGTGCATATAACATGCTGTATGTTAAATGCTCTGCAACGCACCCCCGTCCCACAAGGAAGGCTGAACAAAGCAAGTACCCCAGACCTGCAATCCGGATGAAAATAACAGCGTTTCGTCGGCATTGCAGCAACACCACTCCAGCCTAACTATACCACAACAGCGCCGCGATACAAAATGGCCTCGCCCCCCCTTATTTAATATTCTCGGAGGAGGGGTTTATGTAAATATTGGGGCTGTTGATGTCACCAACCCTGGAGGAATGTCTGTAGTCGCCTGCTGGCCGTTTGCTGTAGTCCTTAGAAACTGATTTCCTTAAAAGCAAATATCTCCCTTTGCTTTAAACTTTGAACGTTGTAACTTTGCAGATGTTGTTTATGCTCACGCAGCAACATTACACGCTAGCTAAAGTTAGAATAGTTAAATCGTGGTTTACCACCCCTTTAAAGAATGAAGAGCACCCAAAAAGCAATAAATTACACAACATACACTATGATACTGGAATTAAACAGACGTTCTCTCTGAGACCATTGTGAAAGTTGTGATCACAAAATTCTAACGTTCGATTTTGAACGATTTGTGCAGAAAAAATATATGCGTATTAATCCTCAATCAATATGGACAACACTTTGAACATTAGATTTGATTAAATAAGCCTTCCTTGCAGCCTGAAATTCAGTGCAGACAGCCTTTCACAACAAAGACAGCTGTCACAATTTGCCTACTTTTCCCTCTGTCTATAACAGGATCCCTATGGGAATCGGCACTGCTAATTCATTCAGTGTGTGTCTGTCTACCGACAGATTGACTGTCTTAAAAAACATCTTTCATAGCTCTTTGGTTTCGACTGTCAAGTTAATTGCATAATATGCAGATTAATTCAT
Source organism: Gobio gobio (assembly GCF_949357685.1). Lineage (NCBI taxonomy): Eukaryota > Metazoa > Chordata > Actinopteri > Cypriniformes > Gobionidae > Gobio > Gobio gobio. The sequence goes on from NC_137119.1 coordinate 19,096,857, forward strand.
CACAACTAATTGCATATATTGTTTTCATAACACTTTACATAAGGTCCCATTAGTTAATGCTAGTTAATGCATTAACATAAAACAAACAATTTGCAATACATTTGTTATATTATTTATTAATCTTTGTTAACACCAGTTAATAAAAATACACCTGTCCATTGCTAGTTCATGTTAGCACAGGTCCACTGAATAATATTAACAGACTTTTGATTTTAATAATGTATTATTAAATGTTGAAATAACATGAACTAAGAATAATACTGTAATTGCATCAGAAGCATTTTTTATTGTTTGTAACATTTTTTAATAGTTACATTTGTCATTGTTCCCCTAATAGGACTGGGTATTGACACAAATTTCACAATTCGATAAGATTCAGATTCAATTCAACATTGAATAATTTTGCATATATATCAAATACAAATACAAATACAGTACAGTGCTAATTTTCTCAAGGATACAAAATCTCAACTAAATTATCAAAAGTAACAAAAGCTTATTGTGATTTATTGAATGGGAGAGGCGTTACAATGTTCTGTTCATTACAATAGTTCATCAACTGAAAACAGCAAAGACTGATTCCTGGGATTTAAGAATAAATATTGGTTCTCTATCCATCAAAATAGAGAAATCAATATTTTTTAACCCAGCCCTATTAACTAATGTAACTCATGTAAACAATTGGAACCTTAATGTAGTGTTAACAATATTTTCAGTAAAACCCCTAAAAGATAATTGAATGAAAGAAGTATCACCAGATGTATATAAGGAATGGAAACCTGTGTCTTTGATTTTTTTGTTTTTTTTTGTTAATTAACTTAGCGAACTGTGAAAATGCGATTGGAGAAACAAAAGAAATGAATGAATAAAGGAATGAGTGAATGAGTGCACTAAAAAATGCTGGGTTGTTTCAACCCAAATTTTTGTCAAATACGGGCAAACCCAGCGGTTGGATAACATTTTTTAATTAAATTTTTATCCCAGCGATTGGGTTTGTCTATATTTGACCCAAATTTGGGTTAAAACAACCCAGCATTTTTTAGATGTGAGTGAGAGTGAGTGAGTGAATGTAAAAAATGACAACAAACGCAATTACCACTCAACATTGGAGATGCTTCCTGTGCATTAAATACATCCGTGCAATAAAGTGGTTACTCATTGGTAAGTGGTAAATGAGTTATGGCATAAAGTGTAAAGTGTTGTGAATGACTCCTTACTCAATTTATCCTCTTGATTTTGGTAAAAGATGTTTGGTGAAGTTGCCCGAGTAGGAGGTGGGTGTTGAATTTGAATTCTCAAAAATGTAATTGCTCTCATGGTAGGAAAATCTGAATTTATATCAAATGGGGCATGATTATTTGCATTAATTATGAATCACACTAAACGCACGTGTTAAAAGGATCACGCAAAAATGAAAATTCTGTCATTAATTACTCACCCTCATGTCATTCCAAACCCGTCAGACCTTCGTTCATCTTCGGAACACAAATTAAGATATTTTTGATGAAATCCGAGAGCTCTCATGCCCCTCCATTGACAGCTATTTAATTAACACTTTCAAGGCCCAGAAAGGTGGTAAAGACATCTATAAAATATTCCATGTGGCTCCAGTGGTTCAACCTTAATTTAATGAAGCGAAAACAAACAAAAATAATTACTTTATTCAACAATTTCGTTCAGGCCTGTGTCAGTCTCCTATGTGTCCTATGCAGTTTACGTTGAAAATAGTACAGTGCTCTTGAGATCTACGGCAGCCAATGCTGTTCACGTGAGCACCACGACGCATGTGCGGGAGCTGCACTGTATTTACAACGTAAACAGCATAGTAGACTGGCACAGTCCAGAACGAAATTGTTGAATAAAGTCATTATTTTCGTTTGTTTTTACTACCTTTCTGGACCTTGAAAGTGTTAATTAAATAGCTGTCAATGGAGGGGCCTGAGAGCCCTCGGATTTCATCAAAAATATCTTAATTTGTGTTCCGAAGATTAATGAAGGTCTTACGGGTTTGGAATGACATGAGGGCGAGTAATAATTTTCATTTTTGGGTGAACTATTCCTTTAATAAATTGACATCCGCAATTGTGAACCACACCGAAGGTCAGAGACAACATTAAAGAACTGGAGTCTTTCTATCACAAACAAAAAAACACACTCTGCATATGCCATACGGACGGATATATTTTACAATTACACCGTCTAATTGAGCTGAGCAAACGCAGAACTTAATCCAAATTGGAAATCAGCACCACCGTCCCAAGAAGTGTGAGGCACAATTCAGCAAGGAGGTGATGTTTCATCCAATAATAGTTCAGCATCTGGCCTGAGCTCTGTCGCAATTGGCTATTAGACCAAAGCAGATGTACTCGCAGCCCCAGATACACAGCAGCTAGGCTCCATGGCATTCTGGGTACATGGAGATAAACAGTGTGGTGATGTCTGGTGTGGTGGCCTGACACAGCACTCTGAAGCTAACAGCAGGGGAGCTGTCAACATATTAGTCCTCCCACATCGCAGCAAGCAACACAGAGAAACATCCCTGTGAGCGCACTTCTACCTGCCAGACAGTCAAATACACACAATGTCAGGAATGTTTAGTTAGCATTTTTTTGGTTTATTATGATTTACCATGGTAAGCCTCCCTCATTCAATAGCACAGTGAGGTTTCAAATCCCTGACACTAAATACTAAATTTCACCACATAACTTGTCCTTTGCTTGTTCCAAGAATATGTATGATACCTCAAATTGTGCAGCTTAACGGGTAGAGCTGTTCATTTACTGTGAAATCAAACTAAGGGTTCTTGCTTGAAAGAACAATATATGTGAATATGTGAAAAAACCTGTAGACTTGCACTGAAGAAGGGATCCAAGCCGTATCTAAGAAAAGAACAGGAAAGATACTTTTGACTTGGGCCAATAAGCAACCACCCATAACACACTTTTGTAACAACCTAGAAACCAAAGAGAACACCATAGTAATCAGCCAGAACACCCAGGCAAACACCTAGCAACCACCTAAAAACTACCCAGAACACAATGGAACCATCTAGTAACCAACCAGAACAGCCTAGCAACAAGAATACCCTGTAACAACCACATAGAAAACACAGAAAACAACAACTACCTAGAAAACAATAACAGCAAGCAACCACCTAGTGTAGTGACCACTCAGAACACCCTAGCAACCACCTAGAAACTACCTAGAAACCACCCAGAAGACCCAATCATCCAGAATACCCTAGCAACTACCTAAAAACCACCTTGAACTCTACCACCTAGCAACCCCCAGAACACCCTAGTAACAACCTTGAAAACATAGAGAACACCTGAGCAACCATCTAGAAACCACTCAGAAAACCCTAGCAACAACCCAGAATACCCTATATAACAATCACATAGAAAACGCATTCACAACTACCTTGAAACCAATAACACCTAGCAACCACCTAGTGAACACTCAGAAGACCCTAGCAACCACCTAGTGACCACCCAGAACACCCTAGCAACCACCTAGAAACAACCCATTACACTAAGCATTAAGCAACCATCTAGAGACCGCCCATTACACCCTAGCAAGCATTCAAAAACCCTAGCAAATCATAGAAAACACAAAAGCAGCCACCTAGAAACCATCCAGAACTCCCAATCATCCAGAATACCCTAGCAACTACCTAAAACCCACCTTGAACTCTACCACCTAGCAACCCCCAGAACACCCTAGTTACAACCTTGAAAACATAGAGAACACCTGAGCAACCACCTAGAAACCACTCAGAAAACCCTAGCAACAACCCAGAATACCCTATAACAACCACATAGAAAACACCCTAACAACTACCTTGAAAACAATAAAACCTAGCAACCACCTAGTGACCACCCAGAACACCCTAGCAACAAGGGGTTTTCACAGACTAGTCAACTTTAATGCTCTGCCATGAGGCTTTAAGCCTGACGTTGACTAGTTGCTGGTAGGCATGTGCCGGATTCAAATTTTCATGTTGCGATTAATTGCTGAAGCTTTTATCACGGTATACGGTATTATCACGATATTGAAATAAGTTGCAAAAAAAGTGTTGTCATATTATAACAGGTTTAATTACTTTCTTATAACAAAAGAACCAAACATTTAAATACAATAAAGCAATACACAAAAATGTTAGTTAGTGTAAGCTCAGGTCCATTAAATATTACAGTTACAACTTTTGATTTTAATAATGTGTTATTAAATGCTGAAATGTACATTTAACTAAGATTAATACATGCTTTAGAAGTATTTTTCATTGTCAGTTTGTTAATGAATGAACTAATGTTAAATAATGGAGCCTTATTGTAAAATGTGTGACTGAACAACAGTCTGAACATATTCAAACAATATCTAGGGCATGTCATTTAGTCCAGATTAAAATATATAATGTTTAAGTTTGAAAAATTAATAGCCTTAAGTCTTTTTATTGTATCGTTTTGTTCCCTTTCGTTCAGTCACTACGACGTACGTTAGTGACTAACGAATGGGGGTTTCGCTTAGAAGCCAATCATCTTCATCGTATTCAACAGCGCCCAATGGCAGTGCCAATGCCATGGGCATGCGGAATTTGCATGCGTAACTCCGCCCCACCTCGTGGGTATATAAGGAAGTACGCTGCGAACATCGCATTATGTTTCTGCTTTGGAGCCAAGAGGATCTCTTCACTCCTACAAGCCTGAATTCTGAAGTCTTCTCTTCAGTCTTCGAGAGACCAGCGGTTCTCCAGGGTGTTGGTGTTACGGCGCGTTCCAGCGATCTCATGCTGCCTGCCTGCTGATCTGTGCAGTGATCTGCAACAGCTGTGTGTGTGTTTCCCTGGGCGCTTCGGCACTCTGCAGAGCTTTCCTCTCACAAAAAGAGCTTGCGCGTGGCACGTCTTTTTCAAGACGGTTCGCCCGTGCACTTCCGGGTGCGATCGATCTCCGTTGCTGTCTATGGGCACATTCACTGCTCGATGTGTTTGGGCTTCAGCACGTTCGGGCAGTGTTTGTGGATGCGTCATGTTCCCACTGCGGGAACGTGACCATCGCGATGTTGCGGTCGAGACTCAGTGATCTCCGTGAGGAGAGAGAGTCCCCTCTGCCACACCCCAATCTACCGTCTCCGAGTGAGGCGGTACTTTGGCTGGTGGCCAGGGTGACCTGAGTGCGGTGCCGTGGTATTAAGAACCCCGACGATCATTCCTCGGGCCACGCCCCCTCTTGCACATTGCTTAAACCCGCGAGTGTTGGACTGAAACAGCGGCCCGTCTCTGACGCCTCGTTCGTTTCGTTCACGCTCCAGATAGCAGTGAGATGTCGATCGCCGCATCCCAAGGTGGGCTGGAGTCCTTTGGGGATGACGATTAGGAGTTGTGCTCCGCCTCCGGGTGTGTCAGCGCTGCCTGATCCGACCTAAGGTTGACAGCCATGTTATCTCGGGCAGCCGCGAGTCTCGCGCTGGTGTGGAACTCCGCCCAGTCGCGAGTGCTCGTGGTTGCGCGATTGGTTTTTGGGGACGGCACCCGACAGCTGTTGGGCCCCGCCCCCAATGCCTTTCGCTCCCGAGGTGCATGAGGAGATCACGCGGTCCTGGAAGTCCCCGTGCTTCCCGCGATCGTTTGGTGGCCTCCTCCACCTTCTCTGCCCTTGATGGGGCCGCGGCCTAGGGTACACTGGGGCCCCCTCACCCCCACTGTTGAACTCTCTGTTGCGCACTACGGTGTCCACAGGGGGCTTGACGTGGCGTGGTGTGGCTGTCCTAAGCACCCTCCCAAAGCCTGTGGGCTCGTCTACTTCGGTGGCGTGGTCCTGCAGAGCTACGGGCAGGCCGCCGCCCCGTTGCACATGCACAAGGGTGGAGCCGACCCAGGGCTCTTCATTGAGCTGCGTGCCGCGACTGATCCCGCCCCCGGGCGGTGAAGGTGGCCACACGCTCCCTGGGTCGGGAGATGTCCACAGCTGTGGTCCGGGAGAACACCTGGCCTTACCTGGTGATTTGGAGGACGTTGAGTGGGCCCGCCCCCTCAACTCACCCATATCCCAGGCTGGCCTCTTCGGCGGCGCGGCTGGGAACTGCGCCCAACAGTTCTCGGCCGCCCCAGAGCAGACTGAGGCTGTAACACGTACTGCCCCGGCGGCCAGCTGCTGCACCAGCCGCCGGCTCAGTCGCCTCAGTCCGCTCGCCGCCGAGGGCGCCCTCCCTCCTCCCGCCCGGCCCCAGCAGCAGCCTTCACCCGGGCCGCGCCGTGGAGGTGGTTGAGGATGACGCCCAGTCCGCTCCCCAGCCTGGTTAAACGCCACGCTGGAAGTGGACAACTCAGAGATGGGTTCCAGTTCTTCCCAGGGGATGGTAGCAGGGCCTCTCCTTCCCCCGGTGGAGGGCCGGGGGAAAATCCTTCCGCTGCTGGCCCCCGGGCTAGCAGCGCTTGGGAAGAACCCATGTTCCTGTCTCTGAGAGCCCAGAGACCGGTGATGACAGTGCGCGCCACCCACGGGTCCCGCCACTCGCATCCCTCTCTGTCGCCAGCCTCCTGGCAGAGCAGACCCCAGTGGAACGCGCGTCCTTCCCTGGTCTCCTCTGTCAGGACGCAGCCGTTAACCGCACCCCCACACCGGGACGCCCAACAGCCTCCCTTGTCCGGGTCGGTAACGCTGCATCGCTGCCCCACTCCGGGTACACCTGTAGTCCGTTTGACCCCGCTGGTGCAGTTCCTGGGAGCCTGGCTTCAGATTCCAGGGCTGTCCCGCTGGGTCGCGAAGACAGTCAGGTGCGGCTACGCGATTCAGTTCGCGCAGGTTCCTCCCCGCTTTCGGGGAGTCCGTTCCACTATGATCGGGGCTAATGCCCCCGTCATGCGAGCGGAGGTTGCCACCCTACTGGCGAAGGGTGCGATCGAACCTGTCCCTCCAGCCGAGGTGAATTCCGGGTGTTACAGCCCGTACTTCATTGTACCCATAAAGACCGGTGGGCTTGACCGATCCTGGACCTGCGCGTCTTGAACCGTTACCTCCACCGGTTTCCGTTCAAGATGTTGACAGCGAAACGCCTTTTCGAAAGCGTTCGTCCAGTCGATTGGTTGCAGCGATCGACCTGAAGGACGCCTACTTCCATGTCTCCATTCTACCTTGACACAGACCGTTCCTACGGTTTGCTTTCGAGGGGCGGGCATATCAGTACGCAGTTCTACCATTCGGGCTATCTCTGTCCCCTCGCGTCTTTACGAAGATTGCCGAGGCAGCCCTTGCGCCCCTTCGGCAGCACGGGGTTCGCATCCTGAATTACCTCGACGACTGGCTTACTGGGTCACTCTCGAGAGCAGGTTTGCGGACACAGAGATTTGGTGCTCCATCACCTAGCCCGTCTGGGCCTTCGGGTCAACTGGGAGAAGAGCAAACTTTGCCCCGCGCAGAGGATCTCTTTTCTCGGTATGGATCGACTCGGTCGCCATGTGCGCGCTGCTTTCGAGCGAGCGCGCGCAGTCTCTGCTGACTTCCCTTCGACAAGTCGAGGGCAAGAGTGCGGTTCCACTGAAACTGTTTCAGAGGCTCCTGGGGCATATGGCATCTGCAGCCGCGGTAACGCCGCTCGGATTGCTTCATATGAGACCGCTTCAGCACGGGCTACGCGATCGAGTCCCGAGATGGGCATGGCGGTCTGGCACGCTCCGGGTACAAGTGACTCGGGCCTGCTTACAGACTCTCTCCCCGTGGTCGAACCTCAGCTTTCTACGGACCCGAGTGTCCTTAGAACGAGTTTCCAGGCATCTTGTTGTATCAACAGATGCATCATCCACGGGCTGGGGTGCCATGTGCAATGGACAAGCAGCCACGGGCTCCTGGATAGGACCCCAGTGCCTTCTGCATGTCAATTGCCTCGAGTTGCTGGCAGTACGGTTCGCCCTGCACCGCTTCCGAGCGTTGCTGAAGGGTCAACATGTACTAGTCAGGACAGACGACACGGCCGGGCGGTCTACGCTCCCGCCGTATGTCTCAACTCGCCCGCCATCTCGTTTTATGGAGTCAGAAGCATCTGAGGTCCCTTCATGCTGTCCACATCCTGGGAGTCCTGAACCGTGCAGCCTCGAGCTCTCACGGCTTCAGCCACTTCCTGGAGAATGGAGACTCCATCCCCAGACGGCCCAGCTGATATGGGAACGGTTCGGTGACGCACAGGTAGTCCTGTTGCCTCCCAGGACTCTTCCCATTGCTCCCTGTATTATTCCCTGACCTATGGTCGGCACGGATGCACTGGCGCACAGCTGGTCGTCGGGGCTACGCTATTATGCGTTCCCCCAGTGAGCCTTCTCGCACAGGTACTGTGCAAGATCAGGGAGGACAAGGAGCAGGTCATGTTGGTCGCCCCGTTGGCACGGCCGGACCTGGTTCTCAGAACTGCTACTCCTTGCGACAGCCCCTCCCTGGCCTATTCCTCTGAGACTCCTCAGAGACGGGGCACCTTTTGGCACCCGCATCCAGCGTTCTGGAAGCTCCACGTGTGGCTTCTGGACGGGACGCGGCTGGTTTGAGTAGCCCTCCACCTGCGGTGGTCGCTACCATCACTTCCGCTAGGGCAGAGTCTACACGACACCTCTATGCGTTGAAGTGGGACCTCTTCGTCACATGGTGCTCTTCCCGCCAGGAAGACCCCTGGAAATGCCCGATCGGGTCTGTGCTTCGTTTCTCCAGGAGGGGGTGGGACGAAGGCTGTCTCCTTCCACCCTTAAGTGTACGTGGCCGCAATATCTGCCTACCACGATCTCCTGGGAGACAATAAGGTAAGTAGCAGCACGACCTGATCATCAGGTTCCTGAGGGGGGCGAGGAGACTGAATCTTCCTCGCTCTCCTCTCGTTCCCTCTTGGGACCTCTCAGTAGTCTTAAGTGCTCTGTAGAGGCCTCCCTTGAGCCTTTGCGGTCGGCCGAGATTAAGCTCTTGTCTATGAAGACGGCTCTGCTGACCGCATTGGCCTCGCTTAGAGGGTCGGGGACCTGCAAGCATTTTCGGTTGACGAAGCGTGCCTTGAGTTCGGGCCGGCTAACTCTCACGTGATCCTGAGACCCCGGCCCGGATATGTGCCCAAGGTTCCCACCACTCCGTTCCAGAGATCAGGTGGTGAACCTGCAAGCGCTGCCTTTGGAGGAGGCAGACCCAGCCTTGGCATTGCTCTGTCCAGTACGCGCTCTCCGCGCCTACGTAGACATGACGCAGTGTTTCAGGACCTCAGACCAGCTCTTTGTCTGTTATGGTGGAGAGCGGAAGGGAAGTGCTCTCTCTAAGCAGAGGTTGTCTCACTGGATAGTGGACACCATTGTTTTGGCATACCAGCAGCAAGGCCGACCGTGTCCCCTTGGTGTGAGGGCACACTCCACCCGGAGTGTGGCCTCCTCTTGGGCTCTAGCGCATGGCGCCTCGCTAACAGACATCTGCAGAGCTGCAGGCTGGGCGACACCCAACACATTCGCCAGATTCTACAATCTCCGAGTGGAGCCAGTGTCCGACTATGTACTCGCCCCTACGGGTGGCCGGTAATGGGCCAGGCTCAGGTGTCTTCGCTTGCTCGCCATTCCACTCCAAGGACTGGATACGTGCGATATTTTCCTCAGGTGAGCTCCCCGAGAGCCCTGAGCTCCTCCAGCACTGCTTACGCCGACATCAGTTCAGTCTGCCCTTTCGAGCCCAGACCCTCATGTCCGGCCAGGTGCTCCATGTGCATGGTTCCCCTCCGGCGACCCCCACACGAGTATTCCCACCGTAAGCCTCCTCAGTGAGCAGGTGTCTTTCCCTTGGCAAGTCCCTGCCACCCCTAGGGTTAAAAATCCACCTTCGGCTGGTACCCTAGAGATCTTCCATATGCAACCCTCAGCGGGTCATATGTGTATTCTCTAAGTCCTCCCTACGGTAGGCACCTTGGCATTCCCTCACTGGGATATGCTTCCCAGTGTACCTTGGTAATCCTGTGATAAGTGGGAGTCCTAGGGCCTTAAGTGGCGGGATCTCTCACTTACGCAGGGCACTGGATGACAGCTGAGTGGCGCTGTTTTACAGGTTCCCCCATTCGTTAGTCACTAACGTACGTCGTAGTGACTGAACGAAAGGGAACGTCCGGTTACGTATGTAACCCTCGTTCCCTGAGGAGGGAACGGAGACGTACGTTTCCTTAGCCACGTCAGCTGTGCTGCCTGGAACGCGGAGTTCAGTCTTGGCTCCTGCAGCAGTAACATAATGCGATGTTCGCAGCGTACTTCCTTATATACCCACGAGGTGGGGCGGAGTTACGCATGCAAATTCCGCATGCCCATGGCATTGGCACTGCCATTGGGCGCTGTTGAATACGATGAAGATGATTGGCTTCTAAGCGAAACCCCCATTCGTTAGTCACTAACGTACGTCTCCGTTCCCTCCTCAGGGAACGAGGGTTACATACGTAACCGGACGTTTACGAGGGTTACCGGGGAAACGGCTGCATTTCTGCTGTTCCGTCAGCGCCCTCTGCTGTCAAAGAGTGAATGTGCACTTCAGCGCATCTCCTTCGCATTCTGCCATGTGCTCGGCTCATGCACGTTCTGTTTACATCAGTGCGCGTTCCTCTTTGACGTGCTATTCGTTTTAAACGGTTGATGGGTAAAGTATTCTTAAAATGCATTCTAAAAATCGGAATAATTCATAATAAATAATTATTCACGGTATTTTGAAGTGCCCACGATAACAATATTGTGCATGTTCATTATTGCGGTATATCGTTTTACCGTTTACCGGCACATGTCTAGTCGCTGGTCATAGCCTATAGAGGGCGCAACAGCATAATAAATATTTGAAGCGCACTTTTACGCTCAGTTTCCAACAGTTAAAATGACAAATAAATGCATACTCAGAGAGCGCTCCACAAGATATGTTGGATTATACAATCTTGTTGCTCAAAATTGATTGGGAGGATGCACGTTTTAAACAGCTTATTGTACACGTAAGTTAATCGCCGTTCTAAACTTATGCGCTGCTGCATTGTAACACACACGCATAAAGACAGTAACGCGCACATCACATGCAGACCACGCACACACGGAATCATTCAGTACTGCAGAAGGATCACTGTTCTGTGATTGATCAATAAAATAGCTTAGAAACTGAAATGTTCCAGCATATATTTCTTAGTAACTAAAAGCTTCACTATTAGGAGACAGACGCTGCCAGGTAGAATTAATTTACACACAATCGCTCTCTCACTAATGCAGTCATATAAATGTAATCTTTACTGTGCTACTTCATCTGTATCTGATTTAGAAGACAAAGACAAAAAAAACAGATCAAAATAAGCTGTAATGTAGGAGCAATAGCCTTGTGTGCAGCTCTGTGTTATACCCCATAGCTGTGCAACCCGCGTTCAGTCTGAGCTTAAAATTCAGGCTTATTTGTTCATTCATGACGTCAGCAGCGGCTAGTCGACTAGACTTTAATCACATAAATGTCAACTTAAAAAATCTGAAGTCATTCAACCCATACTAGCAAACACATAGAAACCACCCAGAACACACTAGCAACAACTCTGAGTGGTGTTAAGAATCACTCAGAACGCTTTATCAACCATATAGCAACACCCTGGCAACCATCCATTGTGGTGGTGAGATTTCCATGAACCAGACCACTCAAACATGTCCAATAATTTGCAAAATGGTACATTGAGCAATTGCTATTAGCACCCTTTAATGAAATCCACTTGTTTTCCTGATGATTTATAAAATGAAATACATAGATCTCAGTCTTGTGGGAAAGCTGAAGTAACATCATTTGGATTTACATTACCGTAGACAAATGTCTGATCATAAATGTCTCCAGGGAAAGCATGTGTCTGGTTCTGCTGTCCTCTGTCAAAAGGTCAATTGGTCCAGCAGAATGCAATAGCCTTACCGACCTGTTGCCGTTTACAAGCCCACCCCAATAACAGACATTTAAAGGGTTACAATCCCAAGGGGGAATCTGATTATGCGAGTTTACCCCCTCTTTATGAATGATTCATATTTTATGATAATGAGCTATATATAGAAAAACTGAAAGCATTTTGTGTTGCTCTCAGGGCATATAAATATATGCAGCAGATTATCAATGATATCCTGTCCCCTGCGGGCAGAAATATGTTAGTCCAGGAGCCGATTTCAGACTATTAAAGAAACTGAAAAGAAGAAAAAATGTGTTGGTTTCTGGATGAGAACGATTTTGAACACTGGCAACATTTCTACGGCTTTAAGAAAAAGTGTACACCATTGGTTTCCAACCCAGTGAGAGATACTATTTCCTTTCCTGAAATTAGCTTTGTTTTATAATAGCTTCTTAATGACTTTATATAATCTATTTATATCTAATATCTACTTACATAATCTCTTTAGCAATGGAACAAAAACAAAATATATCAGCTGAAACATAATTGTATGTTAGATTATATAAAAATGTCTCACTTTATACCATACAAACATTAATCAATGAAAATAATTGGTTAATAAATACAATCAGCTAGCGCTTTGCAATCAAGAGATGCTAAATAATGTGTCTCAACTTGTCTGAATTATCATAATTAAGAGAAGAACACATTCTTACGATTGTTTTTTATGAAAATGTTCACAATGCCAAAATGGACCCATAGTTGCGTCCAAAATACTCTTCTATATAGTATGCAAGAAACAGTACACCAACAGAGTAGTTTGTCCGAATTCATAAACAGAAGGTGAGATTCTGAAGTGTGCATTCAATGGACACTTTACTATACCATGAGGCCATAGTAGAGGATTTATGAATGGAGGTGAAGGGACGCAACTGGCGCTGGTAGTCCACATGGCAGATGTAGTATGTCTGAATTTCAATATTCACACTATATAGAACAAACATTTGACAACAGTCGTGAAGTAAGTTCAAAATTAAATGTAGTACATGTGTTTTTTAATGTTTTGTTGCTGTTTTGAGAACAGAAAAATATGTCATCGCTACATTAATTCACATTATCAAACTATTTAGGAAACAAGAAATACAGTAGTATCAGCTGAAATTACATTAAATAAATATGTGTGTATTTACCAACGTTGTTGAGGCTGTTGCCATTGCTTCTTTTTAAATGGCAAATGATAGTCAAGTAAAAAAAAAAGATTTTAATAGTTTACTATGTTTTTTTTTTTAATAATTGGAAGCTTTAATTTTGCGTACATTAAAGGTGCACTATATAACTTTTCCGTCCGCTAGAGGTTGCCTATTCAAAACAAAGGCGTAGCTCCTGGGATGTGTGGTCACAGTCATTGGCACCATTTCCGCTTTTACGGTCATGAGTATGAGGTAGCGCAGCTCTGTTTATCATATTAGATACATCTGAATGTGTTGAAAATGATGTTAGGACGTTACTCTGTGCGTTCGCTCGGTGGCTGCTATGACACTTGTTGCACACTGTAGTGAGACTAGAGTAAAGCGTTTCTGCAAAATAAAACCAGAACCAGAGGGTAACGCAGATATGACGCAATTGACAGGCGACTCCCTCGCAAATTTCTCACGATTTACAAATAGTTGGAAACATTTGGGATATTGTAAGTACTCAACTGAACAAAATATATAACCTAGGCCTAGTGGTTTTTGGATATTTTACTGCAAAAATTGTACATATTGCAGCTTTAATACTAATGTGTCCATTATAAAGAATTAGAGAAAAATTATTCAGCCAAGCTGTGAAGAGAGGCCCCCAATCCCCCAAATGTGGAAAGGAACCCTCTACTGATCTCTACTGAAGTTGCTGACTGATTTTTCATCCTTTATAAACACAAAAGATCTCAAAGAAATAGTCCACCAAAAAATACAATTTTGTCAACATTTTCACACTTTCAAAAAACACCTGAACGATGTTCTTTCTTCTGTGGAACATAAAAGAAGGCATTTTTGAATATTGTACTGGTTTCTCTAGTCCATGGAATTTCAAAAAATGGGGACTGAAGATGTCCAGCCTCATAAAGGGCACAAAAGCCCCACAAAAGTACACAATAGCATTTTCAACAAAAATGGAAAACCTTTTATGCGTTTTGGCCATTCATGTACATGACAACAGCATTTTGGGTGTCTGAAAACACAAACCTTTGAAAATGGGTTTCAAAGTGCATGTTTTTAAAACACTACTTTTATCGTCACCATGTAAACTACAAAAACGTGAATTACAAAGTAACATCGCCAAATATTGGCCTGGCAGCATAATACAGTGGGTTTTTTTAAAATAATTTTCACGGATCTATGTGAATGGGGATCATTTTTACATTGGTGTCGCCTGTACGCGAAAAACGCAAAGGAAATTATTTTCTGTTTTTAGAACATTGTTGATGTGTAAATGTACCCACAAAATGTACCAAAGACCAAAACAAAAACAGGACAAGGAATGCACATTTCAAAGTAAAATAACTGGCTGTAGCATTGTTTTTCAGAGAAACGAGTATGTAAACTCAACATGTTTCCTAAATATCTGCAAACATATCGTATTTTTATGCTTTAGTACAGTTAAAAACTTACATACAGCATAACAATTTTTGGTTACAGTTTATTTAAACTGTTTTTACACAAATTTAATTACAAACATTTAGACTAATTACAGTGTAATTACACAAATACGTATGCAATTCACAACTTGCTATAGGGTTAGGGCTTCCAGTGCATCATTTACTGTTAGTTCATGTATAAAAGGGACACTGTAAAATAAACTGTTACCCAATTTGCCAACAAGTACTCTCCCTGAATCTTCAGAGTAACAGTCTCACTCAAGAACAGACGGAGAAGGTACAAGCGAGTGTATCGCAGGAAAGGCCGCAGTCATTACAGCTTGCTAATTTTACCTCTTGACGCACACTCTTGACACGCTGACAATAGCAGGAACGGAGGCTGCAGGAGGAAGGATGTGTTGTGGTGTATTTCGTGCATTGTGAGGAGCTTCCTAACACTCTACTTTAAGGAGCCGAAGGACACAGCTGCAGAAAAATGTGCTGAAAAAGAGGAGGGAACTGAGGAATTACCACTGAAGATCAATAAAATAAACAGGACATAGAAAGTAAAGGAGTAGTGTTAAGTACTGCAGAGGAGAGAACGGTCGAAAGAACACCAAGTGCGCTTTGCTCTATCATCTATTGTTATATCTTCATGTAACCCAAGGCAAATTCAATACTGTAAAACATCGCAATATGTGTGCGTGTCACTGTCCTTGATGCTAGTCATGACCTTTCCCTGTACAAACAGTTGTATATACATTATGGCCATGACATTTCAATGTAGAGCTGGCTGGGCAACTTTATTAGATAACAGCACTGGACTCTACAGCCATGGCAGCTGCTGAATCAGGTCCTCCGGGGATGGGGTAAAACTTACCCCTGCGAGACATAATAAAAGGGCACATGTGATTCATATCAGTGCTTATTACTGAGAGTATGTGTATATAGAGACTGATAACTCTGCTTCTGTCACTGAGAAGTTTATGAATAGTTGTTGTCAGAGGGATGATTAAAGCTAGGGTCGGATCCGTGGGGAGTTTAGCTTTGTAAATGCTACTCTTATGTTATTTAGTCAGGTATAACGGAGTATATACAATAATTTCAAAGTTTTTTTTTTTTTTGAGAGTCAGACTTATACGAGCAAAACTTGTGATCTGAAGGATAATTTGTACAAAATATTTTTGAAAGATTTTATCAAAAATCTGAAACATAAATATTGTACAATACTATTACAATTTAAAATAGCTCCTTTTAATGTGAAACATTAAATATTTATTCCTGTGATGGCAAATCTGAATTTTCAGCATCATTAGGACAGTTTTCTGTGTCACATGATCCTTCAAAAATAATTATAATATGATGAGTTAGTGCGCAATAAACATTTCTTATTATTATCAATGTTAAAAAAAAACATTAATGCGCAATATTTCTGTAGAAACTGTGATAGGCCTTGAAGATTATTTGATGAATAGAAAATTCTAAAGAACAGCATTTATTTGAAATATACTGTAACATTGTTTTTACTGTCGCTTTTTTATCAATGTAATACATATTTGTGAATAATATATTAATTCAAAAAATAATCCTACTGACCCCAAACTTTTGAATGTTATATTATTAAATAGTGATGACTAAAAGCTAAAACCAACACATGTCTAACAGGCAGTGTTTTGCCCGCAAATATTATATTCTGCAATGATTAACATGAATGAGAATATTTTAACAATAGCCAGAAGGAATGGTTTTGTGATTGACGGCAAAAAAGAGCCATTTCTTAACTAAATTAAACTGAAGTTTCAAAAGCAGAAGACATTGTTGAATGCAAAACAAATGAGTTAACTTCAAACTTGAAGTCAAATTAAGTTAAATTAAAAAACAGATTCAGTAATTAACGGAAACTTCCTTAGAGCTGCAGCTAAGGGATTCTAATTAACAGATAAAGGTTCAGCCAGTGCTCTCTTTTAAAAAGAATAACTTTCTGTTTTGTTTGTAGCGAGCCTTGCTGGTTAACACACATAAACCCCAACATAACACTCAAATTGCCACTCTCAACAAAACATAAATCATAAGCATAGTGTCTGTTCTCCCTTAAAATCCCAAAGTGAACCCTTAATGATCCTATAATTCTTTGTATATTTGCTAAATAATGCACAAAAAACAACAAAAAAACAACAACAACAACAATCAAAACCCAGGGCCCACACCCTCATTATGACATCATCACGTCTGGGCCCTAAAACAAAGCAGCACTTTAAAGACTGTGTGGGCGCTGATTTGTGTCTTCAGTCCCGACTGCTGTTATAAAACAGCTTTAGCGTGGATTCATGTCAAATCCACAACATCAATCTGACACCTCCACCAGATGCTTATCGCAGGAATAATGAAGCAATCAACATGACCACTCAGCCCGTTAATTATTCGATGCTAGCTGGTCACTGGGGATGCTCTATAGCTAAAATGTATGGTGGGGGAGGGGGCTACGTTTACGTGTTTTCATGTGTATTCATACACGCTTCAACGAAGACAGACGTTTAATTACACAAAAGATGGAGGGCTCTGGCAAGCCCTCATCAGTCACAGCTGAATTAATGAATAGGTAAACGGTGACAGAGCTAACGCTAACGTAGCTTTAGCTCATGTGTGATCACGCCATAGAATCACTGTTTATTAATGGGATTGAACTAACCAAAGATACTAACAGTCCTGAAGCCACAGGGATTAAACATCAACAATGTAGAATCAGGCTAAACACACTTAAGATCTCACCTCATGAGATAGTTGGCTTTTGGGATAGTTCACCCAAAAATGAAAACTACCCCTTGATTTACTCAGCCTCAAGCCATCCAAGGTGTATATGACATTCTTCTTTCAGACAAATACAATCAGAGTTATATTAAAAAAATGTCCTGTCTCTTCCAAGCATTATACATTTACGCATTTGGCAGACGCTTTTATCCAAAGCGACTTACATTGCATTCAAGGTACACATTTTTACATTTTGTCAGTTCTTGCTTTCCCTGGGAATCGAACCCATGACCTTGGCATTGCTAGCGCCATGCTCTACTGTTTGAGCTACAGGAAAGCACATATTATAATGGCAGCCCAAAATTTGGAGCCCAAAAAAGTGCATAGATCCATTATAAAAGTAATCCACACGGCTCTGGGGGTTAATAAAGGCCTTCTGAGGCGAATCGGTGGGTTTTTGTAAGAAAAGTATCCATATTTTCAAGGCCAGCTTCCATATTCAACTTACAGAAAAAGCATAACTGGTCCAACAAAGACGTCAGACAGCATTTTGAACTGCGAGAGGCGTTAAACACTCTCTTCAAAGTTGAATATGGAAGGCGGTCTGGCTGAAGCTAGATGTTTTACTTTATAATTGAATGACATGATGCAAATGTACGCTTATGACTTTTGCTTGGACATTTCTGAGGTGAATTACGTCCTATTACATAGAGGAAGAATGTTTTGTCCGATAGGACAGATTACAGCAGAGTGGGGCAAGCAGAATAAAATCAACCAGAGAAAAACTCTGCCATACAGAATGAATGTCAATGGCTTTGCTCTGCTCTGTTTATGGCTGGTCTAGTTAAATGTCAAAAGCTTTACCCTAGAGAGCCCGTCCTCACTCCAGACTGGTACTGAATTTGTAGGCACCACTTCTACTCTCTCTGTCTGTGTTTTATAACTGATGTTTCACATCTCATCCAATTTCTGAGCTTCTCAGTATATATATACCCTGTAGTCTTAAGTGCTTCATTTTCAAGTAAGTTCCAAACAGTCATATTCATTCTTTATCATTAAATTCTCAAGTCTCATACACATTTTCCCTGTTATTTTTCATGTTACTTGCATTGCTAGGGGATTTAAGGTTAATTGAAAAAACCCAGCCTTAAATTTACATGCATTTGACAAGGTAAAGTTGTTGAGAGCTTTATCGTGGACAAATACAGAACTGTCTTTGAGAGATTTACACAGACAGAGCTCAATAACTAAATGCAAATGTCTTTACAATCAAATTCAGCATATTTAGCAATACGTATCTCAATTTCACCTAAAATGAACAGATTCAGCTGTTTGTGGCTCTTATTGATAGTCCCTTATCTGCAGTGTGCTGGCACTGACAAGGCAAATTCTGCAAATGTTTTAAGCTGTTTTATGACTCTTCCCAAACCAAAAGGAAATGCTAAGTCATCTCTTTTCTTTCGGGTACTCGCCATTCAGAAGAGCTGAGGCATTAGCACAGGCTGAGCTCCAAAACGCCTGACATCTTGAAATGTATATGAACCGATGGGAACGTAACAAGGGAAATGTAGCCTAAATTTATTTTTTAATTCATGTAGCAGGGATAATTTCAAAGGTATTTGAAAAAGGATCTTTGAACATGGAGCCCAAGGCTCCGAAATCATTAGTTGCATACTTCTTTAAGGTCATGAAACGGTGAAAAAAAACATTTGTGTGCCGGTCATGAATCAGTGTGAATCGATGTGTCCTCCCAACCAAAGCTTTACACTGAGCCATCACTGTAGGTGACGGACAGTTGAGCACATATGAATGCAGTCATCTATGTCACTCTTTGTCATCTGTACGTCCTGATTTTGATATATCACTCTATGAAAAAATACGTGTGTACAGATTCGAAACAGCTGTAATTCAAACCACTGAAAATCCAGCACTGTTTAAAGCTCATCATAAGTGTTTTGTTATATCCATGGTGATGCAGTTTAGTACAGACAGATCTGCTCACACATGAATGTACACAGTTTCTCATTCCCGGTGTGGAAGTGTTATTTATTATAGTCAGCAACCCTGCATATGGAAATCAATTTTCTCACCTGACGTTCCTCTCTCTCTGTCTTATTCAATATTAATGTCATCTCACATTACCAGCCAGGTTTACCGTATCCGATAAAGAGAAGGCTTTCTTAGATGCATACACTCATAATCATGCACCTGCATACTCAAAAATGGAATAAAAACTAACATGCTAACAAAAAATGGCATTATAAAGAGTAAAAGGTGACAAAATAAAACAGATTTTAGAGGGAAAACAGAAACATATTGTAGGTTCAAACCCTTCCAAGGGTTGATTCATCAACTATCACCATGATGCCATTGTGCAAGACACTTAGTTAAGCCAGCATGAAACGGAAGTACTAAGGTGTTGTGGGTGCTAGAGTGTTGCTAAGGTGTTCTGAGTGGGGATTTTAGCATGTTTAGCCATTTTTTGGCCTGTTCAATCATCCGAAAATTAACACCTTTATTTCAGCAGTGGTGTGTAACGCAGTCACTTCTACTAGCCACCTTGGCTGGTTGAATTTTATATAGGCCTATACATTTTGAAATTGTATTCTTATAAAAATGCATCTGAAAGTACAATGTAGTGTTGTCAAAAATATAGATTATTCGATACATATCCATACTGAAATATCTAAATACTCATTTTCTGCCACATACTAATTTTCTGCCTCCCCTCACTTACTTGTTCCATTTGCTCCGGATCAGGGGCGACTCTAGGGTTTTAATTTTAAGGGGGCTCAGCCCCCAGTGAGGGTATGAAAAAAAAAGGGTCCAATTCTCACTATTAACTAGCTTATCAGTATGCATATTAGGACATTGGCTATTTATTATTACTTATTCTCATAAAGCAAATATTAATGCCTTATTCTGCATGACCATATTGTACATCCCTTAATCATACAATGTAGGCAGGTTTATAATCACTGAGATCGGGGGGGGGGGATGCACACATTCATTACTATTAATCTTATGCCTAATCTGAAGAAAACAGCTCTGTTAATATTTCTTGTTTGTTAATTATATTATAAATGACATCACATAGGCCTATATCAAAATGGCGAAATTAGACAAAAGTTTATTAATTTGCCTGAATATTGGCAGCTGTCAAATTTGAAATGTTTAGTTTATCTACTCCTACATATCTCGCACTTGACGTCGAGTCCTGCTGATAAAATTCGTGCTCAGCCTCAGCAGCTTCTGTTTGAACATAAAGCCCGCCTACTCTGATTTGATTGGTTTTCTCAAATATTTTGACATTGACGAGCGGTGACAGACCAATTAGGCTCAGATCAACGCACACACCTCTGCTTCTGATGTGCGCTCTGTTCGACGCCGCTGCGGATCGAAAGACGGAAAGAAGCTGAAGCCCCCCCCAAAAAGGGCCTAGTGACGCCCAAGCTCCAGATGAATTTTGTTGGTGTTAAATTGCTTTAATTTTGCATGGGATTGCGCATAATTTTACACATTCCCGCAGATTTTGTGCGCACACTTAAAGCCGCCTCTCAGTACTAAATTGAGTTTTTTTGTGGCTTATTGTGCTTAAACAGTCAAATACACACAAAATAATGTCAAAATGCAGGTCTTGGCAGTATTCACGTAAACACAGTCAGTTATGTTTAAGTGAACGCAAACAGTTGAGAAAGAAAACCCATGTGTAACAGTATAATGGATCCGTGTGCCAAGTCTTAAAGTGACAGCAGCCTAATATATCTGCTGCCAAATTATGAGATAATATTGAAAATATCTATATGGCAGTTTTTCCCCATGGTATCGATGTCAAAATTGTGGCCGGTGGCTAGTTACTTTTTTAAAATGAGTAACCACAGTGGCTGGTGAGCAAAAAAGTTAATGTCAAGCCCTGCACCCCTCCAAAATAAAATAAATAAAATATAAATAAAATAAAAAATAAAGCTGCACAATGTGAAGTATCATTCATGTGAGCTGCTCAAACACATACCACATCAAAATGTAATATTGAGGAGTCAACCCATAGTATGACCAAAAGTAATAGTGATGTCTTGGGCAAGCACCACTAATAGCAAGAATAGAAGAAAAATAGTGGATGAGCAAACAAAATAGAACCTTCACCTTTTTAGATCTCAGACTTAAACAACAGCAACATATGCTTTTGAATAAGCAACATAACATAACTCAAAAATAAGCCAAAAGTGGAGAGAGGTTGAATGAATTGATTAGATCTCTTTGCACAAGCTGAAAAAACACAAGCACACCGGCATAAAACATAAAGCTTTTATCTCCAGCATGCTCTCATTTACTGCAGGAGTCAAGATATGGAATAAATCACAGTCTGCAGTGTGATTGCACTATACAAGATTTGAGATGCAAATCCAAAGGTGTCAAAACTAAATCTCAAGACAAAAATATCTGCACTGAGAAGAAACCACATCATTTTTGTAGACTGTTCACACCTCGCTTTTACTAAAATGAGTGTGTTTGGATATAGAACGTTATAGATCATGTAATATTAAACAAATAATTAGAGGGAAATATTAATTAAAGTCACCATACTTTGTTGCATTCTGAAAGGCTTAAACATAATGACGGTGCACCAGGCAGCACAAATACAAATTTAGACTTCGTTATGGTATTTGGTAAAGGTCAGAATAATTTGACCCTTCACCCTTCATATGAGTGGTTGATTACTCTACCCAGGGAAGATCATTTCAATTGACAAAGCCTTTGTGCCACAAAGAAAAGTGAATAAAAAACACAAAGGCAGGAAGACAGCTTGAAAGGAGACCTGTGATGACCTGTAATTTGATCCTAGTGTCCAGACTTTTTGTAAATGTTTCTTTCTCTTTAACTCCTAGCTTGTCTTTTCCTTCCTATCTGCTAGATAAAACAAACATTCACAAGATCAAGATGTTCCAAACCATGTCTGACATAAATTAATATCACAACAACGTGTGCAACATAACAGCTAGATTGAAGACTAAGGTCAGTCTCAGACGGATTCACTGTCAGATGCATAATGCACACATAAATGGCTGAAATCACCAGCTCCAATCTGATTTCTAATTGAATCACCCTTAAATATCACATAAAACGAAAACAAACGTGATATATTTGTTCAACACCAGAATAAGATAGTTGAATATCTGGCTCTACGAGACTACGATTAAACATTGACGTAATAACATAAGATCACATCTATGAAAACAGCTTAAGCCCTAAACAGCAAACCCCCCACTGCTCGACAGATGAGATTCATTTAATCAAATGGAAAAGCTAATAGTCTTGATGTACCTCTTTAACATTAAACTCCAGGTTTAACAAGACGAAATGATCAAAAAGTCTAATATGATCTATGAAGCTTGTTATTTAGAGGTTTATCTTATTTTTAAGTACTTAATGTGTGCAGCCAATTTAATGGTTTATTAATAGGCTTAAGTTAGTGATCAAGTTAGTGTTGATACTTGAAGTAAAGTCTTAATACAAAGCTCTTAAGAGCATATGAGGATCTGTTTGAAGAATTTGAAGAGGCTCAGTTTCAAAATGGCAAAATATGAGTGCTTTTATTCAGCAAGGATGCATTAAATTGATCAAAAGTGACAGTAAAGACATTTATAATGTTACTGTTCTTTTAAACTGTCTATCCATCAAAGAATCCTGAAAACAATGTATCACTGTTTCCACAAAAATATTAAGCAGCACACCTGTTTTTTTTTAAAGAAATGTATCTTGAGCACCAAATCAGCATATTAGAAGATTTCTGAAGTAATGACTGTTGAAAATGCGGCAGTCGCACTTTATATGGTGTCTTTAACCACTACATCAAAAAATAAGTACATGTTGTGTTGATGTTGTATTCCAAAACACGTTACATGTAGCTATATAGTAATTACTATAAATTGTGAAGAATTGCATGCAACTAACCTTAACCAAACCCTAATCGTAACCCTAACCCTATAGTAAGTACATGTAGTTAATTATAATATTATAAGTACAATGTAAAACATGTATGTACATAATATAAAGTGGGACCAATTCAGATTCACCATCACAGAAATAAATTGCTTTTTTAAAAATATATTACAATAGAATTTTATTTATCAAGAAATATCACAATAAGCCATTTTAGTCATTTATAAAGACTCAACTGTATAACTTTTACAGAAAGGAATGATTCTTTAAGTTTAAGCCTCAGCAGGGAATATGATTCATTTATATCATTAGTGAAGTGTAGGTGGAGTCCAACAGTACGAACAAATCCAAGGCACTCTGTATCACAAAAGGAGCTCACAGCTGAAAATGGAATAATCAACTCAAAATGAAAACGGCTCTATTATACTCAACAGGGAAGGTGCCCACACATAATTTTTGGTTTTAAGGATTTCGCTTCTGGTACACATTTAAAGGGATCCTATTATGTTTCATATGTTTTCATGCTTGATTGTTCTAAAAAGCATTATTTTTCACATATTTTACATTATTACAGCACCTCAGTCTGGCTCGAACACGTCGATTCGACGAAGCCCCTCCTTCCGAAATACGAACATGTGCTGTGAATGTTTAGGCCCAGTGTGTCGTGAATGGCACCGCGTAGCGTGCGTTCGGGAAATGTCCCACCCCTCCATAACTGTGAGTTCTTCTCTAGTGTAGAATGGATTTCATGCACAGACTTTGCAAGCATGGATTTCACAGGACGTTTCAGAGTGGTACGTTTTTTTTTTTTTTTGTAATTTTATTTTACATTATAGATACGATGTTATCCACCATTTAATCGCGATATTTGTCAGAAAACTAAGGTAATACAAACAGTAATCCATCACCAAACCATTGTTAATTTTCCTAAGGAGCGGTGAACCTTCTTAAAAAAGCAAAAGCTTACAAAAGCAACAGAAAACAAGCAGTTCTCCAAAAAATGTGCTTCACACAGATAAACGTTTGGGTTTTAAAGCTGCACTATGTAACGTTTTGTGCTCAAAATGTACAAAATGTGTGAGTACATCATGAATCCACTTTCCAAACCGTGTTTTTGTTTTATCCTGAATAAACTTATAATAAGTGTTTATATTGGGACTATTTTAGTCCGGTTCGGGTCGCACCACTGCGGAGTAGCACAGTACCTGCGTGACTCGTCATAGACATAAACAGAGAGAAGTAGCTCCGGCTACAATGTTCTTCCACAAGACACATGCTGTTTTGTTTATTAACCGCTAGAGCACCAAAAGTTACATAGTGTTGCTTTAATGTTCAGGAAACTAAATTTTAACCACTTTAAGTCCGTCAGCCTTAGGAAGGTCAAACTAATTTTGAAAACGTGAAAAAAACAGCATCTCTTTGACATAGCGACAACACGGTCTTCTCTAATGCAGCTCAACCAGGCATCGTCCCCTTTTTTGCATATTCTGTGGGCGGGGATTATTTAAATGAGTAATATTATGACTTCACAAGATCCGGAAAAATCACGTTGTAGTCCAAACGAGCCATTCATTGTAGTTCTTGAAAAGAGGATTCTCACTTTGGAGAGGACTTTGAGCTTTGTAACCTTGCAGATCTTTTTTATGCTCAAACAGTAACATTACACACTAACTAAACTTGAAAAAGCATAATAGATATGAATATATCAATATTCAAGAATAAGTCAAATGGCTGTATCATATTATCAGGATGGCAGTGTCCTAAATCAATTAAACACCACATGAGGGTGAAGCTCATAAAACTTGTCAAGCGTTCATTCTAAAATTCTAAATTTAACATTATACTTATAAATCATGGTTATAGTTATGTGCTTGAAAATAATGTAACATTGTAGCCTAGAAATCTAGACGCACCCTAGCAGCAGCAAATCTAATTTGCAGCCAGGGTAGTCTAGCAACTCTCCGTTGGCTTGTGAGCTGGAAAAAACAAACTCTGGTCAGGCCAATCACATCGTGTATAGAGTCGGTGGGCGGGCTTAACATAATGACAGCAGAGTTGTGGCGGTTCTGCGTGCTACTCGTAAACAAAGAAGCTGGCGAACAGCGGTCTTTCGAATCGGCTTTGGCCACGACTCTGGAAGACTTGGAGTTAAGCTTTTCTTTGAGAAAAGAACAGAGAACGGCACTGAAGTCATTCTTAAGAAAGGAAGATGTGTTCGGAGTTTTGCCGACCGGATACTGCGAAAGTTTAATCTATCAACTAGCTCCGCTTCACCTTCTTTGTTGCTCTGGTTGGTTGTTAGCCTGGATGCCAGCCGAATTTAGCCCCGCCCACAATTTATTTTGCTCGGGCAATTCGGTCTGGACTCGCTCCATAGAGGAGGAATTATGCCCAAACAGAAACTGTTCGGACCAATGAAATCATCAGGGCGGGCTTTAGACGATGATGGACAGATGATCAACAGTAACGTAATCATCCACGTCATCGAAGGCTCTTGGGTTGAATTTGCTCTTATCCTAAACGGAGAACTTGTTCGTATATGCATTCACCTTCACTATTTCTCTCAGAAACGATGATCGTGTTGGTAAGTACTCTGTGTATCCTTAAATTATTTTATTACTGGCAAAGATCGTTTACACTCATCTTTTTCTTGTAACGTTACTTAATCCAGCGTGCGTGCAGACAGGGTTTCCAAGTGTTTTTGCAATGTCGCGCACAATTGCTACTCAAAACTATAGCCCAAAACAATAACTTTCCGGGGGGTTCTCCGGAAAAAAATGGCGTTTGGTTGGCAAAATATGTTATTTTGGCAAGGTTGCCTGCTAAAATTCGCATTCCTGGGTTTATATAATCACATAATTGGGGTCGCTTCAACCCGCGGACATGGAGAAAAACACGGACTTGGTAACACAGTGCAGTTGAGTTCTGTTGACATTTGACAACTAACGTTACGCGTCGCTCCGT
Organism: Gobio gobio; assembly: GCF_949357685.1. Taxonomy (NCBI): domain Eukaryota; kingdom Metazoa; phylum Chordata; class Actinopteri; order Cypriniformes; family Gobionidae; genus Gobio; species Gobio gobio. Next base: position 19,123,003 of record NC_137119.1, read on the forward strand.
TGCTCTGATTGGTTGTGGGTCTATCCAATTGAGGTCTTTCCTGGCTCGGTTGAAACACGCCCCATAATCAAAGCTCAATGGAGCAGTACCAGACTCATATTCTGACTAGAGTTGAGTATGGCCACGCCAGGCTAGTTGGTAGTAGCGCTATCCTATTGCGTGCAGAGGGAATTTGAAAGACAACCGTTTATCCCGCCCCTCGGATTGAGCCCTGCCAATGGTGTGTTCCCAGACCCGACATCTTGATGCGGGTCTGGCTTGTCAGGCTAGTAACATTGCACAATTTTCTTCAAACAAAACAATTTATTATTTATTTACTCTTTAATCTATATGTATTTCTTTTTAATTTGAAGCTAAATATGTCTTGGACATTTTGTGAGATTCAGCCATGAAGAAAAAAACATTTTATTGAACATCACTGATGTACTTCACAAGACATTTTCACAACCATTACAAATCTGCAAAACAACCCCTTTCTTGATATTATTGCCATGTTGACTTTGACATCATTAAGATTTCGTCAAGCTCAGTAGGAACAACAACAACAACAAGACCATTTCTAAGCAAGGCAAAGGTGGCTTGTTAGCAAGGGGGCTGACCTGTTTATAATTAAGTCCATATTTAATCCTGCATCTTGGGTGGAAGTTGCTGGGTTTGGTCACTACTAAAGGTCTAATCAGTGCCAGACACCTGCCAGCATCACATGACTACTCTGGGTGGGCTAGTAGTAGGCACCAGGGGGTAAAGGCGGGATGCCTTCCCCCCTTTCCCAATCTCCCTCGCCCCTCCATCCAGTCAAAGTAAATCCTATTAGCCTTGTTCATCTGGCCCACATAGCTAAAACGCTAAAGGATTCTGGGTGCAGAGCTATGTGTTTCTCTCTGAGATGATACAGAGAAACTCTATATCAGCCAAATTGCAAATATTCTCTTTAAGATTTAATAATCAATCAGTTTGTCTGGTTTCATTTGTTGCTATTAAGAGGCACTTTGCATTTGACTTTAATGTGTCTTATTAAGTTTAATATTTAATTCAAGTCTGAGTATTTCAGCGCTTTGAAGGAGATGCTTAAGGAGCATTTGTTGTATGATATATTAGGGGAGAATCTGTAAAGGAGGTTTCATAAGTGAACTGAGCTCTCCCTCAGAGCATAAAATCTCCTTTAGAGGGATTTTATAATCTTAAATTAGGTAAAGGAGCAAGAAAATTAAACAGAGCCAATCCTGGGGATCAAGACTTAAGAAAACCTTCAGGGTGGATTTTGTCAAGTAGCCTTTGCTGAACAGATTGGGATATCAAAGCCAGGTCATTAAAAATGCATTCACCATAATGCCAAAAAAGCACGCTGAAAATGACACTTCCCTATTTATTCATTCATTTGAATTAGACATTGGAAATGATAATTATGCTGTTATCTTTATATAGTGGCTCTAAAAAGGTATTTACATATTTTTGGACAGCCAAATCACAATTAAAAATGTATGAATGTTGTTGCATTAGATACAACATATCAACAAAGCCAAATGGCAAATTGTTGAGTTGGGATTAGAGTTTCCCCCCTCGCAATAACCAATGAAATGCCCTCAAGTTCACACTGTGAACATGTTCTAATAATAACAAATGACAACCAGATCCATTTTTATCTTAATTTTGAACAAAAAAAGCTTATTTTGTAAAATGTTGGGTTACACTTTACTTTAAGGTGGTTGTTACAGTGTAGTTACACAATTAAAGGGATAGTTCACCCAAAAATGAAAATTACCCCATGATTTACTCACCCTCAAGCCATAGGTATATATGACTTTCTTCTTTCTGATGAACACTATCAGAGTTACATTAAATGTATATATTTAATGTATATATAAAAAATTCCTGGCTCTTCCAAGCATTATAATAGCAGAGAGGCAGCGCAAAATTTGAAGCCCAAAAATTGCATCCATCCATTATAAAATACAGAAGGTAATAAAATACTGGCGGAAGCTAGATATTTTACTTTATAAAGTTTTAAATATGGATATTTTTCATACACAAACCCATCGATTCACTTTAGAAGGCTTTTATTAACCCCCGGAGCTGTGTGGATTACTTTTATTATAGATGGATGCACTTTTTTGGGCACAAATTTTGGCCTGCCATTCGCTGCCATTATAAAGCTTGGATTAGACATGATATTTTTTAATATAACTCTGATTGTATTCATCTGAAAGAAGAATGTCATATAAACATGGCTTGAGGGTGAGTAAATTTTCATTTTTGGGTGAACTATCCCTTCAAGGACTGAGTAATTTAAATTAAATACATACTAAGGTTTTGTTTATGGTTAGTTGCTTGTAAATATGCATAATTTACTGTTATTTCTATAGTAACTGCATGTGATGTGTAACTGTCATCTTAAAATAAAGTGTTATCAAATGTCTTGCTTGAAAAATATGCTTGTGCAATATATTTCTCTAAAGTAAAGGCCCCTTGGTTTGATATTTTGTTGACATTCGTACATTTTAAGTGCCCAAATACTTTTTGGAACCACTACAAACATTATTGCATTGAGTATATTTCATACTGATGAATAGAACCACCATGCTCATTATTACATTATTAAATCCTTGTTTGAAGTGACTGTTCGGTCTGGAATAAGCAGTGCCAAATAAAGCTGAAGACCTTTGATCAGAGGCAAGCAAAGAAACTCACTCTGACAGCCTGAAGCCATCTACTGATAAAACCCTTGCCATGAAGCCAAACAGAAACTACATGGCTGTATAAAAGAGCCAATAGTAAATTCTATTGGGTCGGCTTCTTCAGCCTCTTAGAATTACAAACATGAAAATGTTTGAGTGTGTGCACTGCACGAATATGTGGCCTATCAGGATCAGGAAGAGTGGCGGCAGTCGTGGAATTCCAGGAATTCCCCCTACACACACTTCACGCTCCATCAGTCCTCTCCTCCTCCCTCTCCCCCTCTCCCTCTTATCTTCCTCATCCATCCCTAGCACACTCTCTAATCGCCGTAATGGCTGTATCCTCGGCTTTCCTGTCCCCCGCTGCCCTTACTTGCAACAGGGACAAGGGAAGACCTGTCGTCGCTATCTCAGCATTGCCCTTTGGGTAATTTAAGACACCTGCTATGTCGGTGCATCAAGAAATCCAAGTAGACCGGCGCTACTTTGTGCATGCTAAACAGTGTGTTCAATATTTCAGAGTATCAAACTCCCCTGAGATACTAAAAGCCCAAAGCAATTCAAGACACCAATTAGGTTAAAGGAATAGTTTACCCCGAAATATAAGTTTGGAAATCCTTTACTCAACCTCAAGTTGTTCCAAATATGACTTTTAGAAGAATGTCCAAGCTGCTCTTTATAATGAAAGTAGATGGGAGTCATGGCTGCCAAGCTCCAAAAAGGACAAACAAGCTGATAAAAGTAGCCCATGCATTACTTGTGTGCTATATTTAATGTCGGTAACACTTTAGAATAATGGTCCGTCATTAATAGGTAACTATGCAGGAAGTAATGCAGGACTGACGAGTAGTGCTACATTAACACTTAAGCTACTACTACTACTAACTAATATATAAAAAAGCTTAACTAATCGGAAAGTAATATCTAGGGGTGTAACGGTACACATATTCGTATTGAACCGTTTCAGTACAGGGCTTTCGTTTCGGTGCACGCGTTTTCGAGTGCATTCTTTAACAGTTAACAGTCGACTTGTTGTAAGTGCGGAACACACTTCAATCGGAGTTCCCTCACGAACATATTAAGTATTCAGTCCATTTTATCATGAAATTCCAACGATAAATGCCCGCTCTTTAATGTGACGTGACCGTATATGCGCTGTATAGATGTGTCAGTTCAACTTCAAGCTGCAGCACACAGCGCGAGTGAACGCGATCATCTCTTCCTAAAGAATAAACATAAAATAACATCTCTTAAGGTATGTTGAGGATACATTACAACTTACTGAAATGTATCATATGTCGTGTAATCGCTCAATCAGTGTTTCAATGGTGGAAAGACAATAAAACAGCTTGTAAACAATGTCACGTAGCATCACATTTACCTCAGGCAGTCAATCAGTGTCCACAGCTGTTAGTTCACTAGAAAGATTAACTCTTTCGCTAAATATATGCACTATATTAGCCTATATATTCATTATATTCTACTTAACCTGTTAGTGATGTCTTGTTTATTTAATGTATGTTTAAATAAATCTGTCATGAAAATGACAGCCACTGTGTTTAAATGATTATATTTCAACAACGAATTGGAGAAAAAAATATATATAATTAGATTTAGAAGTTAATGCAAAAAAATGCCTTATTTGAAGCTTGAGCTAAAAATAAATAGCAACTGAATTTAGGCTAATAGTTTGGGCTCTGTTGTTAATCTTTAATATTAATGTGTAAGTAAGGGCTCCCTATATAATTTACAGCATTATCTTTAAGAAACTTTTAGTTATAATTGAATTAATTTAAGGACAGACAAAAAACATTTCCAGTAAACCACTGTTGAATAAAAATAAATAAAAATCAATTTGTTAAAACTGCTGTACTGATCTCGTATCGAACCATCAGTTTTGTGTACCGTTACACCCCTAGTAATATCGACTTTAGGAGATAGTACATTGTTAAGTAGTCAATACTTACTGAATGAGATTAGCCTCATTAATAACTATTAACTAACTGACAAATTAAGAACATTATGGTGTGTCTGAGATGTAATCAATCATCTTTTTTACTCTGAATAAAGTCATAAATTGCATCACTAAGTTACCTATTAGTTATTAGTGATGCCAACCCCATTAAGTAATTATTGATTACCTAATAAGGAACTATCTTAGTCCTAAATTTGATATTACTTACTGATTAGTTAAGCTGTTTCTATATTAGTTAACAGCAGTAGCTAAAGTGTTAATGAAGTACTACTCATTAGTCCTGCATTACTTCCTGCACAGTTACCTATTAATGACAGACCAATATTCTAAAGTGTTACCTTAATGTCTTGTAAAATTGTACAATAGCTTTGCCTTAGCAGGGCTCGACATTAAGCATGTTCACGTGCTTGTCCTTCATCCACTTGTCCGAGTAAAAAATGTGCTTGTCCGGAAAAAAAAATATTTTTTTTGTGTGTGTGTTGTAAATAAAATGTATTCTGAAGCAATATTCTCACCAGTGTTCAATCAGCTTTGACATATGCATATTTGTGATATTTTTACCTTTTATAAAGGGCATTCAAAACGCTGAATCATTCACTAACACGCTGTTGCAGTGACACGCGTTATGGTTCTGCTGTGATCTTTTGGAACTATTTTCTCTGCTGAAATAGAACAAAAACACTCAATATTGCATCTAAAATGTAAGTGACTTAATGTTAATTATTGTTTATGGAACTGTCATATGAAATCAGTGTCCTTTTCAGTCGTGATGTTATTCAGGAAAACAGCACTCTTGGGAATGTGACGTTGCAACTGTATCATATTATAAATATAAATAAACTCCACATTTCTACATTTTTACGGCAGTGTGTTAACTGAGTTTCTCTGTGTGAGCGGCGCACATTTGTTTCGATTTCTCCTCGAGAGGCTGCGCGAGTGTCAACAGTGCAACGTCGTCAGTTCATCCATTATTATCATTCACTGTCAATCGCCACTTACAGTAATGAATGCAGAATTATTCTTGCATTTGGGTGATTCCCTAGTTATTTTTGTTAATGACGTTTTAACCAGGATACTTGTCCGTCGGGCAAGTAAAATTATTTTTCACTTGCCCCTTCAAAAAATCCACTGGTCCCGGACAAGCGGACAAGCGTTAATGTCGAGCCCTGCTTAGAAAGAGACTAAAATTTGAATCATTATTCACAAGGAAAGAGCTGCTTGGACATTCTAACTTCCTGTGTTCCAAGAAAAAAAACAAAAATGATACAGGTTTCAATTGAGACATGAAGGTGTGTAAACACACAAAAAGAAGTTGAATGTGCACTTGTAGTGTAAATAAAAAACAAAAAAACTACTTGCATAATGAAAAAGGCCACGTATGTGTACTTAGAGAGAGTAAACTTTCATGATTTCATCACTTTTAAAAAGTTCACTTTGTAATTTCAAATTAAAGATATTACTTTAAAGTACATTTTAAATCTGTTTTAATAATCTTTTATCATACTTATATAAATACACTTATTTTGATTAGTTGTTAACTAAAGCACATGTAAAGTACTATATTATATACTGGATTCCCGAACGCTGGCGCTACGTCATATTCTCGCGCATGCGTCGTGGAGGCACACACAGAAGACAATAACAAGTTGGATAAAGGGTGTTATTTTGATTTTTTTTTGCGCACAAAAACTATTGTCGTCGCATCGTAAAATTATTGTAGAGCCACTGTGGTGAGATGGACTTTGTAACGACGTTTTAAGTGCTTTTTATGGGTCTTGGGAGTGTAAATGTACTGAATGCCAATATATGGAGGCCTATCTGAAGCCTTTCTCAGCCATCAGCTTTCAACTAAAATATCTTCATTTGTGTTCCGAATATGAACGGAGGTCTTACGGGTGTCGAACGACATGAGGGTGAGTAATTAATGACAGAATTTTCATTTTTGGGTGAACTAACCCTTTAAGGCCTATAAGTGGGTCAAAAAACATGTTTAAGTTCGGCTAATAGAATTTAATATACATTAAAATCATAATACATTTTCATTTAATTGCAATTATCATGCAATGATGAAGCGTCCGAAAACAATACATTCAGTTCGCATTTAAAGCCACAATATGTAACTTTTCACCGCTAGATGCTGCTTATTCAAAACAAAGGTGTAGCTTGATGACGCCTTGATTTTGCAGAGCTTTTATTATGCCGCAGACGACCGCTTCCGCTCATCCGTATGTGGGGTAACACAGCCCTGTTTTATCATTAGATACATTTGAGTGTGTTGAAAGTTGTTATAATGCTACTCTGTGCACTTATTGTATGAGACAATTGTTGCACACTGCAGTAAGCTAGATCGATATTAGGCATGGTAAAACATGGTACTCGCGGTAAATCAAAGACGACTAACAACTAACTGTGTTGAGCTATATAACAATGATTCGTTTTTTGTTGATGAATGTATCCAAACAGTTGCTCACCTGTCTAATAAAACACATAATATATTAAAGCGTCTTTGGTGTTTCCATGGTTTCTACAAAATAAAATAGGAAATCGAGGGTAACACGGGTATGATGTATGATTGATAGGAGATGCACGGACACGGTCCGTGTCCTGGTTAAAATGGCTTATTTCTCTGGATTTAAACACTCTTGGAACATTTGGGATAATGTACACAAGTCAACAAAATATATAACATTGTTCTAGTGGTTTTTGGTTATTTTAATCCAAAAACCTTACATATTGTGCCTTTAAGTATATTCCTTAAAAGTATAAAAAAAAAAGATTTTTAAAAGTATACTAAGTGTGTGAAATGATAAGGAAATGATAACAGAATTTCACATTTTGGGTGAACTTAAAAGCTAAATTGAGTGTTTCTTGATATAGAGAACTTTTCTGTTTCCTTCCGTTCAGCTCGACTGACAGAAACCCAACTTCTCTCCATATGGGAAGGAACTCGGGCTGATAGAATCATCATTGTCTTACAGGAAACGGGAGGAAATGTCCTATCAGACAGTGAGGGACATCTCAACTGCCCCTTCATAACCTCATTTACTGAAGCTCAGAAATATCCACCCCTGCTCTGTTCAGGTTTAGAAAAAACTCATTGCTGAAGCTGCTAATGTAGGATGGCATTCATAGGAGTGCATGTCACTCTTCAGGAAAAGAACACAGGTTGTTTTTCTTACGTTGCGCCTGCCTGCGTGTCAGGTTTTTCCTGTCTAATGGATCTATGAGCATGGAAGTGCTGAGTTCATTCTCAACACTTACTGTCCTCAAGATCTAGAGTATTTAGGCATGAGACACATTCCATACCAGGCTGTACCATTCTCTCCTGGGTCATATGGGATTGTAATTGAGACTGGGAATGGTTGAAAGAGGAAGAGAGACAAGAGAATGGAAACATTGTCCTTTTTTTCTGTATAGTCTCTGATAAGATTGTAAGGCTTCCTGCTTGACCCTGAATTTTTTCCAGATGTTGATTGTTTTTAATTGGCATGGCATGTTTTCCTTTTTCTGTAACTCTATAAGATTGCAGGAAGCCTGGCTGCAGGTTGCTATGATGAAATGCGTTCCATTGACACATGAGTGATGTTTGGTGCGGGCAGAGGTGACACCACGGGACACTTGATACGTTGTTGTCCTGGTCTGGTTACTGTCACTCTGAAATGACCTCGATTCATGAGGATAATGAAGGATCATCCATAATCACCCCCGAAAACAAGAGATTAAAATGGCTTCTTCGAAAAATATAAACATATTTAATTCAGTTTAAACAAATATATTATAATATATACCATTGAAAAGTTTTAAGTTGGTAAGGTTTTTTTTGTTGAAAAAAATTTAAATGCTCATCGAGGATGCATTTATTTATCAGAAATATTGCAAAATATCTAATTTGCAAATCTAATTTATTCCTGTGATGCAAATCTGAATTTTTAGCATCATTACTCCAGTCTTCAGTGTCACATGATCCTTCAGAAATCATTCTAATATGCTTATTCGCTAACATTTCTTATTATTATCAATGTTGAAATTGATAATATGTTGCGCTGCTTAATATTTATGCGGAAAATGTAATTCTTTGATGTATAGGAACTTCAAAAGAACAGCATTTATTTGAGATATAAATATTTTGTAATATTATAAATGTCTTTACTGTCATTTTTGATCAATTTAATGCATGAAAAAAAGTATTAATTTCTTTCAAAAACATTTAATCTTACGAACTGCAAAGTTTTACCCAAACCCAAACTTTTGAACTGCAATGTAATAATAATAATGTATTATGTAATGTAATATAATAGATATTTTCAATCTATAAAATACAATAGTAAATTAATTAAATAAATATATTATTATAATAAAAATGGTTAATATTTAAGTAATATTACACTCATAGAAGTAATCAAGAAAGACAAACGGGACTGAAAAAAGTATTTTTACCCTGGTCTAAACTATGAGATCCCACACAGACTAAATAAAAATAAATACAACTGTCTTTTTTTTCTCAGGCACTTAGGTCATTTTTAAAGAATGTCATGTTTAGAGAAAAACGAACACAGATAAAGATGCTGCCCTGCAGCAAGTCAACCAATGAATGGTAAAAGGTGATGCCCTTTGCCCCCAATGAATCAAAGTTCCTCCTCCACTTCTCACAAGACACTCACTGCTTTGCTGCCACATCCCAGGTGACCCTTTCTGAACAAGTTGTCAGCTACATATGTCAGTGTCTTCTTGCCACTTGACCCAAGACCCGGCTCCCTCCTTCTACCTCCTCATTGGACAAACCAGCAGGGAATTGTCCCGGAGAACAAAGCATATAGTTGGGGGTGTTCTGTTAAGGACTTTGACTAACATTCCTTTCACAATGCTCTCTGGCGACCAACTTTTAATGACCCTGCACTTCTAAACAGTTACTGTTCTATTGGACTGGCAACACACACAAAAAAGAAGTCCGTTCAGTGCTCACAAATGGAGCATCTTTATGGAGAGGACCCCTTCTAACGGTCTCAAGCTTTAAGAGAGTTGCCTCATTATTTAGAACTGAATATTAATGAATGAGCCCCAGGGTAATGAAAACATTCACTTTGTTCTGTAGCCTTTCCACAGACGTTCCCTGTAATACACGGTCAATGCCAAGGTCATAAGTTGAATTCCCAGGGAGAAAACATACAGTAGGTCAACTGATAAGATTTGTACTTTATCTTGAATCAAAATTATTTAGGATAAAATCATCTATTAAGTTATGTTCCTAAATCACTTGAGATTCCAAAATGGGCTTTTGCATGCCAACAAAATGAAACAAAGAAAGAAGAGGATGCTGGGATGAAGACATTCAGCCCTCTGATATATTTCAAACACAGCTATTAAAAAAGGTTCAAACGTTCACTGATGCTCCAGAAGGAAACACGAAGCATCAAGAGCCGGGGCGTGAAAACTTTTTGAATTTGAAGATTAAGGTAAATTGATCTTCAACGTGTATGACAACATCCGATTTGCGTCCGATATTGATATTTAAACAAAATATGAAAACATGTGGACATCTACATCATGTTTCCTTCTGGAGCATCAGTGAATGTTTGATCCTTTTTTAATAGTTGTTTAAATCTCTCAATTGTCCTCAGTGTGAAAAGATGGATCTCAAAATCATACAGTCACTGCTGGAAAGGGTTCAAATATGCAAAAGATGCTCAACTTTTGAACAGGGTAATTTTTATAAATTCTTATAATTTATCTTGTGGACTATATGTAAACATCTTTTGTGTACAATAACTTCTGCAAAGCACAACTATATATTTTGAGCACAACTAGGCTATTCATTAAATGAATGGTTGAGAATGAATGTTTGCTTGGTAAAGCTTTAGTAATTTATGCAAACAGTAGGCTACATTTAGTAAGTTTGTCACTAACCATTGGGACCATGCATCAGTAGACACAAAATACTGAAGAAAAAGAAGGAAAAAAGATAACCGATTCAGTAGAAATGTGAAACCAATTATCAGTTTATCTCTAGTCTAGAATGCGCTGAAAAACGACACATTTAAAGCTCACTGTGCGAAACTAAATAACAATGTAGCCTACCAAGCATCTAGCACTTTCCCCCAAAATCACAATCTATGAGCAGGTGCAGCCATATGAGTTATCAAGGCAAACGTTCCAGAGAAAGGATGAGAAAAGCTCTGATGTCTCTTACCTTATAATAATATGATGGAAAATGATCAAAGACGCCTGTAGCATAGCATGATGTTTATCTGCGTTATATCCTCAGAATCCTGACTATGAAACACAATGATCTCTCACGGGTGGTGATACCGTAAAGCTTCCCTAACTCTCCTTCAGCGGCAGCTCACAATAAATAAAGCCTGATACCCCCAGTGTGTGTGTGTATGTGTGGAGAGAGAGAGAGAGAGAGAGAGAGAGAGAGAGAGAGAGAGAGAGAGAGAGAGAGAGAGAGAGAGAGAGAGAGAGAGAGAGAGAGAGAGAGAGAGAGAGAGAGAGAATTTGGAGCCGTTACTCTATGACTTCAGTTAGGGATCGACTCTTGTTAAGTTCTATTTAGAAATTAACGGAACCGATTGATTCTCGTGACGGATGGAAAACAAAACCAAACCAAAAGTCTGACAGTGTTCTACACTTCATCACCGCTACTGAATCTACAACAGCGCCACCAGTCAGTGTGGTCCGATTCCCAAACGAATGATTCTTCGAGTCGGTTATTTTTAGTGAATCAAAGCGCGACCAGTGTAGTCCGAATTCCAAATGAACGAGTCGGTTATTTTTAGTGAATCAAAGCACTTTTTTTAGTGAATCAAAGTGAGTCGGCACTTTTTAGTGTAACTATTAAAAAAGTAACCAAATGTAGTCAAATTCGATTGATTCAGAACGAATGCCTCTTATGAGCCTGTTCTTTTCAGTCAATAAATGACATTTATTAATCAGTCTGTGAACTGAATTCTGATTTGCCTATACCCTACTGAACCGCAAGATATTATTTTTCGTACCTGTGCTATAGCCTATGACAGGGGTTTTCAAACTTTATGATGCCAAGGACCCCCAAATACGATGAACCTTAATGAGGGACCCCCTTCCTAAAATCCATCTATATATTTTTTATGTATGAAAAAAACATATGAACTGTTAGATAAACAGTAAGTGTGATATAAATACAACATGTTGTTTCCAAACTTAAATTGGCTATACTTAATGTTGGATGTATAAACCTGAAGAAGAACATTTTCAATTAAAAATTATTTGTATAAGCAACTTTCACAATAAATGTATGTAAGCAGCATTCAAGATAAATGGGAGTATGAGAAAAACTGACTATAAAGATACAAAACAAACATATACAATTCTAGAAAGTAGCCCTATGTATATAGACGTTATCCATTTTTGCTTTGTCTTTTTATTCTCTGAAATTTTCTGGGGACCCCTTAGAACCTTCTGGAGGACCCCTGGGGGTCCCCGGACCCCAGTTTGAAAACCCCTGGCCTATGATGTAGGTTACTTAAAGGGATAGTTCACCGAAAAATTAAAATACCCCATGATCTCACCCTCAAGCCATAGGTGTATACAACATTCTTCTTTCAGACAAATACAATCGGAGTTATATTAAAAATATATCCTAGCTAATCCAAGCTTTATAATGGCAGTGAATGGGAGCCCAAAATTTGACGGATGAAGTCGGATATAGAAGCACTCACTTCCTGATGGCTGAGCGTACTGCGCAGCCTCAGACTGAGCTTGACGACGTAGATGTGACGTGAGCAACCTGTCCAACAGTGGCAAGTCTTCTAGTAGTTGTGCAAAGTGAAATCTGAATCACCGAATCTTGCAGAGACAGAGAGGGTGAGCAGGAGCAACTTTTGATGAATGAAGCAGTATCTGCCACATCTCTATCTGCGTTTATTCCTCCACGTCCCCCCGATTGCCTCATAGACAGTAAAAGATGGCCTACAAGCGTCTCCTCTGGTCTATACGGTAATTTGCTCAATAGCGCGACACAGTCACGTGGTTATGACGCAATCGTTAGCCTATATTTTACAAAAACAGCTTCAACGGGGCGATAGTGTAAGATACAAGGTAATGGAGCCTTTTATACATTGTTGTGTTTGTTTAGAAATAAACAATGGACGAATGGAGTCTTTAAACGCCTCTGATGTAAAGATATTTATGAGGCCAAAATGAATGGGAGTCAATGGGATGCTAACAGCAGGTGATGGTTTGGTTAGCAATGGCCGCGCCTATGGAAGGTACGGTTTCCGGGGGCTGGATTACCCCCTTGGGTACATGTCAGGGTACGTCATAGGCTACGTGTGCAACGTAGCTACGGCGTACACTAGACGCAGAAGTATAAATTGGGCTTAAGCGTTTTGAACTGCAGAGACATTACACTTTCTTCGAAAGTTGAATTCACTGCCATTAAAGCTTGGATTAGCCAGATTTTTTTTAAATATAACTTCAATTGTATTAGTCTGAAAGAAGATAGTCACAGACACCTAGGATGGCTTGAGGGTGAGTAAATCATGGGGTAATTCTAATTTTTGGGTGAACTATCCCTTTTAAGGCTTGTGATTGGTTGTTCTTATGACAAAATGTAGGCTAGTTGTATAGGCTACAAATTTTGAGTTTTGTTTTTATAAAATGAACAAATGCAATATGCCTATGTCACAACGGTGTTAGGTCTATTTTAAAGCATTGCATTAGTAGCCTATAAAATGAAAAGTCTGATACAAAAATTATTTTTGCAATAGACTAACTATATAACACCGATTGTTTCATGTTGAAATCAGAAATTATTCCATCATTGGAGGCTGCTGAGGTCAGTAAATGACATAAGATTTCAATTTCCTTTCCCCCCACATATTTCTACTTCAAAAAATACTAAAGAATCGTTCATGGAACTGTCAGGGAACCAGAATCGATTCCATATGATTCCCATCCCTATGACTCTGTAGAAATCACATCAGTTAACGCACCAAGATAACAGCATCTCTCATGGGATTGTAATGCCGAATGAGGAGAACCCAAAAATTATCAAAAGAGATGCAATCGATTTTAAGAGCTTTCAGTCATCTTAGAAGCTCCAAAATCGAGAAGATACCAATGCGTAATTAACGTTGCCATAATGTACGCAATGACAATACATGCAGTGATACGCAGTGAATATCACGAATAAGGTGTTTAGGTTTACCTATATGGAGACTAGTCCGAAACCTCTTCCTTCCAGCCGAACCGGCTCATCAAAGCCGCCGCGTCACCGGACCAAGTGAAACGCGCAACGCGCACATGCTTCCTTCCCGCACGGTATCAGACTGTCACATGAGCGGAGTGGTCAGTCCCTCTCCTGCCTCCATACAGTAAAAATCTCAAACCAGTCCAACACCGCCCACCTCCCCAAACACACAGGATGGCTTGCTTGGATCATAGACTGGTCATCAGAAACCAACATGCGGCAGGTGGAGGTTGAGTGATATCAGACAGATAATGATGGTGCGTGTCGGTCACCCCGGATCTAAAAATGTTTCATAGACTGTATACGGCCACAGAATAATAATGAGCACATATTGCTGCACCAGCAAGCGAGCATTTAGGAGACTGGGCTTTCTCCAGTGGTTTAACTTGAATTATCCTGCTATAGGATGACAGGTCCGCCCTGAGGACCACACCAGTGCAAATCAGGGAATAGAAATAGGAACGGAATAGAAATGCATTAGAAATTAGTAGCTAAGAGAAAAGTAGAAATGTATTAGAAATTAGTAGCTTAGAGAAAAGTAGAAATGTTTCATTTAAAAAAACAAAAACAAATTGGTGAACAGGCGAGTTAATCATAAATTGTCCTTACTTCCTGACAGATATCAGTGAAATAGTAAAATGACAACCATCTCCTTGACAGCATTGTGCTCTACAATATAGACCAGCTTTTTAAAAAGTATTATTAAAACATTTTCTGTTAACAGATGCAATAGAAAGGCAGTAATGTTTAAATGTCAATGCCAATTACGCTACATTAAAGCTCAATCATGGCTGAATTAGAACACATGTAACAATACACAACATTATTAAAGGGATAGTCCATCCAAAAAAAATCAATTTATCATAATTTATTCACCCTCATGTTGTTCAAACTTGTATGGGTTTTTTCTTCTTCTGTTGAACACAAATGAAGATATTTTAAAGGATGTCAGTAACCAGATAGTTGACGGCACCCATTGACTTCCATTGTATTTTTTTCCCTACTATGGAAGTCAATGGGTGCCGCCAACTGTTTGGTTACTGACATCCTTTAAAAAATCTTAATTTGAGTTCAACAGAAGAAAGAAACTCATACAGGTTTTTTAAATAACTTGAGGCTGAATAGGTAATGACAAAATGTTCATTTTCCAGTGAACTATCCCTTTTAAAAAACGGTTGTACTTTATTTTACAGTACGTCTACTTAGTTACAGTGTAGGCTAAAGTACTGGGTAATATAAGGTAACCACATGGGTTAAGGTTAGGTTTAGGTGGGGTAGGTTCAGGGTCAGTACCTAGTTATTTCCCAGTTACTGCAATAACTGTAATAAATACATAGTCTAAATGGGGAATGTGACTGTAAAATAAACCTAACAGAAAAATGTAATAAACAGCAATGCATGTGTCATGCCACAATGACAGGAAACACAAGAAGTAACTGAATCGCTGAATCGGGTTTTGAACTGGTTCTGAACTGTTTGAATAAACCGATTAACAAAAATAAGTCAGCCTTTCCATCACTACTCTGTAAACGGCAAAACAAAATATATATATATATATAAATATATATTAGCATCCTTTCTTATTAAATTCTGTAAATGTCATTTACTATTTGCCCTTGCATTGCAAGCATAAAGAAGCATAATTCTTTAGCATTGTCTTGAGCAACAATAGACAACTGTGTCCTGATTTTAGACAAGAACAAAGGGACATTCTGTTCCACTTCTATACAACTGCTGTGGCATAATCCCTATTCATACCTTACGGAAACATGGACATTTTCCATGACCTGCATTGGTCATAGGCTTCACACTATGCGACATTTCCTCTTATTACCACAGCCAAATGGCACTGCTATCAGATAGAGGTCCCAGCAGGGTGGCTTATTATTCTCATTAGGTTGTACTGGTCCCAATATCAGTCTTGTAGACAGGTAAGGAGCAAAGAGGTCTTATCTGCACCAGCAGTTACAGAGCTTGGGCAAAAAAAAAAACAAAAAAAAAAGGTTTATTGCACATTTAATTACTCATTCAGTACTAAATCAAAGAAGCACAAAGGCAGAAACATCTGTGCAGTGCAATGACATAAAAGGTGATAGCCGATGTGTTCAGTAAGACAAACAGGCATTCAGAACAGCCCTTTTCCCTTCCCCCTACACTATCACCTCCCTCTGTGACAAATGGGGGATCCAACTTGGTAATCCGGTGGCTTTGGGACTGTGGTTTAACCCCCCGGTCTCAGTAGTCGGCTGGAGGCAGGCTTAGCCATTACCAGGGTAAATCATTTACATGCCCATATAGGCCACCAGACTTCTCAAGCAAATCCAGTTAGGGCATGAAGTAAATGTGTGTGACAGGCATCGTGGGATTCCACACAAAATTCAATGTAAAAAAATAAATGGTAGTCTGTTATTATAGGGGGGAAAGACTAGCAGATGGCAGTGGGTTTAAAACCATTAAAATGAGCTTTAATGTAGGAAGTGGCAAAATTATAATTATTTAAAAAATATTATTAATAAAATTGTTACTTTAGAAAGAGAACTGAAAGATCAATCAAGTGATAAGTATCTGATTAAGAAATAACAATATGATTTTGTTCAATGACATAAGCCAGACAGCAGCATAAAAAAAAACGATGCACTTGTTGCCATTAGTAACAGAACGGTTGCTGTGGACACAGAAGATTCCGATGTCTGTCATAAGAAAACGTTACTCCAGGGGTCAAATAGGAACTGTAAGCAATATCTTGAGTAAATGTAATTACTTGTTATACTTGATCATAAAATCAAGGGATTCACCGAACATTAGAGTGATAAACTGAATTACAAATTACTTCTAAACAGAATTACATGCAACAGACTGTATTTTATGAGGCATCATAGTGATTTGAGAAGAAAACATTTTAATTTTCCTTTCTGTCCAATTAGTCCACCTGTTTTATCACATATTTTGTCTATCCGATAATCGTCAACTGTCTTTATTGAAACATTTTCTTCATTTTTATGTAATGGTAAAATATGGCTAAAATGACCAACAAGTTTATCCACCCTTCTATTATGTGAAGATTGCTCCCTCTGCAGGGCAGAAAGTGGTAGTACATCAGAGTCCAGAGATGTCTATTATAAAACAAAAATGCAAGCTGTGAAATTCGGTTTAAATTTCTGCTGAATTATGCCATCTAAAAAAAAAAAAAAAAAAAAAATTTTCACATCATGAATTAATTTTTTATTGACAAAACAGACAAATTCTAATTCTTACAATGTAATATGAATAAAATGAATTAAATACAGATTAAATACAGATTACATTTGAGCATGAAATGGGACAGTTTCATCTCACACGGCTCTTCTTCAATGTGGACATGTCCCCGGATGCTTTCCGTTTGCGTGAAGATGTATCTTGAACCTTTTCTTGATCATCTGCAGCTGCACCAGGAAGATAGTAAGCGTCCATTGAAGGAGATGGCTCCTGAATTTTTTTTAAATATTAAAAGGGCAAAGTTATTAAATCATACAACTTGTTGCCTCGACAACCATTTCAGAGCTGAACAGAACAAGCAATTACAGTAATCAAATTTCTGGTACATTAATGTCAGGTGTAGGGCTGCACGATTAATCGACACAAAACTGAAAATCGCTCATGGCTAGGTTTGGGTCACTTATAATATAGGCAACATGTGCCAAACATCTTCACAAACTTGCAATTAAAGAGAAGCTCAATGGTTTAACTTCTGAAAATTAAAACAGTGATATATTAGTATTGTAATTCTACAGTTGTACAGTAAAATAAATAAATATTTTTTTTTTTACAATAGTCATTTCTTATTGTGTTTAAAGGGTTAGTTCACCCAAAAATGAAAATGCTGTCATTAATTACTTACCCACATGTCGTTTGACACCCGTAAGACCTTTGTTCATCTTCGGAACACAAATTAAGATATTTTTGTTGAAATCCGATGGCTCAGAAAGGCCAGAAAGACTCATGAAGCACCACAACGCATGCTCGAGAATATGACTTTCATTTTGCGGCTTTTATAAGGCACTTTTACGTGCACTTGTTTATTTCTCACGGTTCGGGCATCCAGGAATTGCACACTTTAGCCCCATTTTGACCATTACGCCAAGACCTAAAGCACGATCAATGTAAAATTCAACAGCTTAGATACGGCTTGTCTTCTTCTGCTTGTAAACAAAGCTCCTCGCTTCGAGGTCATGTGTCAGAACGCCGGCTCTACGTGATATTCTTGTGCATGTGTCGTGGTGCTTTGTGAGTTCACGTTCAAGGTCCAGGCGGAAGACAAGAACTTGTTGAATAAAGTCGCTATTTAGATTTTTTTTGCGCACAAAAAACTATTCTCGTCGCTTCATAAAATTATTGTAGAACCACTGTAGTGAGATGAACTTTGTAACGACGTCTTTAGTACCTTTTATGGGTCTTGTGAGTGTAAATTTCATTGCTGCCAATGGAGGCCTTTTTGAGCCATCGGATTTCAACAAAAATTTGTGTTCCGAAGATGAACGAAGGTCTTACGGGTGTCGAATGACATGAGGGTAAGTAATTAATGACAATTTTCATTTTTGGGTGAACTAACCCTTTAATGTTTTAATTTAGTAATAAGGCTGAACGATTTTGGAAAATAATCTAATTGCGATTTTTTTTTAACCAATATTGCGATTTAATATGCAATTATTTTTTAAGCTTTTTATCTTCTGTATTCAACAAAGACAAACAATAACTGTATAATTATATGGTAGGGGTAGGAATCTTTAGGCACCTCCGATTCCGATTCTGGGAGTCACGATCCGATTCCAAAACTATTCTTGATCTTTTTTTTCTTATTATTTATTTTATTAATAAAACAAACAAAAAATTATTTAATTTAATTAAATATGTAATTATAAGTAGTTTTAAAAACAATTACACATGCAAAAACAATTGCATGGTAAGAATTTTAAATATATCAACTCATTTAGCTTCAAAACATAAAAGCTAGTAAATAATAAAGAGGAAAAAAAAATTACAAGCAATAAACAGAGTGCTTTCAATATTTTAGAGTAGCCTGGCTATCTGAACGCTTTCCATTTTGATTAGTTTGATTATTATGATGACATCACAGACCGTGGGAGATCTAACAAGCTACATAAATGTACAGATCTCTTTTGAATTATAATATGTGGTTTGCCCTGTCGATTTAATCCCTTAAATCTTGACATAACTGTCTGTGTTTACATTAATTTCGCATCATAAAAGCATTTTGAGATGAAAGTACATTTAACCACATACAGTAGAGTCTTTCACAGGCGCATGCGCTCTTCAAAAAGCGCACGTCAGTATTTGAAATTGAGCCTTCGGTCAGTGAGTTTCATATTTTTTATATATAATCCCACTGCATTCCAAACGACATTAACGATGCCTTCGTTGAGCATTTGTAAGGAAAATACCAGAGGGCGATTACGCACAGTGCAAGACAACATCAAACAAAGCGAGGGTTTCTCACACTTGTAGTGCATATCCTGTGCAGTGAAGCCCTGGTGAATGTCATTGTAATTCGCTTCAACCTTTCCGAAATTTATGAAAGATTATTTTACTACGGGAGGTTCAAGTGGTGTGTGTGTGTGTGCGAGGAATTGGAAGCCATCAGAATACGGTGTTTCTACACGCAGCGTCATCGCGCACCTGCAGCTAAAAACTAAGCTCACAATCGATCTCAGAATTGTTAGAGAGAGAATCTTTTCTCCCACCCCTATTGTATTGTAGTATGACCAACAAAATATTAGATAGATTAAACAAACTGTTCTGTTGCATAGTGTGAAAAGTTGATGCTTCCTCAGAGCTGACTGCTTTACTCTGGCGGGTCACCTGACCAGAGTTTAATCGCAGCCTTTGCAGTAAAAAAAAAAAAAAGTGTTTTATCATATCAAATCAAAATCAAATCAAATCAAATCACTTTATTGTCACAATATCACGATATCATTGCATATAATAATATTATAATAATTTTACTGTAAAATAAAATATATTTCTAACACTTTATTTTAGTTATCTTGTTACAAATGTTACATGTTACTTTAGTAATAACATGCAACTAACCCCAATCCTAACCCTATAGTACATGTAGTTAATTAATATTACTTCGTACTTAAATGTATAATTACACAGTAACAAGAACATTATTAATTTAAGGTAACACTTTATTTTACAGTGTCCTTGTTACATATGTTACATGTACTTACCATAGTTATAACAGTAAATTATGCATAATTACATGAAACTAACCCACAACCAAACCCTAATCCTACCATAACCCTATTGTAAGTACAGTTACTCAGTACTTAATGTATAATTACAGTGTAACAATGACACCTTAAAATAAAATGTAACCAAATTAATTTATAAAATAATAAAAATATTGGTTGTACTTTATTTTAATAATTTTAATACTTTTTTAAAATTATGATTATTTTATAATTACATTCATAATTAAATTTTTTTTGCCAAACTGTGCAGCCCTACAAACAAGGACAGAAAAAAAGAAGCCTTAATAATAATAATAATAATAATAATAATAATAATAATAAACAAATTGTGCCCCTCCCCTAGGGCTGCTCGATTATGGAATCATAATCACGATTATTTTGGTCAATATTGAAATCACGATTATGTAACACGATCATTTCACATGACTTTGGGAATGTGTTGCATTTATTAAAAAGACACCTTTCAACAATTCAATTGAAATTGTAACATTTGTTGTACTTTTTGAACTATTAAAATAAATAATATAACATATTCAAATCAAAGTATAAAAGTATTCAAGTAAAAATGATAACCACAAATAAATAAGATCACCAATTTGGTTCGGCTAGATATGCTTTCCAGATTTTTCAGGTACGTCTAACATTAGTTTTCAGGTACAGAAATGTATCAAATGTAAAATAACATTGCATATTTGAGTGTATAAATTAAAGATTAACTTACAAAAGCTATTCAATCAAGAGCAGTGAGTGGTGTCCTTGTCTTTTGTTGTTTGACATTAAACAGACAGCAGTAAATGCTACTGCCCCTTTAAGACCTAATGCTCGGATATGCGTCGTCTTTCTCGACTGTATAAAGTTTACTTGAGGCATATACAGACTAAGTCTGCTAGAATACTCATCAAGATGGACGTTGACATACGTTTTATGTGAGTTTGTCCGTTCAAGAGCAAGACTTGAAAGAGAACTCAATATTTGCGCGCTGTGAGACGTGTGCGCGCTCTCGGATGAGCGCACGGAGACAAATTTTCTGATTCGCGTCTTCTGGCACTGAACCCGGGTGATGACGGCGAAAATGACTGGTCATATTCGAAAATATGGCAGCACTCGCATGCATTGAACAAAGTTTACAAAGAGAGAATTATTTGAAAAATATGAAGGAAAAAAAAGGACGTTTACACGGCACCCCTGCTCTCGTCAGATTTTGTTTCTTTATTAGATTGTCATAGGTCACTCTGTGTTTAATTTTCAAGTGGTTAAACAAATTCGTGGTGTTCCCTTGCGTTGCAGCCACTACCATGTAGCAAATCTTGCACGTACCATGTTTCTGCTCGTCGTCTGATTCCTCGAAGCCAAACTGTTCCCAGACAACGGAGTTGGTTTTGCCTTTTTTGCTCACCAAACGCTGCTGTAACTGCCCTCTTTCTGCCATCTTTACTCACGGCGAGTTTTTAAATTCCAGCGGATGATATGCAAACGAGTCACGAGACTCACGACCTGAGAGAGTTTGTGGCTTCGGGAGGGGCGGAGGGGCGTTTCAATCAGAACGCAAGACAAAATAAGACTGTTCTTGCAAAACTGAACATGGCAAAATAATCGTTTTTTTCTCGATTGTACCGTTTTGGTGATCGTTGGGAGCAAAATCGAAATTCAATTAATTGCACACCCCCCAAATCGTGCTGCCCAAGTCAGGCGTCATGTGATCTGAAACATCATCTCTCACCTGCATGAGGTAATCAGCAATGTACTCGGGTTTTAGGCATTTGACCCCCTGAGTTGCAGCCTCACTGATGTCCACTCTGACATCACTCGGTTTTAACCGACTAAAATCCACAAACAGGTGAGTGGTCTCTTTAAACAGCGAGGGAGAAGGGTCTGGTAATACCTATAAAGAAAAAAAGAGGGTTAATACAGGACAAAGAAACGACTGCCTGTAAGGTCATAGGAAACCAAATCTGGACTCTAGAGACAATATGACAAAAGACAACATACCTTGGCACCCCCAGACTGCAGCAGCCGTCTGAATCCAGCATCTCTTGCCTGGTCAATATTCAGCATTACGGTCCAGCCACCAAAAGCTCCCTGCACATCAACAGCATCAGGCACTGCACTGTACTTGCACGTTCATCAATACCAAGTGTATATACACATATATATTTGTGTACCTCCTTGTTTGAGACACCGTGTAGTGTCTTCCTCCATCGCATGGCTGCCAGTGCCAGTCTCTTCTGCTGAGAGTTAATGGATGGTAGAGCTTCCAGTATAGAGCTGCTGCCCCACTCATACTGCTCCTCCTGACACATACACACACACACACATCCAGGGCATGAACATCATCTGAGATCATGACTGAAAGACGGGGAACGCAAATGCAGACACACACCTTTATGAAGTGTCCTTCTGCACGGCAGGCCTCCAGGTATGAGCGGTGAAGGATCCACTTGCCCGCTGCCATAGCGGCCAGATACTTCTCATTCCGCAGAGGATAACCCACAATCACATGAGTGCAGCTGGGGTCAAAACTCTGCTTCTCCAGCACAACACCACCTGCACGTGACACATAGAAGATGTATCAAATAAAAAAAATTCAATTAGGGATTGAGGTTGGGCTTTTTTAAATGTTTTTATTTTATTTTTAAGACGGCTCTTATACTCGCACTAGGGCTGGGCGATATGGCCAAAAAGTGATCTCGATAAAATCTTTTCATATCAGTCAATATCGATAATTATCACGATAAATGTCAAATATTTATTTCTTTCAAATTTAAAAGGCAGATTCTTGCTCCTAAGTGAAGGTTGTAGAAACCAGTCTGTTAATTGTGGTTTTAAACTACTCTTTATTGTCAGAATATGACAAACACTTCATGTTTTTGAATTCCTTGCACGTTTCTATTCATTTTTCCTTATCAAAATACATTTCTTAATTTAAAAAAAATGAATGTCTTAGTTTCTGAATGTTCTAATAGGTGATATTGTTTCTAGTCATGAAACAGGTTGCCTGACTTTGGCATATATCTTTGGCACAGTTGGCAGTGCAGTATTAATAATATTAAATGTTTTGTCTCTTAGAAATGCACATTTGACAGTGAGTTGACAGTAGTAGTAGCTTGAGTTAGGAGGATGCAGATGTACATTTATGTGCATTAACAAAAACATGGACATCTGTAAAAATTGTAACAACCTCATTTTTATATGGTAAAATATATTATGACGGAGTTTTATTAAAATTAACCATTGGTCTTCCATAGTATCATAGATTCAGATCATGATAACCACAATTAAAAACATGCATATAGCTAGGGCTGTACGATTAATCGAAAAATAACCGAAACCGACATTCAGAACCTATAACCGACGTATTTTTCCCATGTCGGTTATTTCGGTTTTCACGTAACTCCGCCCCGTCAGTCACATCAAGTGCAGTTTGCAGGCACACAGAGAGATGCAGGAGCAGTTATCTGTGTTTATAGATGCCCAGAATCACTATAGTAAATGCATGTTTTACACGGTTTATATACAGGTCAGTTAATCGCCGTTCTATAGCCTATACGCGCTGCCACCGACACACACACACACACACACACACGCGCGCGCGCACACACACACACACACACACGCGCGAAGCCAGATCGCTTTCACTTTCGTGCTCATAAAGTTTGTCAAGTACATGCGTTTAAAGGCTTGCCAGTTTCAACATTTAAAGTGATTGTGCACTATTCAAAAACAACAATGCGTATCCGTTCAGTGCTCAGCTTCTTTCTGGGACACAGAGAGCCGAGCCGTGTCGCGTCTCAACGCGCGCGCCCTGAAAGCAGACCTCTTTCACCTGCGTCCTCACAAAGCTTTGTCATTTGTACCTGTTTTAAGCCCTGCCAGTTTGAACATTAAAGCGAGTTTAGACCATCAGATGTGTATTATGTTGAACTAATGCCTGATATATTGTGACAAACGAACACTCAGACAGAAGCTCGCACATCAGGTGAAGATTGCGCGCAGAAACGCAGTGTCAACGCTGTCCTGTGACTAAAGTAAAGTCACAAAAGTAGCTTAGAAACTCAACCGTTATAGCATATATTTTAATAACTTTGAAGTAAGTACAAACCACAGCTTCATAATGAATAGAGACGGTATGAGTAAAGGCCCATTTATACTTCTGCGTCGAGTGTACGCCGACTCAGGAGGAGTTTCTTCCCCCAGGCCATCAGACTCCTGAACTCAGTCACGTGACTCACTTCACCCCCGCACACACATAAACATCCAGTCTTTTAACATTAACATCCACATACTGCAATTGCACTGCACTTTACGTCCCTATTGTTACTGCGTAACAACCTGTAATAAACCTTGCACATTATACTTCTTTATATATACATATATATATTTTATGTTAACCACTTATTTTTAAGTCTACAGTTTATCTCACTTATCATTTCCACATATTTTTTATATTTTTATTTTTATCTTATTTCCTATTTTTATCTTAACTTGATTTATTTATAATTCTACTTATGTTAATACTTTTTATTCTAATTTTATTCTATTTCTATTTAATTTCTTGTAACTGTTATTTGCACTGTCCATGGAGCGGACCTGTTTACATTTCACTGCCAGTTGTATATTGTGTATATAACTGTGTATGTGACAAATAAAACTCTTGAATCTTGTGTACGCCGTAGGCTACGCGCGTAGCCGACGCCGTCGTGAGCATTTATACTTCTGCGCTGTTGTCTGCGTCAATGTGCAATTCCACATGCAGACGCTAGAAGGCAGTGTCCTCGGGCATGTTGGTGTAATCAAGACAACAGCCGAAGAAGAAGCAGCTTGATGTGTAGAATCTGTACATTCATGTCGGAATATCAGCAGCAGTGAGAGAGCGGCTTTTCTTGCAGCTTGAGTTGTTGTATCTAATACAAATTAAGCATCTCTAGTTGATTAGTAAAGTTAAATAAGGCGATCTGGCGCTGGAATGCATTTGTGAAACCATGCGGAGCTCGTGGCCGCTGTTTTCAGCAGCGGTGGCTCAGCAAGCGATTGTTGTTGCGGAGACTTCATTCACGAAATATACCCTAATGTGTCCCTGTTCTTGATATACAATTACTGATTAACATCTTTGGTTTTAATGAGAAAATAAATAAACTATACTCAGCGGATCTATGTATTTATTTACTACCATAAAGAATCGCTGGACTGCAAAATAGTGTGTTATAGCAGACGGAAGGAACTATCATCCAATTTCTGGACACACACACACACACACACACACTCCTATCGCAGATTTTTTATTTATTTATTGACCTGAGGGAAGGGTTCTGGCAGACCAATCACAGCGCTTGTGGTCCGCGTAGAATTGACGCGTTGTTACATTTTTGGAGAGGTGCGCGTCAGGCTACGGCGTAGGGTACGGCGTATCCAACGCGTCTATGCGTAGGGTACGCCGTACCCTCTGCGTGCACTCGACGCAGAAGTATAAATTGGCCTTAATTCACACACACAATCACTCTCTCATTAATGCATTCAAATGAATGTAATGTAGTTCTACTATGTTAATTTATCTGTATCTGATGTACAACAAGCAGAAATATGCCCCATAGACAATAACTGCTGAAAGAGAACTGTTTCCTTCAAGTGTTTTAAAATCACAAAGAAATGCACTTTTTCATTAGAAAAAAAAAAATCCACCTTTAATAGTAGAAAATATTTACAGTACAAACCTTATCAGGAATTTACTCAAAAACCTTACGAGGGCAAAAAAAAAACCAAGCAAAATAATCGTTCATTAATCGTAATCGAGGTAAAATGTTCAATTAATCGAGGTTTTTATTTTTGGTCAAATCGTTACAGCCCTACATATAGCTCTTCAATGCCTTGGTAATATGGTTTCTATGGTATTTGAATGAAAAACAGTATACCTAGCCTAAAAACATTTAGTATAAATGCACAAATTCTATAGCTCAATCACAAAAAAAATACTGTAATAATATTCCACTACTCCTTTAATACATTTAATATATGTCTACATTAATAATATAATACAATTCTATATGATTATCATGCGGTGCAGTTAGTGTCACAACAGTAAATTCAGGTAAATTATGGATAAGATCGAAAAGCCTTCTGACTGTATCATTGCGCACAGTGTTTCTCCTGTTTGTCAGCGCTGTTACATCTGGCAATAAACTGGTTTAAATCACAGAGACATTTGTGTTTTTCGTTGAATGCACGCGCTTCTGGATCTCACAACGCGCTTTAGAGTTCGCATGACCAGAGTAAACGGATCTCTTCTAGTGAGCTCGCGCTGAGTGAGCACGCTGCCATTGGGACTTTGACCCGAGCGGATAAATTCGTAAACAATTCGTGCTACCTTTTATCAACAAATTTGCTGTCTTTGGATGATAACGCAAGGTTAGTTTCACTTTTAAAATAACGTTCGTCACCGCTTCCACTAATTTCCACTCGCTACTTTGATTGTGCATGTTAAAAGCTGACTGGCTGTTGTCGCATTCATTTCTGTTGCGCAATTGGGTAATCTATATTGAGTAAAAATGTCTAGAGCTCATCATCGTTATCGACATGAATTTTATCGCGATTCGATATGATATCGTTTATCGGCCCAGCCCTAACTCGCACCAAGGCAGCATTTATAATATAGTAAAATAGTCATATTGTGAAATAATATTATAATTTAAAATAATGTAATGTAATGGCAAAGCTGAATTTTCAGCATCATTACTCCAGTCTTCAGTGTCAAATGATCCTTCAGAAATCAGTCTAATACGCTGATCTAATGTGTTCAAGACGTATAGTTTCTTATCAATGTTGAAAACAGTTGTTCTGCTTAATATTTTGTGGAAACTGCTTTGAAACAATATGTATTGTATAAGGACCTGTTTACACCTGGATTTTAAGATGCATCACACTATTGGATCACAAGTGTTTGACGTTAAAAACAGGTGTAAACAGGGTGTAAAACATTTTGAGCATGTCTACTTTTGGCCACTGCAAGAGGTAGTCAAAAATGCATTCGATTTGACTGCTTTCGTAGTGTAAACGCTCATGTGGTCGAATGCGTTCAAACAGCTGCAAAACACCAACCAAATCTCTGCCTACTGAAGTGCAGAGACAGGATTTAAACATTGTCGGCTGAAGTTTGGTTTGAAGAAGAAAAACATACCAAGCACAATGTTCTCTCAACATTCCTGATTTCTAACACACACTACAGTGTTCAGCGTGGTCTTACGGCTGTCAGAGTAGAAACAAAAGCTCTCCGTGTTTTTCCGTCGTCTCTGGACGCATCAATATGTAAATTGCGTGAGCTTATTTTGTCAATTAAATTGAAAGAGCTGGAAAATAAAGTCCATACATTTATCCACCCATAGACAATCCCCTCAAAGAAATCAGGACAGAAGTGGTTGAAAGTGGACAAAAGAGACGGATTAAAACAGCAGCCGATCAACCAAAATGCATCTTACTATCAGGTGTAAACAGGGCCTAAAGCGCCATACAAATAAAGGTGACTTGACTTAATGGGGCTTTCACACTGGGCACATTTGCAGCACTCCCCACAGCACTGGTCCAGTTTCACATTCGCACTCAACCCTAGTGCATTTTACATCATCACTAACATGCACAGCGCATGATAGAAAACAGGACACAGGTCAATATGTAGTGTTTTTTTTATTAATTGGCAGCCATTATGTGCTGCAGAGTGAACAACAGTGGGGTTTACTGTATGTGCGGCGCATGAAGGCGGCTTTCTGCTGCTTGCAAACGGACTCTTGAAGAGACAGCGGATTGCAAGCTATTCATTTGTACTCACTATGCGCAATGACACTGCATACTCAGGCTCGCTGTCATCATAACTACTGTCATCCCTTACATGTGTTTTGTTGAACTAATGATTTCGTCATTGGCTAAAAGGCATGCGCAGGTTACTTTACTTCCTGAACAAGTGCGCACCAGAGTCCAAATAGCTTTCACATTCATGCAAATAGCAGCACAGTTGCAGTACAACCAAACTTAGACCACCTCATGCAAGTAGTCTCGGGTTTGGTACTCCGGTGTGCTCCCGGGTATGAATGACAGCTTACACATTACCAATTTGTCATGTGATCCAAGCCCCATTTCTAATTAAACTTCCAGTGTGAAAGCACCCTGAGACCAAGCAGGCTGACATGCAGATTTAAAATGGCTGTTTACACATCCCTAAATTAAATCCAATGCAGTGAGGTACACTGACAGACAATATACAAATGTCACCCAGTGGAAGAAACAGGAAACACTGAGTTGTATTGTGTACTAACCTAGCTCCTCTATGAGATGGCTGTAGTCGATGCGTTCCTGTGGATTCAATGAAGACAGCAGGAATCGTGGAGGATCCTTCTTCACCTCCTCTTCATCTTCAATCTGTTTAGAACAAATCCAGTTAGATCAGATTTGAACAAAAGGAGTTAGAACTGCTGTCCATGGATAGGTGTATGTGTACCTGTGGAAGGGGAATGGCTGGTGTTTTAGAAATGGGGAAAGCAATACTAGGAGCTTTAGGTGTTTCAGGGTTCTGTAGCGTGTCGGCTCGAGGAGGGGTCACCTTTGGCCTCAGTTGCGCATCAATGACTTCAAATGCGGCTAGAAAGGGTCAGAAGAGTTGAATCATTCAGAACATTAGTACTGTACTTTCACTTTTTCACACTCTACCGTTCAAAAGTTTGAGGTCAGTAAGTTTTTTTTTTAAATACTACTTTTCAGCAAGGACACATTAAATTGATAAAATGTGACAAAATAATTCAATTTCAAATAAATACTGCTCTTATAACTTTCCATTCATCAGAGAATCTTGGAAAGAATGCATCATAATTTCCACAAAATATTAAGGAGCACAACTGTTTTCACTGGTAATAATAAGAAATGTTTCTTGAGCACCAAATCAGCATATTATAATTTCTGAAGGATCAGGTGACACTGAAGACTAGAGCAGTGGTTCTCAAAGTGTGGTACGAGTACCACTAGTGGTACTCAGGCTGCCTCTAGTGGTACGCAGAGGAATAACTAAATTAATGTTAAAGGTCCCGTTTTTCCTGTTTTTTTGAAGCTTTGATTGTGAGATGCATACACTCAAACTACAGCGTCCCTGGCCAAAGAAAGGTGATTTGACTCCGGGATGAAAATAACAGCGTCTCGACGACATGGCGACAAACACACTACAAACTCAACCGAACGCAACACTTCCTCTTCTCCACGTGGGAGAGCAACAAGACCACGCCCCCTTTTTTGCGTATTCTTGTGGGCGGAGGTTAGTCAACAAACTGTTCTACTGACGTCATTAAAGCAGGATGTACAGGGATGTAGTCCAAACCGGCCGTTCGCTGCAGGCTTTGAAAGGGAACTTCTGTTAAATAAAATATCTCGCTTGGCATTGAACTTTGAGCTTTATAATTTTACAGGTATTATTTATGCTCTAACAGCAACATTACACACTAACTAAAGTTTGAAAAATGGGATCACGGAGAACAGGACTTTTAAAACGCATACATTTTAATTTAATCTTTATTTGAGTAAAGTTTACAGTACAGTTTTAATTTAACTTTACAACACGTTTAAATTGAATCATTATTTAATTATTTTATTAACCTGCAGAGTGTTAATGTACAAACCGTGTATTTACTGTGTATGTTAAAGTGGCTGACAACAAAAAATATTCTTATTAGGAATAAACTTTCTCGTTTTTGAGCTGTGCAGAGCTGTAGCTGAATAGTTAGGCCTACTACGCTACTGTATTTTAATGTTGGTCATTATGTTGGTACTTGGAGAGCCAAATATTTTCGGAGGTGGTACTTGGTATAAAAAGTTTGAGAACCACTGGACTAGAGTAATGGCCGCTAAAAATTAAGCTTTGCCATCACAGGAATAATTTACATTTTAAAATATACTAAAATAGACAGTTGTTTTAAATTTTAATATTTCAAAATATTACGGTTTTTACTGGATTTTTGATCAAATAAATTCAGCCTTGGTAAGCATAAGAGACATCTTTCAAAAATATTAAAAAAACTGGAACTCTTTAAAATGCAAAACTTGGCATACCCATTTCCACAAGTTCGGAGTCAGTCATGGAGTCCCTGCCATTGGTTGTGTGGTCAGACAGAGGCAGCGGAACGAGGGCGAGGGGTTCGGAGTGTTGGGAGGGGCTTCCAGGCCACTGCAGGTTATCGGCCAGTTTAGCTCTCTCCTCTCGTGCTGTGGGGTCATCCCACACAATCTGCTCACTCTGAGACGGCTCAGTGTTCAGGTCCACAGCCACTTGACGTGACATCCTGACAAAACACAATCTCTTAACATGCAATCCTAAAAATGCTACTTCACAAAGCAAAAAGTGAGACATGATACAACAGCCTTCTGGTGAACAGGATGCACCAAAAACACTCGTCCTGTGTTCCATAATGAACAAGATTTCAGATGCTACAAGCTTTGACACACTGATGGGATCAGAGTGAGTACTCTGGGTAGTCTTGTTTGTATACCGTAGGGCCTCTAAATTGCGGCTCCGTCTACCCATTCGCCCCAGACTGTCTGGGGTGTGGGGTGAGTCCAGCCCCCCTGAGCCTGTTCTGGCCAACCGTGCGGAGCCTCGACGACCGCTGGTCAGTTTAGTGGCAGACATGATCTCCTGTAGCTGCCTTTGAAGATTTTCCCTCATCTCCAGTGCTTCTGTAAGATCTAAGGGAGAGATAAGAAAAAAGGAGGAGAGAAAATGAGCTCTGAATTGTGACTTCAGAACAGTCAGAGACAAACTGAGAGATCACATCTTTAAAGAGAACTCACTTTTTCTCTCAGTACTGAGGGTCTGATCTTTCTCAGGTTCTCCTAAACTGACTTGCTGAGGGGTTGAGATGTCTGTTATGTTGTCATCAGGGTCAAGCTTTAAAAAAAAAAGTTAACAAAGAAAAAAAAAGCTCAATAATATGGTGGGATTGAAGAGTATGAATAATGCAGTTATTAATCCCTCACCCTGGTCTCCTCATTCTCTGTGAGCACCCTGAGTCTGGTGCGGGGGGTGGCAGGGGGAGGTGACCTCTGAGTACAATCTGCCACCTGACTCATGGTGAGGCTCATTTTGGGGTTGAATGTGAAAGGGTAGAGTGACTCGGACACATGTTTCTGCTCATCTGCACACTGAAAATGGAATGGACAACGAATTCAACGAATTCTCCAACTTTCACAATGCTTTACAGTCCCTTACAGTAGTTTTTCAAGTTTCCATCGAAAATGCAAAATTAACATAAATGTCGATTTGTTTGCAATCCTGCATAATTTGACAATTCGCCCTTTCACCACAAAATGATCACAAAAATTAATAAATAATAATTATCTAATTGAATTATCCCTAATTTAAAGTTGTAATGCATTATTTTCACAAGGATACAAATAAGTGCCAACGACCGAAGCGATTAAGGATGAATGACTAAATGATAGTCCTAAAAAGAGTTATTAAAAGCACTGTATACAGCAAAAGTGTTCTCTTTCTAGGCTTATTCGCTTGAGTGGTCAAACACACACAATGATATAAAAAAGTCTGTCTTGGCGGTTATATATTATGCGAACAAACAGTGTCAGTATTGAATCTATGCATTACTGTAGGTCTTAAAGTGAAAGCAACCTAATAGACCCGCTGCCGTCTGTTCTGTTAATGTTAAACAAACAACAGGGGGAAAAGCTGTACTTAAAGTACTGTCTTTATCTTTATGTTGCATTTATTTTTCAATTGTCATTTGTTTCTTGACTGATTACTTGAGAACTTTATTATTTGTATTAGGAAAGTATTTGTTTTACTTTCTGAACAAGTGCACACCCGAGTCCAAATTGCTTTCACATTCACGTGACAGTTGACAGTTCCTACCCCTAAACCTACCCATCACAGAAAACGTTCTGCATTTTTATATTTTACAAAAAAAAATTTGATTTATAAGCTTGTTTCCTCATGGGGACCTCAATTTAGGTCCCCACGGTGACACGAGTCCCCATGAGTCAGTGCACTGTTTACATACAGGGAGTGCAGAATTATTAGGCACGTTGATTTTCTGATCATATTTTTTTTCCAGGCACATTTGACCAATTCCAAACCACAGTAATCCTAATAACTACTATTGATTTAGTATTTAATAATGTATAAGTGATATATAATTGTTCATGAAGGCTGGAAATGAAAATCACCTTATATTCAGGTGTGCAGAATTATTAGGCATGTTTTCTTTTACAGATAAATTGAGCCAAAAAAGAGATTTAACTCAGACTGAAAAGTCAAAAAGTATTAAATGCCCATGAGAAGGATGCAATACTAATGCAATACTAGACATTGCAGTTAAGGCATGACCATTGGACAGTGAAATGCTCGTTGGGTCAGCAGGATCTGACAAAAACAGGTGGTGAAGAAAAGACACCTGTTAACTGCAAAAGAATTAACAATTAAGGTGAAGAATTAAGGGTGAAACCATCAGGAACCCTTTAGTCTCCAGCGCCACCATTTTCCAAAGCTGCAACCTACCTGGAGTCTCCAGAAGTGCAAGGTGTCAGGATCTCAGAGACTTCAGTTAGGTAAAGAATCCTAAAAAATGACCCCCACTAGATAAGAATCACAAGCTGAAGTGTTGTAAAATATTTGAAGAAGGTTTTTTTTATAGGCTTTATGGACAGATAGGTTGAGAGTGACTCTTGAAGGACCAGCACCACATCCTCTAGTACCACTGTTTGAAGAATTCATCTTCCAGAATCTGGCAGTACGTTTTGGGAGTTCATTTTTAGTCCATCTCTGCAAAACGGACTTCAGGATGGACTAAAATGAACTCCCAAAACGTACTGCCAGATTCTGGAAGATGAATTCTTCAAACAGTGGTACTAGAGGATGTGGTGCTGGTCCTTCAAGAGTCATTCTCAACCTATAAAACCTATAAAGCCTATAAAAAAGCAGGCTTCATGTATTTTACAACACTTCAGCTTATGATTCTTATTTAGTGGGGGTCATTTTTTAGGATTCTTTACCTAACTGAAGTCTCTGAGATCCTGACACCTTGCACTTCTGGAGACTCCAGGTAGGTTGCAGCACTGGAAAATGGTGGCGCTGGAGACTAAAGGGTTCCTGATGGTTTCACCCTTAATTCTTCACCTTAATTCTTAATTCTTTTGCAGTTAACAGGTGTCTTTTCTCCGCCACCTGTTTTTGTCTGACCTTGCTGACCCAACGAGCATTTCACTGTCCAAAGGTCACGCCTTAACTGCAATGTCTAGTATTGCATTAGTATTGCATCCTTTTCATGGGCATTTAATACTGTTTGACTTTTCAGTCTGAGTTAAATCTCTTTTTTGGCTCAATTTATCTGTAAAAGAAAACATGCCTAATAATTCTGCACACCTGAATATAAGGTGATTTTCATTTCCAGCCTTCATGAACAATTATATATCACTTATACATTATTAAATACTAAATCAATAGTAGTTATTAGGATTACTGTTGTTTGGAATTGGTAAAATGTGCCTGGAAAAAAAATATGATCAGAAAATCAACGTGCCTAATAATTCTGCACTCCCTGTATGTAAACAGCATAAGAGTCTGACACAGGCTAGAACGAAAATGTTGAATAAAGTTCAACATTTGTTTGTTTTTGCGCACACAAAAAGTATTCTTGTCACTTAATAAAATTAAGGTTCAACCACTGGAGTCACATGGACTATTTTAATGATGTCTTTACTACCTTTCTGGGCCTTGAAAGTGTTAATTAAATAGCTGCCTATGGATGGTCCAGAGAGCTCTCGGATTTCATCAAAAATATTTTAATTTGTGTTCCGAAGATGAACTAAATCCAAACTTATCGTTTGGAACGACATGAGGGTCTGATTTTTGATGTACTCCAAGCGCTCCTGCAACTTCTGATACTAATGTATCATTTATATTTACATTGGGGATGTACAATACATCAATAACATATTGGCAATCTACTATTTTTAATTTATCGTTTCATAAGTGTTGATGCTCATTTCCCCAATTTTCACATTTTGATAACCTTTGCCATAATTTAATAACACTTAAATGTACTCTTTAGCAGATTTCAAAATGAAACTACATTTTTCATACTGTACAATATAATGTGTTGGCCAGAATTTTGATATTGGTGTATCCCCAATTTATTTATAGACACTTTGTTTTGCGCAATATGCATTTAGAAGTATCTGCATTTTACGTACAGCCTGTAGCCAGTGTTGTGACACTATATGAAGTCCTCTCTCTTTGACAGCTCTGTATTCTTTACTGTTGTCTCCAACTTTACCCTGGTAGATGTAATGAGTGACAGAGTCATCACACGACCACCTAAAACAGACATGACATTAGACTTTGCACCTTCACCCTAAAATATGTCTCACCAACATCTCAGCTGGCACTGTGTTTAGATGCATGCATTGTAGTTTGATTCTGTGAGTTAGATATTTAGATTTGTTAAATACCTGAAGTCTGCCCCGAGAGAGGCGGCCACTGCATTGAGTTCACTCTGTTTCTTGCTTAATTTCTTGCTCACACACACCACCACATCCCTGAGAGGAGCTGCAGCCTTTTGCTCCACCTGCAAGACACACACATACCTGTAAAAATCTGTATTCAAATAAACGTTGTGTGTGCATATGTGAGTGAGTGTGTGTATACCTCAGGTTCAGGCTCTTTTCCCAGTTGCGGACTGGCAGTCATGGCTGCGAGGTTTGTGACATGACTGCGGTTGCTGTTGGCAACTGCAGCTTTAAGATTCCTCTCGATGACCTCTGACAGAGGAGTCTCCGCCCGTTGACCTTGCTGAGGGTTATTACCAGGAGTCTGTAAATGGTCAAACACATCCTGCAACACAGATGTACCAACATATTACAAAACACTTATGATTTAGTTTTATCTTAATCATCCACTCCTCTCTGACCCTTAGAATTAAGCAGGATGGTTTTCCATTGTATCTTGTATATATAAAATGAGCTCTCTTATGATTAACCCCTTTGCATCTGGAATGAGCAACAGTTTCCAACCAAGTTTCTGAATACTGAACAGACACTGATTTGTAAATGGAATGATGTTGACAATTGAATGATGAGTGTGTGGCCTTTTCATATCTGTTTATTAACAACATTTTAACCCTAAACATAGATAAATATGTTTTCTGAGCTTGAAAAAAAGAGTTATCCCTTCCCATTTCCAGCTGACCTTAGTGTTAAATGAGGGTCCGAAGAGTCGGTCTCTGCTCAGGAACCGAGAAGGAGTGTCTAGTTGGAGGGAGGAGTCTTTTTGCAGGGCTCCTTTGGCTTCCTCTTGTCCTGGGGTTGCCACCTCCACCTGCTCCTCCTCTCCCTGTCTCAACTTTCTGACTGCTGAACGGACAGTGCGGCTCTGAAAGCGAGTCGTGTCCAGAGGGGTGATGGCAGCACTATTTTGTGGGCCCAGAAGGGGTAGCTCTGGGGAGCGTTGCAGGAGGCGCAGGGGCGGCGGGTCTTTCTGAGATGCTCCAACAAAACTGTCTTCACTTCTCTCTATGGGAAATCACAAAGAGAGAGTAATAATATAATGTCCGAATGACCATTTAATGATGGTGTATGACATTTCTTAATCTCATGTGCAGAAACAAAAAAAGGAAATTAAATCACAAAATGTTTATTAAAGAGAGCTCACAAAAACAGTAACGACCATATAATTGCTAATAAAACATTTGGGATCATCCATTATAATTCTACTTCTGACTAACCTGGAGAAGGTGGCAGGTCAACCAGGTATCGTCCCTCATCGGCACGCTTCCCTGTTCTGGCAGACTCTAAAACCCAGCGGATCGTGACTGCAGGCAGACCCCATTTCTGGGCTGCCTGGTACTTGGTGCCCTCAGGTGTCTGGAGTACCAGATGAGTGCTGGCCAGCATTCCCTTCCTTTGATTAGCAGTCCGCACAAAGTAATCCTGAACACTGCAGATAGACGTGTAGGGGGAAAGAAATAAGAAAATAGAAGATTAGATCTGAGAATTGTAAGGAATACAGCAATTCTGGTTATAATTCTGAATCTGAAACATTTGCTGTGCTTTTTTGTAGTGCCGCACAATTTGGCCAAACATAGTAACACATTGAACAAAATAAGAAATATTACTTTTGTAATAATACTATTTTCACTGTACAAAAAAAAAAAAAAGATTTTAAGAAATGGCCAACGCTTTACAATAAGGTTTTATTAGTTAATGTATCAACTAACATGAATGAACCATGAACAATACAATTGTTACTGTATTTGTTAATCCTTGTTAACATTAGTTAATAAAAAAAATTAAGCTGTTCATTATATGTTCATGTTACTTCACAGTGCATTAACTAATGTTAACAAATACAAAAAAAGTTACAACTTTTGATAACTTTTATTTTACATTACAAATTTAAACATTTAAATGTTTCAAACATTAAACCATCAAGTTTTTATTTTGGTGGAAACCTGCCTGGAACACTTAAAGGGACAGTTCACACAAAGATTAAAATGCTGTCATAATTTAGTCACCCTCAAGTTGTTCCAAACCTCTATGAATTTCTTTCTTCTGCGGAACAAAAAATAAGTTATTTTGAAAAATATGGGCAACCAAACAATTGATGGGCCCAACTGATTTCCATAATATGGAGGAAAAACATACTATGGAAGTCAAAAGTAAATAGTGACAGAATTTTCATTTTTGGGTGAACTATTCCTTTAAATCTTTTTATATTCGGCAGCAAGTTTATAAACACTGCTCAGTCCAAATGTAGTGAAATGGGTGACACACACTGCGTTGTTAAATGCACGTTTATAAGCAACCCAAACTCAGAGCACTGATGGAGTTCCTTTGGAGCAGCATTTACAGCAAACAGAGGAGCTCTGTGACACTGAAAACAATGGGTGATGAGCTGCTCACCTGTAAAGGAACACAATGCCGTAATTTTCTCTTAAATTGTGCTACACATTTTTTTAATTAATGCTGCCTTCACGTGCCATTAGAAATGTCCTACTTCCCACTTCAGAAGTCTGGAT
Organism: Gobio gobio; assembly: GCF_949357685.1. Taxonomy (NCBI): domain Eukaryota; kingdom Metazoa; phylum Chordata; class Actinopteri; order Cypriniformes; family Gobionidae; genus Gobio; species Gobio gobio. The sequence goes on from NC_137119.1 coordinate 19,160,184, forward strand.
TACGAGCTTGTTGCATTTAAGTGCTTTATTGTCGGAATGAGCACAAATCGTGGAGGACACCAGGTTTATTCTTGCCTATTTATTGGAAAATCTTATTAAAACCAATATTATATGTAGTGTCACATGCACTGACAACCATAAACATTTGCGATGCTATCCAGATAGTCCACTTTCTGACGATTCTGTATAATTTCGGTGGAATGCAGGCTGTTTTCGGTGTGTATAAAACATACAATACGCTTCAAATGATTACTCGACGTATATGTAAATATACACTACATTAATGACAAGACAATACGATCTAGCTGTTTTGGGGAAAAAAGTAATAAATCATACCTGTCACAGCAGTAGTTTAAGTTCTATGTTTAAAGTTAATAGCGTTCATGTGCATTTTTTCTCCTAGGAAACTCGTATTTACGATAATGCACATGAAGGCAGCATAAAATACAGCTTTTACAATTTGATAATCGCACTTAGCCATTTTTTTTTATAGTTCAGTTCTACATCCCAGTGTAGACTGATAATTAAAATAATTCAAAACTTTATCAGTTTTAATTAGTATAATGAAACCTTGACTGAATTAATGACAATATCCATCTCACAAGGAAGGTGGTTGTGTTTACTTCAGACTTGTGAAGTTATGTTAAGAACTTGAAACTGCCAAGAAGGTGAACAGAAGGTCTCACCTTGCTCCCAGGTGTTTGGCGAGCTGAATAAGAGACTCTCTCTCGGCTCCAGTAAACTGACTGACGGACAGCACACAGTCTTTGAGAGGAGAGAAGCCCTCTCTCACTGTCACTGGAGTGAATAGAGGATGAGAGGCTAACGGCAACACACACTGCTGCTCCACACACATGGCCTAAACACAAACAGGTCAGTAGTAGTGAATGACAAAAATTACAAAAGATCTCGTCTGTGCATAAACACTGTGGGGTTTTTTTCTTACCAGCCAGGTATCTGTTACGACCTCATCTACTGTGGCTTCCACGTCACAGCCAAGCAGTGGCACGATGGCATAATGCGCTACTGCTCTGGAGCGGCCGACCAAAATCTTCCCAGCGTTTTCCATAACTAGCTCTGAGAGCTGGGCTTCAGCCTCAGCTCCAAAACCAACCAAGATGAAGCGCTTCCTTGAAAACAGGCCACCCTCTGAGGTTTCAACCAAGGTTGAGTCCTTCCTTACAGCGGGAGGATCTGGAAGCAAAACGCTCTGCCTACTGCTAGTGGCCTGAGGCAGCTCCACTACAGAAAAGACAGTCAGGGAAGAATGAGGAAGACAGATAAGAGTACACAGAAGGGGAATGAAACATTTATCAACTCACCCACAGTCTGTTCATTGTCCATGTACTGCGAGAGCAGGTCTTCTTCTGCTCTGGCTTGACGGGCTGGACTAGGGGCAGGAGGGGGAGCTACAGAGAGTCTGGAGGCACGGGGAGCAGTTTTCTGAGCAGCAGGCAAATCAACAGCAGGGGGCAGGAAGGATGGATGGAAGTAGCCATCCTCTGGAAGCAAAGTACCATGGGAGAAACTGTCCAGCAGCCACTGCACGGTCACTATATGGGGTCTAAGGAGAACCACATTTTAATCACTTATATTGCTCCTTATTCTGGCTAAGGTTGGCAACTTAGGAACATGTACCATGAACCTTGCATATTCAACTAGTTCTTCTTACAAAGTACTTACAAAGGCCCTGATATACTCATGGCGAAGTTCTGTTTCACATTGGTGCAAAAAGAAGTTAAGGTTTGAGAGCTTTTCAGAGATACACTCTTAGCGGACATTTTTATGAAGCAACGTGAGTGCTTTGCTTTCGTAAAAAAACATAATTTACCTCTATATTTACAAAATAATATTATCCAAAGCACGTTCACGGAACAACTTCCGGTCTTGAGTCAACACAACACGCATGCGTTGTGTGTGTCAATATTTTCATAAATTATGTCTTTCCTATCGTTTTGGATCATGAATGTGTAAATTGCGTTGCTCCCAATGGAGGGACAGAAAGCCATCAAATTTCATCAAAAATATCTTAATTTGTGTTCCAAAGATGAACAAAGGTCTTATGGGTTTAGAACAACATGAGGGTGAGTAATTAATGAAATAATTTTCATTTTTGGGTGAACTAACCCTTTCAGACTTAGACCAGATTTTTTTTTTTTAATGACATCACATCAGTTATTTATTCTATTTAGCTTGAAGTATATCAGGGGGTTATTCCAGAAAGCAGGTTATGTGACATACCTGGGTATGTTTAAGAGTAAGCGGATAACCACAACTTTCGGTTCCAAAGATGGAGGTAACTTTCTGGGTATAGATAGTGAGCCATAGCAACTCACTATCTGGGTTAGTTTGCGTAATGATGTATGTTATATAATTTATACAGTTATATTAATATAACTAAATGTGTTATATAGTTACAATTATATAATATAAAATATTATATATTAATTCTAAAAGGACTATTATAACAAGATAATATTAAAATGTTAATTCAATTCAATTATATTTATTATTTATTTTATTGTCATCTCACACATGGATCTGCATTCAATTAATTAGCATCAAACAAACAATGTAATCCTAAATCTCAGTGAATGGTGGCGATGTGCACTAAGTAGGTTGTGTAAATCGCCATTAACCAAAAGAAGGAAGAAAGAAGTAGAATGGCCGCTTTTTCTTAGCGTCTGTTTCCATTGTGAATCATCGATTCATTACTGTGTAGAGAATGTCTTGTGTGCTAACCGGGAACATACGCTGCGTTGTCTGAACTTACTCACAGACGCGTTTTTGGAACCAGCATACCGAGTAATTAAGGTTTGGGTTAATCAATCGAAAGTTCAAGGTACATGTGACGGTAAGTTAACCTTGCTTTCTGGAATACTCCCCAGGTCCTTTATTGCAACCTGGATCCTAAACTTTGTTTGGTGGGCCTATAAAAACCTATAAAGCAATTAAAACAAAATAATGCCCATTTGCCTAACCTGTGAGGGGCTTTGTCAAGGAAGACTTTGACCCCCTGGTCTGGTTCTCCCATCACTATGTGTGTGAGCTCCTGACTGGGCTGGTTGAAGCGCAGACCTCCAGCAGAGTTCACCATCCGCCTCAGTTTCTCCAGTTTCTTTCCTGAAAGGCCACACAGGTACAACTACAGGAAGAAAAGAGGGTAGAGAACAGGTTTTTTGTTTCAGACTCAACATTTAAATCCACACAAATGCAACATGACTTCATTTAGATTTTTAATCTAACAATGTCCCAAATGTGTGACTTATAAATATGCAGGAAACATACGTGATGCACTCATATTTGAGTAAAACTAACCTTACAGCCATCCAACAGGTCATCAACTCGACAGACAGTGATGTCAAATGAGTCGACAGGATCAGGAATCTCCATGTGGCTGATTCCTGTGGTGAGCGCTGTTTCATTTACATTCATGCTGATATTGGATATATGACTCAATCCCAGAAGTGAGGGACCTTCTACACAAACAAATGACAAAGTGAATTCAATGAATCAAAATTAATGATATTTTTATGTTTTATGAAATAAATAAAAATTATAACCATCTTTTGTTTTGTCAATTTACACACTAGCTTAAAAAGTTAAGGGTCCGTAAAATTTTTTAATGGTTTGAAAGAAGTCTCTTATGCTCAAAAAGGCTGCATTTATTTGATCAAAAATAGTAATATTGTGAAATATAATTACAATTTCACAAAATAGTTTTCCATTTAAAATATATTTTAAGATGTAATTTATTCCTGTGATGTCAAAGCTGAATTTTTACCATTATTACTCCAGTCTTCAGTGTCACATGATCCTTCAGAAATCATTCCAATATGCTGCTCAAGAAATTATTATCAATGTTGAAAACAGTTGTGCTGCTTTAAATATTTTTGTGGAAACCGTGATACCTTTTTCAGGATTCTTTGATGAATAGAAAGTTCAAAAGAACAGCATTTATTTAAAATAGAAATCTTTTAAAATATAATTAAAGCCACACTATGTAATTTTTCACCGCTAGAGGTTGCACACTGGTCTTGGTCTCGACTTGGTTTCGGATTAGGTGGTCTTGACTACAACACTACACTACGCTGCAGTAAGCTAGATCGATATTAGGCATGGTAAAACATGGTACTCGCTGTAAATCAAGAAGACGAATAACAACTAACTGTGTTGAGCTATATAACAATGATTTGTTTTCTGTCTATGAATGTATCCAAACAGTTGTTCATCTGTCTAATAAAACACATAATATATTAAAGCGTCTTTGGTGTTTCCATGGTTTCTACAAAAAATTTAAATGTAGGGTAACACGGATATGATGTCATTGATAGGTGACGCACAGACACTGGTCTGTGTCCTGGTTAAAATTGCTTATTTCTCTGGATTTAAACATTCTTGGAAACATTTGGGATAATGCAAGTACACAAGTCAACAAAATACATAACATTGTTCTAGTGGTTTTTGGATATTTGAATCCAAAAATCTTACATATTGTTCCTTTAATGTCACTTTTGATCAATTAAATGCATCCTTGCTGAATCTAAGTTTTAATTATTTTCTAAGAATTAATTCCGCTCACCCTCTTTTGTCCTGCCGGCTCCTGTAGGAGTGGAGGTGTTGGGTCTGCCCGGCTTCTCCTCGGTTCTCCTCTTCTGTCCACGTTCCACGGCATACCTGCTCTCATCCTGACAGAAGCCCTTCTCGATGCTGTCAAACAGCCAGTGCAGGGACACACAGTATACGTTCCATTTACGGGCAAACTCATATTTCTGACCTGAAATGCAACACAAAAATTGAGGTGAAGTACATGCTAAGACTGTATTCCAAAAAGTGTGGTGGGGTCAGAGATTATGGGGTCACCTGTGGGTTCACTGACAATGAGGTGAGTGCACTCATTCATCTTGAGCTGCCCTGTGTAGTTTCCTCCATTCTGACCACACAACCTCTGAACCTCTTTACGCTCCACAGTAGAAAGTCCCGTCACACACACTGTACAGCCTTTCAGAACTGGACACAGATAGTCCTCTGTATTCAGCTCAGAGTGATGGAAAACACTGGGGGGAAAAGATTTGTTTTTAGACAGAGACCTTAAAGTTACTGTGAAATCAAAAATGTATTTGTTATAAATGATTTATCCATGTCCATCATTATTTTCATCAAAATTCACTTGCCCGTTAATCAAAATAACTCCCATGAATATCTCCTCCTCTCCGATTTTCGGCGCAAGTTCAAAACAACCTCACATGATAATCGCAGCAATAGAAAACGACAACAATCCAGATGAACAAATCAAATCAATTCCAGATGGATAAAATCAAGTCCTGTCCAACATTTTTTTCCTGTTTGAGAAGCATTTTCACTCAGCTATACTTTACATTAGGTAAGAGAAGACTATTGCAACTTGGACATTGGGATTGTCTTTTCTTCCGTATTGTGAGATATCCAATTGAAATGCTTTATCAAACAAGATTTCTTTTTTTTTTTTTAAAGGAGGTACTTGATTTTGAACATTGAGAATTGATTGGATCACTGGCATTTGCTTATTGTGCACAATCTCATGTGAAAATTTTGCGAGGAGAGGAAATATTTAGATTAAAGATAAGGGCATGTGAATTAAAAAAAAGAATGATGTGCATGGATGACCATTGCAATACACTGATAAAAAAATCCAACACAATGCAGATCATACATTTTCATAAATGAAGGGGTGAGCCTATACAACATTCTCAATGTGTTAAACACTCACACACACATCCACAAACAAATCTTTTTTTTTTTTTTATGTGTCATTCAGCCACTGTGCAAAACACACAAACTTCAAAGTCAGATCAAAGTGTAAAAAAACTTTTTCCGTAAGTTGAATATGGAAGGCGGTCCGCTGGAAGCTAGATATTTTACTTTATAAAGTTTTAAATATAGATATTTTTCTTACACAAACCCATCGATTTGCTTCAGAAGGCCTTTATAAAACCCCCTGGAGCTGTATGGATTACTTTGATAATGGATGGATGCACTTTTTTGGGGTTCAAATTTCAGGCTGCCATTATAAAGCTTGGATTAGCCAGAACATTTTATAATATAACGCAGATTGTATTCGTCTGAAAAAGAAGAATGTCATATACACCTAGGATGGCTTGAGGGTGAGTAAATTATGGGATAATTTTCATTTTTGGGTGAACTAACCCTTTCAGACTCAAACTCCAAACAAACTTGTTTAAGACTTGTTTTTTTAACTATCCCTTTAATATTTTTACTAAAGTAAAAAACATATTAAATATAACATACAAATAATCATTTTTTACATGAAAAATATGGTACTTTAGAGGTAAATAAATTCAAAAATACAAAAAAAAAATGCATAAATTGATCGTTTTTATTTTATCAAAGATAGATTAAAAAAAAAATGGGATCACACCGGAGACATTCATGCCCAAATTTGTCCACGAAGTACTCATTAAGGGCTGCTCTATGAAGTACACTTAAGGGCTAAATAACTAAACTGACCATGTAGAAGTCAATGAGTTACCTATCCTGAGACTTTTCCCAGCATGCTTTCACCCAGCTGGGCAATAGAATGGGCTTCCCAAGGCTTGCGGCCACCAGGTATTTCTTACTCCCCACTTCACCTGCCACCAGGTGAGTAACAGACACGTTGAGATCACGGTAAACTCGTCCACCCATCAGCTGGACAAGATCCATCACTTCACTCTACGAGAAAAAAAAAACAAACAAACAGATGCTTATTTGTCATGCAGAATTGCACATATAAGTGTAACGCCATTTCAATCCCAGTTTATAATTAAAGGCACACTATGTAGTTTTCGCCGGTAGAGGTGCTTTCACCTATTCAAAACAAAGGCGTAGCTTGATGACGCCGAGATTGAGCGCAGAATTTTGGGAGTTGTCTCCCTTACAGACGGTGGAAAAGAATCGGGATGGGACTCAGGCAGAAATTATGTTCATGGATGAGATTATTAACGTTACTCTAGTATGAAGCGGAGCAGGACCGTGTGTTGTGGGAGCTGAACGAGCTTGCTGAAACGATTGCTAATGAGAGACGAGCGTGAAACATGGTGACAGCAGCGAAACTTTTATTATGCCACAGTCGCCACATCTGCTTCTTCTAGTCAAGCGTGTGTGGGGTAACGCAGCGCTGTTGATCATATTAGATACATTTGAGTGTGTTGAAAATTATTTTATAACGTTACTCTGTGAGTTCGCTCCGCGGCTACTATGAGACACTTGTTGCACACTGCAAGCTAGATCGATATTAGAATATCATATTAAAGGGGTGGTAAAACACATTCTTTCGAAGGCTTGATTGTGTTTGTGGGGTGCACTAACGTGTTCATGCTTCGTTTTTAAAAAATTGCATTATTTTTCATATATTTTACCTTTATTCTACACTGCCCTGTCCCTCCTTGTAAAAAGGATCTGATGGTTTCCGGGTTCTATGAAGCTGGTCCCTCAAAAATACGCAATGGGCTCAGATTGGTTAGCTGGCCCAGTGTGTTGAGATTCGCTAAACGCCTAGTGCACGTTTTTTGGAAATGTCACGCCCCTACCTTTACCGGTAGTCTGTGCTTTGGTAGTATTAGAAACAATGGCGTCAATAAAACCATACCAATATGAGCCCGAATCAGACCCAGACAATTTTAGTGAAGATGATCGAGCAGAACCTGTTCAACCTGTTCAGTCCTCAAAGGGATTTTTTTGAGTAAAGACTGCGGATCTATAGTGATCGCTACTGAATGGCACGGTTACTTTTGTGTTTTTAGAACGATTATAGCCAAATATCTATCGCAAGAACTATTAACCCACAACTAACACTAAACATTGGCTTTACTATAGTAGCCAAATCAAACACAGAACCATGTTTAGCATGCCTGTAGATAAACAATACATAAAAGCTCTAATCAAAGAATAATTTACACTAATTCCAAATTCGCTGTTGAGATTTTAAAAAAGTTTTTAACGTTAGGTGTTTGTCGGATAACGTTAAGTATGAATGAGCATTTAACAAACTGGTTTGCAGAGCCAAACAGCGTGGTCATTTGTTTACTTCCTTGCTACAACGTACAATTAACAATACGAACTATTACAGGAAAACACATCGACGAAAAATAAATCATACTTACAGGTTGTGGCCCGTAAACAGCTTTTGTTTTTAAATCCATCTTTCAGGACAAGCTGTTGTGCGAAACTCGTGAAGATTGTGGAAGCTTTCCTCCGTGAAATGTGCAGCACAGAGAGCAAGATTTGGGTAATAATTATGAGGGACTGAGTTAAAAATTAATTTTAACCATTCAGGGTTTTTTCTGGGTCAAAAATGGTCTTCGGTGGTGGCTGACAGACATGGTTATCCATACACACACACGCACGCACAGTAAAAAAGTACCCTACCCACGTGATCTGCAAGCGCAATACTGACAATACATTTTAAATAAATTCAAAGAAAGTTTGTAACTTTTGCTTATCTTATTTTGATCCCACATGAAAAAATACTATAGTATATTAAAGTAAAATTACTCTAGTAAATACTATAGTGTTTTTGAACCGTACTATAGTAAATATATGGTAAATGGTAAATGGACTGCATTTATATAGCGCTTTTAACAGACCTACGGCCATCCAAAGCGCTTTTACATTTTGCCTCACATTCACCCATTCACACACTCATTCACACACCGACGGCGGTGTCAGCCATGCAAGGCGCCATCCAGCTCGTCGGGAGAAGCTGGGGTTAGGTGTCTTGCTCATGGACACCTCGGCACTTGGTCAGGTGGAACCGGGGATCGAACCACCAACCTTCCGGTTTGTAGACAACCTACATGAACCACTGAGCCACTGCTGCCCCTAAGCCCTAAAATATACTACAGTAAATAAACAAAGTGTAGTAAATACTATAATATACTACAATTTACTGTAGTATCTTTACTATAGTATGGTTCAAAAACACTATAGTCATTTTACTATAATATACTATAGTATTTTTTCATGTGGGATACCTTGATGTTTGTTTTTGTTCCTCATTTTTACACTATTTACTGATAATTGTTTTGGTATATAATCATATCAATATTAAAAAGTAGTATTTAAAAAATGAACAAATCTATTAGCATCATAAATGTTTTCTCCGTACCCGTGCCTCTTTGTCGAGATTGGTGCAGGAGATAGTGACATCAGCCAATGCCATGTTGTACACAGGCTGTTCTGCTTTGGGCACACATCTCTGCTTCTGCAGACAGAACAGCACTACCAGAGGACTCACGATCCTGCATCCCAGCTGCAAAAATTCAGTGTTTTAGAAGACTATCAATATTTATAATAATATGAGAACAATTAGGGAAAAATAAATGGACAGAACACAAGAGTTCAGGTATTACAAATGAAGTTCTACATCAATCCGAGTATAAACAAATGTAAATAATACAGAGATTAGTGATGCACCGAAATTCTGACAATCAAAAATAATTCTGGCAATTAAAAATACACTGCAAAAAACAGACGCTGTGCACTGTTGTAAGGGAATCCTCACCCTCCTGCAGTGGTCAAACGCATTGCTGGTGAAATCACTGAACACAAACAGGGATTTGTCATTGTGGTCCAGCTCTAATGCGTCTTCCTCGTCCACCGTCTGCACATACTTCTCTGACTGAAGTTCCACTATTGCCTAAAGACAAGTATATGATTGTATGAACAGAAGACCTATATCTGATATTATTACAAGGAACATTTAATGACAGCTATTAAGAAGAATTTCACAATTATCACCTTATAGGCCTGGAGAGCCAGATCAGTCTTCTGTCCATTGCGTTCAACAAATTTTACAATATATACATCCCTGTTGCCTTTTGACATGGTGCCATATAATCTACATTCGGTTGAAGGGAAAAAAAAAGTACAATGACTTATGTTGTCATTAAGAAACATGTAAACATCTGCTAGTATCCAGTTCTCTCACCTTGTTATTCTTTGTGTAACATGTCTCAATGTTTTAACAAGTTAAACATAATGTAAATAGGAAATTAATACAAAAAAGCGGATGATACTTATGAGACTAACAATGAACCATCAGCTTCTCGTGGCAGGTTGTTTTGATAATCTCATAAACATATGGCTAAACAAGACAAATCAAAGCGAGTCATACTGTCGCACAGCTCTAAACAACAAGTAATTTGTTTTTGTTTTTAAGTTATTAAAATAAAACAAAACACTTATAATAACGAAAGAAGACTTACCGCGAGATAGAACAGACGATTAAAACTAATTTTTAAAAGACTTTGATCTCATTTTAACTTCATTTTTTAACTATATAAACCATATAAAAACGTATTTTATAAGACAACAGACTAAATTATTAACTAATATATCTGTATTTTAATTTAGAGGAAGCCGTATTCCAGTCATTCGCGCCACCAGCTATGAAAACAACTTCCGCTTCACTTCTGTTTCTTTGGTAAGACGGGAGAAATGTTAAAATATATGACCGCCACCAACCGGAGTGGAGGAGTGTAATATCAGAAATGAATTAGATAAATGTTAAAATCAAGTGAATTTTACTCTATGTAGTTGGAAGTGAAAAGACACATGCAATCATTACCTAAATACAAAGAAGTTGAACAGGAACAGCCTTTTTTCCGCTCGCGAGACTGCTGTTACCATAGTTACACATCCATTCAAGCGACGTCCAATTCGTAAACGAGTTGTTTTTCTTAATCGGATCTTTGATTGAACCGGCTCATAAAACTGATTCGTTCACATTCAAAAATAGTAAATTCATTTGAGCATTGTTAAATGTAAATTATTACATTAGAAAATGGCAATATGTGTGTGACTCATATATCCAAAAATGTAACAGGAAAAATGAAAAGTAATAAACAGCAGTACGAGTTTACATATGGTGTGTATTGATATGCGTGTATGGCAAGCCGTTTTAACATTTAATCCTTAAACCGTACTGGTGTCTATTTTCATGCTACTAGTACAAGTACTTTTTTTAGATACTCGTATCTATTCCATTAAAGGGCCACTGAAGTGCCTTGAAACACGCAGCATTATTCAATGTGCTGACGTAATTTCCCCTGAAACGGCTCAAGCTGTTAGCAGCTCCTCCCCTTTTTTGAAACAGCCAATAGCGTTTCGTTAATATCACAGTTTGACTAGAGCCTTTCTGTTTGGTAAAGCCACAGTTTCCTCCTAATCTCCAAAAGTTTATCATCATAATCTCCTCCGTATCGTTTTGAAATACAGCATTCTGTGCAGAATTTAAATAGGTCCGATATGTTTTGTTGTATGCGCCGATTCGAGCATATCCGCGCTGCGCTCTCATCTCGTGTCTCTAGTCAACGGCTCTGCTCTAGACTATGTGTGTGCGCTGCAGCAGTGCGCGTGAAAGTAACGTGAAACCAGACTTAATTTGCCTCAACTGAAAGCATATTTACACTGTCTGAATCGTTTCCTATCGCATGTATAGTGCGCTATGTACCATTCACCATGTAGAAAATAGCAAATGTGTGAACAGCTGACCGATTTCAGCCGCTGCTTCAGCCTCTATTTATAGTATAGGGGACAGGCGCTTCAGATTCTAGAGACCATTTGATTGGACAGAAGATTTGATGAGAAGGTGAAGTCTGCGATGATGTCATCAAAATCTGATCAATTTTAACGGAAGTGAGAGACTAAGTTTTGAATGCTTATATCTAAATGCGAATTTTGTCATTGTTTTAGAACATACCAGCTTATTCATAACCTTAAGGCTAAGATAGTCATACTAAAAGCTAAAAAACTTCCATTTTGATTTCAGGGGGCCTTTAAGTAGCCTACTACTTATTCATTAGCTATACTGCTTATTCTTTAGGTAGGCCTACTAGTGCCTATAGTAGCTTTTTACGACTTATTCATTAGATACTAGTTATTTTTTATTAGATACCGGTTCTCATTCATTTAATAGACACTTTCATTAGATATAGTGCCTATTAAATTGGTAATTTATTAGATACTGGTACTTATTCATTCATGGGCGTCGGAACCATTGTATGTGGGTGGGACAAGATCCACCCACTTTTTATGATCAATGATATTGGACCCACTCACTTTTATCGTCTCTAATTCAGCACATGTCTGCCCCTAACCAATAAACACTTATTATTAAACACGTTAGACGCCTCATTTCCACTTTTCTAATATTTTCTTAATTTCTATAGAAAATAAATGCCTTTCCGATCTGATATGTGATGGGAAAAGGGAATAGAGTGAGTTCGGCAAAAGGCGGATTCAAACCTTGGTTCGATTTGCGTCAAAACTTGATGCCATGCGTCTTACCTCTTCACTACTGCTGCTCTCAATGTCATGGTGATTTCCGTATTTTTGTCTTGCCCAACCAGACGTTTAGCAAACAAGGTGGTATTTTGTACTTAATGTAAATGGCATCTACTCCAGTAAAGTTTTTCTGAGAGGACCCACCCACATTTTTTTGCTTCTAACGCCCATGTATTCATTAGATACTAGTACTTATTAATTACTTATTCATTAGATACTACCTATTAAATAGATACTAGTACTTATTCATTAGACAATTACTTATTTTGATAGTTACTTGTAACTATTCTATTGTTACTAGTAACACATTTCAAAATGTTGTCATTGACTTCTATGGGAATCTGTCATTCAGCTACTGTAATAAAATAGATACTAAAAATAAGTACTAGTAGTAACCAGGGTTGGTGAATAACGGAAAACATGTAATGGCGTTATGTAATCAAGTAACAACAAATTGGTAACTGTAATTACAATTGCATTTTATGCGGAATACTATCATTACAATGGTTTCATTTAAAACTAAATAAATGAGTATTTTGACATCATAATGCTATATTAAGCGCTGCTTGATTATAGTTCCTGGTTCTGTTGCCAGTCGTGACTCATGTGTGCTACCTGCTGGCAGATGCGCATATAACATGTATTTTAAAGTAGACTAATAGATAGATGGTGTAGACTTTTTGAATATTGTGTATAATACTATAAGTATTTTTTCCTTGTACATGTTACAGAAATAAAATTAAAAAAATAAAACCATCTGTAATACCATACTGCAGCCACTAGGTGTTTGTATAGCCATTTTTATATTTATATACAGTATACGCATCTACAAGCAGACATAACACTGGTAAGAGGAAATTTCCATCCTAACTCTTTAACCCAATTCTGCTTCTCTTTGTGATCAGGCCATTAAACTCTGGGAAAGTTTTCAGTGATCCAGGAATCTAATTTATTCAAACAGTCCAAAACAGCTCTAATGTAAAGAAGGCCAGGCTGATCACATCAGACATATCAGAGCGAATAGAGACTAACATTGCGTTTTTAGTGAATTGTTCTTTCCAGTGTGTGCTTTGCTTTAAAACTCGAGCTCTGTCGTATTCTGCGATTGATTCTGAAGAGCGCAATTTGGTGACGTACCGGAGTCGTACAGGAAGCGCGTGAGTGTCTGATGCACAACAAACCGTGTATGTGCGTGCTCTTGATAACTGATCGCACACTGCATTCATGTACAGACACATTTCATTACATTTGCGTTGTTTCCACACACAATCAGGAAGTATAATGTTTGATTTGTCATGCGTACGGTGTTGTGATTAGAATAGTAGGTTTATGCAGTCAAAGCGGTTGATTTAGGAGTTTTTTTGGCATCTCTGTGTGGTCCTGTTCGGTATCGCAGCTTGTCGTCTAAAATGAAAACAATCTTGTTGTTGTTGCTCTGTACACACACTATACACTGTGAATTCTGTAAAGTTTTTTTATTTCATGTTTTTTTTCTTCCCATGGGTGCTTAGGTGTGCAGTGGTTCCCAACCACGTTCCTGGAGGACCCCCAACAGTGCACATTTTGGATGTGTCCTTTGTCTGACACACCCACATCAGGTCTTGGAGTAGCTACTAATGAGCTGATAACCTGAATCAGGTGTGTTTGATTGAGGAGACATGCAAAATGTGCACTGTTGGGGGTCCTCCAGGAACGTGGTTGGGAACCACTGCTCTAGTGTGTATAAATGTATTATATAATAGAATTAAATGGACTCCTTATATTTGGTTATTTGGTGTCATTTTGGAGTCTCCATGATCCATGAAGCTTGCAGAAAATACAGTTTTGTGAGAATCAATCTTCAATCTGACTGTTTACTTTGGATATAGCAAATTATGACAAAATGAATGTGTTTAATGAGATAAATGGTGTATGCTTAATTTCACAACAAGTGTGCGATTAATCATGTCTTAATATATATATATATATATTATATATATATATATATATATATATATATATATATATATATATATATATATTATATATATATATATATATATATATATATATATATATATATATATATATATATATATATATATATATATATATATATATATATATATATATATATATAGCTTGCTTAGTTTTAATAGTTTTTATTTTAAAGTCATAATTAAATAAATACTTTGATTATTGATTTTTACCCGACTTTATTTACATATGTAACCTTAAGTTGATGAATCCAAATGTAATCAGATTACATTACTTTCATAATGAGGTGCTTAGATTACTTTACTGAATATTTTTTTATGAAGTCATTTGTTACAGTAACAGAATACATTTTGAAAGTAACCCTCCCAACCCTGCTAGTAACATGAACACGTTTTAAAGATTAAATGTTAAACCAGCTTGCCATAATGCTTGTTATATCCCGAGCAGGTTTCTGAACTGGTTTAGATCTGTTTAGACGAACCGATTCGCGGGAATCATTACTTGTGGGAACTTTCGTTCCTGTGAACCTTGTGTTTCACTCCGGACTCAATATCGAGAGACACTCTTCGCCAGCTGATTTCTAACAGTGCAGACGTGTACATGAAGTAATTTTAATCGTTTCTGTGCTTTGTTTCCCCCCCATCGGATCACATCAACCCGTGTTTATTGGAATAGAGGGTGTTTACAGAAGAAATGGCCACCGTTGAGGAACTGAGGCTGCGAATCCGTGAGTTAGAAAATGAACTAATTAAATCCAAACAGAAGCAAAGTGATGCTGAACATCATCTCAGACCAAAGATTGACCAAATGAGCGCTGAAGTCGTAGACTCAAATCCATACAGGTGAGCATTTTGATCCTGCTTTGTTTATTGACTGACATATGGAAGACTTAAACCGGTGCAAATTTCACGTTGCTTTAAATGTCTTGCAGTCGTCTGATGGCACTCAAAAGGATGGGCATAGTGCAAGACTATGAGGTAAACATGCTTATTTGTTCTTTTATGAGACTTTTATAGTGTTAACTGCTTGCTCGTGTTCAGATGACAACTATCCACCTGCTATCATTCTCAGAAAATCCGCTCGTATACGGTGGCAGTAGTGGGAGTTGGAGGGGTGGGGAGTGTCACTGCAGAAATGCTCACCAGATGTGGCATTGGTAAGGTAATGCACCTTTATCATCATTCCTCAATATTTAGATCTAATATATGATCTGCGTCATAGTGTCATGTGACAGTAGGAGGTATGAATTAAATGTTGATGCATTGATTGACCAGTCTGTAGTGTGGTGCACCCCTAATGTTGTTCAATTAAAGATGGTGCATTCCTCAAGCCTATTGTATTCCAGTAGTGTGTAGTGCCGGTCGGAGCACAGGAGGGAAGCCAATAGCATAACCCCTGGAGACATGCCTCGGCTCTGCAGTAACAGACTGTCATGCCTCTTTCTGCTGTGTCTGTGATTTCTTCCCCTGCAGTTGCTGCTGTTTGACTATGATAAGGTGGAGCTGGCCAACATGAACCGCCTCTTCTTCCAGCCACATCAGGCAGGACTCAGTAAAGTTGAGGCTGCAGAACATACTCTTAGGTAAAGGGGCAATTTATCATCTTGAGTTATTCATAAACGTATTCAACAGGGCACTGTTTAAGTTTATTTGTTTGCAGGGGCTGTGCACATTAATAAACATGAAACAATTTTTCATCTGTAAACCCTTGATAGAATGTTAAAAAGTCAACAAACATCTTATATTAATACACATGCACACACACAAAATAGAAAGAAGAGGGGGAAAAAACAAATACATTAAAAAAACATTCACATTATCAAAATAAAAAATACATGATTCCACATGGAAATCGTGCTAAAAACGTAGACTTGATATATTTATAAGGTTTTATATATACATTTCTATCTCATATAAATGCTGTTCTTTTGACTTTCTATTCATTGAAGAATACTGAATAAAAGTGTGTCACGGTTTCCACAAAATTATCAGCACAACTGTTTTCAACATTGATAATGATACGAAATTATGTTTGGTGAGCATAAGAGACTGAATCTTACCAACTCCAGGCTTCTAAACAGTAACACACACACACACACACACACACACACACACACACACACACACACACACACACACACACACACACACACACACACACACACACACACACACACACACACAGTGTTTACTTACCTGTCTAAATGGGACATTGTTTCTATAAACAGCTAGTTATAAATACTATAATCCACACCCTAGCCCTAACAGAAAACTAAAAAATTAAAAAAACTATTTACCTACAAATTAGATGGTTTTGGGAAATTTTGACAGGTTTAAATTTGTCCTCTAAAAAAAGAACACGCCGTATTTTATTATTGATGGAAATCCACCTCAGCTGTCTCTACATATTGTTTTATATAAAAAAGAAATTATGAATTTAGGCGTTATTGACTGATTTGCCAGAATTTTAATGCATTTTAGCTGACATTTCTCATTATAATGCTGTGTTTTCCTGCATAGGAACATTAATCCAGATGTTGCTTTTGAGACCCACAATTACAACATCACCACAATGGACAACTTCACGCATTTCATGGAGCGCATTAGGTGATTATTTATTTTTAATTTTTTTTTATTGCCTCAAAGCTTTCTTTCTCATTTTGATTTGGTTGTCTTGCTTTTGTGTTTTTTCAGTCACGGAGGACTTGAAGACGGGAAGTCTGTAGATTTGGTCCTCAGTTGTGTTGATAACTTTGAGGCTCGGATGGCCATTAACACAGTGAGTTATTTGCATTAAACTATGTTTAGCTATAAAAAGAACTATATTTGCTGTTCATCTATTTTTTTAATACTTTTTTTTTTTTTTTTTGCTAATTTGTAAAAAGAATGTAACTTAATATTATATACACTACCGTTCAAAAGTTTTAAATCGGTAAGATTTTTAAATATTTTTTAAAAGAAGTCACTTCTGCTTACCAAGGCTGCATTTACTTGATCCAAAATACAGCGAACACAGTAATATTGTGAAATATGTCAGTTCAGGGCTCCAGACTAACTTTTTTCACTAGGAGCACAGTGGCCCCCAACTGAAAATTTTAGGGGCACAACCAGAAATTTTAGGGGCGCAAACCGTAAATCAACATGCTAACCAAATCTACTAATTTCCACTGTATTACTAATAGGGATCGGTATCGTTAAGGTTTTAATGGTATTACTACTCTTAGCGATACTGCTTATCGATCCAGTACTTTAACAGTATTCTTACCGGTTCTTTTTATTAAACTTTATTTATTTATTTTATTTAAAAAAAACATAATTAAGAACATAATTAACATGGCTTTATAATCTGAAAAGTAAAATATCTATAGCAAAAGAAACCGCAAAGTTTGAACAAAAATATAAAACATCTATTTGTAAATGGACCAGTGTGCAGGCATTCGGAAGGTCTGCTAACATTAATATTACAGTAAAGAACAAACCTACAAAGAAATCTAATAAAGTAATGAAATGTAAAATAACACTGCATAGTTTTCACTGTATAAATTGATAGATTAATGCTTATAAAAGCTAAAGTTATTAATTCAAGAGATGTGAATATTTTCTATTTGCCTTTTGTTCGATTCGAATTAATGGCTCAATCTTCAGCAGGTTTATTAGACGCTGCCCCTTTAAGACCGATCAAATGTAGAACTAATAATATCATATTCTCATATTTCTCCAAACTATTTACGCCCATTTAAGATATAAACTGTTAAAATAACTACTCTCCAATCCGGTCATTTTGACACCGGCTATTTGTTGTTTATTTGATGGTTTAGACGCGCACACGAAGCCTAAAATATTAAGTGCAAGTCGGTCCATTTCGCAGCACACACACATAAGCCGCCTTGAAGTCGGAAACAGCGTCTCTGGCGCGGATTATTTAATAGCTCTTTATTATCAAACACAGCAAGCAGTTTAGCAACAGTAGAGACTGCAGTTTACAACAATCATTGAATCTGACGTTTTAGGTTTAAGGAGAAATGACAGCGCAGCTGTGAAGGGAAGAATGTCGCGCTCGACTGAACACAGCTATAGGAATAGTTTTACCTCATACCATCTTTTTATAATTCTTGGTGGAAGCCAAAATCGAAAATAAAATTAGATTAATATCACAGCACATCCCTAAAGTTTAAGCAGACTAAACTTTTGTTTAGTTCTTGGCCATCGTCACTCATTAAAGCTGACTGTGGAGTTGTGTTCGCTGTAGCTCGCTCGCTCTCTCTCTCTTCTGGATTGCGAATGGCAAAAATACATCACGGACAAATGGTTTAATATTCTCTCTCATATAGAAACGGCTGGCAAAGATAGAATTTGCCAGACATAACGTCTATCAATTATAATTAGTAAGTGTATTTTCTTAATTTCTCCAGTACCGGCAGCAGGCAAATTTACTGGTCGCACATGTGTGACTGGATGTAAAATTCAGTCGCGCACACTCAAATTTTAGTCGCAAAATGCGACCATTTAGTCGCACTCTGGAGCCCTGCAGTTAATCAGATGCACGTCTCCATAGATCACTTGTTGACGTTTTCAACCCGGCAAGCAAGAAAACATTTTGTCCTCAAAGTTGATGTGTTTGAAGCAGGAAAAATGGGCAAGCGTAAGGATTTGAGCAAGTTTGACAAGGGCCAAATTGTGATGGGTAGATGACTGGGTCAGAGCATCTCCAAAACTGCAGCTCTTGGGGGTGTTCCCGGTCTGCAGTGGTCAGTATCTATCAAAATTGGTGAACCGGCGACAGGGTCATGGGCATGATGCATGTGGGGAGCGAAGGCTGGCCCGTGTGGTCCGATCAAACAGACAAGCTACTTTAGCTAAAATTACAGAAGAAGTTAATGCTGGTTCTTGTAGAAAGGTGTCAGAATACACAGTGTATCGCAGTTTGTTGAGTAAGGGGCTGCATAGCTGCAGACCAGTCAGGATGCCCATGCTGACCCGTCGACCGCCAAAAGCGGCAACAGTGGGCACGTGAGCATCAGAACTGGACCATGGAGCAATGGAAGAAGGTGGCCTGGTCTGATGAATCACATTTTCTTTTACATCACGTGGATGGCCAGGTGCAAGCCGGCAAGAGGAAGAAGGCAAGCCGGCGGAGGCAGTTCATAGGCCACTCTGCATACACACTCATTACAGCAACAATTATTCTCACACAATACAGAAGAACTGTGGCAACGTCCCAAAGACGATTGAAGAAACTTGCCTGCAAAGCTACAGTACAGTGATAAGTTTTAGGCACTTGTGTAAAATGCTGTAAAGTGAGGATGCTTTCAAAAAATAATGTCAAATAGATTTTATTTATCAATTAACTTCTAACTAAATCAAATCAATATTTGGTGTGAGCACCCTTTGCGTTTAAAATAGCTTTTGACCTCGTTACACTTACACATAGTTTTTCAGGTAGCTTTGCAGTTCCTCTGGATTTAGTCTGTCTTTTTTTTCTGTTTCTTCATGTAATCGATCACTGACAGACTCAATGATGGTGAGATCAGATCTCAGTGTGGAGCATACTGGCTGTTGTCAGATTCCTTGTGCATGCAAAAATCTTTCTGGATTATTACAATTACTGGCAAAGGGAATTTTTGGAAACGTAAACTGATATTTCCCATTGACACACTACTGCAAAAGATGTAAATGACTGGCGTAATATTTTTTCTTCTGTGAAATTACTAAGGTGTTAAGACTTTTGCACAGTAGTGTATGTTTTAAAAAGGTTTTCACATCTAGCCACTACAAATCAACAATTATGTGCATGTTTGTTTCTCTCTCTTAGGCATGTAATGAGTTGGGTCAGATCTGGATGGAGTCAGGTGTCAGTGAGAATGCAGTTTCTGGACACATCCAGCTCATCATCCCAGGAGAAACGGCCTGTTTTGCTGTATGATAAACACGGAAAAAACATATTATGGGTCAGATTTACTAACAGCTTGTCAGCGCAAACCCTCTTCTTGTATTAAAAAACTACTGTCAGGATTTAGTGAAGACATGCTGTGAATAATTAGTGATGAAAAGGCATGGACACTTATTTTTATGGCTAAACTTATTGCATTTGTAGGAGTCTCCTTTTAAGACACAATATTGATGGGAGGAGAGTATCTAGATCATCATGAAATTAGAATTTTTAAAGTTTGATATTTGCACCATTATTTAACACTCTAAAAGGCATGTCTTAAGCCACTTTGCGCCTGTGTTGTTAGTAAATCACACACACTGATTATTATCAGCTCTGCTTGTTTGCGACCCTACGCTGCTCTTGATAAACACAGCCAGATAATTTCTATAATGACCAACTCGGTCTGTGTTCTTTTAATTTGCGCATCGTCACTTCCATCTGCACTTTTATGGGATATCGGTCTCACGCTAATTTGCCCTGTTTAGTAAATCTGACCCTATGTGCATTGAATATGAATTGAAGGATGATCCCATTTGGTTGTACTATCTTCTACCCTCTCACTTTTAATCTGTCATAGGCCAGAGTATTTTTGTGTGGCCCTGAGTTTCTGTGATAGGCCAGCTTTATAAAACATTGCCTATTTCTGTCAAATGGGTGGGAAAATTAACAGTGGTCTGATGCAGTTCTGTCTATGTTGTGTCAGTGTGCACCTCCCCTCGTCGTGGCTGCAAATATCGATGAGAAGACGTTGAAGAAGGACGGGGTGTGTGCCGCCAGCCTGCCCACCACAATGGGAGTGGTCGCTGGGCTCCTTGTGCAGAATGTCTTGAAGTAAGACCTCATCACAATCCTGAGGATTCAACACAGGCCTTACCACACTGATTTGAACCCATAGCCTACTGTATTCAATTTGATATGCAATTTTCTAAGGTCTCTAAATTATCAACATGATCAAAACTTACACAATCGGCTACATTCCCTCTGTGGTCTAATTAATAGGTCATACATCTTATCAAGTAAAAGGCCTAATTGCATAATTCTAAAAACGTTGTGGTTCGAACTAAAGGTTGTGTCTTTTTGCTGTGAAATCTTTAACAATTTATATAAAGTAAAGTAAGAATGACTTTTATATTGATAATATTTCAAGATGAACATTTAACGGACTGAAGCAACATAGGTTTACTGGTAACACTTTACAATAAGGTTCATTAGTTAACATTAGTTAACTGCATTATTTAACATGAACTAATAATGAACTGCACTTATAAAGCATTTATTTATCTTTGTTAATGTTAATTTCAACATTTACTAATGCATTATTAAAATCTTGCTAACATTAGTTGTTGCAGTGTGAACTAACATTAACAAACCATGAACAGCTGGATTTGTATAAACTAACGTTAACAAAGATTAACTAATGCTGAACAGAGGAGGTGTTCATGGTTAGTTCATGTTAACTAATGAATTAACTAATACAACCTTATTGTAAAGTGTTACTAGTTTACTTGATTATCCATAAATCATTTTTGAAAAATCGTTTTAAAATGTATCAAATATGATACGTTAAGCTTTTGAGGAATGTTTATTTGTACATCCTCACAATAAAATATGACAAGGCATTAATCATATAACTAAACATTTTAAAGAGTACCTATCATGGCATTTAAAATGTTCCAAATATTGTTTTAGAAGTCCCCAACAACAGTTTTGCATGCATGCAATGAGAAAAAAGACTTTAGTTTTCTTATAATATGCATTTATTTTTACCTGTTTTGACAGCGATTCTCAAATGATTCCTTTAGTGATTCACTTTTCAAAACCCCGCCTTTACGTGACGCTAATCTGCGGTGATTGGTCCGATGACCCAGTCAGTTGTGATTGGTATAGTCTGTGCAGATATTTTCGGAAACGGAACGCCCATCAAAGTCTTATAGTGACAGTAATTTAATATGTGTCAGGAGTTATGAATATGAAAACCGCGTCGGAACCGTTTGATTGTAATATGAGCCTCAGCTGATCTCATTCATAAAAAAACTCCTCTATTCTCCTCACGAAGACTCGCGACAAATCAACATCCCTCAGGGCTTTTAGTTCAAAAGTGTGCAGATGAGGAGACATATTGATAGATTCTCATATGTCTGTGTCAAATTTCTAAACAGAGGAGTATTTTTTATTTAATACTTCCTCAAAATGCGCAGATGTATCCTAATCATGAGCGATTGAGTCTCTTATGTGTTGTTTTCAATTCATACTGGCAGCCGGAGGGCGCTCTGTGCACATGTAATCCATATATGGTACAGATAGACGAAGAAGATACCATGTGCCATAATAGAAGTCCATAATAAAAGCTTCCTGAGATCGCGAAACATGCAAATAGAGACATTTGACGATTAAATAAACACACAATCGCGACAATGTATGGTTTGTCTTCAAGCCACTTAGTCTTCAAATGCTCATCCTTGGGCAGATGAAAAAAGTTTGCTTTTGAGTCGCACTTCAGAACACAGTGTCTCGTCGCCATGATGTTTTCTAGTTTTCACTGGCGTCTTGGAGCGCAATAAGTGGGCGTATCGTATTCAAATAACTTGACAAGTTGACGTCATCTAGTCAGAGAAAAAGCTTCGGTCTTCTAACGATTCTTAAAAATGACTCAGAGTCGACTCTTACTTTTGAAAGAAATTAACTATATATACGGTGCACTGTCATATTTCAAAACTTTGCAGGATGTTTTTGTTCACTTAGATCTATGTTACACACTACATGAAAGGTAAATTTCAAAATTCCATGATAGGTGCTCTTTAATATCATCTTACCAAGATAATTGGGAGATAAGTGACATTTCATATTTATATGCATTTCATGTATGTGTGTAGTCTGATGTACTGTTACAAAGATCTCATTCATTTAAATTACAAGCCATCAGAATTTTGACCATATAAAAATCAGCAACTGAACCAAATTGCTTATTTTTGGTCAGTTTGGGCCTCTGAATATGAATCAAATTTAAATGTTTTTTCCCTCTGAGTGTGAGCTCCATATTTTCCGGTATCATATAAACTGATCTGGAATGACATTTTGTCTGTGTGGTAGGTATCTGTTGAGGTTTGGGACAGTGAGTTATTACCTGGGCTATAATGCCATGCAGGATTTCTTCCCAAGCATGGCAATGAAGGCCAACCCACAGTGTGATGACGCACACTGCAGACGACAACAGGACGAGTACAAGGTGACGCTTCTACAAACGCAAACATAAACACACTCATTTTTATGTGCTACTGTTAAAGGCTCGAATACACTATACGACTTTTGCCCTGATTTACAGTCTGGACAAGTTGACGCTAGTTGCCAAAAGTCAGTAGCCTGGTTCCGCCCTCCTACGTACTCCTGCTCAATTAAAAAAAAATGTCAGTACTCCGTCTGGGATTGCGGCATATTCTTAGGTTTTCTCCGAACAAATTTTTACTGGTCCTATCAGTGAACAGAGGGAGTGGCTGAGAACGATGATGTTGATGTCGTGCGCTAGTTTGAGTTGTAGTTCAGTAATGGCGGTGGAGGAGTTGGCTGAAGCCCTATTCGGACGGTAATTGTTTCTCGTGGGGTCGGAAGGTATTGTCATCATTTACAGGGGCTAGTCAGTGATTTTATTGCCGTCCGTCTCCCACCACCCGCGTAAAAATCCACGGCCGAATTACCTACTGTTTTCGACAAACACCAAGGTCGTGTGGTAATTTAATTGCTGTCCGAATCCACATCTGAGTTTTCAAGAATATGTCACTTCAAAATTCAGTTTTTATCCTTTTTGACCGCTGCAGAGCACCGTGCGGTTGCGCTTAGCTGTAATTTGGATGCATTTCTAGACACTTGTACTTCTTTAAATGCTGGCAAGTATTTACAAGAGTAATATGTTTCATCACTGCTCAAAAAATAAAAAGAAGAAAAGCACGGAAACATTTGATTTGGGCCGTTATTTACGGCAGCATTTATTCTTATCATACCAAGCATATTACATTTTATTTACAGCATACAATCATGTTACGGACCACGTGAGCAGCGCGTTCCCGATCACTGAGGTGGCAATCTGCACAGTTATTTTTACGGACTTTCATGTGAGAAACAGAGGTGAACGGGGCATGACATGCGTCACGACCGAACGTTAGCGATTGGTTATGGCAGATCCAGAGTGGCTCGGGGCAGATCCAATAGTTTTAAGCTTCAACAGAGTACCCGCCTTCAAGGAAGTAAACGCTTGTCAATGGAGAGTGGCCAGACTCTCTTTACAAATTGAATGTACGAGAGTCTGGTAAGACCAGGCTAAAAAATCAGGGCCAATCTGCAGATTTGAGTGGATCGAAATCGTGTTGAAAATCGTGTAGTGTATGATGGGCAGAGTCAGATTTTTTATTTTATTTTTAGCTTCAGACTATGATTCCATCCAGTCGGATGATATCAAACATATTTGAGCCAATTTTAGAACACAATTTTTTTTTCATTTGTCATGCATCTCCTAGCAAGCCACATACTTCTGCAAGAGTTGTGTTGTGTTCTGAATGACTTGAAAGTCTGGTAGTGTATGATCCTCAGTCGTTAAGTGTATGATGCCCAGTTTTTCCTCTATAACTATTTACAAAGTTGGCTAGTGTATTTTTATTATTTATTACAGGGACAATGCACATTAATAAACATTTCTGTCTGTATGCCAGAGTTAGCCAGAAGACTATTTTTCACCTGCAGTCCCTAGACAGATGGTAAAAAGTCACCATCAAAGAGAGTAAAATTACATATTTACATAACAATATAACAATAACAATACATTTAAAAAAAGCACTAAGCTAAAAGGTACAATAGAGACACAACAGACCAACAATCAGACAAATACATGAACACATACACGCACACAAAGCAAGAAGCCAGCAGGAGGCAGCGAAAGCAGGTCTAGTACTAAACTAATGTTGACAGCTCTGATTATCAATAAGCCATTTCTTTAACTGGATCCTTAAATGTACTGTATGTGTTTAGATTTCTAATGTTTATGGGTGTGAGGTTCCGGTCAGTAGCAGCTCGAACAGAAAAAGTGGTTTGGCCAAAAACACTTTTCCTAAAGGGAATGATACAATCTCCCCTCTCTGCACCTCTGGTTCTGCTGTGATCAGATGTTCGGCTGTTAACAAACTGGTGGAGAGGAGGGGATGATAAACCATAAATAAATGTATAGACAAGACATACTGTAGATTTGAATATTTTACCAGCTGAGTAATGTGTTTTTGTAATATTGGACAATGATGAGAAATGCTTGGTTTCTTATCCAAAAGTTTGACAGTTTGTTTGTGAAGTGATTGCAGAGGTTTCAGAGATGTAACACTAGCTTGTGACCAAATGGGTAAACAGTAAGTACACAACTTTTAATGATGCCTAGTGTTTTCAAATCTGTTCAGATTTTAAAAGTTGTGTAGTGTATTCCAGCCTTAAAGGGTTAGTTCACACACAAATTTAAATTGTCATTAAAATAGTTTTCTTGATTTTCTTACTCTATTGCTCTATAAATAAAATGTACTTACTTTACTATTAATTACTCACCCTCATGTCGTTCCAAACCTGTAAGACCTTCATTCATCTTCTGAACACAAATTAAGATATTTTTGATGAAATCCGCTTTCTGACCCCTCCATAGACTGCATAGAATTTCGTTTCAAGGGCCAGAAAGGTAGGAAAGACATCGTTAAAATAGTCCATGTGACTCCAGTGGTTCAACCTTAAAGCAAGAATATTTTTGTTTTGGGGTTTTTTTGCGCACAAAAGTAATGACTTTATTCAACAATTTCTTCTCATCCATGTCAGTCTCAGGCTGCGTCCCAATTCGGCTACTTATACTACGTCCTAAAAGTATGTACTCTTTTTGTGAAGAAAAAGTACATACTTTTGAGTGTGTAGCAGAAGAGTATGCAAGCTTTGGGACATACTACTTCGTCATCTTTAACGGACTCTGTTACGTGCATCCCGTCACCGTTTAAACTGCCCTGTCAATCATCGTGACAGTTCAAAACTTCAAATCCCCCACTTTCAATTTAATTTCCTACCTTATCGGAGAGAAATGTAGTCGCTCGATGATCTGCCTTTCGTGGGTCTTTAATGCAGAGACTCCTCTCATGTGTTTGCAAAGTTAATGGCCAAACGTATCATTACAAAAGTTCTCAATGCTGCTGAAGGAGAAATATAATGTGGATAATATTGAATATCTTTTCGTCAGGTTAAATACTGATAATTGCTCACTCAAACCACTTTATCTAATCCTCTCCACTTAACCGTCAGACTCGCGTAACCGTCATGTTTGTAGTTTTTTAACACTTTTTATCCGCGTTTGTAGTTCTAATCGAATCCTCGTCCATCTCGCAATGGGTTGTGGGCAAATCAGCCGTTAGAGTGCGCATCGATCTGCACTTCGGATTCTGACCGGAAATAGTAAACCATCCGGGAATCTTTGGAATACTTTTTTCAACATACTAAGATTTGGGACATACTAATTCTTTTTTCGAATACTATTTAGTACGGATAGTATGCGAATTGGGACGCAGCCCCAGTCTCAGTCCCATGTCAGTCTCTCGGCTAAACACAGGGCAGCGCTTCTGTTCTAGTAGACATTTTTTTTTATTATTGATTAATAATTTAAATAAAATATTATTAAACCCACACCATTTTTGAACTCTTTATTCTTGAACTCCAAAGGTATTATTTACAATTTTCATCCAATTTATCGTCGGCTTGATTCTGACTGCTGAGTAGTTACACCGTTCCAAAATATGAATGGTGACTGTTTCCACGCAAGTTACTTAATCTGTGATGTAAATAAAGGCATAGTATACTGGGACAAAAACCAGTAAAATATCAATATCAACAGTATCATTGATTATTCATTCCTTATTTTCCAGAAAAAAGAAGCAGAACGGCCAAAAGTGGAGGAAGTGGTAGAGGAAGAAGAGGAAGTGGTGCATGAAGACAATGAATGGGGTTGGGATGATCCCACACACACAAAACACAACGGATTCCTCATTCATAAAACAGAATTCTGTAAACATTAGTAAGATTGAACATAATATTGTCTGACAGGCATTGAGCTGGTGTCAGAGGTGTCGGAGGCGGAGCTACAGGACGCATCAGGACCGGTACCAGATCTACCAGAGGGCATTAATGTAGCCTACACCATACCGAAAAAAGTATGACCCACTGAAATATAACACAACACTTTGGTTTTTCAAGATTTTTCCTGCATTAAAAAAGCTAAGTAAAAATTGATTAAAGTAAATGCAAATAAAGTTTTAGGCCTGATCAATAAGCCATATCACCCTGTAGCCCAAGACTGGTTTCCCACTGAAGCTAAGCAGGGTTGAGCCTGGTTAGTACCTGGATGGGAGACCTCCTGGGAAAACTAGGTAGCTGCTGGAAGAGGTGTTAGTGAGGCCAGCAGGGGGTGCTCACCCTCTGGTCTGTGTGGGTTCTAACATCCCAGTATAGTGATGGGGACACAATACCGTCCTTCGGATGAGATGTTAAACCTAACTCTCTGTGGTCATAAAAAAAATCAAAGGACGTTCTTCGGAAAAAGGAGTAGTAGGGGTGTAAACCCGGCATCCTGACCAAATTTGCCCATTGGCCTCTGTCCATCCTCACAGCCTCTTAATCATCCCCATATACTGATTGGCTTCATCACTCTGCCTCCTCTCCACCAATCAGGGTGTTCGGGCACAGTATGGCTGCCGTTGTATCATTCAGGTGGATGCTGCACATTGGTGGCAGTTGAGGAGATGTAAAGTGGTTTGAGTACAGAAAAGCGCGATATAAATGTAACAAATTATTATTATTATTAATGCCTCAAATATCCTATGAAAACACAACATGCAATTACCAAACAAACAATTATGTTTGAACTAATGTTTGAAAGTTTGGGAAATATATTAAGAAATGTTTTTATTCTGCAAGATGCATTAAATTGATTGAAATTAACAGTAAAGAAGATATGGTTTAGCCTGGATGCCAGCCGAACTTAGCCCCGCCCACAACATTTTTACTCGGGCAGTTCGGTCTGGACTTGATCGGTAGAGAAGTAATTATGCCCGAACAGAAACTGTTTGGACCAATGAAATCATCAGGGCGGGCTTTAGACGATGATGGACAGATGATCAACAGTAACGTAATCATCTACTTCATCAAAGGCGCTTGGGTTGAGTTTGTTCTTATCCTAAACGGAGAACTTGTTCGTATATGCATTCACTTTTACTATTTCTCTCAGAAATCGTGTTGGTAAGTAAACTCTGTGTATCCTTTTTTTTACAACACCGGCAAAGATCGTTTACACTCATCTTCTTCTAACGTTAGGCTACTTATTCCAGCGTGCGTGCAGGTACAGGGTTGCCAAGTTTTTACAACAAAACCCGCCCAATTGCTAACGTTCCTCAAAACTAGCCAAAAACAAGCCCAATAGCTTTCCAGGGGGGGTTCTCCGGGAAAAATGCATTTGGGGGGTAAAATGTGTTATTTTGGCAGGGCTGGCAGCTAAAAATCGCATTCCTGGGTCTGTATATCACATAATTGGGGTCGCTTCAACCCGCGGACATGGCAACACAGTGCAGTTGAGTTCTGTTGACATTTGATAACTAACGTTATGCGTCGCTCCATTGCTCTGATTGGTTGTAGGTCTATCCAATTGAGGTCTTTCCTGGTTCGGTTGAAACACGCCCCATAATCACAGCCCAACGGAGCAGTATCAGACTCATATTCTGACTAGAATTGAGTATGACGACGTCAGGCTAGATATGGTTTCCACAAAACTATTAAGCAGCACAACTGTTTTCTACATTGATATTAATAAGAAATGTTTATTGAACTCCAAATCAGCATATTAGAATGATTTCTGAAGGATCATGTGACACTGAAGACTGGAGTAATGATGCTGAAAATTCAGATTTGTAAATTATATTCAAATAGAGAAGTTATTTTTTAATTGCAATATTATTCACAATATTACAGTTTTTACTGTATTTTTGATCAAATAAATGCAGCCTTGGTGAGCACCATTGTCTCCTTTCCATTGTGTACACATAATATTCCATGTGTTTTCTCTTCGCCAGGATGGAGATTCAGGGGAGACGGTTGAGGAAACAGACCAGAGTTTAGATGAGCTGATGGCTCAGATGAAAAGCATGTAAGGAGGCGAAAAGCGAGACGGAACAGACATCTTTGAACTCTCCCACTGACACTGAAATCAAATTCATATTTGTAAACATGTAACATCTGAGGTATCATACTAAATCAGTTTGGATTTAGTTTTTTATTGTTTTTGCAAAACAACCTGTAACATTCAAGATGTTTAGAGGTTTACTTCGACTGAAAGTCTTAATACTGAATTGCCATCATTGTTAATCTTTTGTTTTTGCAGTATTGAGGTTACAGAGAGTTGGCAATGGTCAATAGAACTCATTTTAATGGCTATGTTTAACAGATCTGGAGGAAATGGGTGTCACTTTAGCCACACATCTAAATATAATGATATCATCTCTAATACTGTATATGCTTGTTGACACCCACCCATATGTTATAAAGAACATCGCACAAATATTTTCAGACAATTTATAATCAGCCTGATTATGACTGCTGTATTGAATGGTATACATTGTAATAATGCAAATAAATTTATTGTTACATTCTATTCAGCTTTTCCTTGAATGTTATTTTCATTCAATGATGCATTTATTGGTATAATACACAATATTTTTTGTGCAAGGATCACATGCATTAAAAGAATTTGGTTATAAAATACACCTCTTTTGGCATGGAAGTGAGAGCACATCTAAGCACTGGCACAAATCTTGTAATACAATATAATGCAATACATGCCATAATGGAAGATTAAAGTAAATTATTTGATAATTAGCATGTTGACCCAGAATCCAACAGTTACAACATGAGGCACATTAGTAGACTAGATCTGCTTTAGCGCCTTTCCAAGTAGTGTTAGTATATTTGCATTTGAAGTATTTACAGACACTGAGAAATTGGAGTTTGGCATTTCTACCATTTTGCATTCTTACAGTCTTTTATACTCATATTCATTCATACATCCCTCCTATGTAAACAGGTCTGGCCATCAAAACTTGGCACATGCAAGGTATTTCACATTAGAGACACTCTACAGAATGATAAACACAAAAAGTACCTTTTCTAAAGAAAACATCAATATATAGGTCATAATATATGGATATTGATGCACTTTTCAGCTTAACAGACATTGTATAAACTACACCACATATACTGACACTCTCATTATGCATTACAAGAAACATTATTGCACATGCTGTGTTCTGTGGCACTGGAAGCATGTAAATGCTCCCTTGATCAAATGTGAGATACCTTTTCAATAAATAAGATATTAAATATAATATAATAAAATCAGATCATTTTATTGATTAGTGTTTTCTATGGCTATGTATGACAGTTGTCATTTTCTAATGGCGTGAAATATGCTTTGCACTTTACAACTGTACAACATTTTTACTAGGGTGAAGGTGAAAAATATACCTACAAGAAGGAGGTAAGACTGAAACTGTGTGGCTTGAATCCGTAAGCAAGAAACTGCTGCATGAAGTTATGCTCATTAATTTGCATATGCTAAAGTCAGCAGTGACAGAAACAATGTGATTAGATGACTCATCCGCTTTTCGGCATCTCACTTCACGTGCCATGCGATGTGACTATATTTGTTTCCAGCTTGTTTGTACTGTGCAAGTGAAAGGTGCTTTGGAAGAGACATGATTCTTAAAATACAAAGGTAAATACACTTCTTCAACGTT
This sequence comes from Gobio gobio, assembly GCF_949357685.1. Classification (NCBI taxonomy): domain Eukaryota; kingdom Metazoa; phylum Chordata; class Actinopteri; order Cypriniformes; family Gobionidae; genus Gobio; species Gobio gobio. The sequence continues at coordinate 19,191,254 of NC_137119.1, forward strand.
TGAACTTTAACCTAGTTACTGGACATATTTTTATACTAGTCAGTGATAATTGGAAAAAATATATAAATTGTATATCAAGCAGATGAGAAAATGTAAATAATATTATAACAATCAATAATTATGGATGCTTATTACTGTCTTAAGAGAAGAAATCTTGGAATTGGCTCCTATTACTTGCAGATTGCTGCACCTTCACATTTTGTATCTAACCTAACCCTAACCCTAATTTAGAGCAACCACTGACTACCATAGTATTTTTTTCCCTACTATGGTAGTCAATGGTTGCTCTATCTGCTTGGTTACAAACATTCTTCCAAATATCTTCTTTTGTGTTCAGCAGAACAAAGAAACTCATACAGGTTTGGAACAACTTGAGGGTGAGTAAATGATGACAGAATTTTCATTTTTGGGTGAACCATCCCTTTAATTGTGATGCTTTTTCTCGTAATTGCGACTTCATATGTATGTATATCTCCTAAATGTTTTTTATTTTAAAATGTAAAACTGTTTTTTTTCTCTGAGGCAGCATCACCTCAGTGTAACAGCAGTGCACTTGAAATGTCATGGGTATGCTGATGCGATAGAGTGATGTGTCGTTGAAAATCACAGGTATAAAATGTATTTTAGAGAAAGAGCACATTTTATAAACCCAGTGGCAGTGAGCGATACATTTAAAACACTGACGATTTATACTGTAAATTACAGTAGGAATGAGAATCAAGTTGGATCCCAATGCATATTTGATTTTTCCATGTAGACTTCACATGCTTGTGGCATTCAAGCACAGGCCTGAACGTAAGTGTGGCCGATATGGATTCATTAATAGAGGTCAGAGTACACCTTAGTTAAGTGTTGAGGGGTCCGGTCAGATGTCACCTTGAGGCATGAGGAAGGGCGGGGCTTCGCAGGCTAAAGGTGTCGCCGCTAGATGAGTGACGTGAGGGGGCCTTACCACAGACCAGAGACGGCTCTGCCTCCTTTATTTCCATTGCTCGCTTGTACAGTTCAGCAGCCTTCTCGAAATCTCCCTCTTCATAGCTGAAAAAGAGAGTGGTTGATATGTGGTTACTTACTGGTCCAAGTCATGATAGATATTGTGTAGATATAACTATTTACATAAAAATGTAATATGTACAATAAAATTAAATATAAAACTAAATATTTCCAAGGGACGGCATAATGAAAACAGCAAGGGGCCTAATACAGACCCTTGAGGCACTCCATATTTGCAAAGATTACACTCTAAAAAAAGGCTTGTAATCATAGGGGAACCTTTTTTAGTGCTATAAAGCACCAATTTTGGTGCTTCAGTGGTTCTTCAGCGGTTCTTCAGAGGTGCTATATAGTCAAAGAACCGGTGAAGAACCTCTGAAGAACCGGTGAAGAACCGGTGAAGAACCACTGAAGCATCAAAATTGGTGCTATATAGCACTAAAAAAGGTTCCCCTATGATTACGAGCCAAGAACCATTTTTGGTTCCATATAGAACCTTTTTTTTTTTTGAGTGTACAGTCAATTAGGGGAAACTGCGAAAACGTGACTAAATCGAACGATTATCAGTTTGGACTTGATACAGTGTTCCTTACAACTTGCCAAAGATCCAGTGATCCATGGATATTGACATGCAGCCAGGAATCGTGTTTACTGACATTTATATGTGCCTGATTTCGATGCCGGGGAAATACATGAAGCAAATTTGCCTGTGAATGCTTTAAATACAATATAGGTAGGTCTAAATACGGGTGATCATTTATATAAACGTTATATCCTCCAGCCCTAAAAATTATAATTTTTATTAAATTTTAAAATGTATTAAATAAAGTTTATTTAAAAAAATCCAATTATGCAGAATATATGATGGTTAATATTTAATTGAGTTGTCAATACAATATATAATACAATATATAGGGTATGATTTTACCCCAAAATTCAACATATTGACACGCTGCCTGGAGTCCAGTTGTTTCTGTGAATTGCAGCAATCCAGTTGCTACTCTTTTCTGTAGCTTTCGGCAGTCTGTAAAAATATACCTGCAATTTCTTGTCAAATCTATTTATACAGTCAATCTCAAATCTCTCTACTATTTTAGATGTGTTTTGTGTGTTTTTCGCGGCATTCATGCTAAAAACCAATGCTGCCACCTGGTCTTTTTGCCACTCAGTGGGCGTAACCACAGTAACACCGGCCGATGGTGACGTCATGCACATACCCTCTATTCTAATTTATACAGCTGAGCTAAGAAAACATGGCTAACCTGAGTACAGCCAGGTTTTTCAGAGTCTCTCCGACACGAGGGTGCAGTCGGCCAAGACTGTCCTCATATACTTTTAGAGCACGCTCATACAGAGGCAGTGCATCACTGTGCTGCTTCTGCAACATAAACACACATCCCATGAGTCACATCATCAAATAACAGAGTGTTATATACAGAGTGTGGATAGTTTTACAATTCAACAGGTGGCTGAAATCTAAGTTTTTGCTCACCAGTTGGCAGTAGAGCACTGCAAGGTTGACCAAAGCAGTGGCCACACTAGGGTGTTTGGGCCCGAAGCTCTTCTCTCTGATCTCAAGAGCTAGTTCATAAAGAGGAACTGCCTTTTCCAGCTTCCCCTATCACACACAAACACGCACACAGGGTCAGGAATTCATTAACAATATTTAAAAGACAGAACATTGCATAAATAATCTATGAATAATAGCCACTTGATTGCTACGTGTTCTGCAGAGTTGGTGTGTTGTGTCTTTCCAGTGGTTTCTCACCCTGCGTTTGTAGAGCATGGCCAAGTGTTTAAGGGTATAGGCGAGAGATGGGTGATCTGGGGCGAGTGCTCGCTTGCGGATGTCTAGTGCCGTTTCGTACAGCTCCTCGGCATTCTCGTACTCTTTTCTCTCACTGTGGAGCGCGGCCAGGTTGTTCAGAGACTGGGCACAGTCAGGGTGATCTGGCCCCAGCACACGCTGACGCATTTCCAGAGATCGGGTCAAAAACATCTTTGCAGCACTGGATTATAAGAAACCAACATGTTAAAATGCCTATTACATGACTGCAAATGGGAAATGCATATTATAAAATGAAATACTGCAGAACAAGAACAGTATACAAATTCATTTCATAAAACATTTAAGCCTTTCAGAAATAATGGACACACCTTTTTACGTACATTTTAGTCATCTTTTCGCCTCGCTGACCTACAGTACTTGACATTAAATGATTTCCTCAATAGAGATTGAATTGATTGATCATTAGGGCCCGAGCACCGATGGCGTCAGGACCCTATTGTAATTGCTCTTCTCCGAAATGAATAGCATTTTTGAGGGCCTTAACATGCTCGAAAACTCATTAAACTTTACACATGCGTCAGAAGTGGCAAAAATTTACATCTGATTTGGGTTTCAGAATTAGGTGTGGCAAAATAGCTCGAAAGCATACCAAATTTCAATGAAGCGCCCCTCCCGCTACATTTTACGTACAGGTATGAAATTCAGTAGACACATGTAACAGCCCAATACCTGACAAAAAAGTCTCCTGGTGCAAAATCTGAAAACCTACCGGAAGTCGAGTTATTTTTAATTTTCTTAGCAAAATTGTTGCAAATGTTGCCATTTCCAGACGTACTTTAACAAACTCCTCCTAGAGATTTAATCAGATCAACAGCATATTTTGCACAGTCTAATCTAAAGACCTCTGCGATAAATTGCGAAGATCTTGAGTTTTCGCTGAAGGGCGTGTCCGTGGCAGCCTGAAAAAGTCTGATGAAAGTCAGGCATACAATGTCTGATCTGCCCCAAACATCACATGTTTGATAAGAGTCCTGGCCTGAAGACATCGACATGGCAATAATCAGTCATAGTCAAAGCACCACCTGCTGGCAACAGGAAGTGTGGCACATTGAAATGACTTTGCTATTTTTTTGTATATTTACCTGCTTAAATGTATGTCGCCCACTATTCGCTGTTTTCCTGAGGCCACTGGATAGCGGTGGCCCCGGGTGCGAGGGCCCTTTCATCGCTGCTTGCAGCTTTAATTCATTATATTATTAATTTCAGAGTTTTGGTGTTGAGTATTGAAACTGAATCTCACATAACCTCCTAATACTCCAAGAATGGTATGTCATGCTGTGATAAGTCTATGATCAGATGACTTTTACACAGCATTTGTGAGTTCTACACTGCAACTGTGCTTTGTACTAAGAGCTTTTTGTGAACAGTCTTCAGGACAATCAAAATGACAATGTCTTACAATTGGTTTTCAGGTGAGGATAATGGTCAACCAAAAGACCAAGTCATTGCTTGTGAATGATTTTTCACCCAGACGTAAATTAACAAGGGTTGCAAGCCATTCGGACCAATCTGTTCTGTGCAAGTGTACAGAAAATGGTAACAGTGAAAGTGAGGAAACCCTTGAGGTTCTGAATTTTTTGGAGATAATGGGCAAACCAATGCACATCACAGGTTTGCTATATATGATGTCATCTCAAAGTTCTACAGTGTAGGGATTTGAATTGAGTCTCCAGTGTGGGAGGCGGGTGAGGATGGGGACGCCATGCAGATGCTAAAGACCGAAGCCTGTAGCGTCAGTCGCTAGCACACCTCTTGAGATCAGGGGAGTGAGGTTTACATGCACAGCTCTTACTGGCCTACGTCCATTACACTCACCCCCCTAACCTAAACCACGGCACTAAATGTAACTGGACCTACTCTAACCGCTCCAAGCGGGTTTCGAACTGGGTCAAGGCACCAAAATCAGTATGTTTTGGGAAAGTTTCTTGGTCAGAGCTAGAGCTCGACCAAATCGATTTTCCACTATATTTAGTAGTGAAGAAATTTCACGAGTGGACTTATTGCACAGGTGGCAACCTATCACGGTACAACGCTTGAATTCACTGAGCTCCAGAGAGTGACCTATTCTTTCACAAATGTTTGTAGAAGGAGTCTGCATGCCTAGGTGCTTGATTTGATATACCTTTGGCCATGGAAGTGATTGGAACACTTGAATTCAATGATTTGGAGAGGGTGTCCCAATACTTTTGGCAATATAGTGTATTTGTGATGGCTACTGACATTTTGGTATCATGAAAACACCCCAAGTGTGTACAATCATTTTTAGTGAAAAATGATTTTACACTAAAATATTTTTCCAAGAAGTAGTTATTTGGATATTTTCCCCATTTTCCATGACTGAAAAGCTGAATTTCAAAATTCCAGGTTTTCCAGGATGTGTGGGAACCCTATGGCCTTTATCGTATGTACTGGTCTGTATGAAATAATGATTTACTCACTCCAGGTTGTTCTGTAGGTAATAAAGCACTCCAAGCTCATTTAGAGTCTTGGCACTATCTGCTGAGTCTTTTCCAAGAGTCAGTTCCTCTAACTGTAGTGCCCGTCGCTTCAAAAGTGCGAAACCAAACTAGAGAGAGAACACACAAATACAGTATGAGAACAACTGTTTTTCACTTCTCCGAATTCACACTCCATTGAGTGTGACAATGTGCCTACATGTTACTAACTTTACTCACCATGTGGCCCTTCTGTCGTGCTGTCTTCTGTCTGATCTTGACTGATCTCTTTCTCAACTTCTCAGCCTGCTCATATCTAGATCAAATTAAAACAGAATTTGTTTTGCATAATGTATATGATGTCAACATAATGTATTGTACTGTGTTTTACTTATTCATGAACAAAGGGTCTAAACCTTGGTTCCAAACCATAGAGAGCCGACTAGTTTTTCTACAGAAAAGATTGTCAGGTATTAAAATTATGCTGCCTTTAAAGATGCCTCATTTTAGCTAAAATTGAATGCAGCATCGTGTATCAAATATGCATTTAAGACAATCCCAGAATGCACTGCAAGGAAATAAAAGAACATTTTAAAATATACAGTTTGGGGTCAGTAAGTTTTTTTTTTTTTTACAAAAGAGATTAATACTTTTGTTCAGCAATGACGCATTAAATTGATCAAAAGTGAAAGTAAAGACATTCATAATGTTAAAAAAATCTATGTAAAATAATTGCTGTTCTTTTGAGTTTTCTATTCATCAGAATTGAAAAAATTTATCAGATTTTACACAAATATATTAAGCAGGAAAACATTTTCCACTTGTTTTTTTTTTTTTAGAATGATTTCAGAAGGATCATTTGACACTGAAGAAATAACTGCTGACAATTCTGCTTTTCCATTTGAATAAATTACATTTACAATTACATTTTAAATATGATTTTTACAAAATATTATATTGTGCTAGTTTTTGCCCTTGGTGAGCATAATCTTGACCCTAAATGTTCTCTTTCAAAAGAAAACTACCAATAAAACACAGTTCTATGTATTTACAAATGAAATATTTCATGTATTTCATGTGCTTATTTGACTGTTAGCTTTGCAACTTTTGACAAATTATTTTGTCAGTTACTTGTGATTGTGTATAATTTCTCTATCAATAAATATATAATATACAAATAACAATTTCTAGTTAATGGAATATTTTACAGCTGAGGATAACTAGAACAGTTTATATTCACTATTTTTAAGATTTCAAGACCTGAAAATCACACTTAAAAAATGTCCTGATATTTCCAAATTTACTAGGTTTCCATAGTTCTTGAACTGATTTGCTGTTTCAGTTTAGTCATCTGTGCTGCTGTCTCAGAAGTAGTTCCCTACATAGACACAGAGGCTGCTCACTAGATTTTGGAACAAAGACACTGTAATATCTGCACACAGGAGTATGAATATGAAATTAAAGGTGCAGTAAGCGATTTCTGAGAAACGCTGTTGAAAGTAGATCAGACCGAGCACCTCAACACACTTGTGGCCAATCAGCAATAGGGGACGTATACACTCATGGTGGAGGAGAGAGAGTGAGCAAAAGGGAGATTTGAAGAAAGACTGAAGAAAGAGAGATGCCTTAGAGACATTACAAAAGAGAAAATGTCAGAGGAATATCATTGGGAAAAAAAGAAGGGTTATGATAAAATCATGAATTATGATAAAATATCAAGTGTTCAATTATGATTCTCAGAAACCGCTTCCTGCACCTTACAGAAAAAAGTTCTGTACTTGTTTTGTTTCTGGTAGAGGAGCGAGAGCGAGTCAAGTTCTCTTGCGACGGTGCTGTGTTCGGGGCCATAAGCGTTTTCACAAATCTCCATAGCTTGTTTGTAGAACTGCTCTGCGTTTCCAAATTTCCTCCAATGAACGTAAACCCCTGCCAGCTGGTGTAGGGACTGAGCCACACTTGGGTGGTCCGGGTCCAGAGCAGTTTCACGGATCTCTAAGGAGCGCTGCAAGGGGGCCACCGCCTTAAAAACAACACATTCACATCATTTACACATGCTTTAAAATTAAATACAGATGATCATCAGTCTTTTTGTCTGAATCACCTGGCTGAGCAGTCCCAGGTCTTTGAGGAAACGGCCCAGCGTCTCGTACAAGTTGGCCAGACGGCTCATGCTCTGCTCACTCTCACAGGTCTTCTCAAACTCCTTCAATGAGTCGAAATACTCCGTCGCCATGGAGCACTTATCCTTACCAACAAACTGCCAGTAGGCCAGCAGCTCTGAGAAATGACCCCTAAAAACACACATCAGATAGACATTATTTCAGACACATTTACATACATACAGAAGAATATATAGAGCAGGAACATGAGAATAGAATGTACCTCTTGTAGAGGTTTTGGGACACAAACAGGTTAAGCAGACTCATCTGAAGTTTACTTCGATCTTCCTGCTGCTGCAGTAACCATGGCAACTCATCAGCCACCCTCCATGTCACTCTGTCTTGCCTGAACCATCAAAAATGATTCAACAAAACAATACAACATGGCAGCTATTTGTAGATAATGGCTTTGTTCTTAGACAATATCAGGCATTTGATAGGAAAAAACCCCCCACAGAAAATCCCCTATTCAAAATATGTGGGTCAATGACATGACATGTATTTTTTGTGTCCGAATTCATTATTTTCTTAAAACGAATTTTAATAAATACATGTCATATATCAAATAGATCTACAATATTTCCTTTATAAGAAACCCTTTGAATTATTTTTTTTATTAAATTGACTTTTTGAGTTGTGGTGTTTAAAAGACCAAAAATGTCAGGTGGTGTGACCGTCCGAACGTACAAACAGAAAACAAAACAATAAAAAGGTTAATTTTCTCTGTAAAATTCTAAATCAAATTTGGTTTGCATGATTATATGTTAAATTCCTTATAAATGAGGGAAATATTTCTATTTAAAAACTATTCTATTACTTTAAAAACTTTTGTCCGAAAAATGTACTTCTCCAAATGTCAGGGGGGAGGGCGACCAACATAAAAATGCAATTTTATGCAATGTTACTTTAAGAAAACCATGTGTCAGCATAAGACATCACACAGAAGACCCCAGAGGACCCCTTTGCTGCAGTAACAATGTTAGTCACCCTCCCATAAATATTAGATAATTTGACATTTTTGAGTGTTGATGAGGTTGATTCAACTTATCATGTCAGGTGGTATGACCCCTGGAAAACTTTGAATATGTGTTGTTTTTATAAAAAAGTGTATTTGCTTAAAAAAAATCATGTATAGCCTTGAGCATATGGTCAAACATGTGTATAGGTGTCTAAGTTAATGCCTGTTAGATTTGAATTGAGTTTGAATTGTCAGGTGGTGCGACCAGCAAATGTACATTTAAAACTATCAATTCCCACTGCAATTGCAAAATGAAGTAAGAAATATAACTGTAAACCGTAATATAATGTATACAAATAATTTTTACAGTTTTACAAACAAAACATAAAAACTCCTTATGGAAAATTGGGTGTTTGAACACATAGAAAAGTGTCAGTTTTATGAATTGGACTAAAAGGGCAATACATAAAGAAATTGAAAGGGAATTGTAAGTGAATATATGGTCGCACCACCTGACATTTTCTGGGTTAATGCTGCCTTAAAAGCTGTAAAACCAATGTGAATCAACACCATACATGTTTTTGGACATAAAAATGCATTTGAAAGTTTTGCTTAAAATTATAATTTTTTTATCTTGAAAACACTTAATCATGAGGTGCTCACATGTAAATAAACATGGTAACATTTATTTGAAGGGGGGAAAAAAAGACATCCCTGCAATACACATAAAGAGATGTTCTTACTCCAGCTGTTGACTAAAGAACTGGATGATTTTCTCTCTGTAGGATCCACAGCATTTGCCTCCATCCAGAAACTCTTGGTTGACCGCTTCACATGCCTGAAAAGGATACACGGTTACACATACACCAGCACAAAGCAGGTGTAAAACATTTTTTTTTTTTTTTTCTGTTTTAGTTATTTCTCTGTTAATGAGATGTGAAAGTGAGATTTGCACCCAAGAAAGATCACAGTATTTACTCACAGAAACCTTAAAGGGCGTCTTGCCGAATATAGCTAAATTGCGAGGAAACTCTTTGTACAGTTAGATCAGAGACATATACACACCTGTGAGTGCTGAAAGCGAATGAGGCCACAGGCGTAAGTAATGATGAGGAGTCTCTCCAGACTGTAGAGTAGTGAGGTGAGAGCGGGAAAACTGAGGTCTGGGAACAGCTCCAAAGCCTCTGATTCGCTGATGCCGTTGTGACTGGCACATACCAGGCACAATAACTGCATAAGGAGAAATACAAATTAATAATAGAAAATGGTTAATTGTGCACTGAAGTGGTTTTTGAGTGATTCTCTGCTTCAAGATGGACAGTTCACCTCTTTCATGATGTGTTTTTCCTGATCTGTGCTGAGTGAGTCTAGCGCCAACTTCAGCCCCAGTCTGTATAGTGATACTGTATCTTGACACAACGCACACTGTTGTAGAGTCCTGTCCAAGGTCCAGGAGGATCTGGAGCTGACAGATTAAACTTAAATATTTATTTTTTGTCATACACAGAGACAAAGCGTGTTCTAGTGAGAGACCGATTAAGAGTGTGGAGTGGAATTTGATTATTTGAAGATTACTGTAAGCCAATAATCATGCCTACCTTATCACTTAGTAGATTTGTCCAAACGGACACTTCTGTTGATAGGTTTGTCATTGGATAATGCACATTTTCTGTTCTCCAATTTTTAATCATTTAAAAGAGTTATCATTTCGTATAATTATCAATTATATTTTCCCATTTCATATTTTATAATAAATGTTCATAAATGTTTTTCTTTGTGTAATGTAATTTATTTATTAACAAGACGGGCTCCATTTCAAAATCTACCGATAGCCTTGTCATTGGACAATGCACATTTTCTGTTGTCCAATATTTTTTTTTTGTTATATATTTTTATTATATTTTTTTTCCTCACAGCCTAAAGTTAAATATTTATAAATATACTCACACTCACTGTATATAGACATGCAAAAACAGATACACATAAACAGAACTGCACACACACAGAGCCATAAATAGTGCTGTCAAATCAATTAATCGTGATTAATCACATCCAAAATAAAAGTTTGTGTTTACATAATATATGTGTGTGTGTATTGTGTATAATTATTATGTATATTGTCAAGTTGACCCTAAATGACCAAAAATTTGCAAATTTGAATTCCTCTGATAAATTCCCGGAAACAAGATCTCTCCTAAATGATTTGAATATAATAACAAAAGTGCCAAATAAAACTGAAATTTTTATGGAGATTTTGTTTTTGAACGACTCAAGGAACACGCCAGGCACCTCCGGAAAGCAGAAAAGAAAGAGAAAAGCAACCCTCCCAGTGGAGGGCTGATCTGGAGGGGCAAGCAGATGATAAGAGTCATCAGACAAATGGAAAAGTTGAATAAAAAATGTATGAATGACGTTAGGAGGTATATGTTGGAAAGTCAATTTGAATGCTCCAATTGTGAAGAGAAGTTTGAATTTCTTGAAACAGAATAATTCAAACTTGCCTTGCAACAAAGTTTGCATTTTAGATGTGAGTGTGGTTTTCTTATTTTCTTGTTTAGAAGTGTTAATGAGCTAAACATGTTTTCTTTTTTTCTTGCTGATTTTGAAACATGACATCTTTAAAAGGGGAAGTTCAAACTGACTAAGCTATAATAAAAGTTGTGTGGTTTTGACGGGGGCTTTAAGCCTTCAAGTGTCCGCTGCAAAGAAAGACAAAAGAAATGTATGTGTGCTTGTAGCAAAAGTTGTAACAGGGTTGCCAAAATGCCAACTCTCACACATTTGGCGTAAGACACACGCTTTCAGGCTCTGTCTCACGGTCTCACTTTGCCCAACTTAATCTCACGCCAAATTGCCAAACCTGCTTTTTATATTAAACAAAGTCTAAGCTTTTAAAAAAAAATTACGTTTTAATGCGAAATTCAAACAAATAGCGTTTTGGCGCTAATGTGGCATAACAGTTAAAGGGATAGTTCACCCAAAAATGAAAATTAGCCCATGATTTACTCACCCTCAAGTCATCCTAGGTGTATATGACATTCTTCTTTCAGACGAGTTATATTACAAAAGTTCAGGCTAATCCAAGCATTAGAATTGGATTTATAGTTGCTCTGTTTTTGAAGTCCATAAAAAGTGCATCTGCCCATCAAATAACGTGCTCCAAGCGGCTCTGGGGTGTTAATAAAGGCCTTCTGAAGCGAATCGATGCGTTTGTGTAAGAAAAATATCCATATTTAAAAATGTATAAAGTAAACTTTCGGCAGACCGCCTTCCCTGTTTAATAAATGAAAAAAAAAAATGAAATTTGAAAATTGTTGAAGCCGCGTGGTGCACGTTATTTTATGGGCAGATGCACTTTTTATGGACTTCAAAAACAAAGCAACTATAAATCCAATTCTAATGCTTGGATTAGCCTGGACTGTTGTAATATAACTCAGATTTTATTCGTCTGAAAGAAGAATGTCATATACACCTAGGATGACTTGAGGGTGAGTAAATGATGGGGTTACTTTCATTTTTGGGTGAACTATCCCTTTAAAGCCAGAGGTGTTGAAAAACGGAGTTGCAACATGCTTTCATCTCCCGGCGGCGCGCGCGGTCACATGGCTCATGAGCTCTCAATACTTCTAGCGCTGTGTCAATACATTTGAATGGCTTAAGCGGATACACAACAGCTTCACTATACAGGTATTTGCAGCAAGTTTTGGTAAACAGTACAGCATTGTGTGCATTGATTACTACGTCAAACATATTTACAGGATCGTTTTATAATGGCGAGTGATGGAGATGCAACATTGTTAACATTAATGTTAATGTTTTTCTTGTATTTAGCCCTCAGGTATTCCTTACTAATTCACATTCATACTCATTGATGGTCAAATGTGACCATACACCTTAACTATTTTTCAATTAAATAAATTGTTCAATTATATTTTAGTTAAATAATATTGAATATTTTGGGGAGATCTTTTGGTACTAAATACTATTTGTGCAATAATTGTCAATTAATGACCACTTCAAATATTTTTCTTCTAATATTTTTTCTTATTTATATTACAATTAGTGTAGTAATTAAGTTTAAAATATAGAATTCCAATTCAAAGAGGCAAATTAGAGTCATTTTGTGGCTAGAAAAATAATAATTTTCATTTGTAATGCCATTACCCAGTAGGTGCCTTTATGGCTCTTTAATCAATATACATGCATCTAATCTAGTTGCTCCAAAAAGTATTGCAGTTTTGCATTTTAATAAATATTTAGATATGATCAAAAACTAGATTTCTTTAAATGTCAAATTTTAAAACGTTAATACCTTACATCCTAATATTTTTAATGATCAGGGGCGTCGGACTGGGGGTAAAACCAGTACTGATTACCAGGTTCCCAAGGGCAGAGAGGGCCCTTGAAAAGTCTGGGATATATTTTAATATGGAACATGGGGGCCCATCAGGACTGCCTATGCATAGGGCCCGGGATTTTGTGCTAAGCCCCCGTTAATGATACCTATATAAGCACACACAAGTGAATATTAATGAATGCGAGCACATAATTTAACCCAAGAAACATTTAAAATAGTGCTAAAATAGTGCTACAGCAAACTTATTTTTCCTTATATGTACAGTAGGCTATATACATATGAATTGATACTGAATCAAGATCGAAATCGATATCACGGCCCTCAGGAAAAAAAAAAATTCTCACTCCAACCTGAACTTAAAAGTTGGCAACCCTGGTTGTAATTGCTTGAGTCCAAGGCAAGTAGCTTACCTTATAAGGAATTACAATATGATGATGACCGTCATAACTTCTTAAGGCCACGCACCAAGATATGTGAAGACTTACAGGTTATGTTATTTTTGCCTATTGAATTATTGTTTTTGTATTATTCTGAAACTTTTTAAAGTAAAAACAGAAACCATTCTGTGGTTATTCGTATAAACTTTTAAATTAAGTGATTTTTTCCTAGAAATATCTTCATTGGTTGTAGTTTAGATATTTATATTAGCAACCTGCCAAGTGCACTCGAACTTGAGATTGAGCTGGTTTAAGGACACTGCCGAGGGCCCTGAAGCAACACCTGACATCTTTAACCTAGAGGTGAGAACAATTTATGATTGTTATAGGTTATGGAGATGTTTATGATTTTTTAGGATGTTACAGCGGTATAAAAAAACACAACAATATTTAAATACACACATAGTCATGTTTATATTTAAGAAATATTTGCATGTATATATTGTATAATATATATAATATATATATCAAACTGTTAAAGAAAACATGTTAAGCACATATACATACACTCACCTAAAGGATTATTAGGAACACCATACTAATACTGTGTTTGACCCCCTTTCGCCTTCAGAACTGCCTTAATTCTACATGGTATTGATTCAACAAGGTGCTGAAAGCATTCTTTAGAAATGTTGGCCCATATTGATAGGATAGCATCTTGCAGTTGATGGAGATTTGTGGGATGCACATCCAGGGCACAAAGCTCCCGTTCCACCACATCCCTAAGATGCTCTATTGGGTTGAGATCTGGTGACTGTGGGGGCCATTTTAGTACAGTGAACTCATTGTCATGTTCAAAAAAACAATTTGAAATGATTCGAGCATGGTGCATTATCCTGCTGGAAGTAGCCATCAGAAGATGGGTACATGGTGGTCATAAAGGTATGGACATGGTCAGAAACAATGCTCAGGTAGGCTGTGGCATTTAAACGATGCCCCATTGGCACTAAGGGGCCTAAAGTGTGCCAAGAAAACATCCCCCACACCATTACACCACCACCAGCAGCCTGCACAGTGGTAAAGCATGATGGATCCATGTTCTCATTCTGTTTATGCCAAATTCTGACTCTACCATCTGAATGTCTCAACAGAAATCTAGACTCATCAGACTCATATCTTTTTCCTATTTGTAGTGGAGATGAGTGGTACCCGGTGGGGTCTTCTGCTGTTGTAGCCCATCTGCCTCAAGGTTGTGCGTGTTGTGGCTTCACAAATGCTTTGCTGCATACCTCGGTTGTAACGAGCGGTAATTTCAGTCAAAGTTGCTCTTCTATCAGTTTGAATCAGTCGACCCATTCTCCTCTGACCTCTAGCATCAACAAGGCATTTTCACCCACAGGACTGCCGCATACAGGATGTTTTTCCCTTTTCACACCATTCTTTGCAAACCCTAGAAAATGGTTGTGCGTGAAAATCCCAGTAACTGAGCAGATTGTGAAATACTCAGACCGGCCCGTCTGGCACCAACAACCATGCCACGCTCAAAATTGCTTAAATCACCTTTCTTTCCCATTCTGACATTCAGTTTGGAGTTCAAGAAATTGTCTTGACCAGGACCACACCCCTAAATGCATTGAAGCAACTGCCATGTGATTGGTTGATTAGATAATTGCATTAATGAGAAATTGAACAGGTGTTCCTAATAATCCTTTAGGTGAGTAATATATATATATATATATATATATATATATATATATATATATATATATATATATATATATATATATATATATATATATATATATATATATATATATATATATATATATATATATATATATATATATATATATATATATATATATATATATATATATATATATATATATATATATATATATATATATATATATATATATATATATATATAAATGTAACATTTTTCTTAAATACTGTATATACATGCATGTATGTGTATTTATATATAGATAATTATTATACAAAGTACACAAACATTCTATAAACACAAACTTTTATTTTGGAATGCGATTAATCGCGATTAATCAATTTGACAGCACACAAAAAACAAACAAAAAACAAGAAATATATTAGACAGAGATTAACAAACACTAGATAAGTAGACAGAGATTTGCTAGATTCACAAACACTCGCTCACTCATACATACATCTACTTACTGGGTAATGAGTCTGGCTAGTAGAGAGATATAGAGTGCATTGCATGTTGCAGCTGAACGGCAGTGTCTCTCCAACTTTTTTTCCTGTTTGACAGCAGTACAGACAAATACTTAAACTCCACATACATAAACACAGATGAACACAGGCTGACACTGATATATACCTGATCTTTGGAGAGTTTGACATCAGTGTTCACACACTCCGTACTGGTGACACTCTTCACCTCTCTAGGATTGAGTGGGTCCAGGTGCAGTGTGGGCCACAATCTAAAATAGTTTAGTATGCTTGGTGATTGTCTACCTGTATATATTATTGTATACATGCATAATATCTGAAATCAAATTAGTCATTATGTGTGTTTGTGCATTACAAACCTCCATGCCTGTGGGCAGGTCTCCACATTAACTGACACCAGAACTCTCACATTAGCAGGAAGAGGATCAATCAGCCACTTCATGTGCCGCTCGGCATTCTGGGAAGTACAAAAATAACGAACTGAATCATGCTGAAGGACATTATTAGATATGGTTGTTTAGTTTCTTTAGCAGCAGAGATCTCTAAACATGAGCACAGACAAACACACCACAGCTCAATGAGGAAGGTAATTTGAGGAAACGTTACCTGTATTTGGTCAATGGAGTCAATGATGATTATAATGTTGCCATGGTGACGTGCGGAAAGTCTCTCTAGCCAGCGTGGGAACTCCTCGAGGATCTTAGAAGGGTCCATTGAGAGGCCGGAGATAGACCAGAAATGCTGGAGCAGCTACAGGGATGATTGAGAAAAAAAATTGGTTCAGAGTAAAGTTTTAGGTTCAGTTTACTTGCTTGAATTGTGTGTCTATAAAACACTTTATGTAACATTCACCTATAGACCAATTTACAGCCTACGTCACACTGATGTCACGCAGGTTCAACTGCGCATGTCGGTTGCAAAAGACGATCTGGAAAGTGTTATAATGTATGAAACACATTGGTTTAAATCGTGCTTTAGGCTATACATATAATAACAGTTGAATGATTTCAGCAAATAAGCAGTTAAATTTGATTAAATGCTTGATTAAATTGCTGACACAATGAAAATAATGACAATTTGAAAGAAACTTGAGAAAGTTTAAGATAAAATTGAAAGCTACACTGTGTAACTTTTTTAGTTTATTCTTAGCTAAAAACACTTAGTTCTTTCAAAAATATATGTGCGCATTAATGTATATTTACATTCACATGATCAAATTCTGAAGAAACATTCAGCTAAACATCATTTACATGATTCGACAGAAGTTGCCCTTTTGAAGTAATGTGCAGACTGTGACTTGTTGGGGAGCTCACCTGAATTTCTAGATCTACAGGCCCCCAATATGCTTCAAGCAAAATTGAAGAACGAACTAGTGTGATGTAATTTCAAACAAAACCAGAAAAGTTTGTTTGGTGCTCGTTTCGGGGCCTAAACAGCTGGTCAAAGCGAACATTCTGGAAAAGTTTGATTCGGCTGGTAAACACATTCGTCTTCTTTAACGTGGAAATCTTCTCAGAGTAAAAACATGAACACACTGGATAGTCACTTCTTAGTAAAAACTGAAGATGTCATGTTTAATACCGTAACTGCTTGCTTTTAAACAATCTATTGAATAAAGTGCTGTATAAATAAACATGACGTGACTTAACTGCTGACTTGCAGACCTTGTAAAAACATATCCACATTGCTATGATTAGATGCTTTCTTAACTACTGTTTTCTCATAGACATTTATAATATTACAAAAGATTGTTTCAAATAAATGTTTTTATTTTGAACTTTATATTCATTTAAGAATCATTAAAAAATATTCTTCAAAAACACAAGACAGTTCCAAGCTTGACATATTACTGAAATATTGAAAGTTTATCGTAGCATTTCTTTAACAAATGCTTACCTTAAAGGAATAGTTCACTTTTAAATAAACTTTTGCTGATAATTTACTCACCCCCATGTCATCCAAGATGTCCATGTCTTTCTTTCATCAGTCGAAAAGAAATTAAGGTTTTTGATGAAAACATTCCAGGATTTTTCTCCATATAATGGACTTCAATGGGCTCCAAACGGTTCAAGGTCCAAATGACAGTTTCATGGCAGCTTCAAAGGGCTTTAAACGATACCAGACGAATAAGGGTCTTATCTAACGGAACGATCAGTTTCTTATTTATGCTCTTATTTTACCTCTTATCAGACGAACGTGATCGTCAAAATAAGAGCACGGTCATAGATGTACATGTAGATGCCTCATTAGCGCTTGCACGGATCAGTAGAATGAAGCATCTACGATCGATATATCTATGACCACCCTCGTATTTTGACCTCACTTAGCGGAAGTTATGGCTGAGCTCAGAGATGATCACGCTCGTCTGATAGGAGGCAAAATAATAGCATAAATACTGCTCGGTTTCTCACAGAAACTGATCGTTTCGCTAGATAAGACCCTTATTCATCATCTGGTATCGTTTAAAGTCAGCATGAAGCGGAAGTTGAGATCGTCTTTTTCTCCGTATTGTGACGTATATCCGAGTGAAACGGCTTCTGAAATTAGAAAAAATGTAGGGCGAGGCTTGATTTCGTCCTTCTGGAATTGATTGGATCGTTGGAAGTTGGGCGTTGCAAACAAAATGGAGGCAGATTTGAAGTTTGCACTCAGTTGTGGAGAAAAACTCGATCTATCTCTTAAATAAATGTATTTTCTCTCTAAATCTTTGATGAAACTCGCGTATGTCCAAAACGCTTACTTTTCAGGAAGTGAAAAAAACACCGTATTTCAAAAGCAGTTGAATGTAGCGTTGTCATACTTGGTACGGCATCTTTACATGTAACCATATTCTTGCTAGTGTAATGATATAATCCACATTTGACCAAAATTGAGTTTAAATGGACATACGTGCATATTTTACAGTAACGGTGGTCGATACGCGTTCTTCCGATCATTAAAGGGATGGTAAACCACGATTTCACTATTCTAACTTTAGCTAGCGTGTAATGTTGCTGCTTGAGCATAAACAACATCTGCAAAGTTACAACGTTCAAAGTTTAAAGCAAAGGGAGATACTTTTAAAGAAATCAATTTCTAAGGACTACAGCAAACGGCCAGTAGGCGACTTCACACATTCCTCCAGGGTTGGTGACATCACCAGGCTCAATATTTACATAAACCCCTTTGACGAGAATAGTAAATAAGGGGGGGTGAGGCCATTTTGTATCGCGGCGCTGTTGTGGTATAATTAGGCTAGAGTGGTGTTGCTGCAATGCAGACGAAACGCTGTTATTTTCATCCGGATTGCAGGTCTGGGGTACTTGCTTTGTTCAGCCTTCCTTGCGGGACGGGGGTAGCCTGGCTCCGCCCTCCTACGTACTTCCGCTCAATTTTCATTTTCCTTCAGTACTACGTCTGGGACTGCGGTGTATGCTTAGGTTTTCCCCCGAACAATTTTTTACCGGTCCAATCAGCGAACAGAGGGAGTGGCTGAGAGCGATGACGTTGATGTCGTGCGCTAGTTTGAGTTGTAGTTCAGTAATGGCGGCAGTGAAAGATGCGAGTGTGTGGCAGCGCTGACGAATGTCCAGAAGTTAAAACCGGAGAGTGGCGAGGTGGACGAGCGAGCGACACCGGTGTGCGTGATTGAGACGCACCGGTCTCGAGTCCTCTCATGAGGGAGCACGGAGGCATATAAGGACGAGCGACACCGGTGAAGGACGAGAGAGGACCAGGCCTGGATTTTAAGTTGTGTTTTGTTATGTTTGTGCGCAGCAGTCGTCCGTGAGGACTTTTACTTTCATTTTGTGTTTATTATTTGATTAAAAGTTGTTAAACGTTCGCCGGTTCCCGCCTCCTTCTTCCCTGAATAAACGAACTCCCGTTACACGGAGCAAGAACAATCACTGCTGTACTGCTGATGTTGTGGTCCAGGAAAAGTCTTTTCCAGCTCGCTCCGTTAGTGGTGAAGGAGTTGGCTGAAGCCGTCCGTCTCCCACCACCCGCGAGAAAAACCCAGGCTGAATTCAGGGTTCCTACACAATTTTCATTTCAAAATTCCATAATTTTCCAGACTCGAATTTCCAGACTTCCTACAGATTTTTCCGACCATATTTAACTTGTTCTGATAAAATGTTTTCAAATTCAACTGCTAACAAGTGTTACATTCTAAAGATTTAGTATTGGCGTTTTTGCCTTTTATTAGGATAGGAAAGTAGCTAGACAGGAAGTAAGGTGGGAGAGAGAGGGGGGCGGGATTGGGAAAAGTCCATGAGGCAGGACTCGAACTCGGGCTCCCGAAGCACAACAGCACTACATGGCGACGCACTTACCCACAATGCTATCGGCGCCGACAAGTATGTTACACTCTGAGTCAAAACCTCTATGTAGGCTATCTAATATTTAGAAATCCTATATTAAAATATTGCCTTTTGTGACCTTAACGATCAAAATGCTAAATCAGTCACAATTTTTTTAAAGGGTTATTAATTTACCCAAAAATTTTATTTCTATCATAATTTACTTACCCTCATGTCATTCTAAACTAATAAGACTTTTGTTAATCTTGGAAATCTTGGACACATGAAGATATTTAAAGGATTAGTTCACCTCAAAATGAAAATGTCCTTATCATTTACTCACCCCAATGCCATCCAAAATGGCAACCAACTCAGTTTGTTGCTCAAAACCTTAATTTATCTTTCACTGAAGAAAGTAAGTCATGGATATCTTGGATGGCATAGAGGTGAGTAAATGATTAGGACATTTTCATTTTGGGGTGAACAAGTCCTTTAATAAAGGGACTGAAATCTCTCAGATTTAAAATATTAAAAATGTTAATATAATAAAGTCTTATGGTTTTGAAAGACATGGGGGTGAATAAATTACACATTTTCATTTTGGGTGTACTATTCCTTTAAGGACTCCACTATCGACTCTGTTTTATCCTCAAACCCAACTTGCTTTCTCAAACTACAAAGTGCTGCGTTAACCACTGTTGAACTGAGAAAAGGAAGGAACACACAGGCCTGACCTTTACTGCCATAGCTAGGCTACAAGTTATTCATTCATTGAAAAAAACGATTGTGTATATATTTATTATATACATTTAGAAATTCTTAATTTTATATTTAGAAAATGAAATAGGGACAATAGTCTGGAAACATAAATATTTTTCCATACTCTGATTTATTTTTTCCATACTTTTCCAGACCTGGAAATTACTCAAATCAAATTCCATACTTTTCCATACTTTTCCAAACCCCGTAGGAACCCTGTGAATTATCGACTGCTTTTGACAAACACCAAGGTCGTGAGGTAATGTAATTGCTGTCCGAATCCACATCTCTGAGTTTTCAAGAATATATCACTTCAAAACTCACTGTTTATATCCTTTATAGACCCTTTCAGAGCACTGTGCGGTTGCGTGAGCTGTAGAGACTTGCATTTCTTTAAATACTGGCACGTGTTTACAAGAGCAAAATATTTCACCACCGCTCAAAAAATAAAAGAAGAAAAGCACGTAAACATTTGAATTGGGCTGTTATTCAAGGCAGCATTTATTCTTATCATACTAAGCATATGACATTTTATTGACAGCATACAATCATGTTATGATTGCACGAGATATGCACCACGAGAGCAGCGCGTTCCGATCACAAAACTCTCCTCTCCACCGTGAATAAATCACAATCCGAATGCACAAGGTTTTATCACTGATACTGAGGTGGTGTGCTCAGTTAACGTGAGAAAGGCGAACGAACGGCGTGTGACATACGTCATGACCAAACGTTAGTGATTGGTTAGGCAGAGGAACAGGCGCGCGCAGGGCTCCCGCTGCACATCTCACGGAGGAAAACTTCCACAAACTTCACGAGTTCAATGCAGGATTCGCACAACGTCAGCTGCGTGAGACAAACACGGCCAGTGTGAATCATGCACGACGGGCTCGCGGCTCCCACTGCACATTTCACGGAGGAAAACTTCCACAAACTTCGCGAGTTCAGTACAGGATATGCACAACGGCTTGTCCTGAAAGCTGGATTTACAAACAGAAGCTGTTTACGGGCCACAACCTGTAAGCCTGATTTATTTTTCATCGATGTGTTTTCCAGTAATACATTAATTATACGTTGTAGCAAGGAAGTAAACAGATGACAACGCTGTTCTGCAAACCAGTCTGTTAAATGCTCATTCATACTTAACGTTATCCGACGAACACCTAACGTTACAAACACTAACTTTAAAATCTCAACAGCGAACTTGGCATTAGTGTAAATTATTCTTTGATTAGAGCTTATGTATTGTTTATCTTCAGGCATGCTAAACATGGTTCTGTGTGTGATTTGGCTAACTTACTAGTAAAGCCAGTGTTTAGTGTTCGTTTTGGGTTAATAGTTCTTGCGACAGATATTTGGCTATCGTTCTAAAAATCCAAAAGTAACAGTGCCATTCAGTAGCGATCACTATAGATCCGCAGTCTTTACTCTTGAGGACTGAACAGGTTCTGCTCGATCATCTTCACTAAAATGTTGTGGGTCTGATTCGGGCTCAGATTGGTATGGTTTTATTGACGCCATTGTTTCTAATACTGACCAAAGCACAGCCTCCAGGTAAGGGGCGTGGCGTTTCCGACAAACGTGCACTGCGGTTAGCGAATCACAACACACTGGGCCAGCTAACCAATCTGAGCCCATTGCGTATTTTTGAGGGACTGGCTTCATAGAACCTGGAAAGCATCAGACCGTTATACAAGGAGGGACAGAGCAGTGTAGAATAAAGGTCAAATATATGAAAAATAATGCTTTTTTTTTTTTAAACGAAGCATGAACACATGTTACAATGCACCCCACAAACACTAAAGAATGTGTTTTACCACCCCTTTAATTAGAATGGCCAAGTCGCGTTTCATATTGACAGAGGAATACGTGCTGGACATTCTCAGCCTCTGGCAAGCGGTGATAGCAGTATGAGTGAGGCATGTTCTAGTGACAATCATGACAATAGCATTACAGGCTATAATTTGATCAGTTTGACTAAGAAAAAAAAGGCTGAATCTTATCAATGAGACTGAGTTTATTTACATACTAGCAAGCAAACTAATCTGTGAAGAACTAGATTAGAACTAAACTGTGGAGAGGTTCAATGTCGTACTTTCGGCTATCCAGTGCTGAGCTTCGATGAAACAACTTCACGAGACCGGCGAGATGCTTCCACAGGGCGGGAGATACACGGTGTGATTGACAGCTTTGACACCAAATGGATATACGTGAAAATCAGATGACATGATTTCACAACTTTTCATTGGCCATTTAGATATGTGAAGCATACTGTATACGGAAATGAACCTGGACATTCAATCCGTCGAAAAATCTCAAAATCGGCAAAATGGACATACGTGGTTTTCATCGGACAGCGACGATATGTTACTGAGCATATTTCCTCACTTTTTGCTGGTTTATGCTACAGATTTCACTTATTTTAAGCCTTTTATGGCTTTATTTCTGTAAAACTTTTTTCTCAGCTCTCCCTTATAAGGGGGGCACGCCGTAAGCGCGTTCACAAACGCTGCATTCCTAAGTGCGAGCCATCACGACAAGCTGTTCGTCCGACTATATTGAGTAATTTTTACATAAAAAAAGCTTTTATTTCTCATATATTTCTCTCTTTTTGCCTCAAGTCCTTCTTGAAGAAGCTATTGTGTACACCGAGAATAATGCACCTAACCACCATGCTACGATCAGTGACAAGTTTCTGAGAGGCGGTGCAGAAACGAGACGGGGCGATAACCCCGGCCTCGCGCCATAGCACATGACCGGGAGAGAAGAGAGGTTGTTTCCATGGGGGAGGGAAAGTTAACATGTTTGATTTTTTTTTAATAATGAAATGCACAGATAAATCAGTTATAGTAAACACTACAATATTAAATATAAAAATACGAAATGTAAAATTTGATTTCATACCGCCTTTAAAGCCCTTTGAAGCTGTACTGAAACTGTCATTTGGACCTTGAACCGTTTGGAGCCCATTGAAGTCCATTATATGGAGAAAAATCCTGGAATGTTTTCATCAAAAACCTTAATTTATTTTCAACTGCAGAAAGAAAGACATGGACATCTTGGATGACATGGGGGTGAGTAAATTGTCAGCTAAAGTTTATCTAAAAGTGAACTAATCCTTTAATAGGGGTGGGCGATATGACCAACATTTTATATCACAATAAATTATAGTAATAGGCTATTTATCATGATATAGTTATTTTTGCTTTACATAAGGAAATATATATTTACTCGGAATGAAAGTTACAAAAGTGGATTAGTCAAGATTAGTGAGAGATTCTCTATCTTTTGTTTGATTAATATGAATAACAGACAGCAGGAAAATTAGACAGCTGTCGCTTTAAGCGCTGCCCGGGTTTCTCTAAAGCTCTGGGTCCATTATACTGTAACATTTGCTTTTCCTTTCTGAGTTTACTTGTTTACTTTCATTTAAGACGTAAATTACTGTGTTTATGAGGATTCTTGCAAAGATGGGCATTTTGACATACGTACTGTATGTATATATAACCATTCATTTTGTTCAAATTGAAGATTTTGACACTTTTTATATTGATGCTGTCATAAAATATGATAGACATATAACGCTTAATTCTAAAACCTCAATAGAAGCTTCGAATGTAAATATGACATGACAAAAATTCGGTGCAGCGAATGGTCAGAATCACCGCTATGACAATTCTAGTAGTTATAGAATTTCGGTAGTTCTAGTGTTAAAGAGCCTAACAAAGTGAAATATGTATGTATGTGTGTGAGTATGGGTGTGTGTGTGTCTGTATTTCACCTTCACTGTGAGGCGTTTAATGATGAGCACAGGATCTGTGCTGGTAGAGAGCGGACGCCCAGTGAAGTGATAAAGAATGAGGGTATTGGGGGAGTGTTTCTGCTGTAACTCTATCCTGCATAGAAATGACAAATTGTTTATTGTGATTGACGTACATAATTGTGCAATAATACCTAATATTTAGAATTAAGATGAAATTACCATTTAGCCAGCAAAAGAGATTTGCCTGATCCAGGGGCACCAGACACCAGCAGCGGTGGGGTGGGCGGAGGGGCGGCTACCATGTCATTAAGTCGGTCGACATACTGTGAAAAGAACCAATACAGCATTCAACCCATTGAATTTACACATTTCCTGCCATTTGTGCATAGTTTTACATTCAGTTGCTCTGATAATACATTTGGCTATCAATATGAGTATAGTACTTTCAGCTCTCGTCAAATACACAGAATTTCCCCCCAGATTTCTTGTGGGCCTACTCATTAGATAAAATACTTCATCAATAACGAAGTTTATATATGGACCAATAATGTGATTATTTCCATTAATCAGAGTAAGGATGAAAAGACGAAAGAATTGTGGTTGTTTTTACCACCATTACTCACGCAGCCCAATGCAAAGCACAAATGATGAACTCACATACAGTAGGCGAGTTACTGGCCACTGTTTGAAAATACTTGCATTAAATGAAAAACACATTTCTATGGACTTTTTCAGTGACAGGCCTAAAATGACTCGACCATCAGTAAACTGCATTATATTTATGTAGTGCAATGTTGTTAACCTGCACTCAGTTTCTGCAGTACCCCAAAAATGTGATACCTTTGTCAAAGGTAGCATGTAGTATAAATCCAAAAATGATACATGGAGGAGGTGGGATGGAGGGGGGTTCCGGAGGAGTACGAGGAACCGGAGACAGATGTAACTGAGGAGGGGCTGACAGAGGGAAACACCAAGTCGGAGACAATGGAGGGAGGAGCCAGGTAGGATGCGATTTAGGGAGAAGCCACAGGATGACCTACAGCAGTGCCAGGACGAAGGCCCACGGTAGAGCCAAGATGGAATCAGGAGCCCGATCAACAGAGGTGGGGCCGCAATGAGTTGAGACCCAGGCGGAGCCGAGGAGACCAAGACCCAGGGTGACATGGAAGGGCTGGAAGGCCAAGGCGGAGCCTGAGGGATAACAGACCACAGTGGAGCCAAGGGTCGAAGGGCAGAGGGGGAGTCCGGGGCTCAGAGGTGGAGCTGAAGGAGCTTTAAACCAAGGCAGAGTTTAAACAGTTGGGAAGCCAAAAGGTGGATCCAAGCAGCAGGACAAACCACTAGAGGAGCCGAGGGGCTGAAGGGAGAAAGTGAGGCAAAGGAACTGGTTGGCTTTTCAGCACTCTTTCAGAAGATGTGTAATAGCGCCCACCTACCGTATAACAGTGAAAACACTGAAAGCTGGAAATTTCTGTCAATGGCGGGGAAGCGTTGTCTCATAAATGAAGGAAATTTATGCAAATTGCGGGGAAAGAGTTAAATACCCAGAGGATGGTAATCAAAGAAACAGGGAACAGGTGAGAACTAATCAAAAAGCATGGAAACAAACTACAAACTAGAACTCAAAACATGAAACCATGAGAAAGAAACTAACAGAACATGACAATAAAACTATTCAGAACAAGACATGATCGTGACATTCTTATTTACCTCTTTGGTCAGAATGGAATCGATACGATTAGAGTGTTTGCATGCCTGTTCATTGTGAATGTGCTTAATCACATTAATTTGATCAAAGTATTGTGTTTACTTGAGGTAGAGTTTAATCACAATATTGCCTAAATTATATTATAATTGCATCATGAGGGTGCAATTCAGTTAATAATGATCAATAGAGAAAATTAAAACAGCAGTCATGCCTTCTGGAAACTGAATCTAGCAGCAGCGCTGCAGGCCTGCTGGAATGCCTCGATCTGCTCCTGCTCATCATGAAGATCCCACAGCACATCACCAGAGTCTTCCTCTTCCCTCTCCTCCTCCGCCCCACTCTCCTCTAACTCCAATCCCAACAACTCCTGAAGACAGAGAGAGAATCTTTTAGAAATGTATCTTCCTGTTGAAAATTATGCAATCTTACTAGGAAGATAAGTTCCTCTTTCAGAATCTCAAATAGTAAACCACACTCTAAACAATGTTTATATTTTTATGCAAACGTTGGGTTATTTTCAAAGTGTTTTTTTATTTTTATTTAGCTACTGGTTTAGTGGCTGGGTCAATTTAGGTAGAAATTATATATAACCTCAAAGTTACTCACTGCCGTTTTTCTGTGCCAAACCGGACTGTCAACAGTCATTTTCACTTGCCAGTGCACCGAGGCAGCTCCTATTGTAATTCTGTGTAGGCCTAAAAACCTATTCAATTTCACTGTATATTAATATCATATATTATTTTTGCTGTAAAATGCTATAACCCAACATCTGTGTTGTCCAATATTTAACAAGTTTTAAGCTGACAATTAGCGTGCAAGGTGAGAATAATGTGAACACTTAGTATCACATGCTATTAACCACAACATCCACTTGTGAGTTCCCGTGTTTACCTGTTTGATAATTCTTTCAAGTTGAGAAAAAATAAGAGCAGCTCCTTCCTCTACAGAGCCTGCATGATCCACTACCTGCAGAAAAGAAGCAAAGTATAATTAATGAAAAACAAAGAATGAAAATGAACTGCAGACCTCACAATGTCTGTTCCAGGTTTGACATTATGAAGTTTAAAAAAAAGCAAGTGGTCAGGGAGAGCATTCCACAGATGAGGGGCTGCTGAGCAGAAGGCCCGATCTCCCATAGTACGGAGTTTGGTCGTGGGAATATTGCACTTTAATAATTGTTTCATCAATACGCCATCCTCAATAAACCCGTCTCCGGCGTGATAACTCTGATATTTCGAATATTCCGATCTATTATGACCTCTGACCTGTAAAGTTGTCAGAATAATAATCATACGCTGTTCGTTAATTGGCCAGAGGAGAACTGGCACCCCAACTGAGCCTGGTTTCTCCCAAAGTTTATTTTTCTCCATTAGGTCACCTGATGGGGTTTTGGTTTCCTTGCCGCTGTCGCCTCTGGCTTGGCTTGCTCAGTTAAATATCCTTGACTCTTGCATTGTCAATACAAGATCTTGAACAAAAAATGATGCACCTCTTGATGGAAATAAATGTTGCAATGTTAATTTCATCAAGAGGTGCATCAATGTTTTATTCAGGGTTCCTACACAATTTTCATTTCAAAATTCCATACTTTTCCAGACTCGAATTTCCAGACTTCCTACAGATTTTCCCGACCATATTTAACTTGTTCTGATAAAATGTTTTCAAATTCAACTGCTAACAAGTGTTACATTCTAAAGATTTAGTATTGCCGTTTTTGCCTTTTATTAGGATAGGAAAGTAGCTAGACAGGAAGTAAGGTGGGAGAGAGAGGGGGGCGGGATTGGGAAAAGTCCATGAGGCAGGACTCGAACTCGGATCTCCCGAAGCACAACAGCACTACATGGCGACGCACTTACCCACAATGCTATCGGCACCGACAAGTCTGTTACACTCTGAGTCAGAACCTCTATGTAGGCTATCTAATATTTAGAAATCCTATATTAAAATATTGCCTTTTGTGACCTTAACGATCAAAATGCTAAATCAGTCACAATTTTTTTAAAGGGTTATTAATTTACCCAAACATTTAATTTCTATCATAATTTACTTACCCTCATGTCATTCTAAACTAATAAGACTTTTGTTAATCTTGGAAATCTTGGACACATGAAGATATTTAAAGGATTAGTTCACCTCAAAATGAAAATGTCCTAATCATTTACCCACCCCAATGCCTTCCAAAATGGCAACCAACTCAGTTGGTTGCTGAAAAACTTAATTTATCTTTCACTGAAGAAAGTAAGGCATGGATATCTTGGATGGCATTGAGGTGAGTAAATGATTAGGACATTTTCATTTTGGGGTGAACAAGTCCTTTAATAAAGGGACTGAAATCTCTCAGATTTAAAATATTAAAAATGTTAATATAATGAAGTCTTATGGTTTTGAAAGACATGGGGGTGAATAAATTACACATTTTCATTTTGGGTGTACTATTCCTTTAAGAACTCCACCATCGACTCTGTTTTATCCTCAAACCCAACTTGCTTTCTCAAACTACAAAGTGCTGTGTTAACCACTGTTGAACTGTGAAAAGGAAGGAACACACAGGTCTGACCTTTACTGCCATAGCTAGGCTACAAGTTTTTCATTCATTGAAAAAAATGATTGTGTATATATTTATTATATACATTTAGAAATTATTAATTTTATATTTAGAAAATGAAATAGGGACAATAGTCTGGAAACATAAATATTTTTCCATACTCGGATTTATTTTTTCCATAGTTTTCCAGACCTGGAAATTACTCAAATCAAATTCCATACTTTTCCATACTTTTCCAAACCCCGTAGGAACCCTGTTTATTGAATCTTTAGAATGTGTTCTTAAAACAAACTTCAAAACCATTCAAGAACCTTTAAAACGCTTAAAATCTTCAGTGGAAAAAATGTAGATCTTCAAAAGAACCTTCTAAAGGCAAATTCACTCTGCAACAACAGACAAAAACACAGTCGGCAAAAGACACATCGCTGGGTTTGTCTGTCAGCGTTAGTCAGCACTCGTTTTAGCTGATTGAGCATATTGAATCTCTGCATTTGTCAGGTCTTGGAATGTCTGAGATGTGACGTACTGAACTTCTAAAAATAGAAATTAAGAAATAATAAGAAATTTGAAACCCATATGAATCATTTGACTCTATACCTTGAGTTTGGCACTTTTGTCAGCTTTGTTTACTCTCTCCAGCAGGTCTCTGGTGGCTGGACTGAGGGTGGACGCCTCCTCTTTTTCTCCTTTTCTGTCACCCGTTCGCAAATACAGCAAGAGAGGACGAGAGTCTGGTGTCTTCACAAACGCCTCCTCCACATCCTCTACAACGCAACTAAAACAGCAAAACAGATACATGAGATTCATGTCAATGGCAACATGATAAAAAGTGTGAGAAAGATAAGAGTGACACCTGGACACTGAGGACTTGAGTAGCAGCACACACACAGAGCTCCTCTCGATCTCCTGCCTGCGCTCAGCAGCATACAGAGCGGCCTTCTCCTCAGGAAATGACACGTTCAGGCAGAAATGACCCAAACCCTCACAAAACCTCTGCAGCCTCAAAGAATAAGTCTGAAAGAGAGAGACAAATAGATGTAGAGAGCTAAAACGTGAGAATGAGTATTTCAGAGGTGTTATCAGAGCATGTGTACCTGTATAAAAGTCTGTAGCTCTGCTTTGGTCTCCTGTGTGTATATGAGGTAGCAGCGGACTGTGTTACTCCACAGAGCCTGAGAGACGTGAGGAGAAACTTGCAGTAGACTTGCCACGGCTGCATCCCAATCATCTGAAACACACAGGCACAAACATCAACACATACACAAGCACACCTACACACACACACACACACACAAACAGAGGTGCAAATTCACCTCTGCTGACATTGGCAAACGGCCCCTCCACGTCGATGAGACTGTGAGCAAACTCTGGACCTCGGTGTGTCTGCTGTAACTGCATCATACTGCCCATAGACGGCTCGCTGCCCAACACACCACCACTCCAGTACTCACACTGAGTTCCTGCAGCTGCACACAGAGTATAGCACGGGTAAAAAATTTTGATTCTATCACTTTTAAACCTAGGATTCACAGTAAAGCTCCAATTACAAGGGATTTGTGAAATTATGCTTAAAAATATTGAGCTGTACAGTAGTAAAGTTGTATTTTTTTATTAATACAATTTTAAATAGTCATAATAATTTCAAAGAATTATCAATTAGATAAATAAATTAATTTAACAAAGAATAGATAAAGAAATACATATACATACATACAGTTACATTCTGTCCAATATTGTCTATATATAATTATATATCACATATAAGGGTGATATTTATGTATCTTTATCTCCACAAAATTCATCAAAAAAGAGAACCTGGCTTGACGCCTCGACTTCCGCTTTCAAAGAAAAGTGAGTCACTGCAAAAAAACCTGCATTGTGGGTCTGAACATGCAGATGATGCAGGTGATTTTCTTCAGAAAGTGTAAAAATCTAGTTTCCTTTCTGAAACTTAATAGGTCACAATCTTACTGGTGACAGTTGTGTGGTTGTCGTCTGAATCCGAGTCTGCTGAATCATAAATCTGAATGCCTTGAGCCTGCAGCTGTTGAAGTTTTGACTCCAGATCTCGTTTTGCCCGCAGCAAATCCTGAATTTCCTTTTCTTTAGTCTCCCGAAATATCTGCCGGGTGATTTAGGGCAGAGATGAAGATAAAAGGAAACACATAGGTGAGGTAAAGAATCAAAGTCCCTTTCAAGGAAAGTCTGCTCACTCGGCAGCCATATTTGCAAAAGGCTCCGGGCAGCTATTTTGGGCATCCAAGACCAAGTTCTAACTATTTGAATGGGGGAATCCTGAAATCTCATAAACTGCTTGCCGAACATATTTCAAATCAGCAAGAAAATCTGACATGAACTGTCCCATAAATGTTGTTTCTTATGCTCAAATAGCGTTAAAATGCTTATTTTTCAGGCTAGACCAGCCAATGCACAAGGCATTGGACAAATGGTATTCTGACATTCACAAGTAATAAGAGTGAACCGTCTTTCTATATCTGTAGTCTTTGTAAAGAAGGCAGACTGAAACTAGAACAGCTTCAGGCTAAAAAGTTAAGTTAAAAACAAAAGGAGGTAGAGGGGGCTAGGGGAGATTTAGAATTGTGCAAGGTAAGAATTTTGATTTAGTCAGTTCATTACTCACTCTCATGTTGTTCCAAAACCGTAGACTTTCTTTAATCTTCAAACCACAAATGAAGATATTTTTGATTAAATTTCTGAGAGCTTTCTGTCCCTCCATTGACAGCTACACAACTACCACTTCGACGCCTCAAAAAGTCCATAAAGACATTATAAAACTAATCCATATTAATTGATCAGTTTATTCAACATTTTCTAAAGAGATTCAATCGCTTTATATGATGAACAGATTGAATTTAGTATTTTATTCACAGCATTCATTAACTCACACATCAGCTGTGGTAAACAGAAGCTCAAGCATGTTCGCTTGACATATGAGAACCAATGAGGTTCATTCTCGTGTGTTAAGCAGCACGTTTGAGCTTCCGTAAGAACCAATGAGGTTTGTTCTCGTGCATCAAGCAGGTTCGGTAGAGCTTCTGTTAATGTTAGCTGATCAATGTTTATATGTGAATAAAAGCCAAAATTAAATCTGTTCATCATATAAAGTGATCAAGTCTCTCCAGAAATTTCACATAGATTTGTTATACGATCTCTTTATGAACTTTTTGAAGCATCAAAGTGGTAGTTGTGTAGCTGTCTATGCAGGGATAGAAAGCTCTCAGATTCAATAAAAAAGATCTTAATTTGTGTTTCGTAGATGAATGAAAGTCTTACGGGCTTTGAATGACAAGAGGGTGAGTAAATGTTGACAAAAAAAATGGTTTTCAATTTTGGGTGAACCATCTCTTTAATATTCCTGTTTGAGAGAGAAAAGATTAAGATTCATACCTTAAATTGCCGTTTGACCTTGTCTCTGTCGTGCTCAAAGGTGGCAGCTCTCTCCATGGCTTGATACTTTGCCTCCAGGGCACTTTCCTTCTCCCGAAGAATCTTCTGGTAAGTCTTCTGAAGAGCCTGACAACCAGAAAGTTATATCAAAATGAAGGGAAAAATCATCATTCAAATAATTTAATTATTGAAGAAAAAAAAAGATCTGCCTTTTCATATTTGAAAAACTTTTGTCCACCAAATCAAAGTCATGTTGTGGTGCAACAAACATGCAGAAATATGCCTTAAAAATAATAAAAACTGAAAGAAAAATCAAAGAAAGGGTTCTTATAACTGCGTCATGGTCAGTAAGTCTTGTTATATTTTAGCTATTTTGACCTTTTTATAACAAATTTAATAATAATAATATGTTTTTTTATAGCGCCTTTCAAGAACCCAAGGTTGCTTCACAATGTACAATCAATTGACAATCAAAATAACAGTCAACCTGCTCATTATTCCAAATAAACAAGCAGATGGAGAAAACAAACAACTACAGATAATTAACATAAGAAGTTATAGAATCAAAGAGAACATTAAATACAATAAAGAAGTCATTTAACATAAAATGAAAAAGTGTGAGATCACTTGAAGACAGAAGTAGAGAGAAAAATAATTATTTACTGAGCATAGAGAATAGATGAGTTTTAAGTTGAGACTTAAATGTCTGGAGAGTAGGTGTGGAACGAAGATTAGGGGACAGCTTATTCCATAGCTTAGGGCCTATAACACTAAAAGCCCTACCACCCACAGTAGAGCCAGTTATCATCGCTAGATCTGAGGGTCCGGGCAGGAACATATGGTTGCACTAACTCAGCCAGGAATTGGGGTGTGGGGCCATGACTTGCTTTATAGACCAAAACTAACAGTTTAAACTGGATACGACTGGCCACAGGAAGCTAGTGAAGTTGGTTGAGAATGGGAGTGATATGTGCAGATTTTTTATTAAACATAAGGGCTCGAGCAGCAGAGTTTTGCACCATTTAAAGGCGATGTATAGCTTTGGTAGGTAAGCCACTCTATAAGGCGTTACAGTAGGCTAGTCCAATCTGGAGGTTATACAAGCGTGAATAACCAGGAGCGTTTCAGCATCTCTGAAGTTAAGGGTGCGGCAGATATGAACAATATTTCACGAGTTCACACTTACATATAATTTATGGACAGTAATTTAAATGCGTATTTGGCGTGCTGTCCGGGGGGAGGGCTTCGAGCTCGGAATTTGGCCCAAACCCAGAGTACCCCCCGTGTATGTAAGTGGCTGATAAAATAAAAGTGTGGAGAAGGGGTGGTGGAGGGATGCTAGAAAACTGTCAATGAATGGAGGTAAGACTGCTGCGTGTATATATACCTCTTACTGTTGATTAGCTGAGTGCTCTCCACCTGTGTCAATTATCTGAACGTGCTCCTCCCGAACTATGTTTATAAAACATCATTTTGCAAGTGGAAAAAGCGTGATTAAACAATCTGACCAATATGTGAGTCAAGGCATAACGTGGAGTCAAGCAATACTCCCAGATTTTGCAGTTTTTGAAGGCCTAATCTGGACACCATCAATTTCAATGAAAATGTCATGTCGTGGTAAACTCTGTGATTTAGGGACAATCAACAGAATTTCTGTTTTATCAGCATTAAGCTGTAAGAAGTTATCAGTCATCCAGGTTTTAAGTTCCTGCAGGCAAGAGTTAACAGAAGCGAGTTGGGTTTAAACGTGAAATAAATTTGAATATCATCAGCGTAACTATGAAAGTTGAGACCATGCCGTCTGATTATCTGACCTAGTGGCAACACATAAATGAGAAATAAAAGAGGACCAAGTACAGAACCTTGAGGTACACCATGAGAGATAGGAACGGTACCGGATCGATCTTTACCTATCCTAACAAATTGCTGTCTATCTGATAGATATGAAGTTAACCACTGAAGAGCAGTACCAGTGATGCCTATTGCAGATAGTCGTGAAAGAAGTGTGGAGTGGCACACAGTGTCAAATGCTGCACTGAGATCAAGAAGAACCAGGATAGTGTGTGAAACCAGAATCAGAAACCAGATGGAGATCTTTTAGCACTTTTAAAAGTGCTGTTTCTGTGCTGTGATTGGGACGAAAACCTGATTGCAGCGTTGCAGGTTCAAATAGATTGTTTTGCTCTAGATGTGACTGCAGTTGTGCTACGACTACCTTCTCAAGTAATTTGGCAATGAATGGGAGGTTTGATTTTGGTCTATAATTGTTCTGGATAGTATTATCAAGGCTGGACTTCTTTAGTATTGGAGTGACAGCTGCTACTTTTAGATCATGTGGAACATAACCAGTGGCAAGAGATCTATTTATAATATGTGTAATGGGTTGAATAAGTGAAGGCAGAAGGGTTTTTAGAAGGTATGTTGGAATAGGATCAAGAGTGCAGTTGGTAGAATTAGATTTGATATTCAATTGTTCAACCACAGATGTATTTGTAAGTAAAAAAAAGTGTTGAGTGGACGACCTATCAGACATGGGGTTGAATAGGAAGAGGCAGTTGGAGAAGTTTGATAAAGGTTATACATTTTTTGTAGAAAAAAAATGACTGAAAACTTTCACATAGATCAACAGAGCCAGTAATAGCTACGGGTAAGGGTTTAACCAGTTTGTTTATTTCAGAAAAAAGAGCTTTAGGTTTGCACTTGGCTTTGTTGATAGTTGGAACGTTCAATGTTAAGTGCTTCTTTATCTTCTACTACTGAATCTGATAAAGCCGTGGAATGCACAAGAAGGGAGGGTTTTTTGTAATGTCTTTCGAAACGCCTACATTTTGTTTTCAAAACTCTTAGATCAGGAGTCATTTTAGATATAAAATGTCATGTCTTGTGAAATACATACATCACATTACATTAAGCAATCATATCATGGCCACATGACGCTTGCTCAACATTCAAATAGTCTGAAACAGTGTTTTCTGTGGAGTAGGTCAATAGTTAATCAAACCTAAGTGTAAAGTGCCTAGAAGTGGCATAAAGTCACCCAACAGCAATGTGAAAGACTGGTAGTTACCTAAAAGTTACCTTAACAATATATCTTATATTAAATATATAAATCTTTTTGAAAATAAGGATTAGGCTGTGTACACTCACATGCATATCGTAAGGGAAATTTTATTGGGGTGTCTATTTACCCCTGGTTGGCAAATGCTATTTACACTAACTCTGCCCACTGACGTCTGGTTGGGCCAGACAAAATTACGGAAGACACTCAGGTTTATTACAGTAAACCAGGTTTATATATGGTTTATATACAGGAGCAATGGTGTAGGGGTAAGGTGTGTGGCATGAAGTTTTGGCGCAAAAGTTCTACCGCTCAACTCCCTTTTCCCATGATATTTATTTTCAGTAAAAAAGAAAATATTTGAAAAGTGTCTAACGTGTGTTTAATAATAAAGTGTTTATCGGTTAGGGTTGGGGGGGCTTTATTGTCCCAATAAGGCAGCATCCATTTAATAAATAATAATTAATAAATACTATGTTATTACTGCATACCGTGTAATGCACACTATGTTATTCTTGCATACCGTGTAATGTACAACAACACTGATGTGCAAATAGTATCTGCCACTATTTATTAGTATAAATATCATCTATTACAATTATTGCAAAGAAAAGACTGCAATTTTTACAGTGTAAATAGAATATATCACTATTTTCACTTAGTGTAAATAGAAGATTGCTAAGAAATGCTGCTATTTTCACTTGGTACAAATAGAATCTAGTTGCTATTTGCACTTAGCCGCTGACAAATTGTGTAACTTTTTACTCAATAGTTACATTAAGAGCCATTAACCCTAAACTTTTCTTGAAGATGGTATAAAACTTTTGCAAAGCCATATAAAAGATGAACAGATACCACTGTATAAATATAATTTACACCGATCAGGTATAACAATATGACCACCTTCCTAATATTGTGTTGGTCCCCATTTACTACCAAATCAGCCCTGACCTGTCAAGGCATGGACTCCACTAGACCACTGATGGTGTGCGGGGGTATCTAGCACCAAAATGTTAGCAGCAGATCCTTTAAGTCCTGTAAGTTGCAAGGTGGGGCCTCCATGTTCAGCACATCCCACAGATGCTCGATTGGATTGAGATCTGGGGAATTTTGTGGCCAAGTCAACACCTCAAACTCGTGCTCCTCAAACCATTCCTGAACCATTTTTGCTTTGTGGCAGGGCGCATTATCCTGCAGAAAGAGGCCACAGCCACCTTCTTCCCAAAGTGCATCCTGGTGCCCTGTGTTCCCCAGGTAAGCGACGCACACACACCCGGCCATCTACCTGATGTAAAAGAAAACCTGATTCATCAGACCAGTCCACCTTCTTCCGTTGCTCCGAGGTCCAGTTCTGATGCTCACGTGCCCACTGTTGATGCTTTCTGGTGGTTGACAGGGGTCAGCATGGGCACCCTGACTGGTCTGCGGCTATGCAGCCCCATACGCAACAAACTGCGATGTACTGTGTATTCTGACTCCTTTCTATCAGAACCAATTTGAGCTACAGTAGCTTGTCTGTTTGATCGGATCACAAGGGCCACCCTTCCCTCCCCACTTGTATCAATGAGCCATGACGCTATCGCCGGTTCACCACTGTTCCTTCCTTGGACAACTTTTGATAGATACTGACCACTGCAGACCGGGAACACCCCACAAGAGCTGCAGTTTTGGAAATGCTCTGACCCAGTCGTCTAGCCATCACAATTTGGCCCTTGTCAAACTCGCTCAAATCCTTACGCTTACCCATTTTTCCTGCTTCTAACGCATTAACCTTTGGGGACAAAATGTTCACTTGCTGCCTAATATATCCCACCCACTAACAGGTGCCGTGATGAAGAGATAATCAGTGTTATTCACTTCACCTGTCAGTGTTATACCTGATTGGTGTATATAGATCAGTGATAGAAACAGTCAATGAACAGAAAAATGAACAGAAACAGTACGTGGCTAAGAATTTGGCATGTGTTTTAAACTAGATTTTTTATTTCTTTGCCCACCACTTTTATTTGTCATTGACCCACATGAAAAAATGTCAGATTATCTTATTCTCTCTCAAACCTGCAGCTCAGCACGCAGCCTCTTGTTCTCCTCATCCAGCTTGGCTTCTTTCTTCTGCATGGAGGCGATCTCATTGTTCTTGCTGACCCTGAAGATCTCGTAGTCTTTTCTGAGGCGCTCATACTCTGCCGCATACTCCAGTTCCACCGATCCGGTGGATTTAAAGCTGGCACCGATGACACGAGGCCCGCGACGGAAGGAGCTCCGCAGCAGACGTGCTTTTGGCTTCACCTCCACTGGTATCTCACATGCCTCCCCTCCCTCACCACCATACGCATCCTCAATCACCTCACCAGGGCTCACCAGAGAGGATGCCGTACCCATTGCAAACGAGATGCCTGTCAGCTAGAACCCTCTTCCAGAATGTACATTGCTAGTTCTGTTGGAAGAAGGAAACAGTGCTAACACTTTTAATCGTTAACTTTAAGTATAATTACGAAATTATATATCAAAACAGTAGAGCAGCAGGGTTGACAGGTCTTGTTTTGTTATGCTTTATTTAAGAAGATATGATGGCCCGGTTTCACAGACAGGGTTTAGATTAAGCCAGTATTAAGGCCTTACTGGTGTGCATCTTGAGACAAAACAATGACACTCCCATATTTTAAGATATTGCTTTGATAAAAGTTGCTATCAGTTAAAAAATATAAATAATGCATTAGTCTGGACTAAGTTTATGCATACATATTTCATATTACAGCAACTGGATATGTTTGGTCTCTGGTTTATGCACTATGCATTCATTTTTAAAACTCTTTTGTTGTCATAGCATTAGAAAACCCATAGTTCTTTCAGCAAGTTAACGTAATGGAAATATTTTCCAAGTACAGTGACACACTTAAAAAAAAGACATGTCATTCATTATACATACTCATAGTGTCTGTCTCAAAATAGAGATTATAATACGATGGAAACATTTATGAGACGTCGTGACGAAGTTATGCAAACAAGACAATATTTAACGATGTGAATTTCCCAATAGGTTAACACGCAGTTTACTACTTTTTCGCTACGCTGACATTAAGATCAATCACATGCTCGACTTTTATTGACTGCATATTTCAAAAAATAAAGCTTAAACATCACCTTAAAACTGCGGTCTTGAACCCTGCGGTCATCCTGGAGACGACAGGCGGGACGAACCCCAACAGAGTGAAGAAAAATACTCCACCCAGCCGAGAGGATGAAGGAGATCCAGGACGACAAAACTGATATCGATCTTAAGACCCGAAATGTATATCGACAAGTATCAGTATCGTGCTCATAAACTCTGATGGCATATCAGGCAAAAAGGTAAACAAATCATACAGATGCACACGTTTTTTCCCCACTGTCTTCCTGACAACCGCGTTACTAGGCACGCCTTCTTCTACGGGTCCACAATGTGACCAAAAAGTGAACCCGAAGCATTTTCGTTAAAGGGATAATTCACCATAATTTACTCAAATTCCAAACCTGTATGAATTTCTTTCTTCTGCTGAACACAAAACATGATATTTTTTTAAAACATGGGAAACCAAACACCAATTGACACCTGTGCAATTTTCATGCTGTCTAATCAGTATCTTGATATGCCACACCTGTGAGGTGGATGGATTATCTCGGCAAAGGAGAAGCTCACTAACACAGATTTGTGAACAATATTTGAGAGAAATAGGCTTTTTGTGTACATAGAAAAAGTCTTAGATCTTTGAGTTCAGCTCATGAAAAATGGGGGCAAAAACAAGTGTTGCGTTTGTTTCAGTGTACTTGAAGAGTTTTTCACATTCTTTACACCAAAAAATTACATACTGTCATTGCTAAAATATTAGCTTTGAAGCAGCTGTATTTTTATAAACCCACAAGTTACTAAATATCCAATGGCAACAGCTCACTTATGTATCCCCAAAAGTTCTGTCACTCTCCTGAGTTTAGTTTTAAGACTTGAAATGCATTTTAAAGGGGACTTGTTAGCCTATACCCCTTTTTACAATATGTAAAATCAGTCTCAGGTGTACCCATAATGTATCTATGAAGTTTCCGCTCAATATACCACACAGATCTTATTATATCATGTTGTAAATGCCCATTTTTGAGTGGAAGGAAAAGCATGCCATTTTCATGCATGTATCTTTAAATGCAAATGAGCTGCTGCACCTTATCCCTCTTTCCAGAAGAGGGCGGAGCCTGTACATCTCTGCCAAAAACTAAAACATCTGTTTGGTTTCGATTATCATCTCTATCGTGGTCACACTCACATAACATTGCAGTTAAAACCACATCAGTCTAAACTTCTGATATATGGGTTTCTGAGAGCACACACCTGAAGCACGCGAACTGAAAGCTGGATGTCAGACAGCTAGGGTTACCAACTTCTGGAAAAGGAAATAAGGTACAATCGTGGTTCTTTATAGGAAAATAAGGGACAGAATAAGGGACACTCAAAATATGTGTACTGTACCACACAGTGCATGTCATTTCAGTATCTGCAGTTAAGTGTGTATAAAGGTTCTTAGACAAACACATTTGGGTCATTCTGTGTCAAAATCAACCACATTTCAGAAACTGTCCCAGCTCATATTTTTGATTTAGTTAATTTTGTTTCTTTTTTTAAATATATATTTTCTTTTTTTATTATGCAAACAGACAAGTACAATATTTACAAAAGAGAAATTAGATGAAAATTACATAGACCAACAAAACATACATAAGGGCCAGTACGATTTGGGTATATGTGTGTGTGTGTGTGTGTGTGTGTGTGTGTGTGTGTGTGTGTGTGTGTGTGTGTGTGTGTGTGTGTGTGTGTGTGTGTGTGTGTGTGTGTGTGTGTGTGTGTGTAACTGTAAGTGTAACTGGGTGTGGGAGTGGAAATATATGAATAAAGGAGCATGTAGGGAAGTACAACAAACGTAACCAGAGTAAAAATAAAATAAAATAAAAAATAATAAATAATAATTTTAATCACAATAATAGTGATGAAGATATTAATAGTACCCCCCCTCCCCCCAAAAAAACATTGAAAAATGGGGTATGAGGAAGGTGACAACAGCAAAAGTAATAGCAATATTAATAATAATAGTAATAATAATAACAACAATAATAATAATGATAAATCAAATTAATAAGGAATGACAAATAGTAACAAGAACTGCAAGCAGTTGTACGGGGCCAAGTTGTACAGTATTTTTCACTTAAAATGTTGAACTAATGTTGTTGCAACCATGAATACATGAAAATGCATATTTTTTCAATTAAAGAGAACTAGATTAGTATATGGGTTGCTTTTGGTGCTTGAGACTTTATTGGTTATTTTGTGTTTCAATAATGATAATTATTCAAATTTTTACATAACAACAACAAACTACATTCCGTATGGCTTTCATATGGAACGCTTCATTGATGCCTTAAATACGGGACGATTCCGTATTATACGGAACGGTTGGCAACCCTACAGACAGCGGATTCCATGAGTATTAAACTAAATTCTCTTTCACGTCTTATTGCGCTTAAACTGTCACACACGCACATGCTTACGTCAAAAACACGCTACGTTCACATAAACACAGTCGGTTATGTCTGTGAACGTAAACAGCAAGTAAAGAAATCCCATGTGTATATTGGATCTGTGTATTAACAGTAGCATAATATACAGTACCTACTGCTATACACTCAAAAAAATAACTTTCAGTGTTGTTAGTTGCACTCAAATCATCCTTGTTCACATTACTTAAAAAACTCATGTAACTAAATTTACAAAATTTACTTAGATTTACTGAATTGTTTCTACTAAAAATTAGTATTGTCAGCTTTACTTAATAAGTTTGTTCGGTCAACTTAACATTGCTGAGTGAAACGAACAAATTGGGCAGTGGATCTGTAGTTCCCAGCATGCTTTGCAAGGGACTGCATTAGGAGAGTAAATTTAGGGATTAAAGTGTTATTTAATCTTTTTCAGTAAAGGGAAAGATGTTGTTAGTTTATGTTAGTGTTATGTGCAGTTATGTTGGACATTTAGAGGAGATTTTGTAATTTTGTGGTTATCATTATGCAAAAGAGTGGTGCCTGTGTTTAGTGTGTGGCCACGCATACGCTCAATTACTTTCTGTTCTCAATTAAGTTAT
Organism: Gobio gobio; assembly: GCF_949357685.1. NCBI lineage: Eukaryota > Metazoa > Chordata > Actinopteri > Cypriniformes > Gobionidae > Gobio > Gobio gobio. The sequence continues at coordinate 19,232,272 of NC_137119.1, forward strand.
TTTAGAATTTTATTTAGAAAAATATGCTGCTTGTTATATTTTATAGTTTTCCACTTACACTTGTAGAGCAAGTAGTTAATTTAATAAGGTTAATTAAATCAATAAATGTGATCACCTAACATAAACTTTTATAAATTTAACTTAACATTATTAAGTAAACTGCACATATAAACATTATGTAACAGTGACAAATTCAAACGGTTTTTATTTACTTAAAGAAATTTTGTCAGCTTTACTTGACTCTCTTTTGTTCATATAACTAAATTAAGCTATTTGTAAAAATGACTCAATATAGTTGTGTGGAACCACTTGACACTGCTTTTTTAAGTAAATTCAACAAATTATTTTTTTGAGTGTATATGCTGTTAAAGATAAATCAAACAACAAAATAAAAACAGAAAATCACTCACTGCTCTTGATTGAACTTTATTAGCTTTAATAAAAATACATTTCTTACTTGAATGCTGCAGTTAAATGCTCTGATGAGGAGATAAACATGGCGGACTGTGTACTGCTCATTAATTTCTATGCAAATAGGGCAGAATCCGTCAGCAGTCGTGGGCGGGGCCTGTGCAGTGTTACATCACATTGCATAGAAACTGCAGTGCAAATGGCTTGTTCTGAGATATTGCTTATGATTTAAGGGGATTAAAAAAGGAGTGGGTGGATTTTTACCATTAGGGTGGTTTTGTACACAAACTGTCAACACACATGTATATTCAAACACCATGTAAAAGTGAATTTTGCCTAACAGGTCCCCTTTAAACAACTAAGGCATTAATGTTAGTATACATTTTGATCATTTTATTTCTTATCTGGAAAGGAAAAACCTTTTTTGTTTGTGGTTTACAAATATTTCGCGACACATATTTTGTTTTTTTTAAAGCGTAAACACATTGGCAGCGCTGTTAATGCCATACAGAAGATGAAAGTGGTGTTTCAGTGTGCCTATATATGCGAATGAAATATTTAAGCCATAAAAAAGGATATCGAGCTGTCATTTTTTTAAAAAAAAGCAGAGAAGAGCCATCTTTTACTTTCCGCCTTTCCAAATTGGAAATAAAATGGTCAAAATGTACAAGGAACAATCAACCATGCAATTTTAAAATTCTAATACAATTATATAATAATGACATCAGAGAACCAAACAATGTGCAACAATTGTGTTTAAATATGTTTGTCAGGACATTGAAAGAAGTGAGATTTTGAAAGAATATTTTATTCAGATCTGAACATCTAAAAGTAGCTACATTCAAAAATGATATAGGATCAATTATAGATAAAATATTGATAAAATGCATAAAATATTATTAATAAAAATATTGATAAATTATATCAAATTAAATAAACACAAAGATAGCCTTGTCATATGTGTGTGTCATACGAGATACTGTCATCTTGTAATCTGGAAATGGGATGTACAATGGGATGGGAGGTTTCTGAATGATTGTGGTCATGAACCTCAACTATTACCAGACATACTTTTTCCACTTCTACTTTCACTTTAAAAATTTGTTTTACAGAAACTGTGTTTCGTTATGCCTTAACAGCTGACAAGATTTTGTGGCCTTTCTTGATCATGCGGTGGATTGCTCCTCGTTGACGTTTTTACCACAGAGCTGCAGAAGGGTCTGTTGGTAATTTCTAGCCAGAAAGAAGTACATGACAGGATCCAACACGCCACTCACGCATGTTAAAGCAGAGGTGATTCGATTTCCCAAATACAGCATTTGTCTTTTGGATTCTGACCTTGACATGTCATCATGCTGTATGATAAAGACAAATCGGTGGATATGATAGGGCACAAATGCAATCAAAAAGTTAACCACTGTAAGTACGATCATTCTCATTGCTTTACGCTGAGTAGGCGTCCTTTCTTGAAAAGTCATTTGCCTAACTTTCCAAAATATGAGAATGTAAGAAACACTCAGGGTGACCAGAGGTATCATGAATGCAATAGCAGTGGAGACCACCGCGCTGGTGGGATTGGAGGACTTCTCTATGTACAGATGTTCGCACACTGTAACATTCTGCCAATGTCTAGTCGCTGCGTTTTTGGAGAACAGGACAGGCACCATGGAAATGGTCGCCATGACCCACAGGACCGCACAGACCACTATGGCATTCTTGGTCTTTCTCAGATTCAGAGTTTTGTGTGGCAAGACGCAAGCCAACAGACGGTCTACACTAATGCAGGTCATAAAGTACATGCTACAGTAGAGGTTGACGAAGAACAGGAAACCCACCACGCGACAGGCCCCTTCACCAAGAGGCCAGTGACCATCTGACATGTGGTAGATCATTCGCATGGGGAGCACCAAGACATAAGACATGTCCGCTATCGCCAGATGCTTCAGAAACACTTTGGAAGGGGTGTTGTTGGTGTTGTTGTGGCAGAACACCCAAAGAGCCAAGGCATTGCTGGGGACTGAGAGGATGAAGATGACAACGTAGAAGGCTGCGAACAGGATGTTCTCCACATGAGAGCTGAGGTAAATCCCCTCCACAGTGTGATTTGACATATTGCAAGTCTATACTTTGTGAATGATCTGCTGTTTTGAGAACGGAAATAGTCAGAATAAGTATCAGACAGTTAGGTTTTAGCAATATTATTTCCCCCCCGGACAGCACACCAAATACACATTTAAATTTACTCTCCATAAATTATTTGTAAGTGTGAACTCGTGAACCTTAATGTTATGAAGCAACCAGAATACTTTTTGTGCACAAAAACAAAAATAACGTCTTTATTCAAACATTTCGTTCTAGTCTGTGTCAGACTCCTGCTGTTGACATTGTAAATAAGCAGAGGTGGACAGTAGTGAAGTATTTTTACTTTCTACTCAAGTATATGTATACTTTATCAGTGTTTTTCTTTGGAAAACTAAGAGCAATATCACACTTTTTACTGCACTACGTTTCATAAATATTATTTATTCTACCTTTAATACTTAATTACATTAAAAATGTATATTTTTTCTTACTTCTACTCAAGTAAAACTTTGAATTACTTTTACTAGAGTAAAAATAAGAAAGTACTACATTTTTAATTAAGTATTAAATTATATTCATTATGAAACATAAGCCGCAGGAACTTTCCCCAGGAACTAGGAACTTTGGGGTGGTACTCGGTGTGTTTCAACCGCAGGAACCAGGGTCTAAATGAAGTTCCGGGTAAATATTTCCCCCTCCAAATGGCCCTGATCCCGGGGTAGTACTTTTTCAAAGTTCGGGAACTTTCGGGGGTGGGACTTGGGTGCTGAACATGCTGATTGGTTGAGCTCACGCAGTATGTTATTTCAACGGGCATTTTTAAAAATCTTTTGTGAGGTTCGTTCGTTCTGCGTTCAGTAAATATCAGTCTTGCTCTTTCTGTCTGATGGCGCGCGTTCGTCTCAGCCATCTCACGGTCAACGTCCGTAATAGCTGATAATAACATACGTTGTCTTATTTTAAATCTAGCTTTACGAGCTTTCAGAATACGCTTTAGTATCAGTGCTCGTCTCTTTTCCACCGTTTTGTTAATGACCTCTTTATTAAAACAATACATAACTACCAAAAGCAGCGCTGCTTGCATCTCCTCGTTATTGATGCAGACAGTGTCGCGCAAAAATTATTACTGTCCGTCTCTGACTGGGAGGAGCAGCCGCGCGCAGTCCTACATCACCGGACTAATTTGCCTAATCTTCCCCGTACTTTAGACCGCAGTGGAAACGCAGACAGTAGCAGATCTGGGGGGAAAAAAGTTCCTGTAAAAAAAGTTCCTGATACAAATTGTTCCGGGTAATTTCGGTGGAAACGGGGTATAGTGCAGTAAAAAGTACAATATTGTGCTTTGGAATGTTGTGAAGTAAAAGTTTTCCAAAGAAAAACACTGATAAAGTACAGACACTTGAAAAATGGACTTGAGCAGAGTAAAAATACTTCACTACTGTCCGCCTCTGGTAAATAGTGCAGCGCTTTCGAGTTCTACAGCAGCTGATGCTGTTCATGTGAGCACGTGTGATGATGACGCAGGACGTAAACTACGTAGGAGACTGAATAAAGTTGTTATTTTTGTTTGTTTTTGCCTACAAAAAGTATTCTCGTTGCTTCATAAAATTAAGGTTGAACACATCAACTATTTTAACAATGTCTTTCCTACCTTTTTGAGCCTTGAAAGTGTTAATTGCTGTCTATGAAAACTCTCGGTTTTCATCAAAAATATCTTAATTTGTGTTCCGAAGATGAACGAAGGTCTTACGGCTTTGGAACGACATGAGGGTGAGTAATGACAGAATTTTCATTTTTTGGGTGAACTATCCCTTTAAAAGATCCATTATATATATAAGATCCATTATATATACATATTATATAACTTATAAATCTACGATAATACTGCATTATTATTATTATTATTTTAAAACAGCCTAAATAGCAAGATACAACAATATCTCAGAGCATTTTTGAGTAATAAGGTTTGTGCATACATATATATAAATTGGAAATAACATACACTGAACTTCAAGTCAACAAATATTCAGTAAGGTAAATGTTAAAATCAATAATTATAATAATAATAAAAAAAAGTAAATGTCAAAGTACTTACTAGAAGGTTTAGAGACTTCCTCAGCAGCCAGCACATAATGATAAACACCTCGTTTGGCAATTGACTAACTCGGCTGAATGTTGTCTGCATGTGCTCATATCTGTTTCCTCATTTAGTCAAATAGGCTTTGACTTCTCGTAGGAGGTATCACACAAAAAAATGACATGCACAGACGTGAACTCCTTTAAAATAGAATCAGCCCTTTTAGAAAATCCCCATTAACACACATCACCCTCTACTGGTCTCTTTACCTGCTGTAGCCTATGTGATGATTGTAACTTCATAACTTACACTTCATAAGACAAACCTGGCATAGTTCACATTTACAGTAAAGTTGAATTTATGTGTGTGTAAAAAAAAGCTACAGTAGTTTGGACATGCCTACAGTATACACTCACCAAAAGGATTATTAGGATCACCATACTAATACTGTGTTTGACCACCTTTCGCCTTCAGAACTGCCTTAATTCTACGTGGCATTGATTCAACAAGGTGCTGAAAGCATACTTTAGAAATGTTGGCCCATATGATAGGATAGCATCTTGCAGTTGATGGAGATTTGTGGGATGCACATCCAGGGCACAAAGCTCCCGTTCCATCACATCCCAAAGATGCTCTATTGGGTTGAGATCTGGTGACTATGGGGGCCATTTTAGTACAGTGAACTCATTGTCATGTTCAAGAAACCAATTTGAAATGATTGGAGCTTTGTGACATGGTGCATTATCCTGCTGGAAGTAGCCATCAGAGGATGGGTACATGGTGGTCATAAAGGGATGGACATGGTCAGAAACAATGCTCAGGTAGGCCGTGGCATTTAAATGATGCCTAATTGGCACTAAGGGGCCTAAAGTGTGCCAAGAAAACATCCCCCACACCATTACACCACCAACACCAGCCTACACAGTGGTAACAAGGCATGATGGATCCATGTTCTCATTCTGTTTAGGCCAAATTCTGACTCTACCATCTGAATGTTTCAACAGAAATCGAGACTCATCAGACCAGGCAACATTTTTCCAGTCTTCAACTGTCCAATTTTGGTGAGCTCGTGCAAATTGTAGCCTCTTTTTCCTATTTGTAGTGGAGATGAGTGGTACCCGGTGGGGTCTTCTGCTGTTGTAGCCCATCCGCCTCAAGGTTGTGCGTCTTGTGGCCTCACAAATGCTTTGTTGCATACCTCGGTTGTAACGAGTCAAAGTTGCTCTTCTATCAGCTTGAATCAGTCGGCCCATTCTCTTCTGACCTCTAGCATCAACAAGGCATATTCGCCTACAGGACTGCCGCATACTGGATGTTTTTCCCTTTTCACACCATTCTTTGTAAACCCTAGAAATGGTTGTGCGTGAAAATCCCAGTAACTGAGCAGATTGTGAAATACTCAGACCGGCCCGTCTGGCACCAACAACCATGCCACGCTCAAAATTGCTTAAATCACCTTTCTTTCCCATTCTGACATTCAGTTTGGAGTTCAGGAGATTGTCTTGACCAGGACCACACCCCTAAATGCATTGAAGCAACTGCCATGTGATTGGTTGATTAGATAATTGCATTAATGAGAAATTGAACAGGTGTTCCTAATAATCGTTTAGGTGAGTGTATGTACTAAACATTATAACAGTAATGTCATTGTAACTATAAATGAACACAAATGGAAGCATTAGGATTTTACAGATATTTAAAACAAATCATTTGTGCAATATTTCTGCACACATTACATCCATTCAGTGAAATGTGTCCAAATGTACAGTTCACAACATGTGTACTTTACAAGAATGTCACTAGAATGTCATTACTATGAAAGGGTAAAAGACAATATATGTGATAAAAAAACCCAAGTCACCTGAACTATGTCAAAATGTTTAATAGAAGGAAGTTCTGTTCTGAAGTGGAGAAACCATAGCCGAGAGGCCATGTAAACGACAAGCATGCAGAACTTTATTGTTTTAATACCTACACTCTTTTGCACAGATTGTTTCTGCAATTAAAGCTATACAAAACCAAAGAAAACATATTTATTTACAAAATCTGTCTGTGCAAGCATGATTTTCTTCTATTACATTCTCTCGCTCTACAATTTTGTATAGGCATGCATAGAAATAAACTTTGGTACAATATGTTAACAAAACTAAAGACAATCTCTGAAATAGAGATGTTACAGTATATACATGTGAAGTAGAGAGCAATTTTATCAATCACTACAATTTTTAGTTTACATTTAGACATCAACACTCATTAATTTAAGAGCCATAGACTGCATGGGTAAATCAAGGATTTTTTGACATGGGTAGGTTAAGCCAGGTATAACCTATCCTAAATGTACAATAGTGTCTAACACAGTATGTATAGTCATTTGTAAGGATGTAAATTACAAACTTTGGCAAGTAGGCACAACTACTGAATAGACAGACAACTGTTCATTGAAAAACTGTTGTCAATTTATAACAATAAATCTTAAAGACATTGGCAGTGCATGTAAGAAAGACAAAAAAGAACTGACAATGTTTGAAATTTTGTGTTAATGGTTAGTATACTTACAGTACTTTATCACTTATTATGGCTACAACCAATGTCTGTCAATTTATTTAAAAATGCAAAATGCAAATAATCTACAATCATTTAGAGAATGCTAATAACCAAAACATTGTTTACATAATTTTTATTACGTTAACTTTAATACTTAGTATTAGCCTCTCTTCAACTTGTATGAAAAATAAATATTCTTTTCAAATGAAGTGCTCTGTAAAATCCTTGATCAAGAGCCTGCTCTCTGCAATTAAACTTTTTACTTTTTAAAATAAAACTTCTTTTTACATGTTTATGATTAGCAGAGATTCAAGTTTAAAACACTGAATAATGGAGGATGGCCATTCAATTGAACATAGAAAATAATAACATGCAATAGCCAAAGTCATGCCAGAACAAAGTTCACTTTGATGTAACAATATTATCTGTTCAGACAAATAAAATCACAAAAACAACTCAAAAAGTGAATCGAAAGTAAATCAGGAGTGACTCCACCTCATTAAGAGATAAACAAATGGTTGCAAAGCAGCAAAGCAATTTACGCAGCATCCTTAGCCACAGTTACTGTTGGGATAGCTGATTTACCGGCACTCCCATTGTGCGGCCGACTGTAGCTGGTGAAGCTGGGTGTGTGAATGGTACGGATACTCTTCGCACTCTGACTCAACATAGTCGGGGACAAAGGGGAGTGGGAACAGGAAGAGGAAGAAGAGGTGGAAGGTCGACCATTTTGTGTCTGCATGGGAATAGAGAGGCCTTTAGTGCTGTGAGTGGGAGGGGCAAATTTTAAAGAACCATTAGAAAGGGAGGGGATATGAGATGAGGGGGTGGAACTGGATCGAGGAGGAGGGATAGAAGATTTGCTAGCGGGAAGGGAGGAAGATAAAGGAGAAGAATTAACAATATTAGTAGAATCAGACTGGGACAAGCCTTTTCCCGTACTAGAGGGAAAAGCAGGAATTTTAGAAGCAGGCACAGTAGGAGAAGTGGATTTGGGATCTCCTCCAGATCTTTTAGCACTTCCATTAGCCTGCGAACAAAGATGCCAAAACACACTGATTGTCAACAAAGGGATCTTGACTAAAATACGCAAAATTTCTAAGCATATTTAAAATCATACTACTGGGATCTACAGTTAATCACAACAGATTATCAAAGACACAGAAGCTACATATGTAAATGAAAGTACTAAAGGCACACACACTGGCACTGTCTACAAGGTGAGAAAACAGCAAAATATCACTTTAAGTAGACTGTCAGATGGAAAGGAGAGGGAAGATGAAAGATGGTAGGATTATGAGTTTTAGAGTGAGTAATGCGCAGTGTAAATGCAACCAACCAGTACTCAAGACCATAAGAGACTCCAGGAGGAATAGAGGAGGTACAATTTGGAAAGGCATCCATGGGATAAATGGGACAGAGTGGATCTGTGGACCGTGGACCGTGGGCAGTGGGGCCAGGGTTTGGGGATTCCTCCGAGAGGTAAACAGGGAAAGGGTCCAAACATGGGTTAAGTAGAGAAGCATCCTGACTTGCAGGGGAATTGTCACAGGCATTGGAGTGTGTAAGGGTTAGATGTCAGTGTTTTTAGTTAAAGAGACCCTAGTCTAAGCATCCAACGTGTTAGGTAAGCAGTGGCTGTAGTGTTTTTATATCTTTCTTTCACTATTGTAAAATTAGTTTGTCTTCTAAAGCAACCAAAGCCACAAGCAAAGCAAACATGCAGAAGCATTTGATTGTATTAGGAGATAACAGTCATTTGCCTTCGGTCACAGCCATTCAAAAAATGTAGCAGAAGAAAACGTCAACAGTTCAAAGACAGCTTTCAGCACTGGGCCTTTCGCCAAAGAACAGTTTGTTTGGTCTCATCAGGTTCTTTGTTAGTTCCTTTCCTTCTCAATATATACCCTGCAAGAACTAACTTTCCTCTCTAGTCTATGCCTAGGTGTGTGCATCTTTCTGACTGGACGAGTTGTCCTATAATAAGACTACCTGGCGAAATTGCCTCTGAGAGTCCTGTAGCTTTTGCGGTTTTGTTGCCCTCTCTTTGTCTGAGGTGCCTGGTTGCTGCCGCGCCTTGGCAGAAACAGGCACCGGCATCCGACTAGTAGGTGAGACCACGCTGGCATTCTGCAAAAAAAGATTTAAACCAAACAAAAGAGAAAAGGGATAAAAAGAAAGAAACAAAAAATGAGAGCCATATTTCACCGGGGTTTTAAACTAAATCACAGCAAGACAACGCTTGCACAACACATCTGTGGACACTGTAGAGTATGTATACCAGAATAGAAGTGAGGAGGCATGCAAACCAGCCCAGAATACCAACAAAGTTTCTTTGAGGACTGCCTTAGAACCCACAAAAAGGAACCAGAAACAATGTGAGACTGTGGTTCTAAGACTATGAAAGTTGTTTGCTACTTTAACCCAAGATTAGAGCACCATCAGTGAACATAAAAAGGCCTATCCATGAAACACTACGCCAGAAATAAACAAACCATATTTATAAAAAATATGTGAAGGTGTTAAAAAGTTCAGATCCCAGAGTTGGTAGCCTCCACCACAGGAGAAGCTAAGGATCTGTAGAAGTCACCGGATAGAATTGAACTGTTATGAGCAAGAGGAGAGGGACAGATCCATAGTCTTTGTTAAGGTAGTAGGAGCTAAAGAGAGACCTGCTGGGTGGGAACTGGTGTGACTGAGACCCCTGTAGTTGGTATGATGGCAGGCCGAGGAAGGAGCTGTGGTTTGGTCTTTTTTCGGAGGCCAGGACCTTTACCGGCAGAAGTTGGCCTAGGAACTAAGGTTTTGGGAGAAAGTCCTTTCTCTGAGTGCCCTGAACTCTCTCCAAACTTGTTGTCCTGAGTTTCAGGGTTCACCAAGCTTTCTGGGTCTTCCGGAGACTTCGGGCCCATTTCGCAAATTGTGCTTTCGAGCTGCTTTATTGTTTGCTCTAAACTGTCAAGGGTTTTGTAGGTACTCTTACGAATCTGGTCAGTTCGTCCAATAGGTTCCTGTGGATTTGATTTTGAGGACTCTGTTTTTGAGCAAGCAATTTCAAACCTCTTGGTCTCTTTTTGTTGTCTGACAGTTCCGTCTGGTTCTTCCTCATCCTCATAGACGACAACCTGCAAAGTTTTTTTGCCCGTTTTACTTCCAGCGCGAATGGCTTGTGTTAACGCTGCAAACTGTTTCTTGGGGAACTTAAACTTGAACTTCTTCTTTCCATCTTGCTTTGCATCACTGTTTACATCTACTAATGCCCCTCCCTCAGATAAAGATGAGGAGTTCATGACTTGACCATCTGCAGAAGAATGTGAACCAGTAACTTTTTCAGAATCTCTACCATCTCCATTCGGTTTGACCTGCGCTCCTCTAGTCAATTCTTCTTCCTCGGTTTCCTCATTCTCCTCATCTATTCTTTCTTCTGCAAGCATACGCTCTAGCTCCTCCTCGCATTCAAAGACGGTAGAGAGGCGTTTGTAAGCTGAGTGGATGTCCATTGGCTCATCAAATATGATAATAACGGGCTTTTTACTGGAGTTGACAGCACCAGGGGGACCATTGGTATTGGCATTACCTCCTGATGCTGAGCCACTGTCAGATGCACTTGGTCGTTTGCTGCCAACAGTTACCGTCTGCACACTACCTTTCTTGGCATCGACCAGCTGATGGTACTCTCCAGTGGAGAGGGCTTGTACCTTGGTGTTCGTGATCATGAAGGCAAAGTTATCAGGAGGAGGCGGAGGTGGCTCTTCTCCTGGCAGATCAGGACTGAGAAAGGCCTCATCATTTTCCTCCATTTCCTCAAATTTCTTTTCCTTCGCCTTGGATGAACCAAACAGAAGCTTCTGATTTGCTAAATCCGGCCCAACTGGAATTGCTTTAGAAAGAATGTGTTCGGTGTCTCCAAAGGAGACTGGTGAGCAAATTGCTGTTGGAGACTCTATCCTCTCCTCTATGCTAACCTGCACTTGAGCAGCCTTAACCACATGAACTTTCCCTTCGGTTGGGCTGCCTGGAACTTCTTCCAATGGAGAGGGTGGATTTGAATTCAACGAGGCTGAACGAAACAGCTGATTTTGGTGCAGAGAGCTAGAAGAGCTGGCTGGGCTGCTACTTTTGAGGGCACCAAATTTGTTAGTCGATACCTGCAGCTGGCTTTGAGATTGGTCAGAAGCATTGACATGTGACACCTGTGATGGGGGAGACTGTGATGCATCTCTACGCTCTGTTGATTCCTCTGACACTGATGAAGTCCCCTTGGAGATTTGAGCTGTGACATAGTAGATGACCTTAAAAGGTCAAATGTCAGAGAAAAAAAAAAGAAATTTCCATTAGTTAAGTTTGTTATGAATCCTATCTGGAATTAATGATATACTCTACAATTGGTTTGGCCATTACTGGGGCTTCATGAGGTTTCACAGAACACTATTGCAGGGACACACCCTTTGGAGTAACCTGAGAGGGAAGCTAATCACTATTTTGGTAATAGGGGATCTATTATGTAATGACTGATTGTCACTAAGACTTTTTTCAGAGCTCATACTATCATTGCATGATCTTATCATACATTTCTTGTAGGAGTTTACAATAAGTCTATGACAAGTATGCCATTATGATAATAAACACTGCCGCTCACCCCAGGACTCTGACGAATTGTATTGTTGCCATTCTCGTCTGTGTCAGGATTCTTGTCATCTCTGTTTTCTGTATTCTGTGGTTTGTGGGGAACAACATCACTTCACAAAGAAACAATCTCAGTCTACAAGCTATTCTAAGACCACTGAAGAACTTTAGGCTGCTTTTGACGAAACACGTTCTTGGATCATACATTCTATTATATCAAAAATGTCTAACCGTAATGATTCCAATAATATGTTACAACTGGAAATACAGACCATTTCTCTTCTCTATATTAATGTTAGACATATTTTTTAAATATGCAATGCATTGGATTAATAATTTAATAACAGATCATAATTTGGAGCTAGACCTAAGGCATTTGTTAACTAATCTGAATAAGCAGCCCAAAATTGAAATTTACGAAAACAATGAAAACTTAATTTTAGAGTTGTAATACATGTACCAACACTGTTTCCAACTTTTCCCAAAACTTTTCCCCCCCAAATAAAGTATGCTGAATACAATTTTGAGATTAAAAGGTTGTATTTCAGTAATGTCACCTTTAAATAAGACTGCACCATTTTTAAAGGTGAGAAAATACTGTCTGTGAAGAGGTGCAACGAAGGTAAAGAGAGAAAAAGTGAGATTGAAAATCCATCAAATAAGTAAGGAGGCGTATAGTAGCAGGCATGCAGCAAAGTGAGAAGATCAAAGAACAAATTCTGAACTCCAGACTGCTAGCTGAAAGTATCCTCTAAAATCCTCACGAATAAACCAAGTCTAAGCTACATTCTACAGATGCATATGGTTTGGACCCTTTCTAAAGAGAAAACTAGTTGGCCACTTAAAAGTAGGTCCTGATAATTTCCCATAAATCTGCTAAATAACATTTTGGCCAGGACAATTTGTTAATGTTAGACCTCATTAGATAACTCAAGCTGCACGAGTACATTATAAATGATAATGTTTAAAAAACATGAAGCTTTTGGATATTGAGTTGTGTACTGAGATCACATACCTTTTACAATGAATGTAAAAAAAAAGAAAGAAAAGAAAACACACACACACAACACCCTTTGACAGCAGAGCGTCGAAAATCTAGTTTATTGATTGGATGACTCAGAGCACACAAAGCCAATCATTTTTGTTTCCCCTTTTGGCTCAAACTACATCACTACAATCAGCACAGGTCATGAGTTCAGTTGAAATAAAAGGAAAGGAACAGAATTTAAACTTAAAGAACAGTGAGAACATTTTTGGTGTCAGATACCCATCACAAGAGTGTACAGAGGATGTTAGCAAAGGGTAAGAAAGCCAAACAAGCATTGTAAAGAACAGCCATCAGGGACAAGCGGCTGGTACAGGCAGGCAGTTGGAGGGTCTACTAAAGGACATCATATCCTTTACCTTCTTATCTTTAAGGGTCAGTAAGACCCCAGGTCTTAGCTCTCTGATCTGTGGCTCTACCAAACCCTTGAGCCCTACCTCCTTAATAGAGCACTTCTGGAAAACCTGAGAAGAAGAATTTGTGAGGAAGGGGGTTAAAGGTAAAAATCTGCCTATTATTAAATTGGCCAAACCTGTTCAAGATTACTGTACAATTGAATGGAAATTATCTACAGTGGGTTTTATCTAATTATTATCTGCCTGTATATATATATATATATATATATATATATATATATATATATATATATATATATATATATATATATATATATATATATATATATAATTAAAAAAATACATTTCTTTTTAATTAGACATAATTTAAATATATGTTTAATTGTACTATATTTTTTATATATTTGTTTACATTCTGATTACATTACCATGCACTTTCTATTCTATTAAAATGTATGTCTACTAATAATGGAAATTATTCTGTCTATGCAAACAATGGTGTATATATATTTTTAGGTTGTGTATCTACAGAATTGTGGGGAACAGAAGCGAGTCTAGTGCAAGGAAATGAAACTGCCACCGAATGAGCCACAGGGCACACACCAAAGCATCTTAACACCCACACCAAGCAATTTCACACCCAAGACATTTTAAAATCGAAACACTTATTATTAGTCGGTGAGCATGTACATGTATTAATGTTTATAAACAATAATGACATTATGTTATGCTTGCTGCAGGTCTGTGCATCTGTATGTATGTTTGAGTTTCTGCGTGTATCTCACCTGTAGCTCTGCCATAATCTTGTCTCCCTCATCCTCTTCCTCAGTGATAGCCGAAGCAGCGATAGGTGGAGGAGTGATGGGTTTGCACTTCGCCTCTGGAGGGGTCTTTGGTTCAGACTGAGACGCTGTATTGTTGGACTCCTCTTCACCCTCCTACAAAGAATTTCAACAAATGATATTAATAATTTTTTAAAATATAATCAACATTTTATTTAATTATATTTATATATGAATTATTTTTTTTAAATATAATACAAAATTGTAATTGTATTTAATATTATTATTTGTCATAACTCTCCCCACCAGCGTACAAAAAAAAAAAGTTGCCAGCCACCGCCTTGTCTTTTAGATTGAACATTGGTCTGGGGAGTCTGCTCTGCATTTTCTACTGCACAAAAGGCATGATCAACAGCATAGTTCAAATGACTCTGTACGCAATTGGATAATCCTTCAGCCAATCAGACCACAAGAGGCGTGATCAACTCTATCTAGCTTCTCTATCCGTCATTGTGTTAAACCCGCCATAGCGCGTCAGGTGGATAAGCCGGTTTGTGATTGGTCCCCGCAAATTTGTAACAGAAGCAGGATAAAAATATGTGGCCGATTCTCACGAAACCATTAAAACACCACGGCACTAATGATTTTAAATATAAAATGTGTAATATAGTAATATTAAAAAGCATCAGAATAAAGACAATATTGATCTCTACCTTGCACAATGTGTGATTTCAACATAAGCAATGTGTCCGGCTGTGTTTGAACGTGTGTTATGTTGTAATTTAAACAAATTAACATAAAAATATTTTGTTTTACTAGATTATATCAGATGGCAGAAAAATTATTTTACTGAATATTCATGTATAATAATAATGAAGAAAAATTTGAAAAATTTGAAAAATTATGTTTCCATGCCTGATGTTCTCATCCTCCGCAACACTTTTTGAGGACTGTTTAAGCGCACATACAGAATTTAAATAAAGTTTGATTTTGAGTGACCGAGCACATGGACCAGTTACTTCAAGATGGCTACCAGGTAAGATCATCTCTTTATATCTCTCCAGTTAAATGTTAAATATCCTCTTGTCATAAAGTTTACTCTGCATTTCGATAATCATTACCGAAACAGGTAGTTTTCTACATTTCGAAAATTGTTAGATTTACAATTTTTTATGAAAATGTGCTTTATTAAAGTCTAATTATATGCACTGAGCTTTTCTGTTGTTAGCAAAACATACTGAGGTACCTCATCCTCCGCAACACCATTCTCATATACCACAACCATTTAATGGCAGTTGCGGTAAAGAGAACTTCTGTTTCGGAAATGAGAATTTAAGCATATTGTTTATTACTTTAAAATATCTCTTATTAATTTAATTACAATTTTAAATTTAATAACTGTTGATATTTTACTTTATGATGTTTCATTGTAGACAGTCAGCAAGTAAGAAAAAAAAAAAGCTTTAGCAAAGGCCAGTTTGACAAAGTTCAGGGAGAAATTATACAGCAACCCAGAACTGCTCGAGGAGTACAGAAGGAAGGAGAGAGAGAGGTTAGGTTTGAAGATGCAGCAGGTGTAATTAGCAAAACACACACACACACACACACACACACACACACACACACACACACACACACACACACACACACACACACACACACACACACACACACACACACACACACACACACACACACACACACACACACACACACACACACACACACACACACACACACACACACACACAGCCCTTTAGCCTATAACAGGCCTTTGGTGCTGGATTGAGTGTATTGTTCATAGTATACTGTGGAAAATTCCACCACACTTGCAGGTTTTGTGACTCTTAAAGTGACAGCAGCCTAATACATTTGCTGCACTCTGTCATTAATATTAACTAAAAACAAACTTCAGTTGTTTAAATTGTTAATAATTTTGTTAAAACAGCTCAAAGCTGTACTAGACACAACACCATCTAGTGAGGAAGATGATCACTTCAGCTTATTCAAGTTATTGAATAATAACAGCCATTCAGGTAAATGTCCCAGCAAAAAAAAAAAATCGCATTTTGTCATATTTATTTTAAAAGTTGACCGAACTTTCAAATATAGAAGTCAACATTAAAAAGACGTACATTTATAGTTAATTTAGTAGGAACAACTTCTGTACAGGTTTCCAGCCTGAGCTGCATGGCGAAATCATTTCAGAACGATGATCAAAACATACATGGAGTAGATCGAGTCTATCAACAACCCTAATGCTTGTACAGTCCTATACCTCGCCCCTGGGTCGACATTTCATTCATTAACAATCAGGCAGTTTTGATTTGATATGCTGTTTAATGTTGATGATCACGATATTTTACATATGCATTTGATTACATATGATATAGCTTGTTTCTGCATGTTCTTCGCATGTGTTTTGATCAGGAGATTCAGTACTCTTTCAGAAGATGTGTAATAGCGTCCCCTACCGTGTAACAGCGAAAACACAGAAAGCCAGAAATTTCCGTCAATGGCGGGGAAAGAGTTAAGACAAAGTAAAAAATAATCTGTCCTGTGAATATATTTGTACCGTAACAGACTCCTTCCTGCTGGTGTAAATGACCTCTCCAGAGCGTGTGGTGGTCATCCCAGTGTTGGTGGCGTAGTTTCGTCGTGGTGGGGGTGGAGGAGGGGACTTGTTGACTTTCTCTGTGGTCTGAAGCTTCACTTTTTCCTGAGACTTACTCTGTCTTTCTAGGTTGGATTTGATGGATAGGCTGGGTTTAAGAGGTCTCTCCAAGGCTGGCTTAACTGGCTTCTCCAGAGGCTTGGGAGGTTTCTCTGGAGCAGTCTTAATAGGTTTCACAGAGTTTGGCTGATTGTCATCTGCAAAAAGAAAAAAATAAGCATAAACATCGCCAAATAGTAGTCTCGAGCACTAACATGTATTTAGGTCTCTTACTTTGTTCTGTTGGGGCGGCTGTAGGTTCATTTTTTTCTAGCACCTCCTCCAGGGAGTCAGGAAGCACTGCAGGAGGAGCAGGGAAGCCCTCAGGTTCGCTGGGAACCTCAAGGTTTGGTATACCTCTCAGCATGTTGGCTTCTGCTTCCTGGAGCATCCGCTCAAACTCCTGCCCATCATAATGACCCATCTTCTGCTTCTTCTCCTCCCATTCTTTCTCTGCAGCCTGAAGATACCAAACAAAATATTAAGTAAACAAGAGAACGCACATTTTCACCCAAAGGCCATGATATACTTCAATTGAAATTGAAGAACTACTGGTGTGACATAATTCCGAACAAAATTAGGGCACATCTAAATTTGTTTAGAGTTTGTTTGTGACTGTGCCTGGTAAACTTTGACGTGAAAATATTCTCTGGTTAATTTCTTCTGTTCATTTTGGTGAGGTTAGATGCAAGTAAAACATGAACACCATGGAAAGCTGTTTTATAGCAAAACTGAAGCTGCTAGCTTTAACGTGATATATTGTATAAAGTGTAATATACTATAAAAACAACGTGACTTGACTGGAGTGCCGAATTTCAGAGCTTGTGCAAACATATCCACATCGCTATGATGCTATTTTGTTATTGAGAGAAAAGCATGCAGCACATATTTACATAATCACCTAAACGGCCCTCGAACAAAATACATTTTGTTGCTTTTCATTTCAATGCACAATACTCACCTCTATTGACACAGCCCTGTTCTTTTTCTTGCTGTGGTTTGCGTGGATCTCCTCAATAAAAAAGTTTGGAGAATGACCTTTACTATGAATGTCATTAGCAGAGACTCCATTACTGCTGTTATTTGGTATTTGTGTCAGCTCAAGTGAAGGTTTTTTGAGCTGTTTGGTAGGTGAAGGTGTAGACTCTCGTCTCTGTGCAGCAGGGGGAATGGGTGAAGGTGCTATTGATTTCTGGGATTGTTGTGAGGCTACAGGAGAGGCCTGGGCATGGTGGATCACCATAGGGCTTGACGTCATAACCTCTGACCTCACTATGGAGCTCTGAGGTATGACCGAGGCAGGCTCAATCGACTCAACGATGGACGATTCTGCTTTTTCAGAGGCAGATGTCGAGGGAACAGGGTCAGAGGGGTTCAGCAGACTATCTGTGGCACACCTAGGGAACAAATAATAGTTGAAACAGAAATCAATTAGGAAAACATTCAGAATAATTTTTATGATTTCTATAATATTTTGAAAGATTAAAAGCAATATTTTTTAAACCTGATTTTCTCTGGTTTTTAAGAACATTGCTCAACATTGATTCAATATTCTGTTTGAACAAACAATGGAAGTCAGTGTATCTGATAGTCCTATTAGTAATAGACATGACTATTATAAGTCTTATACTAGTTATAAAAATATTATATAAAAATAAATATACATTTTAATATTTTAAAAAAATTAAAAAGGAGAAAAAATTACTTTAATTTAATTAAAATGTATAAAATTATATTAAAAAGAAAAAAGAAGAAAACGAAAGTCATAATGTAATTTAATTAAAATATAAACGAAAAAAAAGAAGAAATATTTAAAAAGAAAAAAGAAAGGGAAAAAAGTAGCCTGGATGCCAGCCGAACTTAGCCCCGCCCACAACTTTTGACGGGGAAGTTCGGTCTGGACTTAATCCGTTGTGGAGCAACTATGCCCAAACAGAAGCTGTTCGGACCAATTAAATTGTCAGGGTGGGCTTTAGATGATGATGGACAGATGATAAACAGTAACGTAATCATCCACGTCACCAAAGAGCGCTTGGGTTGAATTCGTTCTAATCCTAAGTGGAGAACTTGTTTGTATATGCATTCACCTTCACTATTTCTCTCAGAAATTATGATTGTGTTGGTAAGTACTCTGTGTATCCTTAAATTCTTTTTTACAACACCGACAAAGATCGTTAAGATTCTACTTCTTCCAGCGTGCGCACAGACAGGGTTGCCAGGTTTTCACAACAAAACCCGCCCAATTGCTATTCAAAACTAGCCCAAAACAAGTCCAATAACTTCCCGGGGGGTAAAAAATGGCGTTTGGGGGGTAAAATGTGTGTTTTTTTGGCAGGGTTGCCTGCTAAAATTCGCATTCCTGGGTCTGAATATCACATAATTGGAGTCTCTTCAACCCGGGAACATGGAAAAACAGCCCACCGGAAAACAACGGACTTGGCAACAATGTGTGCAGTTGAGTTCTGTTGACATTTGACAACTAACATTATGCGTCGCTCCGTTGCTCTGATCGGTTGTAGGTCTTTCCTGGTTCGGTTCAAACATGCCCCATAATCACAGCCCAACTGAGCAGTATCAGACTCATATTCTGACTAGAATTGAGTATGACAACGTCAGGCTAGGAAAAAAATTAATAAGAACAGAATAAAAAAAAAGGGTAGAAAAAAAATTGTCAAAGTAATTTAATTTAAATGACTTTAAGCACTCAAGCTTTTGCCAGATTTTTGCTCAGCAGATGACGAAACAGGTGAAAACCACCCAGAACAGTTTCGCAACCACCTATCAACACCCTAGCAACCACTCAGAACACTTTAGCAACCACATACAAAAACTGTGGCAAAGACCGACAGCACCCTAGCTTTGTGCCGATAAAATTTTCACACACCTTTTCATCTGGAAGTGTAAAAATCTGTTTAGTTTTGCAATTACACACAGCGGCTTTAAGATAAAACACTATTTTCTAGAGTGCTGGTAATTTTCATTACATTTTCGCATTCATAAAACGGCAACAGGCTTGAGTCTGATCAGGTCTGACATGAGGGAGAGAGGAAGTGTCTAGTAGCAGATGCTCCAGACCTCTCCTCTGTCTAAACCTATACAGAGTCTCTGCTCACGCATTATTACTATATGAAGGAGAGATGCAGAACAGAAGCTGCATATACATTTTCATAACACTCTGGCTGGACGAATACGTGGCTAGAATTAGAAGGTGTATAGGTCAATAAAGTTTGTCATAAAGTCTTTTATAAACCGCAATCTTGTTTTATTCACAAGTGAAATGTCTGTCTCAATCGGTTTGTACCTGCGAAGGGTGCCGAGTGTGTCCGTGAGGGTTCGGACTCTCTTCAGCATGCTGTCGAGTTTGTGGGGCTCTTCTTTAAGGAACTTTACGGCCTCCACCTCCACCCTGAGCACTGCTCGCATGCGGGCCTGAAGGGCTGGAAACTCTCCTGCAAGATATTCAAAAAAAGATGCTTTGTTATTAATCTGAGTGTCATCATCAGCCAGGAAACTGCCTGACATTTAAACCTGTTTCTGCATGGGAGGTTTTTCCCTGGAGGTGTGAAATGTGAGTTTATTCTGTATAAAGATTACATTATTGCACTGTAAGCAAGTGACAAACAGTTGTCAAGTGACAAACAGTTTCCGTATTGCATCACAAGTCAAGTCTTGTTGTATCTGTTACCTACAAAGCTGAGATCTTTATTGTGGTCAATCTATCTCAATGCACACCTCTAGGGACACAGCTGGCCCACAGGTTTTGCAGGTTGCATTACTTTAACATGTGCGTGCAGGTCTAACACCTGAGAACATTCAACTTCCTGTAACTAAGGAAGCCACTGAAACATTTTGAACAACAAGAAAACCAAGTCCTTACCACAAATTTCCACCAGTTACTAGGGCTGTAACGATTTGACCAAAAATAAAAACCTTGATTAATTGAACATTTTACCTCGATTACGATTAATGAACGATTATTTTTCTTTTTTGCTTTTTGCTTTACATTTTTTGCCCTCATAAGGTTTTTGAGTAAGTTCCTGATAAGGTTTTTACTGTAAATATTTTCTACTATTAAAGGTGGAATTTTTTTTTTTCTAATGAAAAAGTGCATTTCTTTAAAATACTTGAAGGAAACGGTTTACTTTCAGCAGTTATTGTCTATGGGGCAGATTTCTGCTTGTTGTCCATCTCTATTCTTTATAAAGCTGTGGTTTGTACTTATTTCAAAAGGTATTCAAATATATGCCTATGGTTGAGTTTCTAAGCTACTTTAGTGACTTTACTTTAGTCCCAGGACGGCGTTGACACTGCGTTTCTGCGCTGCTCTCTGCGCGCGATCTTCACGAGAATCTTCACTTCTGTCTGAGTGTTTGTTTGTCACAATATATCAGGCATTAGTTCAACATAATACACATCTGATGGTCGAAAATCGCTTTAATGTTCAAACTGGAAACACCTACAGGCATTAAAACACATACAAATGACAAAGCTTTGTGTGGACGCAGGTGAAAGAGGTCTGTTTTCAGGGCGCGCGCGCGCGTTGTCAGAGACGCGACACGGCCCGGCTCTCTGTGTCACAGAAAAAAGCTGAGCACTGAACCGATAAGTTTTCCGTATTGTTGTTTTTGAATAGTGCACAATCGCTTTAAATGTTCAAGCCTTTAAACGCATTTACATGACAAACTTTATGAGGGCTAAAGTGAAAGCGATCTGGCTTTGGTGCTTGCGCGCGTCGTCTCTGTGTGTGTGTGGCAGCGGGTAGGCTATAAGAACGGCAATTAACTTACCTGTATAAACTGTGTAAAACATGCAGTTACTATAGTGATTCTGGGCATCTATAAACAAAGATAACTGCTCCTGCATCTCTCTGTGTGCCTGCAAACTGCACTTGATGTGACTGACGGAGCGGAGTCACGTGACTAAAACCGATTATTTTTCGATTAATCGTACAGCCTTACCAGTTACTATACAAAATACTTACTATACTTTACTATACTCTTTCAATGGATGATTTACCTTTCAGTCCAGCCAGGTTCTCGCCCACCTTCCTCAGGCTGACAGCTCCCTCCTCTACCTCCTTCAGCATCACGGCTCTCTGAGACACAGCCGGGCTGGATTCAGTCCTCAGAGTCTCCACATACTGCTCCAGATCCCTACCCACAAATAGCAACACAAATATGCTCATATTTTCACTGATGAGCCAATCCATCCACATCAATTCATGTTTTTGTCATAATTGAAATTCAAGCCAGTGAAAATGGAAATGACACTGTTGTGACACCAGAGGGCAGTGTAGATGTCTTTTTATACTCCTGACATGTTTGCCATCCAGCCTTAAACCAGAATTTAAGAAAAGGAAGGGGGAATTGATGTATTTGATGGCAATTTATTGAGTGTTATTACATTGTGGCCACTATGATTTGCTTAGATGGATGTTTATATCAGTGGTTCTCAGTTGTCTAACACAATATTCAAATGTCCCTATGACAATACTGTTTGTTTTCTAACGTTTTATTAAAGTGACCCAATAATTAAAGGTTCCTAATTTTATTCTGGAGGTCTCCTACAATAGGATTTTCTCATAATATACATTGCAGCATCACATATGGAAGCTTGTTTCAGCCACAGAATAAACTAGTAAAAAAAGGTAATTGCGACTTTTATCTCACAATTCTGACTTTTTTTTCCCCAGAATTGCGAGTTTATACCTCGCAAATCTGACTTTATACCATGCAATTGCTAGATATAAAGTCAGAATTGTGATATATGAACTCACAATTGTGAGATAAAAAGTCGCAGTTTTTCTTTTAAAATGTTTTATTCTGTGGCGGAAACAATCTTCCATAATCACCTCTTTTCACACAGTGTCTGAAACAATTTGCTAAAGGATTTGGATTTGCTTTCGCAGCGTAGAAAACAATAGGTGTGTTCGACATTGGATGCAACCGATTGGCGAAAGTAGGAGCAGGAGCTACAATCGGACACTTTCTGCTTCCCGCAGTGACGCTCGCGCTGTGTTTGCATACTTTATCACAGCTGAAGTGAAATAAATACAATATCTGTCAAATACACAGATGTGTCAGAGACATTATTGTCATGTAATACTTTAAGCACTGCTTAATACAGCATGTTTGTACAAGAATAAAGTTCAACAAATAAGCCTACACTATCAATGAAGTGGGGTCTACGTTTTTTATCAGATTTATATTGACAATATAACATTGCGACTACACGAAAGGAGGTTTTACTGTTATAAAAACTGATTTGTGAGCATTAGTGGAACTGAAGGTTTTAGAATAGACGCGAAACACACGTGATCGCTGTCATGCGGTGAATCTGGCCAATCATGGAACAGCTGTGTCGTCATCAGAGTCCGTGCAGCCTCTTTAGAGAAACTGCATCGAATGTATTACCCGACTGCTCTCAAATCGCTCTCGTGGTACTTTGATGCCATACGTCACTGTCATGTGGTGTCGGTGCTGTCTCAAGTTGGACATCATTTCTAACCTTCATGCACTGCTTCAAGTCAGACGCCGATCAGTCTGTGCATCGCTGCATCAAGTCGAACAAGCCCAATGTCTCCTCGACATGTCTACAACTCAAACCAAACTCTTGCAGGCCTCAGCTACAACTACAGTGTTTGTGGGTGGGTCAAAGTAGACATTGTAGACATACCAAGACCAAGACATAGCATGTCAAAGTAGACATAGCATAATGAAGACCACAGGCTGGCATTATGCAAATTTGTTACAAACCTACGTAGGTAAGTGCAGGAAATAAGACTGGAATTACTGACAATTCGTTTCAGGCAATTCAGAATCAGTTCTTTTTTTGGGGGGGAGATGCTTTACTGTATGTTGGAACTCCTAAGAGCTAATTAGCTAGTTTTCACTCCCATTTGGCACTTAGTGAGTGTTCATGTTGGACCTTGTTATTATAAGTACAAACACTAACAAAGGAATAAAATATAATGCTGAAGTGTCATGTAAGCAGTTTTAACACTAACAGTTTTAATTGGTCTGCACTAGTTGTTTGTAATTTTAAAAAACAGATTTTGTTATTATGGTGCATTCTGGTAGATGCATGATATTTGTTTTTGTTTTTTTACAGTTTATGTTTTGATAGGAGAAAATGCTGCTTTAATGCCACATTCCTCAGCTGCCACACGTGTAAAAGTCAAACTGTCCTTGTTGGCTCAACATTTCCCTTCTCACAGGCACCCAGAGACCTCTGCTGACTGGGCACTGGCATAAAACCAAGGAAAACAGAGTGTTAATGCAGCTCCTGATCTCTGGCTGGCGTTAATTCCCACTGAGTTCTGTTTCGAATGTTTAGAGCTTTCTGGAGTACACGCTTGTTAACCAGCTAAATTAAAGTGGGATTTAATTAAGGTTTACGTGCAGCAGGGATATAATGAGTTAAAAGAGGGGCTTGTAATGAATCGTCTAAGGAATGATTGAGAATAAAAGGCATTTGTTTGCCCACAGGAAAGTGAATTTCAGAGAGAGAGAGAGAGAGAGAGAGAGAGAGAGAGAGAGAGTGTGTGTGTGTGTGTGTCGTACCCAAGCTGTGTGAGAACTCTTTCCTGCATGCCGAGATATCGATGTCTCTCTTCCTCCATTACCGTCCTCTGTTTCTGTGTCGGATCGTCCTGTCGTCTCAGTATTTCAGCCAGCTTCACACTGATCTCTTGCTCTGCACGCTTTATCTGAGCACGCACACACTCCTGATTCTGAAGCTGAAACACACACATAACCATTTACTACAGCATACACTATCATTCAAAAGTTTAGGGTCTGTAAGATTTTCTAAATGTTTTGTTTTTGAAAAACGTCTCTTAGGCTCACCAAGGCTGCATTTTATTCAAAATTGTGAAATATTAATACAATTTAAAATGACTTTCTATTTTAATATATTTAAAAATGTAAATGTGATGCAAAGCTGAATTTTTCCATTACACCAGTCTTCTGTCACATGATCCTCCAGAAATCAGAAATTGTGCTGCTTCATATATTTGTAGAAAATGATAAATTTTTTTCTTCCAGGATTCTTTGATGAATAGAAAATTCAACAGAACAGCATTTATATAGAAACCTTTGTAACATTATAAAAGTCTTTACTGTCCCTTTTGATCAATTTAATGCATCCTTCCTTGGTGAATAAAAGTATTAGTGTCTTTTTTTTTTTTAATGGAACCATTTTTGAATGGTAGTGTATAATGATTTAATGTAAAAACTATAAAAATAGATTTTTTTAAAAATCTAAATGTAAAGAAAAAATAAATTATTTCATGATTTATCAGTACACATTATTTTAACCTGTTTTTTTAACATTTACTTTCAGCTGTTATATAAAAGCCAGCGCAAGTGAATCAAAATATTTTCACAAATCAAAATCAAAATTTTCACACTCAATGAAATCCTAATGGCTAAAATGAATTCCCTCCATAAATTATTTTGCATTGAATATTAAGTTGTACTCGTAAATGTATCACATTACACTAGTTAAATGAATTATGAATGTTGTTTCATGTTATCTTCAACATAAATATAAACACTAAGACACCTGTTGAACAAAATACACAGATTTCTCATTATACTAAATGATTAGCACTTTTATTACCTGTAGTTGTCTGATATGTTGCAGTTGGAGGCGGAGCTCAGAGACGTTCCTCCTGAACAGGTGAAGGTTAACATGCAAGGGGGCGGGGCCTAGAGGTGGTGTAGGGGCGGGGCTACGCTCAGGAGGTGCTGCAGCAACTTTTAGAGCTAATACTGGAGAACCTCCTAAACAAAGCATAAAAACACACAAAAAAAACAAGACCTATGAAATATGTAATATTTCATGGCCTATGTGGTAAAAAGGCGCCAAAGTCAAACTGTGCTCTCAAACTTATGTGTGGGACAGTTATGCAGACGGGTTTCTGGAAATATTGTGGCAATACAAGTTTTATATATTTAAAAAGTAAACATTTAAAAAGGGACTTTAATCTTTGTGTAGTTCAAGAAATTATGGCTTTAATCATTTTGAGTACTTAAACAAATATATATTCACATACACTATATTGTCAAAAGTTTTGGGACGCCTGCCTTCACATGCACATGAACTTTAATGACATCCCATTCTTAATCCGTAGGGTTTAATATGGAGTTGGCCCACCCTTTGCAGCGATAACAACTCTTCTGGGAAGGCTTTCCACAAGGTTTAGGAGTGTGTTTATGGGAATTTTTGAGCATTCTTCTAGAAGCCCATTTGTGAGGTCAGGCACTGATGTTGGACGAGAAGGCCTGGCTCGCAGTTTCCGCTCTAATTCATCCCAAAGGTGTTCTGTCGGGTTGATGTCAGGACTCAAGGCCAGTCAAGTTCCTCCACACCAAACTCGCTCATCCATGTCTTTATGGACCTTGCTTTGTGCACTGGTGTGCAGTCATGTTGGAACAGGAAGTGGCCATCCCCAAACTGTTCCCACAAAGTTGGGAGCATGAAATTGTCCAAAATGTCTAGGTATGCTGAAGCATTAAGAGTTATTTTCACTGGAACTAAGGGACCAAGCCCAACCCCTGATAAACAACCCCACACCATAATCCCCCCTCCACCAAACTTTACACTTGGCACAATGCAGTCAGGGAAGGACGGTTTTCCTGGCAACCGCCAAACCCAGACTCGTTCATCGGATTGCCAGACAGAGAAGTGTGATTCGTCACTCCAGAGAACACGTCTCCAGTGGCGGTGTGCTTTACACCACTGCATCCGACGCTTTGCATTGCACTTTGTGATGTAAGGCTTGGATGCAACTGCTCAGCCATGGAACCCATTCCATGAAGCTCTCTACGCACTGTTCTTGAGCTAATCTGGAGGCCACATGAAGTTTAGAGGTCTGTAGCTATTGACTCCGACTTCTGCGCACTATGCACCTCAGTATGCACTGACATCGCTCTGTGATTTTACATGGCCTACCACTTCGTGGCTGAGTTGCTATTGTTCCCACTTTGTTATAATGCCACAACAGTTGACCGTAGAATATTCAGAAGTGAGGACTTATTGCACAGGTGACAACCTATCACGGTACTACGCTTGAATTCACAGAGCTCCTGAGAGCGACCCATTCTTTCACAAATGTTTGTAGAAGCAGTCATGCCTAGGTGCTTGATTTTATACACCTGTAGCCATGGAATTGATTGGAACTGATTTCAATGATTTGGAGGGGTGTCCCAATACTTTTAGCAATATAGTGTATATTGGCCCTAAGCTTAAGGAAATGTGATATTTGTTGTTGTACCCATATTTGACCAGAACATATGGCAAGATTACATTTCAAATTCGACTGAGCACAACTGATAAACAAAATAAAGCAATTCAGGTGAGTTTTTGCAAAAGTACATATTTATGTGCGTGCGCAAGACATAGTAGACATGTTTGTTCTTTTGTGGCTTATGCTGTCTGAGTGACTCGCTCTCTGTGCTCACGGCAGTGTGTATATTTGTGGAAAGAGTGGTAGAAATTGTGGCAGGCAGCATTTCTGAGTGACAGATGAATGGGAGATGTAGAATTGTTGGGATGCCCTCACAGCCACTGCATTACAATCGGCTGCTGTGAGAGCCACCATACACACACACACACACACACACACACACACACACACACACACACACACACACACACACACACACACACACACACACACACACACACACACACACACACACACACACACACACACACACACACACACACACACACACACACACACACACACACACACACACAAACAAACAGATGGGGTCTGGGGGTCTGGGAGGGATGAAAAGAAGGAAATTACCTGTGCTAGATGTGCTGTGAGCCGGTGATCCGGACTTTACTGGTTTCTCGCTGGAAAAATGTAAAAGATATCAAATGACTAAATGTACATATGCAAACATTTACACACAGAGATAAAATTACTGTACAAAACACTTGAAGTTAGTCTTTGTTACAGTGGCACAGTCATTGCCATTCATACAGACATCGGTTACAGTGAGGATGAGTAGTCAATTTAGTTCATGCACAGTTAGTAGTCTTCTTACCCAACAAGTCTGACCCAGTGTCTGATTACCACCACCAATAATCCATTATAGCCCTCCTATTTTCTTTTCCTATTTGATTTGGGAAACGTTGTGGTATTCTGGGAACTACATTACCCAGCCTGCCCTGCTTACCTGGGGTGTTCCTTGTTGCCGTTAGTGCTGTGGCTCTTTAAGAGAGCATGCTGCACAAGACCAGTCAGACTGGCTATTTGCTCCTCCATGGCCTTCATTCTCTCTCTGCAGAGAGATAGAGCATATCGCACTCTTACTACTGATGGGGTGTGTGTGGGGGTGGACGAGGGGTAAGCACATTGAAATAACAGTGGGACTATGTACCTCATGAGATGGCTCAGTAATCTAAGGCTTTTTACGCTAATGCTCCATCAATAAAAAGACAGTTCTGTTTTTAAATGCTGTTTATGAAAGCTAATGTTGAAAACAGCACAACTGAAATGTTTCTTGAGCATCAAATCAGCAAAGGATCATGTGACACTGAAAATTCAGCTTTGCCATCAAAGGAATAAATAACATTTGAAAATGGGTATCTTAAAGCGTAATAATTCATAACATTACTGGTTTACTGCATGTTTGATCAAATAAATGCAACCTTGGTGCACATAAGAAATCATTAAAAAATCTAACCGACCACAAACTTTAATGGTAGTGTATGCTGCCATTCATAACATGGGAATCTTGTGTAATTGCACAGATAAAACAACTTGAAGTAAAAATATATACTCTTGGAAATATATTCACCGCATTTAAATTACAAATTACTTCCTTAAACGATTCAAGGTTTCTTTTAACTGCAAAAAGAATTAAGTATGATCTGGACTCCTGTACAAATAAACACAAAACATTAAAAGCATTAACTTATCACACCAAATGATTGTCACACCAAATACATATATGTAAATTAAACTCTCATTATGTTTATGGGTACAATTTGAACACCAAACCCCAATTCCCATAAGACTTCCCATTGGCCTTTTCTGTGCCAATGCACACACTGTTCAAACCACTATTTCTTTGCTTTTCAAGATAATGTTAGAAACGCCTGGCCTGCATGTGCTCTGCTCTGTAAAAACAGTCCAGCATGTTGACTCTGTGTATTGACTGTTCTCTACTAGCAAGTACATCGCCAAGCACAATAAATCTGACTTACAGGGCACATACAAGCATAAAGGCTATTATTAAGTCCACTTAACCAACACAGTAAAACAAAGCTGACTGAACTATGGTTCAAAGTCTTTTTGTGAGTTACGTAATGCTATATACTTGAACATACACCCAGCTAAATTACTGATATGACGGCTGCTAGTATTTAGATGAGACATTGTCGATGTGTTTTGGATGCAGTTAGGGAATGGCATAATGCAGTGGAAGACAACATACTGATGCAGAGTTAGAATATGAACATGTAATGGATGCTAATGTATCCTGTTAGTAATTTCCATGCTCAGATATCCCTGTTTGCTGTTCAAGATTGACTCACCGTGTCTGAGGGTCTGCTGAGGGGGCCAGAGGATTGTGAACCTGAAGATCCGGGGTGGCCGGGGACCCCATGCCACCCCTTGTCTTTACCATGGTATCCATTGTAATAGGAGATTCCTTCCTAAATGATTGTCTGACAGGTGAGGCCCTCTCCAGAGTCATGGAACTCTGTGGTTGGCCTGTGTGAATGTCCATCATTCGCATCTCACCCATCCGGTGTGGGGAAGAGGGTGGGGTTTTGGAGCCGAGCATAGGAAGCTGACTATCCGTGTACTTCCTACTTTTCTGACGGAAGAGTGGATGATGGTCCGGGGGCTCCATAGGAACGCCGGGGTTACTGTAAGAGCGTATGGTGGTGCGGTGGTAGGCGTGGTCTACTGTGTCAGGGGGCAGGGCCTGGTGATGTAACATATAAGGGTCAGCATAATGACTTTCGGCTCGGGCGGGAAGCGACATGCTCTTCGCAGCTACGTCCTCGTCAGGTTTGACGTCGCGCCGCTCGAGGATGGCGCTCGGGCAGGGGGAGGATGCGCGGGCGGGTGCGGGGAGTGTGTGTCCGACTCGCTCACGTGGCATTGTGGCAACCCCACCGCCTGAGGCGCGTGGACCGAAGGGAATACGAGACGGAGAGGGTGGCATCGCATGAGGTGTGGTAGGGGACATGGAGCCCTGCATGTGGGGTGGAGGAGGACCCATCGGTGGCTGCCGGAGAGGATGACCATCCCGTCCAGCATACATCATCTCCCTGTGAACCTGAATGAGAGAGAGAACATAAGATTTCACATTAAAATAGAGTAAAACATTTCAACAGGGAAAAAAAAAACATTTCAGCAGGGAAAATAAGAGATATGTTCAAAATATTATACAAAAAAATGTATACAAAATATAAATTGTATTGGGTAATATATGGCCACAAGTTGGCTTATGCACCCCCGACAAAATCGAAACAATTATGAACTTAAGAACTTTGGAAAATCATATGCAAATTATATTTCTGACCATATTTCTACATATAGTAATAAACAAGTATGAAATCATTAAAAAAAAGATCATTAGAGAAAATATACACTAAAGTACACTTACATGGTTCGAAATCAGTGTTAATACTAAAATAACACTGTTTTAGTATTAACATTTATTACTATGGTATTTTTTTAAATTTTTCAATATTTTTTATATTTTCAACTTTTATTTAAATTTTAGTTTGTCTCAGTAATGTCTTAGTAATTTTGTCATTGTATTATTATTTTTTGTCTATTTAGCTTTCATTCATTTTATTTCAGTTTTAGTTTTAGCAATTTTAGTACTTCAACTTATTTTATTTGAGTTAGTTGACAGGGCAACGTTTCTAATTTTCATTTAAGTTTTTCATCCAAAATGTATATTTTATTTTAGCTTTATTTCAATTAGAGAACACAATTTTTAATAATTTTAGTTAACAACAACACCACTGTTGAATACACATAAAAACGAGGGTCCATGTGATCTTCAAAGTTCCAGTTTAGTCTAGAAAGGCTTTTCTGTTCAGCCATCACAGTGAGAAAGGAGTGTTACATTCCCATCTCACATGTGAAATGAAAGGGCAGAGAGAAGTCAAAGAAAGAAAGACTGAGAGACCATAGTATTCATGGTTTAAAGAAAAAAAAAACTTCTTCTTGGATCAAATAATATGTCATTGTTCTCCGGCTAAATTCAGAGCACCTGTAACCTTTTTTAACAGGCAGCACGCATGGGCAGCCTGATCTGACCTGACCACCCAAGAAGGTCCCACAGAGTAGACTAATCACACTAATACGCTTCAGATGTAAGCTTATATTTTGGAGGAAAAAAAAGTATGTGTGTGTTTGTGCATCGAGACAAGTAGTCATAGTAGTTCATATACATCCCACAATGTAATTAAAAGGAAATAGCGGGTATAGTATCACATAAAACAGATGTCTGCATCTATTGAACAATGCTACTGTTTACCACAATCTACTACAAGCAAAAGATGGATTGATAAGGTACTGATAAACTGCCATTTAATTCAGAAAAAATTAGTAAATGCAACAGACAGAGAACAGGAAAAAAACAACATAGTATGATTAAGACAACTTACAAATAATTCTTCAGTTGTATCTGCATCTGGTAAGTAACTGAGTGCAGCAAAAAGTAAAAGAAAATAGTAAGCTTTTTAAACTCTTCAAGTATGACCTGAGCAGATAAAAGATTTCCGATCAGCCCCAGAATGCAGAACTTCATGCCTGAGGATACAAGACAGACAAACTCTGATGTATCGGTCTCCAAACTTAGCAAGAGGAGCAACAGGAAAAACCATATGACTTGACAGATGAAAAGAATTCAGAGAAAACTGGTTCAGAGTGAAACTAGATGTGTTCCTTTTTCGGTGCATTAAATGACAGAGAAACAAAAAAGTCATTCAGACTTTTTCATCACCTCCGGCCCAATTTCATTTAGCACAAAACCTGTTTTTTTCTCTTTTTTTTAATCAGTAACTCGTTTAAAGCAAAAGTACCAAATCAAATCAGGCTCCATTTGAATTATGATGCCACCTTATGAAGGCAGAAGAGAGCAAAGCAGTTTGAAACAGAGCTAATGTCTGACTATGTCTGGCTAATCCAAAAATAGAAAACAAACAAAGTGGAGGTATACAAAAGAAACAGGAAAGAACGCTCTTTTAAGCCAAAGAGATTTGTAAAATAATAGAAAGAGGACAGAATGATGTTCCTTGGCCTCGAAGCGTCGCCCTGTCTCTCTGTATCTGAAACAATGAGAGCTTTGTGCAGGGGTGAGTCAGCGCTCAGGCTACACCCAAAACAGGTGAGACTTCCAAGTCTTTATCTGCTTCAGGACACCAGCATGCTTTTCTGCAACATCCTATCACCATGATGGTGAAACTTATAAATAAATACGGAATTCACTCATTGAGTTTACCGCTTTACACACACACACACACAAATATATATATGTGTGTGTGTGTGTGTGTGTGTGTGTGTGTGTGTGTGTGTGTGTGTGTGTGTGTGTGTGTGTGTGTGTGTGTGTGTGTGTGTGTGTGTGTGTGTGTGTGTGTGTGTGTGTGTGTGTGTGTGTGTGTGTGAAAGAGAAAGGACACCCTATTGAATTATATGGTTTTATGTATCAGGACATAAAAAAATATCATCTGGTCCTTGGCAGGTCTTAAAATTAGGTAAATACCACCTCAGATGAACAACAACACATTACATATTTTACAATGTCATTATTTATTTAACAAAAACTAGGCCAAAATGGAAAACGCCATGTGTGACAAACAGTACAGTCTTACTGCTTCCATAGGAATTAAGAGGGTGAGTAGCAGTCAGGTGCTGCTAATCAAATGTTTTTGATTAATTGGTCATTAGCAAGTGTGATCACCTCTATAAAAGCAGAAGTTTTGTAAGTTCAGGTGTGTGTTAACACAATGCCATGGAGGAAAGACATACGGCCATTTCCAAACAATCTGAAGTCCATCATTCTACAGTGAGGAAGATTATTCACAAGTGGAAAACATTCAATACAGTTGCCAGTCTTCCCAGGAGGAGACGTTCCAGTAAATTCACCCCAAGGTCAAACTGTGCACTGCTTAGAAAAACTGCAAAAAAAAGAGCTACATCTCAGACTCTACAGGCCTCAGTTAACGTGTTAAATGTTAAAGTTCATGACCGTGCATTTAAAAAAAGACTGGACAAGTATGTTTTTCAGCCACAGGACCTGGGCACCTTAGAGTCATTGAATCGACCATGAACTCCTCTGTATCCAAAGTATTCTAGAGCCATAATGAGAGGCCATCTGTCATGGCCTGAGTCATGCAACAGAACAATGATCTCAAGCATACCAGCAAATCTACAACAGAATGGCTGAAAAAGAAAAGAATCAAGGTGTTGCACTGGCCCCGTCAAAATCCAGACCTCAACCCGACTGAAAGGTTGTGGCAGGCCTTAAGAGAGCTGTGCATGAACAAATGCCCGCAGACCTCAAAGAACTGAAGCAATGTTGTAAAGAAAAGTGGGCCAACATTCCTCCAGAACGATGTGAGAGACTGATACCGTCATGAAAACGATTCCTTCAACTTATTGCTGCTAAAGGTGGCTCTACAAGCAATTGAATCATAGGGTGTACTTAGTTTGTCACACATGGCTTTTCCATTTTGGCTTTATTTTTGTTAAAAAAATAATGACAGTAAAAAACGGTAGATTTGCTAGATTTTCAGCAGCCAAAAGGTCAGTCTTCAGTGTCAGATGATTCTCCACAATTCAATATTTGTTGATTTTCTGCTCAAAAACATTACTTATTATTATGAATGTTGAAAAGAGTTGTGCTACTTAATGTTTATGGAAATAAAAAAAATAAAAAAAAATGAATAGAAAGTTCTAAAGAATTCTGTTCTTTTGAACATTCTATTTATCAAATAATTATTTTTTAAACTTAAATTTGAAATTTGAACTAAAATGTGTGTATACACACGCGCGCACACAAACGCACACAAACACGCACACACACACACAGACATTCATCAGCCCACCGGTTATAGAGAGCAGATTATGTTAGTTGGAGTTTAATACACTGGGAGGCATACAGTCATCTCCAGATGTTACCTGAGCAACACTATCTGAATAACATGAAAGTTCTTGCCTGTCTCAACCTCTCCGGGTTCTCATCTCTTCATTTTCTCTCTGCATTACCTTAAAAGGTAGAGAATTTAGCTGGAGGAAGGTTGACATGAAACATTAAACCTGTGATAAATAAAGAAATCAAAAGATGACGGAATGAGAACATTTGGTTTGAGTTTGGCCCAAGAGGGATTAAAGACATATTTTGATGCCCCTTTTTTCCACTCATTTTCTGCTCCTCTTTTTCCAAGATAAAATACCACAAGGTCATGTTGAAAACCTATGACCAGACAAAACACACCATTACTCTTGACACAGACCTGCGCTATGATCAATTTTAGATTTACCCAAAATCATATTAGATGCCAAAAAAAAAAATACACTGCAGTCGGTCACTTTAGATGTTGTTTTTGGCCAGAATAATCTGCAAACAGGACAAAACTTCATGCAGACAGTCAAAAGGTCTGGCTAAGTGAGACTAGTTTGACCATACGTTCCTAGCAGAGAGCTGAATTCAGCAAACTGCATTGGTTTTTATGGGTCTGTTTCAAATTAACAGTCGTCTGTAAACTGTGGTCAGTCACGCTGCACAATAATCTGCTTTCTGTTTTAACAGCGGTTGCATACGTGTGAGCAGATGTGTGTGCATGTAGGTAGCACGGATACACACAGATTCAAACTGTATATACACTGTTACAACAATCCCATTTAAATCACTTCAATAAAATATATGCTGATTTTATTCAACAAAGACACTTGTGTTACATACAAACATTCAAAGGCAAGAAACAGCTACACAGAAAGATTTACATTCATAGGTTTTTGGCATATTACTTTACCAAATTTCTACATATTTCACAAGGAACTGTGTCATTATTTCTTATCGCTGAAATTAATGATGGAGAAGAATGCCTTTTATATCTGTAATTTAATAGTTTAACTAAAACTTGCAGAAAACGCCTAGTTGCCCCGTTTTTTCTGTATTTATTTATATACATTTTAGGTAACACTTTATTTTACAGTGTCCTTGTTACATATGTTACATGTGCTTACCTTAGTAATAACAGTAAATTATGCATAATTACATGCATATATATATATATATTACTCAGTACTTAAATATATAATTACACTGTAACAATGACACCATAAAATAAAGTGTAACCTAATTTTATGTTTTATTTATTCTGATTCTATTTATTTTTTGTCTTGTTTTATTATGCTTTTCTGTTGTCTGGCAAGGAAATATTCAATATTATGCCAGTCCAATATGTTTGTTAACTTTCCACTCATAAATTCTTGCATAATGATGGGCCTATCAAGTATGCTATCAACAGGAAGTTATGACAATGATCAATACTCTTTCTTCTTCTTCTCTCTCTCTCTCTCTCTCTCTCTCTCTCTTTCTCTCTCTCTCTCTCTCTCTCTCTCTCTCTCTCTCTCTCTGTCACAGACAGAAATGGTGTGTTTAAACAGGTGCAGGGCTTATTTGATCTGTTAAGTCTGTCTGAGTATCTCCATGCCTGCTTGAACTGAGACTGGCTAATCATGTGTTTCTGTGTGTGTGTGTGTGTTTGTGTGTGTGTTCGCTCATGCACATGTATGTGTGTATGTGTACTTCAGTATAATCACTGGATGAAAGCATAATGGATCTCTTGTCCCCTAATAGTTACAATAAGAACAACTGTGGTCAAAACATCAGAGTGTGTGTTTGTGCATGGCCTTCATCACGTGTGTGCGTTCTGGCCTCAAACCAAGCTTGATTGCCATATTTGAATTACTGAAACAAACACAATTATACTGGGAGATTTGCAGGCAATCCTCCCTACTGGATATATTTCCCTGTTTACACAATATGTCGTTTAGCCTGTCACGCCTGACAAAGACGAGTAAATAAACCATTAATCACGTGTCTTATTATGTTACATATTCACTAATAATTATGTCCTAAAGTTTTCATTGGCATATTGATTCATGCTCAGGTTTCATGTGAATAAACCACTGTTTATGGATGTCCACTGCTGTGTGTTGATATTGAATGTTTCCTTTTTCCACAAAGGGGGAAAATAGAAATAGCAGTATGAATCTCATGCATGGGCGTTGGAAGCAAAATACATGTGGGTGGGTCCTCTCTCAGGAAATGTTTACTGAAGTAGATGCCATTTACATTAAGTACAAATATACTGCGTTGTTTACTAAATGTCTGGTTGGGCCAGACAAAATTACAGAAATCACTGAACCATTTAGGAGTGGCAATAGTGTAGGGGTAAGACGCATAGCATGAAGTTTTGGCGCGAATCGACCAAAGCTTCAAATCTGCCTTTTGCCGAACTAGCTCCACTGCCTTTTCCCATCACATATCAGATTGGAAAGGCATTTATAAATTGGAAATAAAGCGTCTAAACATGTGTTTAATAATAAGTGTTTATCTGTTAGGGGTAGGTGAACAGACGTGCTGAATTA
This sequence comes from Gobio gobio, assembly GCF_949357685.1. NCBI lineage: Eukaryota > Metazoa > Chordata > Actinopteri > Cypriniformes > Gobionidae > Gobio > Gobio gobio. Next base: position 19,268,556 of record NC_137119.1, read on the forward strand.
GAGACGATAAAAGTGAGTGGGTCCAATATCATTGGTGGTAACACACATACAATGGTTCCGATGCCCATGCTCTCATGTGACATGAAACTTATACGATCTCCTTCTTTGAAACAAACCAATTAGAGTCTCATCTCCCATGCTTGCACCATGGCGGATTCATTGTTTACATGGCGCCATTTGCAAGCGGAAATACTTCTGCTTTTGCAGAGAGGAATCCTTTTATTTTTAATATTTAAAAATGTTTGTGTGCTGCTGTGTGTTCCCTGTGTGTAATAAGCAGAGTGTACGTGCGTTGTGCATCCACCTATAGGCGCATATTACTAACGCGCCCTTTAAATCACACAAAAAATACTTCGCTATTGACTTTAGACCAGGTTTTTGTTGGTCAATGGCGCAGATGTTTTTAGTTGCCTCAAAATAGCAACACGCCAACAATGTGCCTGAACACACCTCGTTCCCTTTCGAAAGGGAACTCTCGCTGCGTCTAGCTGACGCTATGGGGAACGCCCTCGGCGTGACTGGTGTCTGAAGCTACTATCGAATCACGGCAAAGTTTTTGACCGACGTCAGCCCATGACGTCATCAACGTGCGACCCGGAAGTATAAAAGGGCGCCGTGCCAACACATACACATCTTTCTCGTCTTCAGGGACTGTCTGTTTGAACTGCTATACGAGTTAAGGTAAAACAAATTCAATTATTAATACACACGAGTGTGTATTTACTGCCTGGGATCAAGAGCATGCACAGTCAAGTTAAAAAAAAAAACATTTGAAGTTGTTTGTGTGTGAGTGTGAGCGGTTTTCAATCTGAGATCGCTCCACTCTAGTCTGGCTTTTTTCCTGAGGGAAGAAAGTTTGGCATCTGGGACTGGATGATGCTGTCCCGCTCAAGCTGAGGCTGAGCGTTGGCATACATCATGGGTTCTCAGATGCAGCTCGCCGATCGTCGCGACGATCTGGCGGTTAACGAGACTAAACAGCAAGTGCTCTTAGGGATGGCTGGTGAGAGTGGTATGAATCCTCTCAGCCACCCTGACCGTGTATGCTGAGCTGATGAATGTTATGGAACGTACTGCAGGCAGGCTGCGGCTGCCATGTTGGCGCGTTAGAGGAGAGATCGCTCGTGGTAGATTGCACAATCGTTTTCTCCTTGGCCATAAACCATCAGCTCAGATGAGCCTTCCATTCCTTCTTGATCTTCTTACAGAGATCGAGAGGGCATGGAAGAATCCATATTCGACCCAATATTCATCAGCATCAGCGTTTAACTTCGCTGATGTCGAGGGGATAGGGGAATATGGATATGTGTTGAGGCTACCGACTGGCGAGGAAAGTTTGCAGACTTTTCTCGCATTTCGTGGGCATCAACACTGAGAGCTCAAACTGTGCTTTAATGGCAGGGGCATACACGGCAGCGGGTCAGGCTGGTGCTGCTTTTCACACCATGGCGGTGTTTCAGGCGTACCAGGCGGACCTGCAGGAGGATCTCGACCAGGGGGCCGGGCTGTCCCCTGAGGCGGTTGCTGAGCTGCGCCGCACCACAGATCTTGCTCTCCGGGCCACCAAGCAGACTGCTGCTGCCATCGGCCGCTCTATGGCGGCTATGGTGGTCACGGAGAGGCATCTGTGGCTGAGCCTGGCTGATATCGGGGAGAAAGAGAAAGGCTTTCTCCTCGATTCGCCGGTTTCGCCGACTGAACTTTTCGGCACCTCCGTTGAGGCGGGGGTTGGAAAGTTCAGGGAGGCGAAGGCGCGTTCAGCGGCATTTAAGACATGCATACCGCTGAGATCCGCGCCCCCACCCAGGCAGGCGGGACCTGGTCCTTCACGGTCTGAGGACCGTAGGCAGGACCAGAGAGCTAGCGTCTCCTCTCGTGCCCCCCCCTCCGTGGAGGAGCAGGGCACAGAGGAGATGGGATTCCCGGGGGGAAAAAGGATCTGAGGGAGGTGGTCCAGGACCAACGCTCTCGGCGTTGGTGATGGATCACTTCCCTTGAGGGCGGTTACATCCTAGCCCTCTCCTTTTTCCTTTTTAATGTCTTTTAATGATTTTTTACCCAGGCACTTCTTACATCAGGCCTGAGGCGGGCCCATGATGAGTAGAACTATGTTCTGACGGCCCGCCCGGACCTGCTCAGTGAGAACGCCCCTTTCAGGCATTCAAGGGCGGTAGAACATGGTGGTGAGAACCGCACAATGAGTCTTCGCTCAGCATGCCGCAGGTGAGAGTGGTCATTTTTGTGTATTACACTAAAAATATGTATTTCTTACAGACCCCAGGTTTCCTGTATAGAGTTGGGTATTCATCAACGACTGAACGCTGAGGCGTCAGTTGGGATGTGGATGAAGGAGGCGCGTTGCTGAGGCACCGCCACCGTTGGTAATATGTACCACTTAGATCGGAGGCTCTAGTAAGGCAGGTGCCAATGCTGAGGCATCAAGGTACTGCTAGCCTAGCTGGCTATCAGGTTAAAGAGGGGCAAAAACGCTCTCCTGAAGGTCGGCTGTCAATTGTAGGCCTCAGTAGGCCTCTTGAACAAGGCGCGTTTTCAGTTGGAAGGCCTCAACCAGGCCTCACTGGAGGTATGTACCGATGTGCGCATCGGGACAGCTAGCCTGGCGGCTATCAGGTTGTAGGCCTCATCAGGCCTCCCTGAAGGCCCGCTGTTAGTTGTAAGGCCTTATTAGGCCTCCCTGAGGGTGAGCTCTCAGGTTGTGATCACTACCAGAGGCAGGTTGTAGGCCTCATCAGGCCTCCCTGAAGGCCTGCTGTTAACTCTAAGACCTTACTAGGCCTTTCTGAGGGTGAGCTCCCAGATTGTGGTCACTCCCAGAGGCAGGTTGTAGGCCTCATCAGGCCTCCCTGAAGACCTGCTGTTAAATTCTAAGGTAGTAGGCCCCATCAGGCCTCCCTAAGGTGTTCCTGGGATCCAGTCATCTAAAACAGTTAAGCACGAATTGCAAACAGGTAGCAGGCCTCTCCAGGCCTCCCTAAAGGCTGATTATCTGGTAGTAGGCCTCAATAGGCCTCCCTTGAGAGCGAGTTCCTTAATCAGGATGCTCGGATAGCCTGCGTAGCTTGACTGTCGACTAGTAGGCCTCAATAGGCCTCCCTGAGGGTGAGCTCCCAGGTTGTGGTCACTCGAACGAGGTAGTAGGCCCCATCAGGCCTCCCTAAGGCGTTCCTGGGATCCAGTCATTTGATACAGTTAGCACGCATTGCAAACAGGTAGCAGGCCTCTCCAGGCCTCCCTGAAGGCTGGTTATCAGGTAGTAGGCCTTAATAGGCCTCCCTTGAGGGCGAGTTCCTTAATCAGGATGCTCGAAAAGCCTGCGTAGCTTGACTGTCGGGTAGTAGGCCTCAATAGGCCTCCCGGAGGGTGAGCTCCCAGATTGTGGTCACTCGAACAAGGTAGTAGGCCCCATCAGGCCTCCCTAATGTGTTCCTGGGACCCAGTCATTTGAAACAGTTAGCACGTATTGCAAACAGGTAGTAGGCCTCTCCAGGCCTCCCTGAAGGCTGCTTATCAGGTAGTAGGCCTTAATAGGCCTCCCTTGAGGGCGAGTTCCTTAATCAGGATGCTCGAAAAGCCTGCGTAGCTTGACTGTCGAGTCCCAGATGGTGGTCACTCGAACGAGGTAGTAGGCCCCATCAGGCCTCCCTGAGGTGTTCCTGGGACCCAGTCATTTAGCACGTATTGCAATCAGGTAGTAGGCCTCTCCAGGCCTCCCTAAAGGCTGGTTATCAGGTAGTAGGCCTTAAATAGGCCTCCCTTGAGGACGGGTTCCTTAAACAGGATGCCCGACTAGCCTGCGTAGCTTGACTGTCAAGTAGTAGGCCTCCATAGGCCTCCTTGAGAAAACAAGGGTAACCTCAGCAGGCGGTATTGCTGTCAGGTAGTAGGCCTCACTAAGGCCTCCCTGAGGACGGAGTCCCGAGCCTGGATGCTTGGGTTTCCAGCATGGCTTGCGGTTAGGTAGTAGGCCTCTATAGGCCTCCCTGGAATACCCGCTATCAAGTAGTAGGCCCACAGGGCCTCCTTGAAGTTGAAGTTCCTGAGCTAGGCACTTTGATTACCAGTTCTCTGTGAGAAATTGTGGTAGTTGGGCTTACAGCTGGAGGTTACTCGCCAGGCAGGCTCAGCTGCTCCCCTCTATGAGGGTCGTCTATGAGTGCTCAGCCGCCTGAGCCTGGTCAGACGGTCGTAGGCCTCTCATGCGGCCTCCCTGTTAGATCAGTCATTAAGGCCCTTTCGGCCTCCCTACTGCTTTGAAACACAAGCACCTGGTAGATCCTTGATTTGAGCAGGCAGACTCCCCTCGATAGCAAGGGTTGAAAAGCACTACGCTGAGTGTTGCTCTCTTGGATAACCCGTCTCTGAGTTCCGGGCTAAGTAAGACTGCCTGTGTTTCAGTCCCTTAGCTTGGACGCCCCTTGGGCACCATCCAGAGGCTCTGTTTGAACAGACAGGGTTGGCTAAACCGAAGTGTCCATAACACTTAGGGCACCAGGTCAGGCCTCCCTGGTGGCACTCGGGAGAACATTTCCCGAGTAGTGACTGGCTGGGGTTCCTTCGGGTCCCCTAGCCACATTCCCTTGAAGGGACCCCTTCTTTGGAAGTAGTGGTCCCGGGCCTTCAAGCTGTCTAGATGGAACTCCACGCAGTGCGTTAGGGTTCCGTTTAGTTGTATAGCTTGGGCTATGACCGTAGGGAGTGCTGTCACTGTCAGCCCAGGACCTGAGGGGGAATCGCTCAGGTTTTTCTATGAATTACTTGAGTTGACAGTTGTCACTGCCAATGGGCAGACACTCCCCTCAGCATGGCGGCGTTGGTATATCGTTCCCCATAGCGTCAGCTAGACGCAGCGAGAGTTCCCTTTCGAAAGGGAACGTCTAAGGTTACGTATGTAACCTCTGTTCCCTGAGAACAGGGAACGAGCGCTGCGTCGCGTTGCCATGCTTCAGGGCCTATCTGCCATACAGTCCCTTCAGACGAGAAGATGTGTATGTGTTGGCACGGCGCCCTTTTATACTTCCGGGTCGCACGTTGATGACGTCATGGGCTGACGTCGGTCAAAGACTTTGCCGTGATTCGATAGTAGCTTCAGACACCAGTCACGCCGAGGGCGTTCCCCATAGCGTCAGCTAGACGCAGCGCTCGTTCCCTGTTCTCAGGGAACAGAGGTTACATACGTAACCTTAGACGTTTTCGGACCAGCACGCCCATGGGCGAACAGATGGGCGCGAGTGCATTTGCCATTTAAACAACGTGGTGCTGGATGTGAAAATGATAACTGCGTCGGGCTGAAACTAGCAAAAAACACTTGCGTCGCGCCTGCCGCTGCATTGCGCCGGGTGTATGATATGGCCCCATATCACATCCCTCTGGTACACATACAGACCAGAATATTCATATAAAATCCACTCTCCTATAAGACCTATTAGCCAGCTGGTACAATCAACAACTATGGGTGTCCCGTTACAGCATTAGAGGCACAAAATACAATGTTTTTATTTGTTGTGCACACCCTCACATTTTTGATCTTGACATAATGATCCGATAATTAAAAGCATACAAAAAAGTAATCTTTCTTGACATACTCTACTGAATTAATATTGTTAGAAATGTTATTGTAACAAGTGTATCAAAAACAGCAGTCCCAAAAATGCAAGCAACACAATGAATATGTATATATTGTTTTCTGAAGTTAAGCAGCTTATTTGACTTATTTTAAATTCTTCAGGTGGTATTTTATTCGTGCAGGTCGTATCCTATTCGTGCAAAGTGGCAGATCTGTTTTTACAGACACACAATATGAGCTGGGCGTCAAACCTATGATCCATGTCAGTCACATGGTAAAGCATGTGAGAGCTTGTCCGAAACTTAAAGCCTTGATAGCTGTTATGCAATAACCTCTTGAAGGTGGAACAGGCTTTTTAATAGTGACAAGGAACCTCACTTACCTCGACACGGTCCAATTGTGAAGTCTGTTACACTTACAGTTTCCAGCTGACTATACTTTCATCTTGTTAAATGTATTACAATTGTTCTAATTTGTGCCTCAACTTGAGGGCGACCCAAGACCAAACACTTCTACAGTCACACATTTGCCTAAAAGTAAAATACTAACATACAAATCACATATCCATATAAAGCTTCTCTTTAAACTTAGGGTTACCAAATGTCCTGTTCCCTTTCAAAAGCTACACTCAATGCTGCATAAGCTTATGCAAATGGGAAATGTCTTTGACATAACCAGCTGTGAAAATAGTGTGAAAACACGTCAATGAAATTGACCCGGAGGTATTTATAGCCTCGGCCGGTGACGTCATAGGCGCACCTGCTGCACGAGGCTATAAATAGATGAGCTTCCGCTGGAGCAAACCAGGTCTTTTTGTTTTCAGACCAACTCTGTGTTATGGTGTGTTACAAAGTCTCTGAAAAAAAAAAAAAATTCTCTCTCTCTTTCAAGACTCAACTCGAGATCTTTGTTAGGAGTTAGTTTTCAACATGGCAGTGTGCAGATTTCTCTCTCTTTCTCATCTCTGTTACAAAGAAACATAAGTGGAAAGAGTTCTAGTTAAATCTGATCCGTTGGAAACGAGTCAGCAGAGTAAAACGCTGTATATCCATGTTCTCTTTCAAAAAACAGAACTGGATGCACACGTGTATTGCTGTGTGTGTTTGGGGAAGAGCATGCGGTTGCTGCATTGAGTCAGACGAGTGCGAGCATTGCAAGCCTTTACAGTTAGAATGCTTTATGCTCGTCTGGGCTACTTTCAGTCCGCACCAGTTTTCGTAGCTCTCGAATGGGTTTGTTGACGAGCAAGAGACGGGTCCGTCCCTTTCGCTTGCTCGCTCAACAAATGCATGTTTCCCCGCGTGATCCCGAAGCGCGCTCCAGCGTTTCTTCGGCTCGCGCGGGGAATGATGATGAATCTCTGGGTCCGCGGACCTCGAGCAGCCACCTGCGATCGTTCCTCACATGATGGTGAATCCATACGAGGAATTTATCGAGGTGGTTGTTCGTGCGGTGGCCAGGGCAGTTTGTCTGGTACCGTGAATGAGAGATCCCCGAACGCAGTGAGCTTGAGGTTTCTGTCTAGAAAAAAAAAAAAAAAAAAAAAAAACATTTACTTCACGTGTTTTTGTACCCTTGACGTCGACATTTTCGACTATCATGGGTGCGAAATCGCGTGGATATGTGAGAATACCCCAGGTGGGAGACGCTCACGAGCTATCTCTCGCCTGGGTCTGCATTTTCATTAAAGAGACATGCCTCCCCATAAAGCCATGTAGAAAATAAACATCGGCTGTCATGGGCAAAGCTTATATATATGAATTATATATTGTATATTATTTTATATGGAATATATATATATATATATATATATATATATATATATATTATTTTATATCAATATATATTGTATATGATTTATATAAGAATAATAAATATAAAGGGACAGGCTGGTGCTGCGCTGCACACTATGGCTGTCTTGCAAGCATATCAGGCTGACCTTCTGAAGGATTTGAGTGGTTCATTTGGTGACTCAGTTAACTCTGTAGTGGCCAGATTTAAAGGAGTGGAAGAAACATGAAGTGTTCACTCAGTTTCTTCCTCAATGCACTCAAGGGGAGGGGCTATCAGCCACACAACCTCTCTTCAGTCCTTCAAGATTTAGGGGGGTAATAAGCAGAGTGTGGCGAGTCGCGCTCTCCCTCGTAAAGATTGGAGACCGGCTCGTCATCCTCAACAACCTCCCAGGGCAGACCTCGGGACTGTCATCAATATAAGAAGTCCGGTGGTCTGGTGCCCAGTCTGCCCCCACGGGACAGGGCGTGTCAAACATTTGCTCGCCCCACCCCGTTATCCTCAAAACTACTCCATCCCCGCCGCCTCTGGTGATTCGGGGGGGCAGTGGTTTCCAGTGAAATGTTAGACGTTCAGTGTTTAAATCCTGCTATCATCCAGGACATAGAACGTCTAACATCCCCTCAACAGGAAGTGTTAAAATTGTCACTCTCAGAGTCTCAGGCAGCGTGTTAACTTCTGCCAGGCGTTTCTGCATTGGTGTTAAGCACAGTAAAAATTAGTAAACTAATTTATTTGTCATCCTCCTTGTTTGAACGGCGTGGTCTCCACTTCCGTGAAGGCGGAGTTGGCGTTCGTACTGTCACAAGTGACAGCAGTTACTTCCTGGTCCCCAGTAGGGTGGGGGGGGTGTCTAATCTCAGATCTTCGAGTCTTAAACCGTGAAGCAGTTAAAGTACTCAAGGTCAAGATGTTACAGTGAAGGCGGTCGTGTCGCATATTCAACATTGTGATTGGATTCGGCACGATTGATCCGAAGGACGCATGTATTCGCATATAAAGTCTGCCACAACACAGGAAGTTCCTGAGGTTCGCTCTTGGGGGCAAAAGCTTACCAATTTCGGGTCTTCCATTTGGCTAGCCTTGTAACCGCACATAAACAAAATGTATGGATGTATTACTGGCTCCATTGGGATTCCGGGACATTCAAATTTTGAATTACAAAGGCGATTGCTAAAATTAGCACAATCACATGAGATGGTGCTTCAACACAGTGTGTTGGCTCATCTAGTTTCTCTAGGGTTGAGACTCAACACCAAGAAAAGTGTTCTTTCTCCTGCCCAGAGAACGACTTATCTAGGGTTTGTTCAGTTTTTGGTCACAAGGTGGGCACAATGGTTTCCCGCTTGAATCAAGACCATTCAGTATTCCCTGAGCAAAGTCAGGCTAGACCAAGATCTTACTGATCATCAGCACCAGAGTGTTAGGTCTAATGGCATCAGCATCCACGGGTTTCCCTTTGGGGTTGTTGCACATAAGACCGTTTCAGTTGTGGCTCAAAGCCAGAGGACTTAGGGCCAATCCTCAGGCAAATAAAGTGGCGCGCCATGTGGCTTCGTACACTAACTATGTGGTTCAGACCCCGGTTTTTGCCTTGGGTCCCACTCTAGGCGTACCTTGTCGTCGCAAGTTGCTAACGACGGACGCTTCCCTGACGGGCTGGGGTGCGGCCTTAAGTGGTCGTCCAGCCCAACGGGAATGGGAGGGTCATCAACTCAGTTGGCACATCAACTGCCTCGAGTTGACGGCTGTATTTCTGGCCCTGAAATACTTTCTCCCCCAATTGAGGGGCTGTCATGTCCTAGTGCGGGTGGACAGTACAGCTAAATATCTTGTATATAATCACCAGGGGGGTCTGTGCTCACGCTATCAGAATAGCGAGACAGATTTTTCTCTGGGCTCAGAACAAGTTCCTGTCACTCGAGCAGTGTACATTCAAGGGCAGGAGCAGATTTACTGTCCAGATAGAGTTACAGATGGGGGGGTGGAAACTCCACCCAGAAGTAGTCAAGCAGATCTGGATCAGATTTTACAGAGCTGACCACAGGGAGTGGACCTCTTCGCCTCTTCTCAGACAGCGCAATGTCCCTGCTTCTCTCTGTCACCCAGCCCCGCTGGGTCTGGGTGTGATGGTTCATACATGGCCCAAAATGTGTCTGTATGCCCTCCTTCCAGTCGCTCTGCTCCTGGGAGTTCTAGCCGGGGTTCGCCAACAAGGGTCTTGCTTCTTATCAATAGCGCTGCGTTGGTCGAACAGGGTTTGGTTCTCGGAGATAGTGTCTCTCCTCAACGGCTCGCCTTGGGCGATTCCGGCGAGGAGGGACCTTCTGTCTCAGGCAGAGAGCACGATATTCCATTCCAGGCCCGACCTGTGGAACCTTCATGTTTGGCCCCTGAAGGGCACCAATTGAGGGACACGGGGCTTTCGCCTGCAGTTATTGAGACCATTCTAAGTGCTAGAGCTTCCTCCACTCGGAAGTTTATGCTAATAAATGGGGTGTCTTTGAAAGGTGGTGTACGACACAATGTAGATTCAGTCAACTGCCAGGTAACTTCAGTTCTGGATTTTCTGCAAGAAAAGTTGTCATCAGGCACCTGCCCCTCCACTCTCAGGGTTCATGTGGCCGCTCTTTCGGCTTGCCACGCCTTGGTGGATGGGGTGCCGCTCGGGAGACATCCTCTACTCGCTCGCTTCATTCGTGGGGTAGGCGGTTGAGGCCACCTGTTAGAACCAAGATCCCTTCATGGGACTTAGCTTTAGTCTTCGAGGGTCTGGTTGAGACCCCCTTTGAAACATTAGCTTGCCCCTCCACTCTCAGGGTTCATGTGGCCGCTCTTTTGGCTTGCCACGCCCTGGTGGATGGGGTGCCGCTTGGGAGGCATCTTCTGCCTGCTCACTTTGTTGTGCCAGGCAGTTGTGGCCTCCATTAAGAGCCAAGATCCCTTCATGGGACTTAGTTTTAGCCCTCGAGGGTCTGGTTGAGACCCCCTTTGAACCTCTAGAATCAGCGTATGACGAACTTCTGACTCTAAAGATGGTTTTTCTTATGGCTATAACTTCTCTGAAAAGAATTGGGGACATGCAGGCTCTGTCAATATCGCCATCCTGCTTAGACTTTGCCCCAGGTTTGGTGAAAGTGATTTTGCATCCCCACCCTGACTACCTGCCTAAGGTTCCTTTGTCGACTGTACATCCTGTCACTCTTGAAACCTTCTGCCCTCTGCCGTTCACAACGCCGGATCAGGAGAAACTTCATAGACTGTGTCCAGTCCATGCTCTTCAGGCCTACGTCCACCGCACTAGCCAGTGGCGTAAGTCAGAGCAACTGTTTGTTTGCCATGGGGGCCGTAACAGAGGTTCTGCCACCATCAAACAATGTCACATTGGGTCAGGGATGCTACTGCTCTTGCCTATGAGGTGCGCGGTCAAGCTTCGCCTATAGGATTAAGGGCTCACTCCACCAGGGGAGTCGCCTCTTCTAATGCGTTAGCAAGGGGTGCTCCCTTACAAAGTGTTTGTGATGCGGCAGGTTGGTCCTCTCCGCACACATTCTTAAGACTTTATAGCTTGGATGCTCATGCCACTCTGGGCTCTCATGTCCTTGAGTCGACATCACAGGCTAATGCCTGAGGCTTCTTGCGTTCTTGTGCACACCTACACAACCGTAAGGGGTCCAGGCACCATCAAGCACGGCGGCGTGGGTATTCTCGTTCCCATTTGCATAAGCTTATGCAGCATTGAGTGTAGCTTTTGAAAGGGAACACTTGGGGTTACTTGACTGTAACCCTGTTCCCTGATAAAGCGGAACGAGATGCTGCATTGCTAGGCCGTGCTGATGATGCTTCAGGACTGGTCTTCAAACAAAGAAGATCTGGTTTGCTCCAGCGGAAGCTCATCTATTTATAGCCTCGTGCAGCAGGTGCGCCTATGACGTCACCGGCCGAGGCTATAAATACCTCCGGGTCAATTTCATTGACGTGTTTTCACACTATTTTCACAGCTGGTTATGTCAAAGACATTTCCCATTTGCATAAGCTTATGCAGCATCTCGTTCCGCTTTATCAGGGAACAGGGTTACAGTCAAGTAACCCCAAGTGTTTTCCCAGGACATGTCCTGTTTTCAAGTCCTGTCCTAGCCCTAATATAAAAATGTTCTATCCATACAGGGGGCGTACTTTAAATGTATTGAAATTAATAAGGAATCTTTGAGTAAACTTTGATTTTTTTGCAGGGGCGTTTCTAGAATTTTCATTTTAGGGGGGCTCAGCCCCCAGTGAGGGTATGGGGAAAAAAATGGTAACACTTTAGTTTAGGCTCAAATTCTCACTATTAACTAGTAGCTTATTAGTATGCATATTAGGATATTGGGTATTTATTATTACTTATAAAGCAAATATTAATGCCTAATTCTGTATGACCATATTGTAGCTTATCCCTTAATCATACAATGTAGGCAGGTTTATAATCACTGAGATCCCAAATGTGAGGTAGTTAGGGGGGTTCGGGGGCTTGCTCCCCTGAGAAAATTTTGATTTCCATGATCTACATATGTGCATTTTAAGATGTTCTGAACGCCAACAAATTAGATAACAATAGCTTGAAAACCATGTCAGTGGGCAGATATGACTGATAAAGTTTTTTCCATTTTTCTCAGTGAAGAAAGTTAAACATTTGTTTAACTGATATTTATGTTTTATGAATAATTTTTGTAGACATGTTAATTTACTGAAGGCTAACATGAAAGCTAGGTAACTAAATGTATTAAATTTATTCACAATATGCACAAATTCATTACTAATCTTATGCCCAATACAGGCTGAAAAAAGCTGAGCTTTTTTTTCTGAATGTTACAAATGGAATTATATTAATTTACAATATGCACACATTCATTACTATTAATCTTAGGCCTAATCTGAAGAAAACGGCTTTGTTAATATGTCTTGTTTGTTAATTATATTAAAAATGACATTACATAGGCCTATTTCAATTAAAATGGCGAAATTAGACAAAAGTTAATTAATTTGCCTGAATATTTGTGTCATTTGTTTAACAGTTCAACAAAGAAGCAGCTGTCAAATATGAAATGTTTAGTTTAGCTACTTACACATGTCGCACTTGACGTCGAGTCGTGCTGCTAAAATTCGCGCTCCGCCTCAGCAGCTTCTGTGTGAACATAAAGCCCGCCTACTCTGATTTGATTGGTTTTCTCAAATATTTTGACATTGACGAACGGTGACAGACCAATGAGGCTCAAATCAACGCACACACTTCTGCTTCTAACGTGTGCTCTAATCGCCGCCACAGCAGATTGAAGAACACGCTGGTTAAAAGACGGGACGAAGGTGAAGCCTCCCGCAAGTTTCATATGTTATAAAGGTTAATCACAAATTTTTTAGGGGTGCTGGGCAGAAGTTTAGGGGGGGCTGAAGCCCCCCTAAAAAAGGGCCTAGTGACACCCATGATTTTTGGTCATCTAAATATGGTCACCCTATTTAAACTGCCAGAATGTCAAACACTGACACTTTCTGTGAACTTTGGCAACTGTCTGAACAACTTGTTCTCACTCTCTTGTCAGAACACAGATAATAGTCTCTATCTTTTGTATTCTTTCTCTCTCCCTTGAAATGTGTACATATACGACTAAGGCATCACTCACCATACTTTAATCCACTTAGACATGGACACGTGACACAAACAATGCGCCTTTCAACTTCTAACATTGCACTCATGCTGCTAAAAGTGACACAAACTGTTAATAAGAGCCTTAAAACAAGCCTTAAAACAAAAATCAAGCAAAATATAGGGAGCAAAGTCCTTCACTTCCTGGAACTTTTACAACTTCCCTTAAGGGCTCTTATGGCAGCGTCTAATGCTCTAATCAAATGCATATTAGTTGTGCGAGTTGGTCAAAGCCAAACCGGGGATTACCACAGACAAAAGTCTGGGGCTACCTTGTTAAATTTGGGGAAACAGAGAGAAAATGAAAGCCTTGCGATCTAATTTCCGTTACATCACCACCAAACAAACAGGGCCGGCATGGCAAGAGATTAGAGAGGATTATGGGAGGAAAAGGAACGAGGAAAAAGCCTTTGCTTTCTATTCAGTGCTTCCACCAATTCTGCTTCAATCCTGATCCAATCCCCCTGAAATTAGGCCCGGGGGACAAAGAGGGACATGAAAGGATTGGAACGGTGTGACTGGGGTGGGGGTGACTCTAACTGTGAAGAGCAGAGGGATCCCTGGAGATGGCCGAGAAGAAAAGGGGAGGCCGGGAAGGGACCTGTTATTTAAATAATGCCCTCAGTTCATTTTTCTGAGCATGCTAAAAAATGAAAAATGGCAACATGTGGGAATTACAGAAGGATTTGGAAAAAATGACTAGTTAGTAGGTTGTTTGAACAAGTGCAGAAGCCCTCTATTATCACGTTTGTTAAGTGTCACATCCACCAAACACATAGATGCTTACTACGATTCTCAATATTTATCAGCTGATTGAATCGTTCATGCTCATTTATCCTATTTTTACATTAAGATTACCTTTGCTGTCATCAAACGCTCACTTAAAGTTAATATTTAAAACATCAATAACATCAACACTGTTAAATCTTTAACAAATCTAAAAATGACTAATCATTTTTCAAACTGTACATATGTATATACTACTGTTCAAAAGTTTGGGGTCAGTACATTTAAAAAAAAAAAATTATACTTTTATTAATCAGGGACACATTACATTGATCAAAAGTTCAAACAGTTTATTATAAAAGATTTCTATTTCAAATAAATGCTGTTCTTTTATCAAAGAATTCTGAACAAAAATGTATCACGGTTTCAACAAAATTATTAAGCAGCACAACTGTTCTCAGCATTGATGATAATAATAATAAGAAATGAGCAAACTAAAGAGTAATGTGGGTGAAAAAATTCAGCTTTGCCATCACAGGAATAAATTACATTTTAAAATATATTCAAATCGAAAAGTTCTTTTAAATTGCTATTACATTTCACAATATTACGTTTTTTACTTTGTTTTTGATCATATAAATGCAGCCTTGGTAAGCATAAGCCACTTTTATTCAAAAACATAAAAAATTGTTCCAAACTTTTGAACAGTTGTAGATAGACTAGTGGACCTCACTTTGGTCGTTGGTCAAAATCTTATATCACGATAGTTATTTTTGCATTAAATAAGGGTTTTATGACTTCAAAAAATGTTATACCATTAAAATTTCATTTGAAATTCTTAGCATCATTTTAAAAATCATTAAAAAGTTAATACTAGCCTAAAAAAAGCTTACTGAAGACAAGTAAACAATGATAAAGAAAGAGCAAAGAAAACAAACTACAATAGAACAAAGACACAAATGAAATAATTGACCTACCTCAAAAACTTCAAGCACTAGAAATACTACATAAAATGTATAAAGTAATCAAATGTATAAAAAAAACACTGCATAGCCTTTACTGTGTAAATTAAGAGCATTGAGAGATTTTCTCTTTTTGTTTGATTATCATTAATAATGACAGCAGGTAAATGTGGATGCTGTCACTTTAAGAACGATTGCACGCATCCAATATACTCATGCATGCGTTTTCTCTCTACTGCTAACGTTCACTTAAGACATAAATGACTGTTTGCTTGCAAAAACATGGTCACTTTCTATTATTCGGCAAAAAGCTTTCAGTTCTCACATGTTCTATATAGACTGCGGCTTCAAGTCATGCGTCTCTCAGACAGCACTGAGAAACAGTCTCTCAGAGAGCATGTGCATATACTGAAATGAGTTCTCTTTCGCTGTTAATTGTGCTTCAAATCACCTGTTTTTAAACCGCGATGCTTAAAAACGCATGCAAGCGATACGCTTTTGTGACCGTGCAGCACAGCAACATCACATGAGCGTGATCGCTACAGAGACAATAGCCCAAAATCTCTACCGGTTGACAAATTTCTACACGTTAATTGGTATATCGCCCACTCCTAGTTGTTGGATCACTATCCAGAAACCGGTCAACCAGAGCTCTCAACTGCACCAAACTCCATAAATTACTTATCTAATGCTCTGCTTGTGTTATATGTATCTGTTCAAACTTGTAGGATGGAAGTAAGATCACAAATATAAATTTGGCATTATCAAGACCAAATACAAGGCCTGTCAAACTAAAATTTTCCATCATCTATCAAACCATTCACAAAAAGATATCTCAATCAAGGATTCTGACTTCTAATTGTTCTAACAAAAATTGCTTGGCACTCACCCTTGCATCTCCGTTGCTTGGCCGGGCTCCATGGCTGAAGGCATGCGCAGGGTCTTTGTGGTACACCTTCAGGCACGAGTGATCTGTGATGTTCCTGTGCGGGGAGAATTCCACATCGGTCACATATACAGACCAAATGTCACCGTCCGAACGGGGTCGCGTACGGTTCCCTGAAGGTTGGCCCCTGAGCTCTGCCACAACAGGGTGCACTAGGGCCGACGGTATTTCAACACGCGAGAGCGGAGAGTGGCAGCGAGAGAAGGAATCACGAGAATTAAGCGTTTCACTGAGAGACACAGGCGAGCCAGAGCGAGAAATTGAAGATGAAGGTGAGAAGCTACGGCTCACTGTGACAAAATCCATGGTGGCTGAGATGTCCGTTAATGTCGAGACTAGAATTCTCTGTAGGTCCAGAAATTATTTACTAATACAGCATTGAGCTAAAATATTAACTGTCTACTAAGTAACCAAGTTTGTCAATTTATGTTTTTAAGTCTCTATCTTCCCGGACCTTTCCAAATGTGTTGCGTGTTAAACCTATTTGTGTAAAGTGACGTGAGCATTTTTCTCATGAAGTCTGATATGTGGTCATGTGGCTGTAATTCCGATTTACAGCCTTGATAAAAAGGAGTTGTCTCAAAGTACATGTTACATCACCATGTAAAGAGACTGACCACTCCTTTGTCTCCTGGACAGTATGAGTCACTATAGTCTCATTAGATCTGAGGAAATGTCAATGATTAATTTGGTTGTGACTGGCCAGTTCTTTAAAAACCCCATGAAATAACTGGATGATCACATGATTCTTTTCTACGTTGACCTATTTCATGCTGAAACAGGAAGTTTGGGTGGACAGAACCGAAGAGCCAATCGCCTTTAGTTATACTCAATCTAGAAAACATCTAATTGGACAAAAATCTGCATAGTCATCAATACTTTTCATTCCCCAGGTCCTTTTAAAAGTGTACACTACCGATCAAAAGATTTTGCGTCAGTAAAGAATTGTATATTTTTATTCAGAATGCATTTAATTGATTAAAAGTGACAGTAAATACATGTCCCAAAAGATTTATATTTCAAATAAATCCTGTTTTCTTCAAAGAATTGGGGTTTCAGGGTTTCCACAAAAATATTAAGCAACACAACATTCAACATTGAAAACAATAAAAAATGTTGGAAACACTTTATAATAAGTATACAGTAATAAAGTACTTACAAATCAAACTGTAAGTTTATAGTTAATTCAAACTTAATAAATTGTAGTCTGTACATTGTTAATATATCAATAGGCTATATACAAATTGTTTTTCATTCATAGTCACTGTCATAACCACATTATTATTGTTAAATTAGCTCAGTTTTAAAAAATAAAAAATTAGTTTTTTATGCTTTGTTATCAACTTATTAACTGTAAATAGTTCTCACTTTAGATTAGGTCATGGAAAATGTAATTAATTAAGTGCTTTAAACCAAAAATGTATGACATTTTTCCTTTTTCTGTGACCTAATCTAAAGTGATAACTAGTTATTCCTAATATTAACCAATTAACAATTCCTTTACTACGAGCTAATTACAGTGACAACGAATGAAGAACTCACTATTTCTATATATATCAATATACTGTATTAGCAGTGTAGAGACTACAAAATATTAATTATGAATTAACTATAAACTAATAGTTTGTTAATGATTTGTAAATGCTTTATTACTGTATACTTATTATGAATATTTCTTGAGCAGCAAATCAGCATATTAGAATGATTAAAAAGGATCATGTGACACTAAAGACTGGAGTAATGATGCTGCAAATTCAGCTTTGTCATCACAGGAATAAATTACATTTTAAAATATGTTCAAATAGAACAGAGTTATGTTCAATTTTAATAATACGACTGCTTTTACTGTATTTTTGATCAAATAAATGCAGACTTTTTCCAAAACATTCAAACATATCTTCCTGACCCCCGAACAATACTGTATTAAAGTTAGTAGAAGTTCATTTTGTCAACTTTTAGCAGTATACCAACATATAGATAGCTCAACTTTTCATTTCATTGAGTATTTCAAAGGTGATTCCCAACTGAGAAAGTGTTGTGGTTTACTCATAATTCTGTAAACAGGTAGAGAGATACAGTAGGTAATGAAAGCAATGTACACATAAGTGTTTAGAGATTGGCTGAGGTGGAGGGAAAGATGAAAGACCAGAGAAAATGAGAGTGAAAGATATGTGGGAGTGTTTGTTTGAAGTCTGACATAAGTGGTATGTTAAGATTAGCTGTGCTGGTGGGTTAAGGTCAGGTTTATTGGTTTAAAGTCAGAGAAACAAATGATGTGAGGCCATTCTTACTTTAGCTGTCTCGCTTTGACTGTAATTCTGTTCAAATGAAATCTAGTTATAATGTTCTGTCCGGCTTTTTACAGTCTAGATGGTTTCAAAGAAATATTACTGAAGATTTTTCAGAGCTATAGTTCCATATTACAGAAATAATTCACCCAAAAATGAAAAGTCTGTCATCCATTATTCAACCAATATGAATGTATTCGTTTTGCAAATGAGATTTGGGATGTAGGGCATTTTCAGCAAATAACTTAAAATATCCATGTGTTCCTCACGGAAGACTTGGAATATGGTCCTTTTGTGATGTTTTCAGAGCTTGACACTCACTGTATGCATTTGTCATGTGGAAAAAAGCTACATGAACATTCTGTTAAAAATCTAATTTTATGTTCCACAGCAGAAAGAAAGGCATATGGGTTTGGAACAGCATGCGACAGAATATTCATTTCCATTCATTTGCAATTCTTTAACAGCGGTATGTTTCCAGTAAATCAATGCATGTGAGATTTGATTGCTAAGTTTGTTCTCAAGGAAAAAGCTATAGAAAAGGAAACAGAGATGCAATTGGACCTGGAAGAATGTCACTTGCTGTGTTGATTGATGTCATGAAACTAAAGGAAGCATGTGGAATGAGGAAGGAAGACAGTACGCTGTTCAAAATTTGAAGGAATAGTTCACCCAAAAATGAAAATTATCCCATAATTGACTCACTTTAAGCCATCCTAGGTGTATATGACTTTCTTCTTTCAGGCTAATACAATGGAGTTAAGGCCTGTTCACACCGGGACGATTTTCGCGCGCGTTTATCGCCGACGTTTAATGCCTCGTGACTAAACAATGGGCGCCAATGTGAGTGTTCACACTGACGCGTAAAACGCCAGGCGTAAAAGCGTCATTTTAAAAAAAACGCCTCGGGTTCGTTTTTTTATTTTGACGCGGCGCGTTAAAAACTGGCCGACCAATGAGATCAGCGCTTTTGTTCACATGCCTGGAGCTGCTGAAGTGACATTAAAACACGACTTGGTGGCGCTCAAGCACAAAATCGGTCTTGCCGAGCACACATTGATACGAAGAAGAAGTAGTAAGTAGACAAAGAAGAAGATGGGCTGCTAATGCTGCTTGCCAGTTAGCAAAAAGTGTGTGAATGGTTTTGCCATAGACATAATATATCTGTGGTTTTGTCAAGCACGTAAATACGGTCTCTCCTTTTCTTCTGTGTGACAAGCGAGTGTCAGAAGCGTAAAGTGCCGCAGCACCACCTTGTGTACCGGGAGCGCTATCTACTGAATGTGCACGTTCACTCACCACATCGCCAGTGGAAATCGCTTGGTTGTGAACACTCAAGACGCGCCGAAAAACGTCACGAAAAACGCTGGCGATAAGCGCGTGCGATATTCGTCCCGGTGTGTACAGGCCTTTACATTATTAAATCCTGGCTCTAAAAATGCCACTGAACAGCCTCTCCTAATCGTCTGCCGCGTCTCTACTATTGTAAATGACTTGAGCTTGCGGTTGCTGCGTATACCATGTAGTACAGGAGACTTGGGAGGGTTGACTAAAGGAGCGTTTCAGGTCCACACATTCGAAACAAATATTAAAGTATAAACTCATTTTTAACCATGAACCAAAAATACAAAGAAAAGGGATAGTTCACCCAAAAACGTACTCATTTACTCATCCTCAAGCCATCTAGGTGTATATGAGTTTCTTCTTTCAGACAAACACAATTGGAGTTATATAAAAAAATATCATTGCTCTTCCAAGCATTATAATGGCAGTGAATGGCGGTCCAAAGTCCAAGATCCAGTCAGTGCATCCATCCATCATAAAAGTAATCCACATGATTCCAGGGGGTTAATAAAGGCCTTCTGAAGCAAACCGATGTGTTTTTGTAAGAAAAATATCCATATTTAAAACTTTATAAACTAAAAAGCAAAACAAACTAAAAACAAAAGAGTAACCCCTGTCACATATACAGGATATGTAGGACTAGCGTAAGCTTTTTGACGCCTCTCGAGGTTCAAACTAAAAGGGCTGGGCAACAAACTCAAACTCCTCTTCTCTTATATCGAAATCCTCCGACATTTCTCTTTAGAAATTCTCATTTTAGACTTCTAATTTGAGACCGGTGTTTTGTTTTGCTCTATCCTCTGTGCTTCTGCGTTCGTCAACACATGGATATTTTTCATACACAAACGCATCACTTCGCCTCAGAAGGCCTTTATTAAACCCCCGAAGCCATGTGGAGCACTTTTATGATAGATGGATGCACTTTTTTGGGCTTCAAAATCTCGTCTCCCATTCACTGCCATTATAAAGCTTGGAAGAGCCAAGAATTATTTTTTTTATATAACTCTGACTGTGTTTGCCTGAAAGAAGAATGTCATACACACCTAGGATGGCTTGAGGGTGAGTAAATCATGGGGTAATTTTCATTCTTGGATGAACTATCCCTTTAAGTTTCTTAAACAAAATGAAAAAAAAAAAATCTATCCATTTCTCATTTCTCTTTTTTTGCGCTTTAAGTAGAAAATCAAATGACCAGAAGATACAATGACCGAAGTAGCTCCTCTTCTCTTATATAAATCTTCTGACATTTTTCTTTAAAATTTCTTGTTTTAGACTTCTAATTCGTGACTGCCGTTTTGTTTTCCAAAATCGTCTCGTTTACGTATGTAACCCTCGTTCCCTAAAAGAGGAGATCCCCAATTCGTCGGTCAGTTCCGAAGTACGTCAAATGTGACCGACTGAAAGGGAACAAATAATAGCCTATCTTTTGCGCTTCCACATTCGTCAATTCTCACTTAAGCTTACGCATACCCTTCCGCCTGAAATAGATTCTCTCTCGTGAACCCACGTACACCCTTTGCTGGAAGCCAGTGATTATAGTTTATAAAGGTTTAAATATGGATGATTTTCTTAGAAAGACCCATCGTTCTGCTTCAGAAGGTATTTATCATTCCACTGGAGTCGTATGGGTTACTTTTATGATGGATGGATGCACCTTTTGGAGCTTCAAAAACTCGGGCACTATTCAATGCTATTACAGAGGCAGGATATTTTTTAATGTAACTCCGATTGTGTTAGGCTGAAAGAAGAAAGTCATATACACCTAGGATGGCTTGAGGGTAAAATATGGGATAATTTTTGGGGTGAACTATCCCTTTAAGGAGGCTGAATCTGATGCACACACACACTCACCTGACATCAGTGAGTTCATAGTACACGTTCCTGGTCTCATCTTTCACATAGATGGCGGTGCTGGGCGACTCCAGCATCTTCATGTTGAGCTGATGAGGGAAGGCACTAACGAACAGAGCTCTGACTGTATCCACACTCGTTATCTCATTAGGCATGCGTATCTGCTTTGTGTCGTCTCCATACTGCAGGTACAACACCCCTGAAAAACAGAAAATGGAAACATGAAGAAAGAGTGAGAGAAGCATGCAACTACTCCTAATATTTTATATTATTTTGTCTAAATAAATAAAAAATTCTACACAAACTAAAATCATCAGTCTAGGCATTAGAACATTATAATGTACATTATTCAAAATCTAAACATGACATTTAACAGTGTTATTAACTATTATTTATTACTATTGAGTTTAACGTTTGCCTACATCTGTTCACAGCTCACTTGGGTTTGGAGCTGTCTCTGAAACTCTACCCTATCATTTCATTCTAATGACTGACATTAATAACTAATTATTGAGCATCAAACAATCAACAGCATATAATTCAGAAAAGCACCTTGGGCTAAATGCCGAGCCGCATCTGAAGGACTACTTTATTTACAATCACTTACAAGCACTCTCAGCCAAACTGGAAAACCCTCAGAGGAAAAAGCTTCGAATTGTTTGAATTTCAATACTGTCCACATGAGACGTTTCAATTATCATCTCCATACTGTTTACTTTGGAAAAAGATGATTCATTCTGATTACAAATGTATTCTAATATCATCCCACTGTCTTGTTGTCCAATGAGAAGACAGTAGATATTTTTTCAATCAGTAACCGCCCTTTTCAGCAGAATCAGAATTTTGTTTGTTTGTTTGTTCATTTTCTCAAGAAGAATCACTGTTATTTTAGTATTGTTTATATACTATTATAGTATTTGAGATTTTGTATTTTCTTTTATTTTTAGTTTAAATTTTAGTAATTTTGCTATGATTTAATAGTTTTCTTTTAATATTTCTATTTAGTTTTAATTCAGTTTTTATTCCAGTTTTTAGTACTTCAACTTAAACATATTTTATTTCAGTTAGTTTCCAAGCCAACAGTTTTTAATTTAATTTTTATATTTATTTTTGTATTAACTTTATTTAAATTACTGAAAGCTATTTAATAACAATAACAAATCTGTTATGTTTTTTAAAAATTCAGCAAAAAAAAGTTATGAATCAAACAGCTCTGAAAACAGCATTTAAAGTGAAACTGTATTTGAAAGTTCAAGAAAAACATGCATATTTAACATCTTTTACCAAGTAATGAACTACAAATGTGAATGAACTACTAAAATGGTACAATGTGAAACTACTGACTAAATTGTAATAAATAATTAAATGAAATACAACATACTGTAAACCCAAATAAGTTGGCAAAACTCAAAAAAGTGAGGTAATCAGTTACATCAATTTTTCAAGTTAAGAAATTCAAAATTTAAGTAAGCAGAACTGTACTCTTAAGTTAGACATTTTGATTAAGTTAATTCATACATTTAACGTAAAATCACCATGATGGTAAACCCCAAAAAACCCACATAACAGAAACATTGCTAAATTAGCATAGCAAAACTTTAAACACTACTAAATCTCCCACTAAAACCTCTTACACAAAAACACATAACACTTAATTTTAGCATTTACTATCTCTTTTGAGTGCCATGGCAAAGCATGCTGGGAAATAGCCCAGTTTAAGGTAAATTTAAGTTTGTCTAAATTAAAAGAAACAAGTTCATAGAACTCAAAACAATGAAACAATTCAGATTACTTAAAATGTGTTTCGTTAACTCAAGAGAAAAAGAAAGCTCTAAATACTCATACAAGTTCATTTGATTGAATTAATTTGTTTAATTTGAGTTTGCCCTACTCAAACCAATCAATTATTTTGAGTGTTAGGGTTTACAGTGCATATTTGAAGTTTATTGCAAAATATTAAGCAAGGCTTGTAAAATATTGCAAAAAAATATTTTTTCATTAATGGGATTTTTACTTCCAGTACCAGACTATTGTGCTCTATTCTTCCAAAGAAGGTCTTACACAAACCTACGATGACATCTCTCAACAACTGAAACTTAAGACCACTGAACCAGAGGAATGATGACTTACAGCAAGCAGGTCTCTAATAGATGCAGGTCTCCTCGCCTTTGTGTTCCTTCTGACTAAACAACATCTAGTTTTTCTCTGCAGGTCTGTCTACATCTACATCTTCTCAGAGGAATTTTGAGGGTATAGTTTGAGTGAACACACTTTTTCTCCCCATAACTGTCTTTCCAGATGGTCCTAGTTTAAACCGACCAATCAGAGTTAAGCAGCCAGAGAAGGCTCCCATTTCAAGGCCTGTGTGTGTTTGACCGTCATTCTATCTGGATGTATTCGGAGTGTGTTAGTGAATATATGTGTGTGTGTGTATGTTGGCAAAAGAGTCCTATTTCCGTGTGTTTCTGTGTGTGTGTCCACAAGCATGAGTCTGTGCGGAAATATATGCCTGTGAGATGTTAAGTACAGGCTATGAATTTCAGCTGTGGAGCCTCGTATATTTCCATTACATGAACCGATAATGACAGAGCCAAATTCGCTGTTATGACATTGAACTTATATACAAGAGACAGACAGACAAACTTAAGTAAACACACACTTCCACAGACACTTAAACTCTGCAACTAAATCATTTAGCAGCAGACAGGAAATAAGTAAGGCAGACGAGTGATCGCTCATTCATATACGGCTGAATTCCCAAGAAAGCTTTGCAGATTACCGCAGAAATCGAACACCCATCATTCACAATTTGACACGCTCCTCAGCCGTTGTGAGTTAGTTTATTTGCTTATTATAACTTAAGTTTGAATAAAATGTGAAATTATATATATATATATATATATATATATATATATATATATATATATATATATATATATATATATATATATATATATATATATATATATATATATATATATATATATATATATATATATATATATATATATATATAAACGTCAAAGTCTTGATTCTGGTGCTATGCGACTGCAAATCGTTCAAAAAAAGAGTTTCTATGTGGCTTGGGCTGCATGATTTGAGAAAAATTCAGATTTTTCTGATTAAAATTTGGATTGCTATGTAAAATGTGATTTAAAAAAATGACAGGTTTTCTGCGCAAGTGTAATTTTTTTATTATATAACAATATGGATATCAAATAATAATAATAAATAGTATTATTATTATTATTATTATTACTAAATAAAAATATATAAATGATTTTGCTGTAACATAAAAAAAATTGAATTGAAGAAAAATTATATATTAATTATTTTATTTTACACTACATCTAAAATTTCTATAATAATATGTATGGCTGGTTTATTTTTTTAATTTTCATAAACCATCAAACTTTTATTTTGACGAAAAACCGCAGATAGTTCTTAAAGGGACAGTTCACCCAGAAATGAAAATCCTGTCAACATTTACTCACCCTCAAGTTGTTCCAAACCTGTATGAATGTCAAAAGAAGATGTTTTGAAGAAAATGGGTAACCAGTTATGAGCCCCAGTGACTTCCATGGTATTTTTTTCCCATACCATGGAAGTCAATAGGGTCCATCAACTTTCTGGTTACCAACAGTCTTCATAATATCTTCTTTTGTGTTAAGCAGAAGAAAGAAATTCATAAAGGTCTGAAACAACTTGAGGATGAGTAAATGATGACAGAATTTTCATTTCTGGCGAACTATCCCTTTAAAGCTTCTTTTTTTGTTTAAGTTTTAGGAAGATAGTTGGTGCATGTTTTTATTCTCAAATGCATGTTAAAGTTACTCAAACTTGGAGCAGATGCAGAGACGATAATGAATGAACTAATAATGCGATTGACACAGATTTATAATGAGACACAGTGCTGCACTTCACTCTGAAACATGCATCATTTGCGATTTAATAATTGCACTAAGCCATACAGCGATTTCAGTTTTATTTAAATGAATCATGTATCCCTAGCTAGTAGGTCTTTCTGCATGGTTGCTATATTTACAATGAGTGTATTTGTATATAATTTAGTATTTGTGTATCAGTGTGTATACCTAGTGAGCGATCCTTGGTCTGATTAGTAGAGCGGACCACAGGCAGACTAGCTCGGGACCGGGAGCCTCGGGTGAAGGCCATGGGCATGTCACACTCAGACATGACCTCCAGAGCATCTAGAGAGACCAGTGAGCCGTGCTCCACCTGATCGACAAACACAGGAACTGGACTCGAACACACCACACTCTGCTTAGAGCTCCAGTTCTGTGGGAGGAAGAAGGAAAGGAGTTAAGGAGATAACATGCTGAATTTGATGACACATCATTAGTGCAATTCTTGAAAACCATGGCATTTTTGGCTTTTCTGCTGGAAAAAATAGATTATACCAGCTTAAGATGGTCAGGCTTTTTTTTGGGACATTGCAGCTGATTTGTAGTAGCTGGTTTAAAGTAGTTTACTAGCACAAACCAGCTTGATAAAACAATTTTTTTCTTCTCAGCTGGGAAAAAAACTGATCATACCAACTTAAGATGTTCAGGCTGTTTTTGGGACATTATAGCTGGTTTGTAGTAGCTGGTTCAAAGTGATCTACTAGCAACAACAACAAAAAAGCTTGATAACCCATTTTTGTCTTCTCAGCTGGACAAACCAGATCATACAAGTTTAAGATGGTTGTTTGGGGACATGGTAACTGGTTTGTAGTCGCTGGTTCAAAGTGGTCTATCAGCATTAAACTGTTTAATAATATGATCTACTGGTAGCCCATCTAGACCAACTTAAAGGGTTAGTTCACCCATAAAGGAAAATGTTGTCATTAATTACTCACCCTCATGTAGTTCCAAACCCGTAAGACCTTCGCTCATCTTCAGAACACAGATTAAGATATTTTTTGTGAAATCGGAGAGGTTTCTGAATCATCCATAGGCAGCAACGTCATTGCAACTTTCAAGGCACAGAAAAATAGTGAAGACATCGTTAACATAGTCCATATGACTCCAGTGGTTCAACCTCTAATGTTATGAGGCAACAAGAAAACTTTTTGTGCGCAAAAAAACCCTCAAAAATAGTAAACACAGTACAGAGCTTCCAGGTTATACGTCAGAACGGCGGCTCATTATTGGCCAGTTCCTGCATCAGCATCACACGCATGCATTGTGGTGCTCATGTGAACAGCGTCAGCCAATGGTGAGTCAGCGTTCTGACCAAGCGGCAACCTTCCGGTCTCTCTCTTGAATCCAACATGGAAGTGACTTAAACTGTAATTCATCGAATGGCCGCTAGAGACTGGCTCCAAAAGGGAGTCAATCCCATAGACAAAGAAATTGTTGAATAAAGTCGTTATTTTGGTTTGTTTTTTGCACACAAAAAGTATTCTCGTTGCTTCAAAACATTGAGGACCTGGAACATTGAACCACTGGAGTCACATGGACTACTTTAATGATGTCTTTACTACCTTTCTGGGCCTTGAAAGTTGCAATGACGTTGCTGCCTGTTGATGGTTCAGAAAGCTCTCGGATTTCATCAAAAATATCTTAATCTGTGTTCTGAAGATGAACGAAGGTCTTACAGGTTTGGAACGACATGAGGGTGAGTAATTAATGACAGAACATTCATTTTTGGGTGAACTAACCCTTTAAGACCATCTAGACTAGTAAACGGACAGGATAGAACCTTGTAAAACTATCAGAACTGGTTTAAGCTGGATTTCCAGCAGGGTTGTCATCACTACATGCATAAAACTCGAACCACTCATTGTGAACAAAGCATAATTTGTCTAAATACATTAACATTTTCTGTAACACACACTGCACATTTCATTTAAAGCGACGATCACTGACAAACTGTGACCAATGCAATCAGTCATGCAGCAAGACACAGATCAGAATTATAAATATGCAGATTTTATACATCAAAAAACATGGACCTGGACAGTATGGAGCTGCCAGTATATATATAGTCAGTTAATTAATTTCAAATGAATAAGTTCTTCCATGTTAGGTGATTTTGTGCACACGCATGCATCACACACTCTCATTCGTGCTAGTACTGACTCTGCGTGAGCCAACGGTCTGGATTTTCATCAGATATCTTTGAATATCTATCTCAGAGTGCAGAGCGGACAACATCCCCTGAAATAACTATTAGGACAGAGAGAAAGAGATACAAAGTATGAACTTTGATGAAGGCAAAAACATTGATGATTAACACATGCATAGAACAGAAAATGTGGAATTGAGCAGAGAGGAATGATGTTCATGTTTGAAAATGCCCACAAATCCAAAACAGCTGACGAGCACCTTCTTCCTAAAAACATTTAATAAGCCTATACATGGAGGTTCAGGGAAGTATGTGACAGTCCAGACTCCTGCCAAGCACATACTGTATGGGCCATTACGCAAGCCAAAGAAAGGTCCTGAGAAGGGTAAATGATGTGTCAGGAATCACACACTAACAAACTAAGCACTAAGCACAATTAGAATACTTTCATTCTTTAACTAACCTAACTAACTTAAGAAGCATTTTTAAAAGGAATATTTTAAGTGCATGTTAAATTTAAGGAAATGACATTCACACGTCAGCATATACAAACACGCCACATTTGTTTACAATACATTCAAAATGAATGAAATATTCCTTTAAATCAGGTTACAGGAATTGACTTCTAGTCAAATAAATTTTATGAGTCATGACATCTGATACAAAGCGCTTTTGATATTTAAATTACCTGATGCATCATTAAAAGTCATTGAATGTATGAAAGAGCAGATCTCTTGACACTGAAACACCCACACCTGCGGTTTCTGGTAATTTAGATGTTCATTCATCTCTTTGATATGTGGTAGCAAAAGAGAGAGTTTGAACTTAACCAGATGAAACAGAATCAGATCAGAACTTTCCAGACCACAGCAAAGGGTCCTGGGGTTCTTCTGAGGGCAGGAGGTGGGAAATTAGATCCACAACCACTAACACAATGATATTCAGTAGGCACGCACAAGACAGGAGCTGTCAACAAACTGATGACAATACAAGCTCAAGGGTGTGTTTGTGTGTGTGTGAGTCACCACAGGTTAGCTCCTATTCTCAGACCTTTTCTATAATTAGCTTAAAAGTTCAAAAAGAGTTCAAAAAGCAAAGTTACACCTCAACTAAAATAACCAAAACCAGAACATACCAAATACAAAATAAACACCATAATGTAGCTTAAAATACTTGTCAATACTATTCATTCATTAATTTTCACGTATGAATATGATTATTTAAAACAATTGGTTAAATAGTTGTTAAAATAGTTGTTGTAGGTTAAATGTATACAATAAAATAATCAAAGTATGTTAAATAGTACAGTAAAATAGTATGATTGAATGATCATACTATTAAAAATAATATGATAAAATGATCATAGAATACTAAAAATATTATAACAAAAATAATAAAATAATCATAATATGTTAAAAATAGTACTATTAAATAATACAATTGAATAATCATAATGTTAAAAATAGTATACGATCAAACAATCACACTAAAATATTAAATTCATCATAGTATGTTAAAAGTAGTACAATAAAATAGTATGACAGAATAATCATACTGGAAAAAATAGTATGATAAAATTATCATAGAACTCTACAAATATTATAATAAAAAATATAAAATAATCAAAATATGTTAAATAGTACAATAAAATAGTACGACTGAATAATCAAAATGTTAAAAATAGTATTCGATCAAATAATCACACTAAAATATAGTAAATTTATCAAATATTCATATATGTTAAAAACAGTACAATAAAATGCTATGATTGAAAAATCATAATGTTAAAAATAGAACAATAAAATAAAGTATGGCAGTGTTAATAGAATGCTGCCAATTGATTTTAGAAATATGTATTTGTTCATATTTTTAGAGCTAATATTGCCCACAGCAAGCCGTTAACATTCCTATTGTCCTCAATAGCAGTTGCATGTCACCGCAAACGGTTGCAATAAAGGTGAGAAAATGATCTATTCACAGCAGTATCAAGATTTATTAAACAGAACTCAAAATACTCAGAAGAAGGAAACAGAACAACCGCTATAAACTTGGCATGAAACGTAATGTGAACTGAACATAAACTGAACGAAACACAGAGTTAATACACAGACCAAACTAATCAATGAAATGAACAACAGGTGCAAATGATAATCAAACAATGAGAAACTATAGTAATAACTGAAACAGAAAACTGAACTTACCCTCCCAAACATACAAAAACACAGATACACAAGCTATCCCTTATATTGCATAACTAACGTGTGTTTGTTAGTAGGTCTGTAAGTATGTGTGTATTCCACCCGGTAGATGTCACGATAAGAGTGTGTCTGCTCTAATGAATACAGTAAGATACCGGAACAAACACAGCACTGCATAAACTACCGATCCAGAAGTGGTTTGGTCAAACAGGTTTCAGTATTTACAAAGGAACATGTGAATGATAGTTATGATAACTCACTTATCTTTAAAGGGATAGTTCACCCAAAAATGAAAATTAGCCCATGATTTACTCACCCTCAAGTCATCCGAGGTGTATATGACATTCTACTTTCAGATGAATAAAATCTGAGTTATATTAAAAATGTTCTGGCTAATCCAAGCATTAGAATAGCAGTAATAGTTGCTCTGTTCTTGAAGTCCATAAAAAATGCATCTGTCCGTCAAATAACGTGCTCCACGCGGCTCCGGGGTGTTAACAAAGGCCTTCTGAAGCGAATCGATGCGTTTGTGTAAGAAAAATATCCATATTTAAAATGTATTTCATTTTTTTCTATGGCTCTGCATCAGCCGTCCCCGCGCCATCACTTCCGACGAATAAGGTCAAAATACATGCAAAATACCGGCGCAATCATAGATATATACATAGATTCCTCATTAGTGCCTGCGCGGATCGTTCGAATGAGGCATCTACGTATATATATCTTTGATCAGGCTAGTATTTTGACCTTATTCGCCGGAAGTTATGGCGTTGGGAAAACTAGATGACATTCGTCTGATAAGAGGTAAAAAAATAACATAAATACTGTTCGGTTTCTCGAAGAAACCGATCGTTTCGTGTCTTAAGACATCAATGTGTCGCCACGAGCCGCATGGTTCAATAAGGATTTGTATGTCTATGTGTTTTCACTCTCATAGCTCTCATACTCTAAAATATCCCCATTGACATGCATTATATGACTATTACACTGCAACGGTTGGAGTTAAAAATCTTCATTTGTGTTCTACTGAAGAAACAAAGACACCTACATCTTGGATGCCCTGGGGGTAAGCAGATAAACATAAACATTTCCTTTTTTGGTGAACTATCCCTTTAATTCAATTCAGGTTATCAATGTGGAAATTGTGGTTAACGAAATAGTGAGTAACATTCATATCTGCAGCTGTAAGAATAAAATGAAGGTTTGTGTGTGTTGGCAAAAATGATAAAGATACAAACAGAGATAAGAAGTATTGCACCTGTACCATGCATGTACTTGAATATTGCTTTGGCAATATCGCAGAGTCTTTATAGTCAAGCCAATAAGGCTTGTCATGAGAGACAAGAAAGAACGTCAATAAAAAGTGATAACCGCACCATATACCACAATTAGTCTAAGATTTTTTCAGACCAAAGTTAACCAGGCCCTGTTTTTAGTAGCGGATGTGAAGGGATATACAGGGATGATTTTAAAGCTGAATTATTCTGGCTCAGCCAGTAGTTTTACCCTTTTTCTGAGCACGATACTTCAGTTATGCTGGGATTCCCCCCTCTGAAAGAGTATTGTGACATCAGCTATACTCATTATGGACAAAAACACTCTCGCACACACAAGAGGCATTGGAATCCATGATCTCCTGCCACCACAGACAACACACTCAAAAACAAAACCAGGGGCGTATTTTACTTTTCCTTGAAGTTTCTTTCCTACGGTGCACTTATAATGTTAGTTAAGGTTTCTTGCACCATCATCAATCATGTTTAAGTTCTACATAACCACTTAAACCCTCTCGTTGGTCCTTTTTGCTACACTGTAAAAAAAAAGGCTCGTAATCATAGGGGAACCTTTTTTAGTGCTATATAGCACCAATTTTGGTGCTTCAGTGGTTCTTCAGCGGTTCTTCAGAGGTGCTATATAGCACCTTAGTCAAAGAACCGGTGAAGAACCTCTGAAGAACCGCTGAAGAACCTCTGAAGAACCGCTGAAGAACCACTGAAGCACCAAAATTGGTGCTATATAGCACTAAAAAAGGTTCCCCTATGATTACGAGCCAAGAACCATTTTTGGTGCAATATAGAACCTTTTTTTTTTTTTGTGTACTGTACCTTTAAAATGTTTCACTATAGCCTTAAATACCTTCTATATGCAAATCACGTGTTATGCTTGGCTACCTTTCGTATGTGAAACGGTATGTGTAACAATGGCAAGTTGCTGGATACTTAAAGGTTGTTTATATGTAAATATGTGCAGTCATATGTTAATGCACTCACGGCCGTGTCGTCAACATTGTGACGACGTCCGAATGGCCCATTTTCTGTTTTGTTTAAAAAAGTGTTCTGGAGATTTGTGCTGTAAAAAGTAGAGCTAGTTAATTGAACTCTTTTATTTCAAAAGAGTTATTTCTATTTTAATATATTTTAAAATATCATTCAAATGTAATGTGATGGCAAAGCTGAATTTTCAGCATCATTCCATACATCATTCATATTGAAAACAGTTGTGCTGCTTAATATTTTTTGGGAAACAGTGATACCATGAAGATCGAAAGAACAGCATTTATTTGAAAAAGAGATCTTTTGTAACATTAAACATGTTTTTGCTGTCACTTTTGATCCATTTAATGTATCCTTGCTGAATAAAAGTATTTATTTCTTTAAAAAAAACTCTTTTGAATGATAGTGTATAAGAAACAAGAAGACTATAGAAGTCTGCATTAACTCGTTGTGTGTGAGACGTTTTGGAGGAGCAAAAACAAAGAGCTCTTTTTTCTTATACAACACACACATTCATGCAGTATACACACTTAAACACACTAGACTCTCAGTGCTGGTTTAGTCTACTAGAAAGAACAAGTTGAACTGACCTCAGTGCAGACATAGCCCCTGAAATATCCAATCATGGTGTGTTTATAACTACAGTGTTACTAACAGTGAATAAATCATTAGATGTATCAAGGTTTTGTCCCACTAGTTGCTAGTTTCTACACAACTGTAGTATCCAACCAATTAGAAGGTGGATCTCGTCAGCTCTATCTGCACTCCCATTGGTAGTCAATGCATCAGGACATTTGCATAAAATTAAACTTTATTCAGTCACCTCAAACACCGAATTCCACCAAAAATGAATGACCTCCAGTCACTTCAATCTTACAAATATGGGATAATTTAATCTTTAAAAAGTTACATGTTCTAAAGTTCAGCTATCCCATCATGAAAAGACTGTGTATGGAGAGCAATCCAATCAACCACCAGCAACTCAAACCACCTCATCTAACAATCCAAATATTTTCTTTCCTAAACCAGACACATAATCTTATCAGTAAAGCAATAACAGGCCTACAGTTTGCTCTCTATCGCTTGCACACACAGCAGGCCTGCAGATACTGTATCTAAATCCTGTTGAATCAAGAGCATCTGGAAAAGTTGTCCATCTGTTCTTGTTTGGGTCTGGTGAAAGGTATAAAGGCCATTTTCCTTTTCCTTTTATGCCGGTTCTTCTCGCTCTCTCTTTTCTGAGGGGATAGGGCAGCGCAGGAACATATGAGGGTGAGGTTACAGTCTGTCTGGGCCAAACAGAACCAGATGGCGACTCTCTGTTTTTTCCTCTCACAAAGTCCTGTGACAGGCTTTCACCACGCCGGTGCTTGAGGTCTCGTCCGCACGCAAAGGTGGTACACAGATGTTCAGGAGGTGTGTGTGCATGTGTGTGTGTGTTGATAAACATCTGAGCAATCCATCACATCAGCACTGACATCTTGGCAGGAAAATATCACACACACACACACACTCTCAGATGGGTTTGGGCATGTTTGCTGACTCTGCAGGTACATCTTTCATATAATACAGAGGAATTTCTAGCTGCGGTGTCTGTGTGTCTGTCACTGATGGTGCAAAAGTTGTTCAAATTTATCCTTCTTAGAACAAAAATATAAACTATAGCTGGATTGCATGTAGCACACAAAAAATAATTGTATTAATCAGTATTTTTTGTCTTATTTTCCGGTACAAATATCGAAATAATATACATTTACAAGAGAAGATATTAAGATGATACATTTTATTTCAGTACATATTCAGAATTTAAATTTTTCAATTAGATTTATACCTCACTGGCAATTTTTGTTTCTTGCATAACTTGAAACAACTTACAGAGTTTGAATATTATATTCAGTTTTGCTTATCAAGTAATCATAACCCTTTAAGTATGTAGTTAATTAATAATACTTAGTACTTTTTGTGTAATTACACTGTAATGATGCTCCAAGTTAGATGCATAAAACCATAAAAAAATATGTAATGCATCAGCTGCCAATAAGACTGCAGTACTCTATTCATTTTATACATTTTACTACAGAGATTGAGTGTAGAAAATGCTAAATGCTAAAAGATCCCACTCTGAGCCTAGATATAAGGACTTTAAAGGGATAGTTCACCCAAAAAAGAAAATTCTGTCATCCGAATCTCGTCCCCCATTGACTACCATAGTATTTTTTTCCTTTTTTTGGCCGAGATCTGCTTGGTTACAAACATTCTTCCAAATATCTTCCTTTGTGTACAGCAGAACAAAGAAATGTATACAGATTTGGAACAACTTGAGGGTGAGTAAATGATGACAGAATTTTCATTTTTGGGTGAACTATCCCTTTAATATAGTAACTAACTGATTGCATCTTGACCCCTCTTCACAATCTTAACCTCCATAACCCTGAACCGTCTCTAGACATTACATCCCTGTCTGGAGGGTTAAACTTCCATTGTCCTGTTGTGTCAATCAAAGAGCTAAAGTAACCACACTCAGACACTGAGTTTGAACCGACAATGACAAATAGGGCCTGGTCATGTGTTTTTGTTGATTGGATATACTATCTAACTTGTTAAAACTGTTCCATTTACACTTTGCCCACATGAATATGCTTCCAAAAAACGTATATAAATCAATTCTCGTGATATATACAAATTTAATGACGTTCACGTCAACAAAAGAAGCTAATTTCAAGATCAAGGACCTAATAGGAGAGACAGCGGCTGCGAATTACTTTCAGTTCATTTGCGACATTTTGTGCGTTGGCTTGTTGAAGAGATACTCAGCCACGCATCTGCAGCAATGTGTGTTGCAGTAGCACCACCATATCTGGCTATAACGTCATATAACACACTCTCACATGTTTATTTTTTTATATTTTGGGATTTAAAAATATTAAAATCCGGATTTAAATCCTTCTCAAAGCGGTTTGGAGGGCATTTACAGCTGGTCTTTTCATGATCGGATAGCTATCGATCGCATGAAGTGACCAGGTGTAGACACACTGATAGAAATAGAATGATACTAGCTATTTTAATAACACTGACATTTTCTGTGTCAGCTTCATTCAAGAAGTATAATGTAATCATCAGCAATTTCATGGTCTGACTGGAAAATGGGCTGTTTTCCCACTATTTCTGCTAACCTTGGTGGTTTGAACTACATCAGAAAAAGGAGAGAAAGAGTCTAAATGGAAAAGGAAGGAATGTGCTGACACATCATTAACCTTGAGAGTGTGTGTTGTAGTATAACTGTGAGAAATAATTTTTCTGTAGAAAAGGTTATACTGTGTCATTTTAGAACTCAAACATGACCCTTTAATATACACTAAAAGTTTGGAGTCGTTTTTGAAAGAAGTCTCTTGTGCTCACAAAGGCAGCATTTATTTGATCAAAATACAGTAGTTGTATTGTGAAATATTATTACAATTTAAACTGTTTTCTATTGTAATATATTTTATATATACTTTTCAGCAGCCTTTGCTCCAGTCTTCAGTGCCACATGATCCTTCAGAAATCACCCTTATATGCTGATTTGTTGTAAACTGTGATACTTTTTTTCTTCACAAGTTAAAAGAACAGAATTTATTTCAAATCTTTTGTAACATTATACATTTCTAACTTTTGATCACTTTAATGCATCCTTACTGAATGAACGTATTCATTTATTTCCAACAAATATATCTCACTGGTCCCAAACTCAAACATCAAACTACAACTTTAACCAAACTGGCTTCACTCAGCAAACTTAAACTCTGGTCCTCATCTTGGTCTTTGGCCTGATCCATAAAGAAAGGGGCTGGTCAACCAATACCTCAGAGAGGATCACCCCTCTCATTACAGGACACTGCCACACACTCGCATATGAAAAACACACAGATACACGCACAGAATGACTCAAAAACAGGAAGAAAGAGGAAATTATATCTTTCAGATGACATGGTAAGGAGGGTGAGAGAGAGAGAGAGAGAGGAACAACAGAGAAAAAGAGACAAGAGGAAACAAATAGTAACAGAATGAGTCAATCACTGAGGTATGCTGTATATGCTGGAAAAAAAATACTTCTGTCTATTAAGACGAAACCTGAGAAAACTCATCACTCACACCTTCTCAATGGGGTTACCATTTTACACATTCTCAAAAAAAACTTTTTCACTTATACAAGGACACACTAAATTGATCAAAAGTCACAGTAAAGACATAAATTACAAATCATTTTATTTTAAATAAATGCAGTTAAACCTTCTATTTAATAAAGAATACTGAAAAAATATATGCTTTCCGCAACAAAACAAAAAAAATCATTTCTTGAGCACCAAATTAGCATATTAGAATGATTTTTTAAGGATCATGTGACACTGAAGATTGGAGTATCAAGCTGACAATTCAAATAAATAACTTTTAAAATATATTAAAGCAGTTCTTTTAAATTACATTACAAATTCATTTCTGTATTTTGATTAAATAAATGCAGCCGCTTTGAGCATAAGAGAATTCTTCCAAAAGCATCTTACCTACACTCAAAAAAAAAAATGGTGCTATATAGCACTAAAAGTGGTTCTTTAGCTCGTAATCATAGGGGAACCACTTTAAGTGCTGTATAGCACCAAATCTTGGTGCTTCAGCGGTTCTTGACTAAGGTGCTATATAGCACCGCTACCATATACAGAACCTGTTAAGATATGGTGCTATATAGCACCAAAAGTGGTTCCCCTATGATTACGAGCCAATAACCACTTTTAGCACCATACAGCACCATTTTTTTTGTGTGATATATTATACCTATTTCCATATACTTGCCAGGGTGGCGAACTCCGGTCCTGGAGAGCCACAGTCCTGCACTTTTCTTTAACCCTAATCAAACACACCTGAACAAGTTAATCAAGGTCTGAAGGGTTACTAGGAAGCTACAGGCAGGTGAGCTTTATCAGGGTTAGAGTTGAACTCTGCCGGACTGAGGCTCTCCAGGACCGGAGTTCGCCACCCCTGATATACTGCATATACTGTGAAT
The DNA here is from genome assembly GCF_949357685.1 of Gobio gobio. NCBI lineage: Eukaryota > Metazoa > Chordata > Actinopteri > Cypriniformes > Gobionidae > Gobio > Gobio gobio. The sequence continues at coordinate 19,305,312 of NC_137119.1, forward strand.
TAAAGGCACGATATGTAAGATTTTTTGGATTAAAATATCCCAAAAAAAAACACTAGAACAATGTTATATATTTTGTTGACTTGTGTACTTACATTATCCCAAATGTTTCCAATAACTTTTAAATCCAGAGAAATAAGCCATTTTAACCAGGACACAGACCGTGTCCGTCCCTCGCCTGTCAATGACATCATACCCGTGTTTACCCTCGATTTCCGTGGAAACCATGGAAACACCAAAGACACTTTAATATATTATGTGTTTTGTTAGACAGGTGAGCAACTGTTTGGATACATTCATCGACGGTCATTGTTTAAATCTGGTTTTCTTGATTTACTGCGAGTACCACGTTTTACCATGCCTAATATCGATCTAACTTACTGCAGTGTGCAACAAGTGTCTCATAGTAGCCGCAGAGCGAACGCACAGAGTAGGATTATAACATAACGTTCAACACATACTCAAAAATGTTATCTAATATGATAAAACGCCGCTGTGTTACCCCACATGCGCATGAGCGGAAGAAGCTGTCATCTACGGCATTATAAAAGCTCCGTGAAATCAAGGCGTCATCAAGCTACGCCTTTGTTTTGAATAAGCGACCTCTAGCGGCGAAATATTACATATTGTGGCTTTAAGCACCCACTGCACAAAAGTATGGGTTCCAGACTTTATTTGTCCATTCAGAAAACTTCACTGAACATCTCCGACCTGCCTGATGTCATCAACATTTGTGAGTCACCAGAGACAGATGTTAATATCAAATGTAAACAGGGCCAAAGATACAAAGCTTGTTTTTTTTTAACAAATGGATGTTTACTTACTCTTAAATGTTTTGTGCAAAGAAAAAAAATCAAGAAGACACCCCATTGTTCTTATTTTTTACAGTGATTTCTACATAATAGAAGTACCTCTCACCCACCATAACAGTGCATAGCAGGCCGGCTCCTCTGCACATCATGCTTAAATGAGCATCAAATCCCCATCAGAGCAGCTGCCATAGTATTTGCATGGCCCTGTGAAATTGGACCATTCATGGGACTGGAGCAGCCAAACATGCAAAACTGAAACTGCACTCAAGATTTGAACTGACAGCATCTCCAGTGTGAGCTCATGACCCCGGAATGACCCACAACTGAACATTTTAATATAGCAATTCAATCATGTCTGCTCTCTGCAGACAACGGCAATGATGGAGAACTGGGAAGGTGCCAAGCCGTTGATCTGTGACCAGTCGGGGTTGTTGCACTAAGTAAAACTGCGGTGAAGAAGCTGGCCTCAGACCAGGATTGCACCCTCAACAAGAAAACTGTGCTAATGTTGTGCTTCTCTTAAATGTTTCTGACACTCAACACTCAATAATACAGTATAATTGGTAAAAATGATTATGCAGTATAATTAATGAGTGTTTCGAACATAAACAATAGTGTCTCATTCAACCACTAATTAGGAGAACGTTCTTCTTTCTAAAGAATGTAGAGATTAATCTTACACTTACACTAATCAGCCTAATGTCTGACAGCAAGCCTAGTTTCCACCCAGAATGCACAGCCCTGACACAGTCATTGCATTAGCGGTCAAAATCTGCAATAGGAAGAAGTCTTAGTGAAGCTTTCCAAACAGGTCCAAGCGGCTTTTTAATAGACTGCATCATGGCTCATTTCATTTGAAAGCAAAATGGTGACAGCTTCTTTACAGCACTATTGATGGTCTAAAGGGCTATACACATATGTTTTGTTAGGTCACCTAAAAAATTTGGTAAATTGTTGTAATACCTCAGTTAACCAACATGGGCGCACTGGAAAAATAAACAAATTTTTTTTTTTGCAAAGCTCCAAAAATTTGCATAAAATTCACAGCAGTTTCCAGTTGGAATGAACCCTAGCGGCAGTAAAACATCAACAACTTTTATTAATTTATTCAGACAAATTATTATCAAAGGGGCAGATTATTGATTAATAAAGACTTAGGGCCCTAAATTTAATGGTGCAGGTGCACTTAGGGCGTGTCCAAATCCATTTTTGCTTCATTTTTCCAACGTTGGTGCGCCAGGCGCATGGTCCAAAAGGGTTGTACCTAGTCTCTTAATGAGTCATGGGTATGTTTTGGGCATAACGTGCAAAAAACCAATCAGAGTCTCATCTCCCATTCCCTTTTAAAGCCAGTTGCGCTTGCACCATGGCGGATTGATATTAACATGGCAGAATTTGCCAGCGGAAAGACTGAACGCTTCTCCAGAGAGAAATCTTTTATTTTTAATATAATGTTTGTGTGCTGCTGCATGTCCCTGTGTGTGTAACAAGCAGAGTGTATGCGGGTTGTGCACCCACCTATAGGCGCACATTACTAACGCGCCCTTTAAATAACTAAAAAAATACTGCGCTATTGACTTTAGACCAGGTTTTTGTTGGTCAATGGCACAGTCGTTTTCAGTTGTCTCAAAATAGCAACATGCCAACAATGCGCCTGAACACACCTCATTTTCAGACCAGCACGCCCAAACAGATGAGCGCGAGTGCATTTGCTATTTAAACAACGTGACGCTGAATGTGAAAATAATAACTAAGTCGGGCAAAAACACTTGCGTTGCACCTGGTGTCGCATTACGCCGGGTCTATGATAGGGCTGATATGATTTTGTGCAGTCCCTGGTGCATGATTTGTAAATTAAAGGTAGGGTAGGCAATTTGTTTTATAAACACTTTTTGTTATACTGCTTTTTGTTACACTCTCTTCACATCCTGATAGCAATCAATAATAGAAGTGGTCTAAATATTAAACGTACATATCTGTGGAAGTCTCAGGACCAAAAAATGTTCTTCCAATCATTGCATTTGGTCCGAATGCAGTGATACAATGTCCTACCTGACTGTCAACATTTGTATTTCCATAACTCCACGCACCCTGTTCGCGCAGACATCACACATCATCAGCGCGTTCCGTAAGGCTATGCACTGCAGTTGCAGACAGACAGCCACCAAGCACCAAGAACAAACAGCAGCCGCCTTTTACAGTTCCTCCCGAACCAAAACAACAAGCGTATGCTGTGTTCACGCCATGTCATAACCAATAATTCCCATATAATTACCAATTAACCATAATTGTGTCAACACTATCAACGGCGAAATGAATCTGCAGCAGTCAGGTGGCACAACTCCGAGCTCTGTAAGTTGTTTACGTTCATTATCATTCTAATGTTATGTGCTTTGAGTGCTTTTGTATTTTGAAGGTGTGGCTTTGGAGACGCTCTGAAGGGAGGGTGGGATCTCATGCTTTCAAAGCTAGCTTGCTATTGCTAGCCGCTCCGAAATTGCCTACCCTACCTTTTATACTTAACCACATGACCAGCTCTATAAGTTGGCTTTTCAGAACGTTCCCCTATCCATAGTTTATAGTTGGGAGACATTGGGAACCAAATAAGAACGTTCTGCGTTCAGAAGCCCCGCCCCCGTTCCTTTATTCGCGCCTCGGACCCAGCCAATTGAATCTGCCCTACAAACTACTACTGTAAACTGTAAACAGCACAAGCCAACAACAAACCCAAAAAGCCAGGGCTTCCCACTTCATTTCTTCCCATGCAGCCAAGACCAGGAAAAACACAGAACCCCATCTCAAGAAGTCTCTCACTGTTTAAAATCTGAAACGGGCATGATGGAACAGTCAACGAAATACATTAAACACCCAAAACGATGGCTAAGAAGTTACAAGCCTCCCACGACCCATTCCAAACGCACACCTGGTTGAGAGCAGCAGATCCCTATTGTCGTCATTCTCGTCCGCATCTTTATAGCCGTGTCACACTCCAGAATGAATCGCATATCGGGTTACTTACTGCAACAGTAACATACAGAAAAAGCAAACATGCCCGCGTCATCTCCAACAGAACGCACCGCGTTCAGAAGTTTGCGCGCACGATCGCGCGATCATCAGCGTGCTTGCTGGCGAATGCAGTGAGTTTATAAAAATGGTCTGCAAGTTTTAAAAAGTATGAGGAATTGTTACAATACCTTAGTTCACAATATACAGACAGGTTCAAACAATCGTCCTCAGTTGCGACTCATTCTCAGTATTCCCATGATTTGGAGGAAGTTTGAATACTAGTATGCCATGTCCTTTTAGTCTCTATTCCCGGAGTCAGTACAGTTCATGCAATGTAGTGCCCGAGAGCGAGTGTTTGAGAGTGTGTGTGTGTCTGTGTGTGTGTGTCGCGCGCCCCTCCTCTCCGCGCTTTGCCACAGCAGCTCTATGCGCGCTCACCTTCTTGTAAACTGAGCCAAGCCTGTTCTTACATCACACATTACTATGGCGACTTCAAATCCCTATAACTCTCCACCCAAAATACCTGGCGGATCATCACACAAATAGGACAACTATTTTTGAACAAGTAAATCTGATTACCATAATACATTTAAAACATCATTTTTTTCTATTAGTGTTACCCATTTAGTGGTAACAACAACAGTCTTTGAACTTGACATTACTGGAAAAAAAAAACACACACAAAAAAAACAAAACACTGAAATACTACAGATGATCATGTTTAAACAAAATGTGATGCAACACTCTCCAGGCTCTCCTTCTTTTGATTAAGTGTGAGGTGGAGGACAGGTGAAGGCTTACGCAACTAAACATGCTTAAACTCCTTGTGTTGTTGTTCGATTCGGCACATCCCTGCTGATATTGTTCAATGGTCAGCAATGTGTCAGAACGCCCATACAAAATAAAGACAGAAACATTCAGAACAGCTCATATGACACACAATGCATCATGACCTGATTAATGCAGCACTGAACAGCTCAAATACTTAGTTACAATCCCCACCTTTAAAATGTGCTTTTATAATGTCTGTGCAATTATTTTATAGTAATAGGTCTGTGTGAAGTATTGTAAAAGCAAATGATTGACTATACAAATAAGATACGGTTGGTCAAGTGTATGGGTGACTGGGCACTAAACCAATCAAAATTCCTTTCTCCCTCTCTCTCTCTCTCTCTCTCTCTCTCTGTGCATATCCGCCCACACTGTTACAAACTCGCACACGTACTCACACTCTGCAGCCAAGCACTCTCATTCTTGAGAAGCTGTCAATCACCTCCATTGTTCTGCTGTGTAGGTCTTTAAGAGCAGGTGAGGAGCCTTTTGTTTTCAACCAGAGTAAACACACGCAACACTCCCTCACTCACCCGCTGTGGGAAGGCGTTCGGTCCCTGCCCCCGCCTTTTCTCTTTAATACCCCCTGGGGCAATCCAAATAACATTCCACAGACCCACTGAGTGGATGAGTATGGGTAAAATGAGTGAAAAGCGAGCGAAAGAGTGCATTTTACAGAAGGCGTGTTGTTTTAAAGCAATCTTCATATCACAAAATGATATTTCCAATAATGTTGTGCCATAAAATAAACGTTTGTTATGTAAAACCAGAAACATTTGGTCAGTGCTAAACTTTTCTTTGTCACTTTTTTTAAACAATCTGACTTGAATGTGAAATCGAACAGAAAATGGAAATTTAAGGGCAGGACCTGACAGCAAAAATGTGTCAGTGTGATATATAAAACAAACCTCCACCTGTTCGGAATGAGAGGTCAATCTATTTACAACCCTTTGTAAGTACTCTGTGACTTTAGAGTTTTGTTGGTTGTGCTGAGAAAGCAAACTATTTATCAGAACTGAAGAATGTGCAGCGTAAGGACAGCAATACCTGTATGCCATATTTATACACTGAATATACCGTCATATTGCATATATGCGCTCCGGAAACTGCTAATATCACTCAAAATGTAAATTGTTCCCTGGAGGTTTTTTTTTGAGAAAGTAGACCAGATAAAAAGTTGTCTTCACTGTATGGCCTCTATAAGATATTTACAGCCATCATGACCCATGGAAGTCTGGTAGATAACACACATATACACACGGAAGACACTGTTACAACAATGAGATAAGTTTAGTCACTTTTACTCTGATTTTGTATGATTTAGTGCAGGGGTTCTCAACCCTGGTCCTTGAGGCCCACTGTCCTACAGAGTTTAGCTCCAACCTGGGACCAGGGTTGAGAATGCCTGGTGTAATCATTGCAACCATTCAGTGAAAAATATATAACCACCTTTAATGTTTCTTCCAGCTTCTACCTGCAGGTAATACAAGTGCTGTTGCCTTAAATCATTCAGCCACTGTTGAATGAAAATTTTTACTTTCTTTTCCTGGTATTGCAACACGCCATATTTGTTTTGCACGTGCACTGTTTACACAGTTTGTTCATAGTAAAATATTTCAGTCATGTGATTTTTCCATTCATACGCCATATTTATGACCATCAGCAGGACAAAGTAATGGCAGTGAGTGAATTCAACAACACATGACCAGAGAAAAAACCTGCTCGCAGAAAACGTTTTTCCAGTTAGCACAGACCCTATTAAATCTGATATTCACAGATGTATACACTCACCGGCCACTTTATTCTGTAAACCTGTTCAACTGCATGTTAACGCAAATATCTTATCAGCCAATCACATGCCAGGAACTCAATGCATTTAGGAATATAGATATGATCGAGAAGTTCAAACAGAGCATCAGAATGGGGAAGAAACGTTTTTTAAGTGACTTTGAATGTTGCATGGTTGTTGGTGCCAGATAAACTGGTCAGATTATTTCAGAAACTGCTGATCTACTGGGATTTTCACACACAACCATCTACAGGGTATACAGAGAATGGTCCGAAAAAGAGAAAATATCCAGTGTGTGGCAGTTCTGTGGGTGAAAAAGCCTTGTTGATGCCAGAGGTCAAAGGACAATGGTTCAAGCTGATAGAAAGGCAACAGTAACTTAAATAAGCACTTGTTACAACCGAGGTCTGCAGAAGAGCATCTCTGAACACAACACATCCAACCTTGAAGCAGATGGCCTACAGCAGCAGAGGACCACACCAGGTGCCACTCCTGTCTGCTAAGAACAGGAAACTGAGGCTACAATTCGCACAGGCTCACCAAAATTGGACAATAGAAGGTTGGAAAAACGTTGCCTGGTCTGATGAGTCTCAATTTCTGCTGTGACGTTCAAATGGCAGAGTCAGAATTTGGTGTAAATAACATGAAAGGATGGACCCATCCTGTCTTGTATCAATGGTTCAGGCTGATGCTGGTGGTGTAATGGTGTGGGGGATGTTTTATTGGCACACTTTGGGCCCCTTAGTACCAATTGAGCATTGTTTAAACACCACAGCCTGAGTATTGTTGCTGACCAAGTCCATCCCTTTATAAACACAGTGTACCCATCTTCTGATGGCTATACTTCCAGCAGAATAACAAAGCTCAAATCCTCTCAAACTGGTTTTGTGAACATGACAATGAGTTCACTATACTGGAAAGGGAAAGGGAGATTGCTGACAGCTGACAAAAAAAATGAGTCATGCTATCATATCAATATGGACCAAAAGGAATGTTTCCAGCACCATGTTGAATCAATGCCACAAAGAATTAAGGCAGTTCTGAAGGCAAAAGGGCGTCCGCCTGGTACTAGCAAGGTGTACCTAATGAAGTGGCTCAAACTTTTACTTGATTATAACTAAACGCATGTCATTTTTGAGTTGGTGTTTCATAAGCCTTAAATTTTCTGTTGAGAGTATTGCATAAGTGGCTATTAAATGAGATTAAGCCCAGGGCTGTCATTCATCTGTCATTCAACATTGTTCATGATGTTAAATACACCTATTTCCACACATCTACTTCATCACTAGATCCGATACATTAGTGAACAAAGACAGGACTTCTGTAGCCGACAATGCCACAACAAATAGTATCGACGGTGGTCTTCACCTGTTCTCGTAGTCTTTCTTGATGGCCCATGATGGCAGAGGCGTGGTGTGGGTACTTCTGCTTCAGATGTTCCAAAAAGGCCTCTCGTTTTTTATCCATATCTGAGGGCTGCATGGCCAGGATCTCCCGCGAGCTGCGCGCTCCGCCCACAGTGTGTCTGCGTGGAGCCCCTGCACGGGTGGATTTGGGCTCGCCGCGGAAACCAGGGCTGTTAGTGGAGACAACCTGCTGTTTACGAGTCAGGTGCTCGGCGTCTTCGCTTGAAGTCACCTTTAGATTACCTTTCAGAGGCTCTGGGGGAAAAAAAAGAGATGAAACGATTAGCGAAATATAAGGGAATGTTTGTTTTTTTGTGGACCTCATCTTTACATATGGTTGTTACGTAAATATGCACATGTAGGCACACACACACAGGCTAAATAAACTTTTACAGATGTCAGACAGAGGATTCTCAGATGGACTGTTGTCAGGACAGGACAGTGTGCTTTATTACATAAAGCTGTCAGGTTGATCATCCCAAAGCTAAAGTTTCCAAAAGCAGAAAGAAGCAAACATGTCCTAACAAAGCTAACTGTGCACAGCACGCTAGCACTGAATGTTTACTCATATCAAATGTGACACACACCCACAAGACACGCACATTAAAATATCATTTGAACTAGTTAAATGTAGATTAGAGGTGAATAAAATTTAATGCTAAAATAACACAAACACATTCAGTCATGTTTAGCGTTTTTACAGAGTCATGGCCGCCAAAAGAATTGCAGAAGTGCAGAGGAGAAAAGACTGTGTCAGCAAAGCTACTGTTGGGAATGACCTGCCTCTCTGATATATTGCGCTCTTTTGTGAAACTGGCACACAGATGTTTGTACCTAACATGGGCATTTTTCTCTCAATAATGGGTACTTACACTGATTTTGAGATATGGCCCAAAGTGATTCATTGTTTTCTCTATAAGGTGAGATACAGTAGGCCAACATTCACTCTCACAACACGCTCCTGTTGCATACTATAAAAGCCCATCAAAAGCTAAATAAATATCTAAAATTGTCAAGTCAACTCACCTTTGTTTATACAATGCAGATTATTTCAAAGCAACTTCTCTGTGATAATCAGGAAAATAGTGATTCAATGATGCAAACAGTATTAAAGGTAGCATTATTTCATGCATTCTGACTTATTTACACTGTTAAAGAGTCGGATTCTCATGCTAAACATGGCCAACATTTAAAAAAACGAGTTGGATGTATGATATTTTTGTGCCAAATACACTCCTTCAGGATTCAAATAAGTTTCGTAAAGTTTTTTTTTTCTGAGTATGGCCCTGTATGACATCATAAAGGGCGGAATTCCTTGTATGGGCACTTCTCCCGGATGAGCGCATGCTTGCGAGAGCGAGAGCACGCACATCAACGAGCTTCGTTCGGGTTACGGAAGCCATCAGCTGCGCTGTCATTTTGTTTTTAGACCACGAAATCAACAATTTCACTAAAGAAGTGTGCTTTTGGTTGTGAGGGAAACCTTGTTCAGCTTCCCAAATAACCCAGTGTTAAGGAAACAGTGGAAGAGGTTTGTTTTTCTGGAGCAGCAACCGAGTTCTGCAAGTGTGTTTGTTTGTTCCCGGTCATGAGTCGAAACCGCAGGCGGTGAGTGAAACTGCATCAAATGTCTGTGTTTTGTTGGCAAGCGTAAGTGCATTTAATAATTAATTTAATAATAATAATTTGTTACATTTATATAGCGCTTTTCTAGGCACTCAAAGCGCTTTACACAGAAGGAGGGGGGGGGGGGGGATCTCCTCATCCACCACCAATGTGCAGCATCCACCTGGACAATGCGACAGCAGCCATATTGTGCCAGAACGCCTGCCACACACCAGCTGATTGGTGGAGAGGAGACAGAGTGATGAAGCCAATCGTATATATATATATTTGTAAACTGTAAACTGTCAATAAACTGTATTAATGAAACAAAACGTATATATATATATATATATATGGGGATGATTAGGAGGCCATGATAGACAGGGGCCAATGGGCAAATTTGGCCAGGATGCCGGGGTTACACCCCTACTCTTTATCGAAGGACATCCTGGGATTTTTAATGACCACAGAGAGTCAGGACCTTGTAAACAACACGATAATGTAAACAACGCGAACATATAGTGAATCGAAAGTTTATCCAGGGATATTGCAATGATGTAGGGGAGCGCGGGGCACAACCTAACGCGGGGTTACGCGCATTTTTTAACCCTTTCCACACATGCCAGAATGACGAAACTTAGTGTATTTACTAGTTGCCATATCAACATTATTTAGAGAAAAAATTGTGCCAAAATTAAAAAATCTCCATAAGATATTATTGAACATGTATTTAACCATAGCAAAAGTCAATTTCTTACTTAAGTTTAGTTTTCATCTCTGTTTTTTGTGTTTATTTAAAATAAGACAAATCTGATATTATATTAATCTTATATCTGTTATTTAAAAGTTGAGATCGTTCTTTAATGCTGATCTAACCAGCAGAAGACACGAGCCGCGATTTAAATCCCAGTTGTGCAGATGGGGTGTGTTGTAACACTGCGTTACAATGAGCCCCTATTAGAAATACACCATTATATTCTATACTTTTATGAAGTCTTTTGAGAAACCATGAGAAAAGGGTGAATAATGACTGAGAGTTAATGTTCAGATATTATTAAATTAAATTAAATTATTATGTTTTGAACTATGCTGTATAGCTGTATTTAGCGATGTGTTTGTAGTCAAACTCAAAAATGCTTATATTTTTAATGATTAAAAAATGGCAGTATTTTATTTTAAAAAGTTAATAATTGTATTTTGTTGAAAAAATATTTTAGTTTGTCTTGTATATTTTTTTGATTATATCAGGTAAAATTTTAAAGCTGTTATTTGGTCATGTTACATTGTGCCCCACCACATGTTACAGTGTACCCCACCTGCGGGGCATGTTGTCACATTTCACTTCCATTCTTTCGGGGTAAATCAAGAAAAAAGTATACACTGTATTAATGAAACAAAACCACATAATTGTTCTAGACATGTGTGTAATTAATGTGGGAAACAATAAATACTCTGAACCCCAAGTGGATTTACACAAAAAAGCGTTAGGTTGTGCCCCGCTCTCCCCTATTGTGTGTGTGTGTCATAGGTGTGTGTGTGTGTGCTTTAGCTCCGCCCACTGCACTCCTCCACGAGTTCGGCTGTTTTCGGAAAGAATCGGTACAGCGTATCTGTCTTGATAAAACTAAAGACTCTTCGGAGATATGAAGGATACAATACTACTCTACAGGTACTCAAGATTAACATGAGATTGGCAGAAACTGTGCATGCTATTTACCCTTTAAATTCTGCTGTAAACCAGCTCTAAAAAGTCAATTGTGTCATTATTCAGCTGAAGTCAGATCAGTGTTGATTCAGTTCAGTTCAGTTAAATAACTGTGTAAAGTTAATCAAATATGAAACGAGTTCAATACAGCTAAGCAGCTCTACAGAAGACAATAGTGTCATTATTTACTTCAAATCACTTCAGTGTTGATTTTGTTCAGTTCAATAACAGTGTTGATTTTGCAAAATTAGTCAACAAAATTAAGAAACAAAGTCAAATCAACTCTAAAGCAGCTCTGCAGAAAAAAAGTGGTCATCATTCAGCTCAATTCAGTTCAAGTTTTGTTCTCATCCAATAGTGTCAATGCAATCAAATCAACAATATTACTGAATATTAGGTGTAAGAGTGTAAGGCTGAGAAGTCCTGAAGCCCATCCTCCCCCGTACCCCTAGTGTCACAGGACAGCAATCTGGTCTATTTATAACTGTTAAGCTACACACACACACACACACACACTTGTACAAACAACCTCAAAGTAAGTCAACAAGAAAATCGAGAAATCCTGTTTCATACAACAAACATTCAACCCTGTCATTGCAACCATGCTTTATCACGTCTACATCAGCGTCACAGCCCTTACCTTCCCCAGGCAATTCTTTCCTGTTCTCTTCTCCAAGTTCTGCCATGCTCTCCAATACAATGACCCTATAGACAACGAATTTGAGAGTCTGTCTGAGAGCAGCTGTTGGCCAGATTCCACAGCCTTTCACGTGAGTGAAAGACACTTTAGCAGTTTACTTTAATGGAGTCTGGATTACTCTCAACACTCGTGATCAACTCTAGAAACTTGTCAATTGAAAACACCCCGCTGCATGCTGAGTGCGTGGGAGTTGTATGTGTGTCCTCATTCCCAGATCTAAAAAGGTGACGGTGACGTTAACGTTCCCATGTAAAGCTTAGCGAGGGGCCCTTGCCAACAGGTGCTAGATCCTTACTTCCTCTCTCCTTCTCTCAATAGCATTTTTCATAATAATTTTCTCTCTACATGTTAACCTTCTTGTCTATATTTTCCACCATGCAGAACTACTGCCACTTTTCACAAATGAGTTACAAAATAAAGTAAGAAAATAAAACAATATTAAATGTCAGAAAATGACAAATGTTTAGAAAATGGTATCAGGAATACTAAATGTTCTATGACGTCTTAGGCGTTTTCTTTTTAGTTGTTGTTTTTTTTTGTTTGTATGAGGTTTGCAATTTACTAAAATGTGATAAGCTGAATATGGTTTAAAACAGTGATTTGCATTTCTAGAAATAACATAATAAATTAGGGATGCAAGGAACATGGTTACATTTTAGCCTAAATTATGTTATTAATCAGTACAGAATAAGTAATGCAGCATCAAATGTTGTTTACTAGTTATTGAAAAACTTTAATTTATAAAATATTTCTCATCAATCAGATAAAAAAAATAAAAAAATAAAACTAGCGTCAGGGTTGAATAGTTACAGATCACAGATTCTTCATGTGTTTAAAACAAAAAAAAAATTAAAAAAAATTGTATCCACTTTTCCTGATATGTTAATTTGATTATATATAACATATTATCTAACATTTGTATTTATATTTCTCTAAAGAAAATTCGATTTGTGCCCATATTGGTTTAAAAGTGCACCAGGTTATGCCCTTGTATCCTATCCATGGTGCTTCCTGTTGCTGCCTATAAAAGTCAAATACTCATGTTTTGAAGAACATTTCTTTCCTGACACAGCGTGTCTAATGTGAAGTGATTATAAGAGAAATGTAATCCTCCAACAGCTGAATGGGGGCGGCTGCTCCACAGCAAGTAGATTATTCAATGAAGGGTATTTTAAATTGTTTCATTTATTTTCTATAATCCTATTCAAGCCTGTAATTTTATCAAAAAGACATAAGGATATTTGTGTGTGAACGCATACAGTAATTCATAATAGTTCAGTCAGCTCAGACAGACAGATCTGACAGCTAATGCATAACACATGGAAAGGAAGGAACCTCTTGCTCTTGTACGTCTTGTATTGTTGTTTTTTATTAACTAGCTATTCCTTATGTCAGGGTAGACACCCTATTTTATTTGACAGGCCTATGAGAAACAGAAGTACAGTTTGTTCAATAGGTTACTAGTATTTAAAAAAATATTTGAATGAAACTGCATTTATGCAGGATTTTCTTTAACAGGATGGCATTTGACTCTTTATTCTCTCTCAACATATACTTAGATTTTAGTTGACATAACGTGTAATTAAAAGACTTGGAGCTGTTTCCCCAGGTTATGTTAACCATGTTACCATAATCTTTTTCTCTTCAACAAGTTAAAGTCACATTTGACAAGTTAAAGTCACCTTTTTAATCACTTTGTCTTATATTGTATGTTTGTCAGTCAGTGATGATCTTGAAATGTCAACCCTGTAACAGTGACTTTGTATAGAGAATAGTGTTGTCAAACCGCTTAATCGCGATTAATCCCATCCAAAATAAAAGTGTGTGTGTGTACTGTGTATAATTATTATGTATATATAAATACACGCACATGCATGTATATATTTAACCTCTTAAACTCTGCGGACCATGTACAGGGTTAGGGTTTGAATGGCATCATCAAGTATATACTTAAACTTTTAAATGTCTGTGGAGGAGCTCTGACCTCATATGTGGTACCATTTGAAAGCTTAGAGTCTCTACTTTCTGGAGACATGCATCACTTTGGCAAAAAAAAAAGCAAAAAAGGAGGCTCTTTTTGATAAATGCAATATCCCTGTGTCATTTTACAGAAAACCCTGAAATTACCCTGAAACATATACTTACATGTTTATCACACAGTGGTTTATGAAACTTCAAAGGGTTTCCTGTAGACCACACTGTAAAAAATGAATCATGGGTCTTGTAATTTTCACAAAAAAAATTGAGGTGATAATTAAAAATAGTGTGTATATTTTCTTAAGAAAATTGTGGTTCAGTGTTTTATAGAAAATATTGAGAACATTTCACTAATAAAACCAAGAGATACATTTTCCTGATTTTTTTTAAGGAAATGTAAGCAATCTTGAGCCTTCAATCGAAGAACCAAATAAACTGATAAAATTAAGGAAAATAAGGTTACCAATTTATTTTAAGAGAATTAACTCAATTATGCAGTTTTATTTAGAGACACCATTGTTAGTTCCCAGCATACTTTGCATATGGCTGGAAAGGGAGAGTTAGTATTGAAATTAAGTGTTATTTTATGTGTTTTTGAGTGAAGGGAAACATCTGTTAACGTTTAATGTTCTGTTATGTTTGACATTTGAAAGATTTTCTTTCTGTTGAAGTTTTGACCGTTACCATTGTGCAGAAGAGTAGATCTTATGGTTAGGTTGTGGATAACTGTATGTATACCAATATTATAAAGCATGTTGCTTTGGTCAATGAGCAATAACTTTGCTAATGCCAGTGCAGTAACAAGTTTGTTTCTGCTTGTGCTGTGCTAGCAGCATACAGTCCATTAATTGTATAACGTAAGTCAAATAGAAACAGGTCATTTCCATTCCCTCTAATTTATACTCTTTTTTTAAAGTCAACTTAAAATTAATAAGCACATGTCACTAAAAATATTTAATTTATTGTTTCGTAGAATAAATAATTTAGGAAATTTTACATGATTTATTCAGGTAGATTCAATTAAAGAAACCAAGCCAAAACTTCTCAAAAATATTATGTGTAATATTGTTACCATTATTTATTTAAGCAAATAGCACATACATTTTTTTACAGTGCACTGAATGTGGGTATGGGAAGCTTTTCAATTTGGGTAGGCCAAATCCAGGTGGAAATCCCCAAAAAAGGTCCCAGAGCTTAAGTGGTTAAGAAAAGTTTGTTATATGTATATATAAAATATTTATATATAATATAAATTATATAAATACAGTATATACATGTAAGTATTTCTTACATAAATATATACAGTACATTAATGAGTGTATGTATGTATATATATATATATATATATATATATATATATATATATATATATATATATATATATATATATATATATATATTTATTAGTGCTGGGCAAATGAACGCGTTAATGCGGGCGATAAATTTTTTCAGTTTAACGCATTACAAATATTTAACCCAATTAATAAATTTTTGCCCAGCGTTACATTATATGATCACGCGCTTATTCATTCATGTAAATGCTAATCGAGGGACACCCTGACACACAAGGTGTAAACCTGACACACAAGGTTTGTGTAAACACAAACTTTTATTTAGGATGCAATTAATCGCGATTAATCGATTTGACAGGACTGATAGAAAACAACTGATAATTGAAGAATGAGTACTTTCATTACCTTAACCACACTTTAAACTGTAAAACCTGATATCTTTCTAAATATACTACTGTATAATAAATATCACATATATTAAAATAGAACCAGATAATAAAGTTTGTAGTTTTATGGCCATTTATTTTTTTTAACATGTTTCTTTTGCATGTTTTAGAATCTTGCTAGGCATCGTTAGCATGTAGCTAGTAAAGTATTGATAGCATGCTTTAGCATGTTACTAAAATGTTGCTAGGTGAAATCTAGAGTGACTTCACGTTTAAAACATTTGACAGTTGGAGTCTTGGTCCATTTAGCAGTTCATCAATGTAAGTCTAAGGGGAATTTTGGCCTCTTTGGAAGTCAGCTACTGGAAGTCGGAGCAATTAGAAAAGAAATCAGCAACATGAGTCAGACCAGCCTAAAGGTTTAAAGCCAAGATTTGGTGGATGGATCAAGCTCAAAAGCTTAAGGAAGAAGAAAATACAACAGTTAAAGGTTACTCTTTATTTTAATTAACTTCATGTACTTACTATAGGATTAGGGTAGGATTAGAATTTGGTTGAGGGTTACTTGCTTGTAATTATGCATAATTTACAGTTATTACTATGGTAAGTACATGTAACATATGTAACAAGGACACTGTAAAATAAAGTGTTACCCAATTAAATTTAGCTTAAGATGCTACAATGCTAACAGTTAAATAACGTATTCTAAATAGGTACCCGTTACATAGAATGACCCTATACAGTGCAGGACGTTAACCAAACTCTTCTAGTTGTCCTTCTATTTCAAAAGCCAAAGCCAACCCATTAACTCTATAAAAGTTGTCCAGATATTACAAGCCCAAATAAATCCATGACCAAACCAGCCATAATAAATCCGTAGAGCCAGCCATAATCAACATTAGCACCTGTCTTGCCTACCAAAGCAATATGTTGATTAAGCTCTTCCTCATCACACAAATTCCCCACTGCTTACTTTTCCCAAACCACAAGCCTAAACAGCTCAATTCTCATCTCTCAAACCACACAGTCCTCCTCTTACGAAAAAAAAAAACTCCAATTGAACAATGGTGAGGAAGTTTAACCACATCCCTCTCTCTATCCCCTGTAAAAACACTCTTTATTTCTCCTCCAGTCTTCTCCACCTCCTGTAACTTGCAATTCCTGGTCACAGGACACAAAGGGCCTGACATTCGGCTGTAACCCGAACAGGGTATGTGTCTTTAGTAAGGAAATGTGTGTGTATCCCGGTGGGGTCAGTGGTGTAGGGTTGTGCTCAGTAATGGATTTATGGAGGAATGTGTATCTGTGCTCCCACTCATAAACTTTCATCTCCTCTCTCTAAAAACAATTTACATCTCTCTCCATCCCTCTCTCTCTCTTTCTGGTTGGACAGTGCTCTTTTGTGTGGCAGGGGATATTGCATTACTGTAGACAGTTACTGACTAAGGGATGATAGTGTCATTTAATAAGATAAATGAATCTTACACACAATTTTACATCACACAAAAATCTTCTGCACACCTCACAAAAGTGAAATTCACATAATACGATCATCCTATTCATTTGTTTTCAAAAGGTATTTTTAATAAGCTAAAACCAAGCTCATGTTGACTTAGGTTTTTTTTTATAAGAAAGTGTGAACCCTGTGACTGTCATCAAAACATTATTTGCGTCTTCCAACCAACACAACATAGCAACAACCAATGCCTCAACCAATGGCATTACTTTGGGGCGGGCTATCATGTTGACTGACCAATGGAAGACATGGGAAGTAATCAGGAAATGTTTGGAAACAATCATTATTTTTTGCAATTCCATTTGGTTGTGCGAGCGCGCACACACACACACACACACACACACACACACACACACACACACACACACACACACACACACACACACACACACACACACACACACACACACACACACACACACACACACACACACACACACACACACACACACACACACACACACACACACACACACACACACACACACACACACACACACACACACACACACACACACACATGTTTGTTTTTGTGAAATGTGAGGACATTCCATAGGCGTAATGGTTTTTATACCGTACAAACCGTATTTTCTATCCCCTTACACTGCCCCTGCCCCTAAACCTAGCCCTCACAGGAGACTGTGCAGTTCACTTTCTGTGAAAAAAAACTTGTTCTGTGTGATTTATAAGCATTTTGAAAAGTGAGGACATGGGGAACGTCCTCATATTTCACCCTCTTTTTGTAATACCTATGTCATACCCATGTCATTATACACATTTGTGTCCTGATATTTCACAAAAACATGCCCACACACACACACACACACACACACACACACACACACACACACCTATATACACCTCTAATAAGCCCATTTAAGATCCTCCAAACCCTTGAGGCATTCTGGGTGATGAATTCCAAATGTCAATCACTGTCACATTTTAGGATGAGCTTCAGGAGTAGGGTGGCAAAAAGTACTCCTCATCTTCATCATCTTCCTTCACCAATAATTAACTTTAATCGGATAATGAAAGCATAAAAACATAAGATAATGTGATACGGGTGGGACTATGCCTCTTCCCTAATCACAACGGCAGCATGTACAGGTAATGAGACTGATAAACCCTTAAGACAATACAAAGAATTCACAGAGCCTTCAGGCAGAATCTGTTTTTATCTCCTTCATCAACTTGTAATCCCGATTAAATCTGACTCGCTCTGTTCCAACAAGTTCTCATAGATGATCTTTTCCCCTTTAGACAACAGCAAGCCCAAGGCAAGAGACACTGACAAATTCCCTGAGGAATTAAGAGAAAGATTTCTCAACAGAAAATGTTCACTTGTACATTATACATTTTTGGGGCAGTTGTGGCCTAATGGTTAGAGAGTCGGACTTGTAACCCGACGGTCGTTGGTTCAAGTCTCAGCGCTCTCTTCCACTCCCATTACCTGAGGTGCCCTTAAGCAAGGCACCAACCCCCAAACATGGCTGCCCACCGCTCTTCACTTCACTTCACTTATATATATATATATATATATATATGTGTGACCACCAAGTCTATCTCTACTTTCTTCATATATATATGTCACGAACAGCAAAAAACTGGTGTAAACTCAGCAGACTCAGCAGGGCATTATTGAAAAACAGCAGGTGAGATGACAACAGAATGGAGAGAGTACTGAACAGTGAAGTGATAAAAGGCAGTGCAGATAAATACTAGTCTTTGCAGATGAGGACGATAATACAATGGATACAACTGGAAATACCAGAATGAGGATGACTGGAAGTTGAGGAGATTGGCGAACCTGGAACAGGATGATAACGACACAGGATAGCAGGCAAACTCCACACGCAAGTATAACTGGAGAGAGTCTTGACTCTATAGCAATGTAAACACAATCGAGTTCAGACAATGAGTGATGTCTGAGTCCATGTATTTGGCATCCTGGATTGGTATATATATATATATGACAAACTGTTCAAAAGTTATAATCAACATCAACAATAGCTTATAATAGCTTATTTTTCAAATCTCATGACCTGTAGGTGGTGCTGTTCTCATGTTAATATTTCATATTCGCATATTTCATGTTAATTTGTGTTATTTTTAGTGCTGGGCACCAGGATTAATCACATCCAAAATAAAAGTTTGTGTTTACATAATATGTGTGTGTGTAATGTGTATAATTATTATGTATATATAAATACACACTCCTTCAAGTATATATTTAAGACATATGTGCATGTATATACTGTATACAGTATATATTTATATAATTTATCTTATTTATAAATATTTTATATATAAATATAACACACAGTACACACGCATATTACGTAAACACCAACTTTTATATTGGATTAATTGATTGCCCAGCATTAGTTATTTTTTTGTGATATTTTGAAGAATTTTTGGATTATTGATAACAATTATTAGATTATAAATGGTCTTATACAGTATATGTTGGCATTATAACTAGAGCAAAGTCTGCCGTAAAGAGACAGCAGATGTTTTTCCTTCTGAAAGTTTACGATCTACAGACCTTTTTTCACATACACACACATTATAGGCGTCTGTAAAACAGGTGTGGAGTAAAGAAAGTGTGTTACTGTTTTAGTTCCTGTGTGCAGGTGCGTGCCCTGATTTATTTAATAAGAGCTTTCTACTGTAAATAAAGAACTTTTTGATGCTGTAATGGTGCTACAACACAGCCTGGTAAAATGTGTGCCTCTCTCACAGGAAGAGTTCAGCTTTCAGCCTCCAGTATCCGTTTACCGCGGAAGTGCTCTTTTGATCTGCAAGCAGAAGACTAGAACCGGATAACAGTGTCAGAGTTCAGTCTGCTCAACGCTTGCCTTCCGTTATCAGATTATCATCTTATTCATCCACTTCACTGTAGTGCCATCTCAGTAAACTGCCCATATGGCATAATTCAGTGTTGTTTGGGAAGTGACCATAAGAGGGAACTCTTACAAAATGAAGCGCACTACTTGCGTTTCTTGAGAATAGTTTTTGTTCTATGATTATACTGTTTATCATACTGTAGTTTTCGCTTTTTGTTTCCATATGTGTATTACACGACAGTTTGAGTATGTGAGTTACCGCGCAGTTGGTCATGACTGACCCTTCCCCTTAATAAAGTGAATAAAGGAGCTCTCGGCTGTGTGTTTGTCTCCGTGTCAACGGTCGCCCTGCCAACAGAGGGGCTTGCGGCACCATGAAGAGAAGAGATGAGGGAGCCGCCTGAGAACAGCTGCTCACGCACACATACACACACACACACACACACACCAGTCCTAGCTGTGAGAATTGCATCTTGATTATATTTGGCAGAATGAACTCATGGATCATTCCTCACACAGCTGGAGAAGAGACATCCCAAGGTGTGTGTGTGTGTGTGTGTATGAGTGAGAGAGACAGAAGTATAGAGGGAGACAAGAGAAATGAAGAAGATAAAGTGGGAAGTGCTACATCATGGGCATACTGTATAGTACAGGCAGCCTAAGTCATTCTGTCTGTCTATCTGTTGAGATTTAACAGGAGTCTGTCGTGGCAGGGATACAGCTGTCTGTCTCACCAGAGATATAGACAATAAGGTGCTGAATACAGTCTGGTGAACACAGACACACACATCAGTCTTATCGCATTCCAGATTCTTCATTCTGTTCATGGGCTTTGCCAAGTTACAATTTATGTTTTAATAAAACAGTGCTGAAATGGCTTTATTAAAATGTGATTAGAATCCTTTCGCTGCACTAAAGCGAGATAAGCACCTTCAAATGTCAGTGCTCTTATTCAGACATGACTGCACCTCACCGTCTCACTCTCTTCATTCTGTCTCACTCACTAAATCACCCACTAAATTTAAACTGGTACTGTCCCGCATGGGCACATCGTGATGTTTAGGTAAATGCTGGGGACCTCAGAAGCTGCTTTATACAAACTGTACACTTTTACTATATAGAATAACGTGCAGTTTTCAATTTGTGGTAATTTTAACATAATAATAATAATATAATAATAAAATAAAATAATAATAATGGTAAAAGGTATGGCATTTTAAAATAATAATGATGATACAGAATGAGGGTTCAGTGTTATTTGTTGATTGATTTAAAGGTTCACCCAAAAATGAAAATTAGCCCATGATTTACTCACCCTCAAGTCATCTGAGGTGTACATACTGTATATCTTTCAGACAAATAAAATCTGAGTTATATTAAAAATGTTCTGGCTAATCCAAGCATTATAATAGCAGTAATAGTTGCTCTGTTTTTGAAGTCCATAAAAAATGCATCTGTCCGTCAAATAACGTGATCCACGGGGCTCCGGGGTGTTAATAAAGGCCTTCTGAAGCGAATCGATGCATTTGTGTAAGAAAAATATCCATATTTATAAATGTATTTCCTTTTTTTCTATGGCTCTGCATCAGCCATCCCTGCACCATCACTTCCGGCGGGCGAATAAGGTCAAAATACATGCAAAATACCGGCGTGTTCATAGATATATATAGATTCCTCATTAGTGCCTGCGCGGATTGGTCGAATGAGGCATCTACGTATATATATAATTGATCGTGCCAGTATTTTGACCTTATTCGGCGGAATTTATGGCGCTGGGAATACTAGATGGCATCAAAGCTCTCATACTCTAAAATATCCTCATTGACATTCATTATACGACTGACAGACTGCAACGGTTGGAGTTAAAAATCTTAATTTGTGTTCTACTGAAGAAACAAAGACGCCTACATCTTGGATGCCCTGGGGGTAAGCAGATAAACATAAAAATTTTGTTTTTGTGTGAACTATACCTTTAATGCATAAATAGAATATCATCAAAATTATTATTATTAATGCATTTTCACAATAAAATAAAATAAAATAAAAATCCACAGACCAATAAGAATTGTATAATTTAGTTGTATATAAAAGAGCAGTGTGAACATTCTTCAAAATATTTGCTTTGTGAAGATAGAAAGTCATACAGGTCATAAGTCATGGGGTGAGTAAGTGATGACCAAATCGCACCCGCTGTCACACCTTCATCACACCCCTGGGCTCTAAAGTGACCTTTAAAGTATGTGCTCTTTCCTAGATAAACAGAAAGAACAAAGCATAAGGGTAGAAGTCTGCAGAATCTGAGAGCCATCGCAACATGACACACGGTGTGCCTTAAAAGTTTATATAGTGCAGAAACACACATAAACCCACAAATCCCACATCATTATTCATCTCAGAAATCAGGTTTTTAATATGTCATTAACATCTGGCTAAATGAAAACATCTCAAAGTCTCCCTCTCATTTCCTCAATGTGTACACAAAGTAATTCCAGCTTCGATTGCTGCAGCTTACAGAAACGTTTCCCACACAGAGCAGCACTACAGACCTCAACATACTGACTTCGTCTAAGACAGCAGTCAGAACCCCTTAGACACTCTCCTAGAGAGAACATACCAGCTTTTAACAGTCACGACAAATGACTGAGGAAAAATAAATCAGTGAAAAATGGCTTTATGTAATATAGCCTATAGTTTGTACAAGTATTTAAAATGCATGGATATCACTGTTCATTTTATAATCTACACCAGCCAAACTTTTTGATCGATAGATTTTGATATTTAATGCAATGACACTGATACATTTTCATGTGTGTCTGAAGTATTCAAATGCATTTTGAGGCCACTGCACATCTACATTGTCAATTTTCTTGTTACAACTCTGGCGCCCTCAAGTGTTTACAAGGTTTACAACATGCACATGCATCTGGCAAAGTGATTTCTTTAGATGTCACATCAAAATGCCTTCCAGCATTGCACAGACACTCATAAACTATTAAACTATATCATAAAACGCTTGAATAATACAATTGATGAGCAGTTTAAAAACTTTGATGTGTCCATTCTACAGCATTATGCAGAGAAAAAAATTAACTTATAATGGCAGAATTAGATTTATGTAATGGCCAGAGGCTGGAAAAAAACGGGTTTATGGTACAAAATATCGCATTGCAGGAAAATAAAGGGAACGATACAAAATGGAAGGTAAGAAGTGAGGTTAGGAAGATGGGATGCAAGAAGCACAGAGGGCAAAAAACTGTAATTTCTCTAATGGATCAAGGCTGCAGCAAATGATCTGATTCGCTGTCTATGACATCATCCCTGCTAGGCCGCCTCCCAGTTGGACGATGTCATCAGCACTGAGGCATGTCAGTGCTGTAATGCAGCAGGACCCCAGCTACACACTCAAATACAAGAGCACTGGGCTAAAAGACACTATTTGTGACAAAAACATTCGAGGTCAGTCAACCAATAAAGTCAAATTAGTGTTAGAGAATGACCAAGCGCTACAGGCTCAAGACTGCTGTCCCCAATCCAGATTCCTGTCCTTTTTAACCCTAATCCAGTTTCTCACTATCCAGATTAAGTGTCCCAAAAGTCACAGGCAGAGAGCACATCATCCCTTAATGCCCATGTGATGCAAATCTGATTAACACAAATGTCAACATCATCACAAGATTAGGAGTTATAAAACACACATTTACTACTTTACAAAGCATCATTTTGTTTATGACATCAAACAGCATTTTTCTCAGAATAGAGATGTGAGCAATTCATACTTCTGTTAACACACAGAGATGCTTTGAATGGTCACTGCAATTCAAGCTTAAAAACACCATAAATGTCATTAATATTATTGAAAATAGTACACAAAATTAGCAATATATTCATACAAACAGACTGAAAATGAAGCTTTCATCACTGATAATCCTCTCCAGTTGAATTTGAGAAGCAGATTCGTGAATGGATCATTCATAAAGACAGCTTTGTTAACTGGACCTACCAATTCCTTAAAAAGGTCAGACTCAAAAGAACTATTCTTTTATAAATTGGGCATCGCTACAGTGAATTATGAAAGCTTGTTTCCGCCACAGAATTAAACATTTTAAAAGATAATTGCGACTTTTTATCTGACAATTGTGAGTTTACATCTCGCATTCTGACTATTTCCCCTCAGAATTGCCAGATATAAAGTCGCAATTGCGAGTTATAAAGGCAGAATTGCTAACCTGACAAGCCAGACCCACATCAAGGTGTTGGGTCTGGAAACTCACCATTGACAGGGCTCAATCCGAGGGGCGGGATAAACGGTTGTCTTTCAAATTCCTTCTGCACGTAACTGGATAGCGCCATGAGCGCCACAACCAAACCAGAGCAAAGAAGAAGGTGAAGCCGAGCTAACTAAGCTAGTTGATAGACTTTCGCCGTATCCTATCCGGCAGGCAAAATCTTCTTTTCTTAAGAATGACTTCAGTGCCGTTCTTTGTTCTTTTCTCAAAGAAAAGCTTAACTCCAAGTCTTCCAGAGTTGCGGCCAAAGCCGATTCAAAAGACCGCTGTTCGTCAGCTTCTTTGTTTACGAGTAGCACGCAGAACCTCCGCAACTCTGCCGTGACGTGCCGTCATTATGTTAAGCCCGCCCACCGACTCTACACACGCTGTGATTGGCCTGACCAGAGTTTGGTTTTTCCAGCTCTCAGGTCTACCGAGAGTTGCTAGACTACACTAGCGGCAAAATCCATTTTCTGCCGTTAGGGTGGTCTAGGCTGCAGAATTGCAAGATATAAAGTCAGAATTGCGAGATATAAAGTCAGAATTGCGAGATGTAAAGTCAGAATTACGAGATATAAAGTCAGAATTGTAAGGACATAAACTTGACTTTTTTATCGCAATTGCAAGTTTATATTTTGCAATTCTGACTTTATATCTCACAATTCTGACTTTATAGCTTTAAGCTTGTTTCCGCCACATAATTAAACATTTTAAAAGTTGATTGCGACTTTTTTTATCTCACAATTGTGAGTTTACATCTCGCATTCAGACTTTTTTTTCCCTCAGAATTGCGAGATATAAAGTCGCAACTGCGAGTTATAAAGTCAGAATTTCGAGATGTAAAGTCAGAATTGCGAGATGTAAAGTCAGAATTGTGAGATATAAAGTCAGAATTTTAAGAAATAAACTTGACTTTTTTATTGCAATTGCAAGTTTATATTTTGCAATTCTGACTTTATAAGGCATTTGGCATCAGGCATATTCTGACTACTTTTCTCAGAATTGTGAGATATAAACTTGCAATTGCGAGTTATTAAGTCCAGTTCTGAGGGGGAAAAAAACTTGCGAATTGCGATTTTATTTCTCACAATTCTGACTTTATATCTAACAATTGTGTATTATAAAGTCAGAACTGCAAGATATAAACTCGCAATTGTGAGAAAAAGTCAGAATTGTGAGAAATAAACTCGCAATTGCGCCTTTATAATTCGCAATTCTAACTTTATAACTCACAATTGCAACTTTATATCACGCAATTCTGACTTTGGGACCAATCATACACCCGTCAGGGGCGTAAATCACGGGGGGGACGGGGGGGACAGGACCCCCCCAATCTGAGGGCTGTCCCCCCCTAAAAACCATGCTGAGTATTGTAAATAATATAATGATATATACTTAAAATAAATGTGTAAGTAGTAAAACAATACAAAAGCAAACGGGACAAAAAATGCATTTAAGTTTAGAAACATTTTGAGTCCCCCCTCCCCCTTGCCCCACAGTGGTTTGATCCACCGCGCACCTCAACTAACGTTACCCATTGAACGTAAAAAAAACTACCACCACAAGTTTGGGGAGAGAACAAAGCTCTTCAGACAGCAGTTGTAAAACTCCAGTAAGCTGTCAATACTATTTTATTCACTTTAAACATCAGATGAAGTGACTCTTTTCTCTTTAATACAGATTAGGCAAAACACTTGCCCACCGCGGCACCGCCCCGGGCCACCGTTGTTTTCATTTTTATAGTAATAAAATAATTTTGTTTAGTTAGAGAACAGACACAACAATTAAAAACTGAACGTGTCTGCTCAATACAGCAGGAGCCGAACGAGAGTCAGATTTCATTCATCATTAGAGCAAACAGCTGACAGACAAGATGATCGCGGAAGTTTTGGTTTCAAAGCGAAATGTAAAAGTGCCTATTTAAGGGAGTGTGTCATTGTACTGTTTTCTTGCTGTGTTTTTCATTAAGAATAATAGGCTAATGAACCCATAATTCAAGCAACCCACCCTCGAATTGGCGCTAATTCTAAATCTAAAGTAGCCTATATGCGCGCGGCGCTCTGTCAGATCTGTGTTGGGTTTTGCTCAATATGATAAGTGGCAGATCAGAGGGCTTGCTGCAGTTGAATATCTAAAGATCTGAATATCATAGTATAAAATACTATGTGGAGGATGCAAGATCATTTTAAATAATATGACTGTGTGGTGAACCTACTCATATTTAAACAACTATTGCTTTGTGTTGTTGGTCAGATAAAATGACAGAGAAAAGAAAAACGGACATTAGATAATTATTCAGTGCACCAAAACGCCAAATAAGCACAATTTTTTTTATTTTATTTTTTTTTTTTTTTGTGGTACACATATCCTTACAAGTACAATTTTGGCTATATTATTTGTGTCCCCTTCAAAAATTGCTCTTAAGAAATTTCATGTTTATCGTCCCCCCCTACTGTTAGATAAAATTTACGCCCCTGCACCCGGTGCAATGGGACGCCAGGCGCAATGCAATTGTTTTTTGCTAGTTTCAGCCCAACGCAGTTATCATTTTCACGTTCAGCGCCAAATTATTTAAATAGCAAAATCACAAATGTGCATGCTGGTCTGTAAACGAGGTGTGTTCAGTCCAATTGTTGGTGCGTTGCTGTTTTGAGGCAACTGAAAACGACTGCGCCATTGACCAACAAAAACCTGGTCAATAGCGCAGTATTTTTTGTGCTATTTAAAGGGCGCGTTAGTAATATGCGCCTATAGGCGGGTGCACAATACGCGTACACTCTGCTTATTACACACAGCACACAAACCTTTTTAAATACTAAAAATAAAAGGATTCCTCTCTAGAGAAGCGTTCAGTCTTTCCGCTCACATACTGAATGGCTTTTAAAGGGAATGGGAGATGAGACTGATTGGTTCATTGCACGTTACACCCAAAACACACCCATGACCATGCACCCAAGGTTGGGTAAGAATTTTTTGTGTGTGTTTTTAAAAGAAATCTGTTATCCTCACCCAAATGGCTGCATTTATTTGATAAAAAAATTCAGTAATATTGTGAAATATTATTAGAATTTAAAATAACTGTTTTCTACTGTAAGCTGAATTTTCAGCATCATTACTCCAGTCTTCACTGTCACAGGATCTTTCAGAAATCCTTCTAATATGCTGATTTGTTTTGTTTTAATTGATTTGAAATAGAAATCTTTAATAACATTATAAATGCCTTTACTGTCAATTTTCATCAATTTAATGCATCCTTTCTGAATAAAAGTATCCATTAAAAAAATGTACTTATCCCAAACAAATATCTGAATGCATTTGGTGGAAAAAACTCCTTGCAGGGCTTGTTTTTGTATATGTGTGTCTGTGTTCATGGGGTGTGTGCTCCCAAAATTCTCTGAGCCATTGGGTGTGTGTAATGAATGCCATAAGCCTGATGTCACTTAATGAAGAACCACGTCAGTCCTGCTAAGAAGAACAGTTGGAGTCTTAAGTCTGTATAGTCAAAACTCATAATACACACGCGGCACTACAAAATATCCCACAATACATCTAAACAAAACAACCCTATCAATCGTTTTAAAACAATAGAGATTTTATTATTGTACTACATGTACATTATGACAAGGTCACATTGGTTGTTATTGGAAAACATGTGATGGTTTGTTCTTTGGCCACTGCTGAGTTCGGAAGAGGAAGACGGGAGGTAAACTTTCATTTGAGGAAAGGGGACTGCTGGTGGAGTGCAGGAAAAATATCTGAGGAACAGGCAGGGATTGGGGTGGAGAACTCACTATGTGTCCCGTCGCTACTTCTATTGTTTACATTTTCCTGAGGTTTTCCCTCTTCCTTCCATTCAAAGCACATTCAGAATATTGCATGACCTTAAGACTCACCCAAACCTTGGAGCAAATTTCCAATTGAGCGAAAGACGAAAGTGAAATTTCCAGGAGAGATTTGAAGCATAATAAATATTCATGTGTGAAAGATTTACTCTACATAACAAAACAAACACCGCAAGCACATTTTTTCAGCTTTTAAAACATCTGTTGTGCTCCTGCTGATCTGCACCACTGTGAATCTATAAAGCATTCACTTCCATCCTTTTTAAACCACTGAAGAAGAAGAATAACAGACAGGAAGGAGGAGAGGTGAAGATGCATTTCCACTCAAAGCATGCGGCAGCTGCCAGGAAAAGCTCTCGACGTGCAAAATGACAAGTGCAGCATGTGTAAAAGAATGGGGTGGACAGGGGAGAGGTGTGGGAAAGATGTTCTGCCTTATACTGAAACTTTTTCCCATCATCCGCCCTGTCAGAGTCAAATCACATTATAAAACACTACCTGAATATCTGAAGAACAACAGATAGAAAAAGGTTTTAGTGTTAAGATATGTCTCCATTTTTTCCTTAAATGTCCTAACCATAAAAGTGAGCTGTGATTCTAGTGCTGGTTATTGCAACAATTATTTTCTACTTAGTTTTCTACTTGTTTTTTCTCTCCTGTTATATCCAACACTCCCCATTAAACGTTCCAATTACAAATGTTGTTAATGCATGAGACAATAGAAGAATCCTTTTTTTGGGGTTAATTCCACAAAAAAAAAAAAAAAATGCTGCAAAGAAGAATAGCAGAAGCTTTATTTTTAGGAATGCTGATATTAAAATCGGATTTTAATCATTATTTTCATGGTATGGCCAATAACTAATACATATTATTTATAAAATAAATATAATTTAGATGATGAAGTAGTAATTATAACATTTTGTCCTCAAAGTTGATGTGTTAAGCAGGAAAAACAAGCACGCGTAAGGATTTGAGCGAGTTTGACAAGGGCCAAATTGTGATGGCTAGACGACTGAGTCAGAGCATCTCCAAAACTGCAGCTCTTGTGGGGTGTTCCCGGTCTGCAGTGGTCAGTATCTATCAAAAGTGGACCAAGGAAGGAACAGTAGTGAACCGGCGACAGGGTCATTGGCGGCCAAGGCTCATTGGCGGCCAAGGCTCATTGATGCACGTGGTGAGCGAAGGCTGTCCCGTGTGGTCCGATCAAACAGACGAGCTACTGTAGCTCAAATTGCTCAAGAAATGAATGCTGGCTCTGATAGGAAGGTGTCAGAATACACAGCGCATTGCAGTTTGTTGCGTATGGGGCTGCATAGCTGCAGACCAGTCAGGGAGCCCATGCTAACCCCTGTCTGCCACGAAATCGCCAACAGTGGGCACGTGAGCATCAGAACTGGAACACAGAGCAATGGAAGAAGGCCGCCTGGTCTGATGAATCGCTTTTCTTTTACATCACATGGATGGGCGGGTGCGTGTTACGTCGGAACACATGGCACCAGGATGCACTATGGGAAGAAAGCAAGCCGGCGGAGGCAGTGTGATGCTTTGGGCAATGTTATGCTGGGACCTTGTATAACCTTGGGTCCTGCCCAGGGGCGCATTAACGAACGGGCTTCCATGGGATGAAGCCCAGGTGCCAACACTGGGGAGGTGCCTACAGGCTGCACGAAAATTATATTTTTCAAATAATTATGCTGCTTTAAAGTCTCAATTTTTATTTCAGGAGGTTTTAAAATCGGGGGATGGAAAAACAAAACATCACAATATTGCTTAAGTGTGATAATTAATTTTAAAGGGTTATGATTTAATGAATTAAACGCCAGCACTGCTTGTTTCAAAGTAAAGACGCAGTGCAGTTGAGCGTTCTATGTGCTTGTGCTTCTAGAGCAGTTTGCAAAAACCAAAGAGCCCACATTTATACCAAGTGATTATTTTGATCTACTGCTGATTAATAATAAATATTTTGTAAAATGTGTTATTCCCAAGTCCCAACTAGTGTGCCGTGACAGGTTGCCAGGTGTGCCATGGAAGAGGGCGATGCTGTAGCGCAGGGGCCTTTTGTTATCTTAATGAGCCCCTGGTCCTGCCATCCATGTGGATGTTACTTTGACACGTACCACCTACCTAAGCATTGTTGCAGACCATGTACACCCTTTCATGAAAACTGTATTTGCTGGTGGCTGTGGCCTCTTTCAGCAGGATAATGCGCCCTGCCAAAAAGCAAAAATGGTTCAGGAATGGTTTGAGGAGCACAATGAGTTTGAGGTGTTGACTTGGCCACAAAATTCCCCAGATCTCAATCCAATCGAGCATCTGTGGGATGTGATGAACAAACAAGTCAGATCCATGGAGGTTCCACCTCACAACTTACAGGACTTAAAGGACCTGCTGCTAACATCTTGGTGCCAGATACCACAGCGCACCTTCAGGGGTCTAGTGGAGTCCATACCTCGACGGGTGAGGGTTGTTTTTGCAGGAAAAGGGGGACGAACACAATATTAGGTCTGATCGGTGTATATCAATATTAATCTTCTATGCTATTTATAACATGTCTAAATAAATGAGTATGTTAAATTAAAAATGTATTCCCCAAAATGTATATACAATATTGATATATATGTAAAAAATGATTAGACCAAAGAAATTAAAATACGTACAAAATATACTTTCTTGGTCTGTCCATAACTCCAATCTGTTATATTTCCAGAGGAGGAGGTTTCGTCACTGCATAAACAAACCTAAAGCGTCTTCTTTTTTCCACTTCTTCTAGCTAGACTCACTTATCAGAACATATCAGAGGCTCTGGCACAAAAAGAGAGACCAGAGGTCATGATGATAATAAAGATGTTACTTTAAAGTGAATTTGGATTCCATCGCTGCAGCGTCTCATAGTGATGTTACTGGCCATATGCATTAATCTATCCATGCATGTCAAGTTTCACCTAGTTCATTCAACTGCCTGCAAACATATTTATAGGCCAGACACATTCCAGTCGCATGAAAACGAATAATCGTGTAACCACAGCCAAATAGGCCTTATGGAAAATCACATCCTTCCTAGCAGCCAGTAAGCTTTTTCCAGTGAAATTGCCCTCAATGCAGACAAGAAAAAAATCATCTGTTGAATTAAGACCAATCCGTGCAGTGCAATTTTGTACATTCGTGCTAACAGCCGATTATAAAGCGGAGAAAGATAAGGCGTCATTAGCATATGGTTAGAGCAGATAAATGAGGAAAAAAGGAACGAGAGACAGAGACAAAGTGAGATGACATAAAAGCGTGAAAAAAGGTCCTGACTGTTAGCAGTTACAGGGATTTCATCCATTTTATTAAGATTAGCCAAGTTTAATACCCAAAGACTCACTAAAGACCAAACATAATTAACCACTCAACTCTTACACTTTCACACACACACACACACACACACACACACACACACACACACACACACACACACACACACACACACACACACACACACACACACACACACACACACACACACACACACACACACACACACACACACACACACACACACACACACACACACACACACACACACACACACACACACACACACACACACACACACACACACACACACACACACACGCTTATGTCCAGCTGGGATGAAAAGAGCACATGGCTGATGAATCTGTAATTATAAGATGAAAGTGGGGACACTCTTAGGGATTATATGAATGTTCCATAAACCCTCGGAAATTATGGAATAGCTGACTTTTTTTTTCTCATTCAGTGTTTCTTTAGAGGAGAGAGGGAATGATTTCAAGAACTTTTTGCTGGTATTTATATAATATAATATAATTAATATAATATAATATAATGTAATAATATAATATAATATAATATAATATAATATAATATAATATAATATAATATAATATAATATAATATAATATAATATAATATAATATAATATAATATAATAATATAATATAATATAATATAATTAATATAATATAATATAATATAATATAATATAATTAATATAATATTATAATATAATATTATAATATAATATAATATAATATATTATAATATAATATAATATAATATATTATAATATATTATAATATAATATAATATAATATAATATAATTAATATAATATAATATAATATAATATAATATAATATAATATAATATAATATAATATAATATAATAAAATGTAATATAATATAATATAATATAATATAATATAATATAATATAATATAATATAATATAATATAATATAATATAATATAATATAATATAATATAATATAATATAATATAATACAAATACTTTTCCCCAGTCATCTCAATGGCAAAAAGTGTCCCAATCAACCTGAATGAAATCACGCTAATAAAATCAAAAAAAAAAAAAAAAAAAAAAAAAAAAAAAAAACATTTTCAAAAAGTTTGGGGTCAGTAAGATTTGTTTTAAAGAAATTAACACTTTTATTCAGCAATAATTCGTTCAAATAATCAAAAGTCACAGTAAAAGGCATTTATAATGTTACAAAATGATTTCTATTTCAAATTCTGTCCTTTTGAACTTTCTATTCATCAAATAATCTTGAAAAATGCATTCCACAAAAATATTATGCAGCACTACTGCTTACATTGTTAGTAATAAGAAATAATAAGGAATGTTTCCTGAGCACCAAATCATATTAGAATGATTTCTGAAGGATCGCGTGACACTGAAGACTGGAGGAATGATGCTGAAAATTCAGCTTTATCATCACAGGTATAAAGTACGTAAGTAGAAGTAAAATGATAAGTCATTTTAAATTTCACACTATTTGTGATCAAATAAATGCAGCCTTATTTTTGAGCATATGCGACTTCTTTCAAAAACATTGAAGTTTGCTATTAAACTTGCTACTATGATGCTTTTTTGATGCTAAGTGGTTGCTTACTAGCTCAAGTCAAAAGAGCTCTTCCGGGTATGATATAGCCTATAGATATGCATAAATCTATGGGATATTTCCACAAATCCATCATTCTCTAGGCCAAACTCCTGTCCAATCACATCAAAGTAATGGCACAGCTCTAAACGACGCATGTTTTGAGGCATCATTCATGTCCGTAGCACAAACAGAGCAGGGTGAGTTATGCACCAAAGTTTTTGTCGAATCGGTCTTGGGCTGCGATACAGTATACAGTGATACAGTATGAGCCTCCGCCTGGCATCGCAGACAGTGATACAGTATGAGCCTCCGTCTGGCATCAGTGAAATATCCACTGCCTCTCTCTCGGGCTTGGTGCCATTTGTAGGTGATCTGCTCTTGATTGCCTCAGTGGTTCCCATGGCAATGGGGTGCCTGTGGGTTACAGGCTAATCTGAGGAAAATAGTATAGGCTTCCTCAAGCATTACTACCCGCGGGGATGTGATCGGTGCGGAGAGGAGGGCTGATTTCATACGTCTCAGAAGGCTATGGTTTGATGCTTTGAAGAAAATGCTGACCGTAATGCTGAATGTATTTCAATGTGTTAAGTCAGGGGTTTTCAAACTTTTTAATGCTTTTTTAAAACAACTTGTTTCCTAATTTGATTAATTTGTCATTGTACTAAAGACAAAATACATGTAACTAGTATTATAATACACAGAATAGAAAACATTTTCAAAGCAATTCAAATGTGTATAAATAGTGATCAAGCAACAATTACAAGAAAAAACGTTACATTTTCTGCAGATTTCGTCTAGATGCCTCAGCAACATCTTTCAGACCACATTTTAACTACTGTGTTTATTCAGCTATGACTAATCATTGCTTAAGATCCTTGATCCAGTGTGGCCATCTAAGTACTTATTATTTGGCTCTCTGTAATACTTGATTCTGATTGGTCAATCACAGTAATCTGCAGTCAAATATTTTTGTGTGCAAAACTGCAAAACTGTATAATGACCGTCCTAGGCAATTCATTTCCAACATAGCAGTGCTAATTCCAGGTCTCTCATGACCCCACAGTCTCTCCTCTCACATAAAATAGCAACACAAAGCAATATTTAATGTCCATGTATTTATTCCGGATTCAGATAAACCTGTCACATTTATTTAGCGATAATGAGCGGCCATCTGTACATTATCCCATATGCGTTTTTGAAGGAGAAAGATAACGAGCAACCACAGTAGTTTATATTTATGTCAGCTGTTAAACTGAACAAATAAGCAGATACGTAACCACAGACTCTCAGGATTTGCCTTTAAACTCTCGATATTCCATGTCGCAAGACTCGCAACAGGGAATTGTGTTTTACTTCAAGGGATAATTAATCTCACAGCAAGGCATACAGACAAACCACGGATGGCTGATGTAAGATCATCATTCTGGACCCTGCATTCAGATCATAAAAGAGCAAAAACAAAGACCATCCATTCATCCAACATTCCCTTCTTTTGTGGCAAACTATAAAAAAGGCCTTAAAAACCCCTACACAGGCCAAGCGAGCTAGCAGTTCAGGCTTATGTAAGTTGCGGGTTGCCTCTTTCCTCACCACGCTGTGAGGTAATAACAGTGGTGAGCTGTCACTTTCCCACCTTCGTCAAGAGAGAGAAAAACAGTTAAGGAGAAATAAGAATTTAGTTTAAGTATGTGATATTATTAACTCAGGCTCATTGGAGAAACATGATTACAGAGGCAGATTATCAATTGTTAAATTCCTTCCACAATGCAATGTTATGATGAATTTTATCATAGTGAACATAACCAGATCCATACGTCCATAACCAGTCCAATCAAACATGAGTCATGACAAAAGAGCTCAAATACGTTTTAAGGAAAAAGCTAACACGGCATGGTTGCGTCAGAAAATGGGTTTTTATCCCAGATTTGCTTTTGTTCACACCTTGGTTAAGTTTAGGGTTAAGTTTACTGTAGGTCGTAGGCTACAAATGTGGAACATTAAAGGCACAAAATTTAATTTCCGCCGCTAGAGGTCGCTTATTCAAAGCAAAGGCGCAGCTTGATGACAAATTATATTTATGGATGAGCTAATGTATTAAAGATTTATTAACGTTACTGTAGTGTGAAGCAGGGTGGGGCTGAAAGCCGTTGGAGCGGAACGACACCACTGGAGCGATTGCTAATGATAGACAAGCGCAACACATGGCTCGAGAGCATTTTATCATATTCGATACAGTACATTTGAGTGTGTTGAAAGTTGTTATAATTCTACTCTGTGCGTTCGCTCGGCTATATGAGACACTTGTTGCACACTGCAGTAAGCTAGATCTATATTAGGCATGGTAAAAAATGGTACTCGCGGTAAATCAAGACAACAAGATTTAAACAATAAGACTAACTGTGTTGAGCTATATAACAATGATTAGTTTTCTGTCGATTAATGTATCCAAACAGTTGCTCATCTGTCTAATAAAACACATGATATATTAAAGCGTCTTTGGTGTTTCCATGGTTTCTACAATATAAAACAAGAAATCGAGAGTAATGCGAGTATGTCATTGATAGGCGACGCATTTAACCACGCATTTAAACACTCTTGGAAACATTTGGGATAATGTAAGTACACAAGTCAACAAAATGTATAACATTGTTCTAGTGGTTTTTGGATATTTTAATCCAAAAATCTTACATATTTAAAACCTTTCCGAACTGGGTTCAATATTTTGGTGTTAAAATACTTATGTAAAGTTAACCAATTGTAGGTTGACTCTACTGAAAAGTATAAACAGTGGCAGCACCAAAACATTGCTATTTGTTTGAACGTTCCAACCTGCCCAGCATAGCAACAGTTTGACCAATAGGGTGAGTTTTGGGCGTGACTATCTTTTAGTACAACCAATGGGGAGCGTCTGGAAAACAATTTGTATTTTGGCAATTTTGTTTTGAGATGCTGGTGACACTGAAACTACACCCTTCAGCTGCAAGATCAGAGAGTTAAAAATATGGCTTTCTGAATCAAAAACGGGGAGAAAATGTATCATGAAGGAAGGGTTGGTGCTAGACAGCCTTTTGACCGGGGAAACGGATATAACTTATGTTTTTGAGCGTGAATAAGTGTAAATAGTTAAATTTCTTGTAAAATGTAATTTGACCCAAGAAAAAGTAAACCTCTGCAAGAAAAGTTATGGATTCACGGATCAAATCCTTTGTATTAGACCCTTGTGGAAATGGCGAACAATGGAAACCGGCTCAGATCGTCATTACATAAACACGTGCAGGGTTTTGATCAAAGGGAAAAAGATTTGTCTTTTTACTATCCGATTAGAAAGTAGTACTTTCCCATTTCGAAGGAGAGCAGGATTAGTGTTGAAGAACCTTTGAGGAAGTTTGTTAAATGAGGGCGATTCAATTAGCGATTAGTTCGTATCTCTCAGCCAGGCTTCTGTAAAAGGGGCATGTGCTCTCAGACAGGATTAATATTTAATGGAGAACTGATGGATAAAGACTCCTCTGAGATGGTGCTACAGGTGCAGTCGTTCCGAGCTCAAGAACAGAGGAAGCACGCTGATATCGTGTGCCAAATCTAAGAGCAAATGCGTAAGGAAAATAAGCACTGAGTAAAAGGTTAAGTCCATCTCAATTGAGGCAGCTGTTTCATCTGGCTCTCGCAGATGGTTCAGTAATTTTCACTATGACATCACTGTCTTGCCTCTTATTTTCTTATTCTCAAAGATTGCTGAATATTGTGCAGGTGGGGACACACTGTGAGAGGCATTTCTGGAAAGGAATGGAAAACTTAGGATAAAATGGCTCTATCGAACACCAAAAAAATATTTACATTGCGTCAGCACACATATGTTGCAGGACATTTCATACAATATAGTTTTAGCATCACTGCAGCATGTTTTGGCATTAGTCTCAGTTGACAGCCTGATACCAAAAAGTAAGAGTTGGCAAAATTCAGAAGTTCTAATCTGTCTGGCTGACCACTAGGCAGCTTTTTGGAGTCTAGATGTTTTTATCAGTCCATAAAAGTTTACCAGGGTACTACAATTGCTCCATTCACATCCAATCTGCTAATTTAATTTATGTGGAAAAACTGCAGCAAACAAAGTAACATTAACATCCCAAGTTTTCAAGACAACAAAACCAGGGAAATAGATGCAAATTATTCAGTCACATGACTTTTTAATAAGCATCTAGGAATTTATTCTGTAAATGTGTTGCCATTTTAGTTTATGTGCAGGTACTCTGACTGAATAAAACATTCATCCACCTCAAATGGGCATGTGTTTTTTATGCAAATTTTGGTAATTTTATTCACATGTTGGTGTTTCTGTATTGTATTTTCTATGCAGTATCCTACAATTTACATAAAAATGTATGGATTTTTGAGTGTTATTGAGTGTTTCCTTGCCCAGAGATGGCTGTATCAGTCTCTGCATCAGTCTTATTATTGTGGTAGTACTTTGATATCAGATTTACCCCTACAGATCACATTAAAGGCACAATATGAAAGATTTTTAGATTAAAATATCTGAAAAGCACTAGAACAATGTTACAAATTTTGTTGACTTGTGTACTTTATCCCACGTTTCCAACAATGTTTAAATCCAGAGAAATCTGCTATTTTAACCAGGACACGGACCGTGTCATTGCGTCGCCTGTCAATGACGTCATATCTGCGTTTCCCCTCGATTTCCAGTTTTATTTTCGTAAAAACCATGGAATCACCAAAGACACTTTAATATGTTATGTGAGCAACTGTTTGGATACATTTATCAACAGAAAACGAATCGTTGTTACATAGCTCAACACGGTTAGTCTTGAATCACTTGTTTTCTTAATTTACCATGAGTACTATGTTTTTACAATGCCTCAGAGACAACACTACAATAGTCAAGTGGCTAACATAGTATAATCAGAAAGAGCTTTCTCCATGATACAATATATTTTAAAATTAATTGCTTGTCATTTAGCAACAGTCATTTAGTCATCCAGTTTTTATTAATATGATATTCTAATTTGTTTTAACCATGTAAAACAGCGCTATGTTACCCCACATACGCAAAGAAAAGAGCGGAAGTGGCCGACTGCAACATAAGCATAATAACAGCTCAGCTGGACTCGCTCTGCTCCCACGACTCTCAGTCCGCCCTACTTCACACCACCGTAACATTAATAAAAAACCTTAGCTTAACCATGAACTTGATTTCTGAACTTGAGTCCATCGGATTCCTTTCCATCGGCTGTGGAGGTGAAGATGACAACTCCCATGATTCCACGCTCATTCATGCCTTCATCAAGATACGCCTTTGTTTTGAATAAGCGACCTGTAGCGGCGAAAGTTACATATTGGGCCTTTAAAAAACACAAACTATTGCTGATTAGACAGCTAGGCATGTGCTGCTATTCTTGGCCAGAATAAGCTGCATACTGATAGTCTGGCTTGTATGTTATGGCACGTTCACTCTCCAGGGCCTCAGGCTCCAGACTCACAACACTATTGAAAAACCCAAAATTGCAAGACAACTAGCTAGACCAGCAGCAAGCAAGCATAAACCTGCTGGTCTGAGATTGAGTAGGGAACTTCACCTAGAGCTCCCTGATAGGACAATACAATCCCATAATAATCACCTAGTGGACACACAAATCAAACACCCAGATGCATTTAAAAAGCTAAAGGTAGATAACTTTTTGGCACTAAGGGTTATCATTGACTGTATTGTTACCTAAATACTAGTCATAAAAGAGTCTGGACTTGAACATAATGATAAGTTATACCACTTCAAAACAAGACAGCTGGGTTGGAAAATAAAAAAATGAAATCAAGAATACAAAATATAATGACCTTCAAGTGAAGTGAGCAGAAGAACAATTGCTGGTTGAGTGCTTGCTTTAGCAGGCTGCTGCAAGGACAAAAAAACTCAGAAGTGCGGAATAAGTAACATCCTCTGCCCAACAGTTAAGAGTCTATTACACTAGCCTCATTTCCTGGCTTCTGAATCCTGAGACACACACACATGCTCAAACACAGATCCAGAAGCTTCCTCATCATAAAACTCAAGTTCCACCTATCAGCACTACTGAATCGTACTTAAATTTATACCCAGCATCTCTGGATAAACAACCATGAGATAAAAGCTTTGATATTCCTTCCAGACATGCATGGGATGCAGCCCAAGACCTCCAGATGCAAATCTACTTAAACAGCATGGAGGGAGAAACTCGGAAAAGTTGTCACAACCCAGAGGAATTCTGGCTGCAGTCATAACTCTGAAACCAATGAAAAGCAGTTCAGATTTCACTTGATTATAAATTAAGTCAATGACATCTGAATACTTTGCAACTAACAGGCATGGAACGGGATCTCATGAGATAGTCGTAAAACATGTTTACAAATCTATAAGACTTTTAAATAATCACGAAGGCCAATGATGGGTTACAATG
Source organism: Gobio gobio (assembly GCF_949357685.1). Lineage (NCBI taxonomy): Eukaryota > Metazoa > Chordata > Actinopteri > Cypriniformes > Gobionidae > Gobio > Gobio gobio. The sequence goes on from NC_137119.1 coordinate 19,344,659, forward strand.
GAACGCCAACGGTGGTAAGAGGGAATGCGTTGTCACAAACAATATGTTTGTATATTTATGTGCACGCTGTAAAACCGCAGTTCTGTGGTTGCACAATGATAGATAGAGCGCTCAATGACAGATGAGTCGTTAGTTTCCAAGTAAACATGAAAACCGCATTATTGCCATGTTTGGTAAAAAACTAAATTTTCCTTTCTAAAGGAGAAAGTGTTGAAGTTTCACACCTAAACAAAGTTTAATATGTCAAAAAATGATGACAAACTCCCATGATGCATGCCAAATGTTTGCCCAAAACCTTTCAGAGCCCCTCAACATGCCTCCACATCCTTCCCTAAAGTAACAATAAAATATAAGAAACATTGTAGACTATCAAATGGCATGATTAAGCGCAAGGGGAGAAAGACTATAAACTTGCTGAATTGTAAAAGTAATATATTTGGCACTAAAGATGCCGGTTGGAGTTGGCATTTGAGTTTTAATTGCACTCTACACACGTCTCAATAAAAGTTACTGAAAAAAAAAAGTTTTTAATGTGACAGAGGAGAAGTGGAACTGAACGATGTTTCTAATTTCCCTTTACAGCTCTTTAAGTATGGAGAAAGAGAAATAGAGAGGTTGTGTTACTCACCTTATTTGCCCTGTCCAGGATCATACATCCAAACAACACCCGAAGCGTGAACAAGAGAGCAAGAGCGAATGAGACCAATTCTGCTTGCTACTGCTGCGGCTGCGACAGGGAAACTTTTTTTTCTTGTTGTAGGGCTGCTCCTGTTCCTCCAAACCCTCCAACTCTCTCTCTCTCTCGCTGACACTTCCTGTGCTGTCCCTTTACACCAACTCCAATCACTCCTCCAGATTCAGCCAAGGAGCATTGTTTAGACAGGACGTGTTGTGCGAGCGTGTGTGTGTTTTCGATTGTGTGTTTCGATGAATGCAGTTTTTGTAACTCTCTTGGCACTCCCTTGAGCCTGGATCACCTCATTGCAAGAAGAAAAATAGGGGAATGAAGAACTTTAGGGAAGAAAAGAAAAGGAGATGTGTGACAGAGAGAAAGAAAGAGCCACTGATGAAGAGCGAAGTGTGTGTGTGTGTGTGTGTGTGTGTGTGTGTGTGTGTGTGTGTGCGCGTGTGAGAGAGAGAGAGAGAATCCCTTAAGCTAAAACAAAACATGTGGAGGACTTCCTGCTATGGAGCCCCCTGCGACACAAACTTGGGCCATGTGTGTGCGCGCGCGTCTGTGAATTTAGAGCTTCCTCTCAAAATCCCTCAGTTTACCGTTAGAATCAAAGCCAGGTTTCAGTCTTAAGTGATCACAACAGAACATCTCTAAAACTCACAACAGATCTGTCCTAAAACCTGAGTTTTGCATACTGGCTACATAGTGCACTGTTAATAAACAGCAATCCTCAAGTGACCAATCTGGAGCATTCTACATAGGTGGCATCTCAATGTGCTGCACAAATAGCATGAGAGACATGTCCTGCAATTGATTTCAATAGAGTTTTCTGTTAACTTGTTGCTAAGCACAATAGTGATGCAACAAAATGTTGGCAAATGAAAATATTCGGCCTGAAACAGCAAAAAAAATACAATTTGGGCCAAAATAGTCATCGACCGAAACAGCACTTCTGTAATGACAAAGTTTCAGCATCTATTTTGTGCATACAGCGTGAATAAGCTACAACAGCTAAACTTGTCAGGTGTGTAGACGCACTTCATACCTGAACAGCATATGGTAACATAACATTCATTTATCCATTTACCCAAGTTCTTACGGTACATTCACACATCAAGTCAGCGTTAACGCTTCTCATTTACTTTGAGTGGGTGACGTCATGTGTTAGCGAACTGAATTGTGGGTTCTGTTGTGTTGTGTCACTGCCATTTCTTCCGGCAAAAGTTTTTCAACCGCCAACGCAGACGTCAGCCAATAACATTGCCTATGCAAATACCCTAGCGCAGACACTAGCCAATTGCATTCATGCAACACCAGAAAGGTAATGTGATTGGCTGTTGTCACTATGATGGTTGTGCCAACCATAGATATACAAAATTAAGGCTAGATGTCTTACGGCGGAGTCTCTAACGTCATCACCGGCGGCCATCTTGTCACAGGCAAGCTTTCTGGTGGGCTCTGTGGTACCTGATGTAAGGCGAGTGATCTGCACGAACACAAATACTCTTATCTAGCTGAAATCTTGACGGATTTACAAATGGTTTGGTTTCTTACAAACGTTATTAACGTGGCTATAATTCTGGATGCTTGAACAAATTATGAAGAATTATTCATAAGTACGCAGTTTCATAACTACTTCTCTGACGTTTATAACAAACCAAACAGTTTGAAAATCGGTAGAAAATTGAGCAAGTTAGTGAGCAAGCTGACTGTGACAAGATGGCCGCCAGGTGCGGACGTCGATCTCCATTGACCAGCAGAGCAGACGAGACTTCAGATTCGCCTTCCGTCAAGCATTGATGTCGACACCATGTGTGAATGCAGTGTTACCAAAACGTTATTTTCGGTTTTGGTTTTTGGCTAAATTCAAATTTTAATTTTGGTTTCAGTAAAATTTTTATTTCGGTACACAATACTCTCTACTTTCAATAATTTCTAAATGCATTTAACAAATTTGTATCAATACTTTTCACTATTGAATGAATTTGAGCTTGTCGCAATGCATTCTGGGATTCCTTTTACTGTAAAAGACTTGATGCTAAGCTAATAACATGACACTTTAAGCATAAAATACTTTGCATAAATATTGGTTAAATAATACCTTTCTAAAGACAGTGGACTATTTCCATCAATGGTTTTCAATTCTGAATGAATTTGAGCATGCCGTGATGCATTGTGGGATTGCAATGCTGCTGTTTTTTAAATAACTAAAACAAACTAAAATTAGATATCTTAGGATGCTGCATAATAAAGATGCCAAGCCTTCATGTCAAGAGCTCCTTAATATGCTGTCTACATTGGCAGCTCACTAGGTTTTGAGCATATTTCTGGAGTGTTTATGTATGTACTGTATGTACGAATATGAGGGAAGTTAGAGGTGAGAAGTGTAGTCATATGTTTTATCTGTGCTGATGAGTCAAATGAGGCTAATAATGTTAATTTTGTATTGTCATTGTCATATTTGTATTGTATTTTATTGCAACACTGGTAGACACAGCTTCGGTTTCAGTAGCGATGCGTCATACACTACAATATGTGTTAAAATCAGCTCAAAATCTGTCAACTCCGACTGTCCAGACTGCCACAGAATTTAGGCAACTATTGTGGACTCGTCTAGACTGCAAATCGGGGTAAAAATCTTAACAAAAGTTGTGTAGTGTATTCCAGCCTTTAGTCACTGGCAGATGAATTGAAAGAGAGGAGGAGTGAAGAGGGATGAAAGGCATATGATAAATAATGGAAAACACATAACTGTCCTTGGTTATCTGCAAAACTTACAACACTCAGGAGATGCAGACACACTCAGCCCTGCCCCCAAACACTCACTCACATGTTAAGACAAACACACACACACACACACGGATACAGTCATGTGGATGTCAAGAGACGCTTGGATAGGGTACGCTTGTGTGCTTCTGCAAACACAAACACACGCAATGAGCAGAGTGTGTTGTGAGCTACAGTAAAAAGAAAAGAATAAAAGAATGTTAATACTTTTAGTGTATGTATAAATATGCAAATTGGGTTGGAGGATCTGACAAATTTTGCTTCTGTACCAAATCAGTCTTTCCTGCCAAATATTAACTTTGACAACCTCCTTCCACACATATGAGGGGCTGTATATATATATATATACAAACACAAATTTTTTTTGGAAAGGCGTCTCTTATGCTCACCAAGGCTGTATTTATGTGATAAAAATACAGTAACTGTTTTCTATTTTATTTAAATACTGCATTTACTGTATATTATTATCAAAAATCTCAGTAATTATGTGACCAAAGTCTATGATGACCTTCTGACCCCAGTAGAGCAGCAAATGTAGTGCCTATCTGTGTGTGTGTAAGGGAGTGAGGTGAAACACAACATATACAACATTGTAAAAAGACAGAGAAAGAGTAAAGGATAAAGAAAAAGGAGTAAAGAGAATTAAGTTTCTGTATACTATGGGGCTGTTGAATATCAAAGCTTGTTTCCGTCACAGAATAAAAAATAAAAAAGGCAATTGCGACTTTTTATCTCACAATTCAGACTTTTTTTTGCAAATTATTTTTAGCAATTACCATTTAATGTTTTATTCTGTGGCGAAAACAAGCTTCCATAGTTGAATGCTTGAATCTGATTGGCTGACGAACGTTCTAAGTTGTGTAGTTGTTTTCAGGAAAACACATGGCTAAAGTTGTTCCAGTCAAGAAGCAAATAAATCTAGTAAACAACAGGATAAAAAAAAAATTGCCCATGTTTTTGCTACAAAATGATGTTTTATTATGTATGGAAAGCACATACTCTCTTTCTCCCACTCAAACACACACACATACAGCACAGACACACGCTCGCACAGAAACGGGTTGATGATTTTATAGTAAAATAGTAATTTTTTTAATAGTAAAATGTATTAGTAAAACAGTTTAGCAACTTAAAAGTTACATGACATTTCTCACTAGCGAGGTATTTGTGACATCCAATAGCCGCATAGAGGTTAGGAAGTGGGATAGCTTGTGACTTATTCGCACTCATCATTTCCTACAAAAGGAAGACTCACAATCTTATCTTGCTTTCGATTTTATTTCAACAAGGCATATGAAGACATGATTTAAACCGATGCAATAACAGAAAGGTGGCTCCCGCTACTCGCCCCTTCTAACCTGCTTCTAACACTAGCTCAGACAATCTGCCAAAGGAAATAAAGAAAATGGAAGTGCCCATGTGACAGTGAATAACCAATAAGAAATAACAAAGAATTAATGCTCCTACACAAGGTAATAACGGTGCAGATAAACCTACAGTTTCGCTATAGTTACTAGCTCTAAAATGACGTTTTGGAATTAGCAAGGGAGGCGTGGGATTAGAAGCCAAAGACATTAGTCCTACACACGATTGTCTTATGGACAAAAACCTGACAAATGTCTTGAAACAGCTATAACATCTAAACAGTGTCTTGAGGTGTGGTAACCATAATTAAAGCGGAATAATTGATTCCAGTCTTTTGAATTATTAGAAAATAATGAACACCTGATGTGTAACAGCCACTCTGGTTCCCGTCATGGCCACATTACCACTTCGGCTGTCCATTATTGTCTAATAATTCTGCGCCTGTCATCAATTATTCCTTACTTAATATACAGCCATACTTTAAATCAGTGAAAGTATCCAGCCTGTGATGTCAGGAAATGAGGGCTGTTCAAACTTGCACTAAACGCCACGTTAAAACACTTACATCTTATTCACATCGAAACAAATTTAGATGAACTGCAGTGATTATTTCCAGCATTCCCAGCCACTGATCATGCTCTAAAATAGAATTTTTCTGCAGGCTACAAAAGTTCATGAGCTGACAGAAAAAGAGAAACAAAAAACACAGACAACGACAGCTTTTCAAATGATTTGATTTGATCGCTGGTCCGGGAAGGCCTCAGATTAACTATAACTCTGCCATTTTGAATTTTTCCTTTAATTATGCTCAACATTCCATGATCTTCTGTCTCTCTGTGAGCCCGAAGGAATTCAGAGTCAGATGAGATGAGATGATTGGTCTGGCTGTCTGACTGATGATATCATAATGGCTGAACTCATTCTATTTCCTGAGTCTGATTATGGGGACGTTTATCAAATTCTAATATGCACAGAGGCAGTTACTGACTTGAACCTAAAATGAGAAACGAACTCATCTCTGCTCTGCACACACACACACACACACACACACTAGACAATAGTAGACAAGTAGGAGCTGTTATAATCAGTGACTTTTATACAAATTAGCATTTTTTTTATGTGCCTGATGTGACTGTGTGATGAAGGTTTGAAGATTTGTCATGAATAAATTGTTAATATACACATAGAAGTTTGAATGGGCATGATGCACAAACACACACACAAACACACACACACACACACACACACACACACACACACACACACACACACACACACACACACACACACACACACACACACACACACACACACACACACACACACACACACACACACACACACACACACACACACACACACTTCCGTTTTTTATGGGAACTTTCCATATACATAATGATAAAGTTTGGAGTTAGTAAGGTTTTATAATGTTCTAAAATATTTCTAGTTAAAATAAATGCTGTTAATTCAAATGTATTCATTAAAGCTGCACTATGTAACTTTTCCATCCATTAGAGGTTGCCTATTCAAAACAAAGGCGTAGTTTGATGACGCCACATTTGAGCGCAAAATCTTGGGACATGTGGTCTTCACCTCACAGCCGGTTAAAAAGAATCGGGATAGGACACGGGCAGAAATCAGGTTCATGGATGTGATTATTAATGTTAAGATGCAGAGCAGGACCAAGTGTTGTGGGAGCTGAGCAAGGCCGCTGGAGCGATTGTTAATAAGAAGAGTGGAACACACGCCTTGCGAGTAGCGGGACTGTTATTATGGCATATTCGCCACTTCCGCTTTTCCGGTCATGAGTATGAGGAAAAACGCAGCTCTGTTTATTATATCAGATACAAATGAGTGTGTTGAAAAATATATTATGACGTTACTTTGTGCGTTCGTTTGGCGGCTGCTATGACACTTGTTGCACACTGCAGTAAGAGTAAAGCGTTTTTGCAAAATAAAGCCGGAAACAGAGGTTAACGCAGATATGACACAATCGACAGGCGACTCCCTCACACATCCCGTTTCCTTTCCGTCCCGCAATTTTCTCACGATTTACAAATAGTTGGAAACATTTGGGATATTGTAAGTACTCAACTGAACAAAATATATAACACTGGCCTAGTGGTTTCTGGATATTTTACTGAAAAATCTTTAGTGCACCTTTAAAGTGTCCTGAATGTGACAATGAAGACTGGAATAAGGATGCTGAAAATTCAGCTTTGCATCAAAGGAATAAACTACATTTCAAATAGTGCTGACAAATCGATTAATTGCGATTAATCGCATCCAAAATAAAAGTTTGTGTTTACCTAATATATGTGTGTACTGTGTACAGTATAATTATTATGTAGGCTATATATAAATAGCCTACACATGCAGTAGTGGACAGTGACAAAGTATTTTCTTCAAGTACTTCACTCAAGTATTTTTATTTTGAGATGCTTTTACTTCACTACATTCCAAAGCATAAGATCGTACTTTTTACTCACTACATTTCATAAAACATATAGTTGAAGAAATCGTCACATGCTCAGAGACGCAAAAATGGTGTCCGATTCATGCACAAACGGATTCTTTTCAATCATCCTGTTCAATCGAATTGCGAATCACATCAAACAATTTATCCATGAACTGGATTGATTGGGTTGCAGTTGTTCTCGAGTCAACAACTCACTGATTCAATGTTCTGTTCAGAGCGAGTCAGTGAAATGAATGTACAAGTCTGAAATTTAGCCAAGAACTGGAGGATCCTTAGCCTGGATGCCAGCCTAACATAGCCCCGGCCACAACATTTGAGGTCAGGAAGTTTGGTCTGGACTTGAGACGTTGTGGAGGAACTATGCTCGAACAAGAGCTGTTCGGAACAATCAAATTGTCAGGGCGGGCTTTATACGATGATGGACAGATGATCAAGCACTCTGCGTATCCTTAAATTCGTTTTACAACACCAGCAAAGAGAAACACAAATCAACAAGCAACAAAAAGCCACACGTTTGTTTTTAATGAAAATAATAATGCATATTAAAGCATAATAAGATGTCTTCTAAAAGCTGATCAGACAGATGACTGACTCATAGATTAATAAACACAGCCAAAGAACACAATCTGACGATTACAAAAATCTGCCCAACTTAATTACCTAATGGCATGAACAAATCACACACACACACACACACACACACACACACACACACACACACACACACACACACACACACACACACACACACACACACACACACACACACACACACACACACACACACACACACACACACACACACACACACACACACACACACACACACACACACACACACACACACACACACACACACACACACACACACACACACACACACACACACACACACACACACACACACACACACACACACACACACACACACACACACACACACACACACACACACACACGCACGCACGCACACACACACACACACACACACACACACAGTCAAGCCAGGCCAGCAAAACAATATCTGTCTCAACATGTAAAGATTCCTCGTCCGATCACCCAAACACACATCTTTCAGTACCTTTTATGGAGACAGTTGTTGATGTTTCAGTCACTGGCTCAATAGATGTTGGAGAGCTTTAGACGAGCGCATGCTGATTTACAGCAGCATGAATCTACACGCTGTGACGTATATCAGCTCTGCTTGGTTCTTCAGTAAATCAAAGTGCCGCGCTACTGCGGCCAAAAAATAGCCCTCAGGCAAGATATGAAATTTACCAATCAACATCAGGTACCATCTTAAAACCACTATAATCATCATTATACGGATTGCTCTGACATTGCATCATCTTTTGGCAGAGTCAACATAGGTGCTTGTCAGCACATCCTTTGTGAAACAAGAAGTGATCTTTATTTTATTGAATGTGATTTTGTAGTGCACTTCAAATCCTAAAAGTATATTTTAGAAAACAAAATGTACTACAAAATATAATATTAATAAAATAAAAGGCCACTCTAATGACTATGCACTTTAAAAAAGTGCACTTTGTAATAAAAGTTTTAGTTTAAAGTACATTTTAAAGGGATAGTTCATCTAAAAATGTAAATTCTGTCTCGTATTAATTACTCATCCTCATGTCATTCCAAACATGTAAGACTTTCGTTCATCTTCGAAACACAAATGAAGATATTTGTAATGAAATCGGAGAGCTTTCTGTCCCTCCATTAACAGCTACACAACTGACACTTTTCATTTTCATTTTGGGGTGAACTAATCATTATGTTTTAATATTTTGTCATTTTTTAAGGAAGTACACTTATTTTGATGTGTTGACTAACATACTAAAGCAAAGTATGTGATTATAATTTTAACTTTACAGTCGTAGAAGAAAAGGTTCTATATAGAACCTTAAAGGGTTCTGTGAGGCACTTCATACACTATATTGCCAAAAGTTTGGGGACACTTGCCTCTACATGCACATGAACTTTAACGACATCCCGTTCTTAATCCGTAGGGTTTAATATGGAGTTGGCCCACCCTTTGCAGCCATAATAGCTTCAACTCTTCTGGGAAGGCTTTACAAGGTTTAGGAGTGTGTTTCTGGAAATTTTTTGACCATTCTTCTAGAAGCACATTTGTGAGGTCAGGCACTAATGTTGGACGAGGAGGCCTGGCTCGCAGTCTCCACTCTAATTCATCCCAAAGGTTTTCTATCGGTTTGAGATCGGGACTCTGTGCAGGCTCATCCATGTCTTTATGGACCTTGCTTTGTGCACTGGTGCGCAGTCATGTTGGAACAGGAAGTGGCCATCCCCAAACTGTTCCCACAAAGTTGGGAGCATGAAATTGTCCAAAATGTCTTGGTATGCAGAAGCATTAAGAGTTCCTTTCACTGGAACTAAGGGGCCAAGCCCAACCCCTGAAAAACAACCCCACACCATAATCCCCCCGTCCACCAAACTTTACACTTGGCACAATGCAGACAGGCAAGGGCCGGTCCCCATGGAAACAGCCAAACGCAGAGAAGTGTGTGAACATGTCTCCACTGCTCTAGAGTCCAGTGGTGACGTGCTTTACACCGCTGTGTCCAACTCTTTGCATTGCACTTGGTGATGTAAGGCTTGATGCAGATGCTCGGCCATAGAAACCCATTCCATGAAGCTCTCTGCGCACTTTTTTTGAGCTAATCGGAAGGCCAAACAACACTCGATGGCACCGTGTCGAATGTGGACGAGGTCGAACTGGAAGCCATGTTAATCTTGAACTAAATCAGCCACCGTAGGAGTTAAAACGAAATCGGAATTGAGAGGAACAGAAACTATTATTCACTGGATGGTCATATACCCTTTCCACCGCTAGATGGGGGAAAATATCACACAGTGTATCTTTAAGAGTGAGTCGCCGACTGTTTCCGTCATTAAACTAGCAAAAGTAGATTCTGACACGCCCTACTGCGCTCAGATCGTCATAAATAGGCCCAATTATCTTTTAAACTACATCACTGTAGTATTGGACAGTGGTTGCTGTTGTTACTGGACACTGGGGCAGTTTGCAAACTTTTTCATTTTGTTAACTTCAATGAAACACCCGCTGCAACTGCAATTGACAGCTGTATTGACCAATCAGCATTCAGGAAGTGAAATATAGGGTTTTTAGATAAGAGAGAAAATTACTATGGCTCAATGTGTCTGGTGCGAAACCAATGAGCAACACGACCTTCTTCATTGTCATTAGCTGCAACATCCCAAAATCGAATAAACTACAAGAGATAGAGTGCAATGTTTTGAACTCGAAGGCACATTTTTTTATGGCTGTTGAAATTCAAATCATGTATACAGTGCTTTGCCTCTCACCTTTAAAACCCCTTCCCCTTTTCTCACTTCATTTCCTTGTTTCTATTTCACCGGTCTCTCTGTACCAGGAGCTCGTCTATCCATTAGATGCTGCATCAGAATAGAGCGAACAGAGAAGAAGAAAGAGAAAAAGAAAGAGTGCGAGCACATAACCTACACTCAGTGCCAACATTTCAGGAAATCTCTTCATCTTTTCATCCTTGCTTAACCAGACTTTTCTTGAAACAAGGAGTCTCTTTAGGAGACGGTGTTCATTAGGTGTGTGTGTGTGTGTGTGTGAGTCTAACCCTCTTGGCTGACCCTAATAAGCAACCACACACAGCTTGCTGAATAGACTTCAAACAGAGACGCTACTTTTAATCAGCACTGAGAAAACCAGAGCACAACCTGTTCAGAGAGAAGAGGGTAAGAAAAAGCAAGGGATGGAGGGAAAAAAGAGAAGAAGAGGTGGAGAAACTAGAGAGACAGACAAACAAGAAAAATGGCAACCTCTAACAAACGACGTGAGCGGAGAGGCGAACGAAAAGGGAAAGACAGAAGAAACAGCAACAGAACAAAAAGAAGACGACAAGCTCTGGAGGAATGTGAGGAACAGTCCATCCATTGCACCAGTTTACGATTAAAAAGATACAATTTTCTGTCAGTGCTGCATGTGTGGGCCTCAAACCTGTCAGAGCTCATAGTCTCATAAGGACTCTGTGGAAACTGGGGCAGAGAACACTAGATCTCCAATTAAACTTCTGCAAACTCAGAGAGATGTGACTTCGTGAGAGATTATTTGATTATTGAAGACATTGACGTGCTCTGATGCTGTATTGTATAAAGTGCTTTTATTCAAAGCAGCTTTATAGTGATGAACAGGAAAATAATGATTCAATGATGCAAACAGAATTAAATTCTGCTGTAAAGTAGCTCTAAGGGTGCTTTCACACCTGAGCGTTTGTTTCGGAACCTGAAATGTTCTACAGAACAATAAAGCAAATGGTATTATAATTCATAACAGGAAATGTGCTATGTAAATATAGCGGTAGTGTATGATTCTATGAGTGAGCACATTAGTTATCAAAACCAAAATTATGGAAGCAATTCTGACTTTTTTTTCAGAATTGCAAGATATAAACACGCAATTGCGAGTTAAAAAGTCAGAATTGATACAGTGCATCTGGAAAGTATTCACAGCACTTCACTTTTTCCACATTTTGTTATGTTACAGCCTTAATATAAAATGGATTAAATTAATTATTTTCCTCAAAATTCTACAAACAATACCCCATAATGACAACACGAAAGAAGTTTGTTTGAAATCGTTGCAAATTTATAAAAAATAAAAAACTAAAAAAATCACATGCACATAAGTATTCAAATTTGAAATTGAGCTCAGGTGCATCCTGTTTCCACTGATCGTCCTTGAGATGTTTCTACAACTTGATTGGAATCCACCTGTGGTAAATTCATGACATGATTTGGAAAGGCACACACCTGTCTATATAACAGTTAACAGTGCATGTCAGAGCACAAACCAAGCCATGAAGTCCATGGAATTGTCTGTAGATCTCCGAGACAGGATTGGATCAAGGCACAGATCTGGGGAAGGGTACAGAAAAATGTCTACAGCATTGAAGGTCCCAATGAGCACAGTGGCCTCCATGATCCATAAATGCAAGAAGTTTGGAACCACCAGGACTCTTCCTAGAGCTGGCCACCCGGCCAAACTGAGCGATCTGGGGAGAAAGGCCTTAGTCAGGGAGGTGACCAAGAACCCGATGGACATAGCTCCAGTGTTTCTCTGTGGAGAGAGGAGAACCTTCCAGAAGAACAACTATCTCTGCAGCACTCCACCAATCAGGCCTGTATGGTAGAGTGGCCAGACGGCACATGGCAACCCACCTGGAGTTTGCCAAAAGGCACATGAAGGACTCTCACACCATGAGAAACAAAATTATCTGGTCTGATGAAACAAAGTTTGAACCCTTTGGCCTGAATGGCAAGCGACATGTCTGGAGGAAACCAGGCACCGCTCATCGCCTGGCCAATGCCATCCCTACAGTGAAGCATAGTGGTGGCAGCATCATGCTGTGGCGATGTTTTTCAGCGGCAGGAACTGGGAGACTAGTCAGGATCGAGGAAAAGATGAATGCAGCAATGTACAGAGATATCCTTGATGAAAACCTGCTCCAGAGTGCTCTGGACCTCAGATGGGGCAAAGTTTCATCTTCCAACAGGACAATGACCCTAAGCACACAGCCGAGATAACAAAGGAGTGGCTACAACTCTGTGAATGTCCCTGATACCCCTTTTCCACCAAGGCAGTGCTAGAGCTAATTCAGAGCCAGAGTTAGTCCCAGTTCATAGTTGGTTCGACTGAGGAGCCTTCTAAGAACCGTTTGCTTTTCCACATGCTGAGAGCCACAACAGAGCCAGGTCTTACGTCACTGAATACGTCTCATCTTTCTCAGCAACGCTAGCGAGGCAGCGGCAATGTTGCCAAGTCCGTGGTTTTGCTGCGGGCTGTTTTTTCATGTCCGCGGGATGAAGCGACCCCAATTATGTGATATTTAGCCCCGGGAATGTGAATTTTAGTAGGCAACCATGCCAAAAAACACATATTTTACCCCCAAATGTGATTTTTACTAGGGAATCCCCCCTGAAACGCGATTGGGCTTGTTTTGAGTAGCAATTGGGCGGGTTTTGTTGTGAAAACCTGGCAACCCTGGGCAGCGGGAAACAAACACACACCAGGCTTGTTCGAGATGCATCGGCACTGCGCAGACCGATCCACGTATGATATAAAATAAAAAAAACGCATGAGTGAATCAAAAGCATAACGAGTCATATGCTCTCGCTGGACTCGTTATCATACGGCGATCGGTCTGCACAACACCGCTGCGAACAAGCCTTCCATCAACAAAGCAAACGTTGGGTTACTATTGATTCACATGGCTTTACGATCCTACATCGGCATCAAAACACAACGAAAACACAGCGAATCCAACGCATTCATGCAGTTTGCCGTAATTTGTATAGACGGAGATTACAAACGAGCAGCAGCTGTTAGCTCCATTAGCTGCATTAGCTGCTTCAAAAATGGCGGATCTCAAGTTTGTGTTCGTCTTGTTGACCCCGCCCCCAGCGCCTGACGTAATCGGGTCTTACTTCTAGCCCTGTTCTAGCCCAGCAATGTTTTGGTGCTACTTAAGAACCACTTTTTCTGGCTCGGAGCTGGGGCTTTGGGTGTGGAAACACAAAGAACCGATTTGAAACTAGGCTCTGGCTCCGATCTAGCTCTAGCTCTGCCTTGGTGGAAAAGGGGTAGCCTATGAGTGGCCCAGCCAGAGCCCAGACTTGAACCCGATTGAACATCTCTGGAGAGATCTGGAAATGGCTGTGCACCGATGCTCCCCATCCAACCTGATGGAGCTTGAGAGGTCCTGCAAAGAAGAATGGGAGAAACTGCCCAATAATAGGTGTGCCAAGCTTGTTGCATCATACTCAAAAAGACTCAAGGCTGTAATTGGTGCCAAAGGTGCTTCAACAATGTATTGAGCAAAGGCAGTGAATACATACGTACATGTGTTTTTTTTTTTATAAATTTGAAAAGATTTCAAACAAACGTCTTTCACATTGTCATTATGGGGTATTGTTTGTAGAATTTTGATGAAAATAATGAATTTAATCCACTTTGGAATAAGGATGTAACATAACAAAATGTGGAAAAAGTAAAGCGCTGTGAATACTTTCCGGATGCACTGTATCAGAGGGATGTCTTGGTCACTTGAACTCATATTGTGATGCAAGCAGATGAACATTCACAGGAATTCCACCATTGTGCTACTTTAAATAACATGCTCACAGCTGGGAACCAAAGACTGGATTCCCATCCAGGAATAGTCACAATGGAAGGAAGGAACCGTTTTAGTCCAATCCTGCCATTGCAGATCTAGTGAAAACAAAGATAAAAAAAAAATAAAAAAACGTAATGTCAGGAGTCAGGAATCAAGAAAACTTCCCATCTAGCATGATCTGGAAATTAATATCTGTCTCATTCTGCATAGTAGAAGTGTTCTGAATCTCTTTGTTGTGGTGAGGTGTGCAGATTTCATCACAGAAACTGAAGGAGTATTTGTAATTCTAGTATGTGTGTAGCACGTCAGCTGAAATCGTACAAAAGCCTTACTGACATTTAATTAACAGTGTAGTTTCCATTAACTAAACTCTTACTTTTGGTATACTAAAATGAAGCTAAAATAAAATATAAATTTTAGATGAAAAACTTAAATGAAAATGAGAAATGCTGCTTTGGCAGCTAACTATTTAAGTTGATGTACTAAAATGATTAAAACTGAAATAAAAGTAAATGAAAGATAAAAATTATACTATATTTGAGTGAATCAAACTTATACTAAAAATTTTATTCTCGAACTCGAGATATAAATACTAAAATAGTATATAAATAATACTAAAATAACACTGAATTATAGCATTTGTAACAAGTAGCCTCTATTTACAACAGAGAAACACAGGATGAGAGGATTGTGTGAATAGACTACATGTGTCAGAACTGAAACGCTAAAGCCCGGGACACACACGACGTTAAAGAACTAGCTATGACGAAAGATGACTTGTTGATGATGTGTTGTCACCTCTCGTCGACTGCATCTCGGCCAAAAAGCTGTGCTTGAACACCAAACGGACTAAAGGCATCTGTGCGTTCTGGGCCTGCATGCAAGTAAATGTCTGTAATAGTCTTTTTCGTCATTCAAAAAAACGAAACTGCAGATATACAAACCATAAACAAAGCAGTGCATGCATACCATTTTGAATAGACTATCAATCACACTGATCACTTTCTTCATTCCAGTCGGCTCATGTTATTATGAAATTATTTGTGCATTTGAATGCTCAGGTAAGATTACATAAAATTATAACAGCCTTGACTTTTATTCTGTTTTTAATTTATTCTTTTATTCTCGTTCACTGCCTCATTCTCTAAGCGGAACAACCAATCAGAGTTCTCTCGACGGCCCGACGCTAATTCAACATGCTGAATTGGCACAAAAACCCCAGACGGCATCTAACTAGAGCGAACAACACTCCGGAAAAACTAAGCCGACCGACACTAATAAATGTCTATTGCCCGACGACCGACCAGCTTGGCCCTAAGAGCTTACAGAATAGAATTGGTTTGTACAACCTAATTGCCTTTGTAGAAACATGGAACATGACAGAAATGCATCTGGTTATTAAAGTAGTAGGCCTAGTTCACCTAAAATTAAACATAACTTTCTTTCTTTTGTGAAACACAAAAACTTCTGAATCTTTTGAAAGAATATCACAGCCTTTTTCTTACAATGAAAGTGGATGGGGACTGGAGTTGTCAAGATCCGAAGAGGACAAAAAAAAAGCACCATAAAAGTATATATGTATGACATAAGGGATTTTTGGGGGGTGAAATATCTCTTAGTTCTAGAGTGCAGACAAGAGCTTTTTTTCTGCTGGAATCAACATCTTCAAAATCTTTATCAACATCTCAGACACAACATCTCAATTTCTTGCGCATGTTTTTATTGATTTCAGCTTAGGAAAGTTATCTCTGATGGCTCCCCAATGACACTTGGACATACTCATGAAGAGGCACTTAACAGAATAAGAAAATGTATCTGTTTTTTTTTAGCAATAGTTCTTTAGCAATAACAACCGGCACTTAACTGCAGTCTTCACATGTGATGAACCTCAGGGCATGAATTCAGCTCAGAGGGAGATAAACAGTAACAACAAAACCAGGTGTGTCCCCGCTCTGTCTGTAGCTCTTTCTCTGACTCATATCACCCTAGACACTTTGTGACATCTAAACTGCGTAGAGCTACACCATGAATCAATACAAACTGCCTCGAATGTCAATATACTTGTGCAAATACACACAACTTGTTGGTTCTTGCCTAGTCAGTGACCCAATACAACGTTTGTCTAAGGTGGGCTTTGTTGAATGGGTCTCGCCCTCCCTTTTTTCCACATTTAATTTACCTCAGGTTCTGGATACAAAGCATAGTAATTCTCATTTTTAAAATACAAGTTTGGTTACCTAAGAGTTTTTTTTAATTACATATTCACCCTCATGGGGTTTCAAACTTTCTTTCTTCTGAAATACAAATTAAGACGTTTTGAAAAATGTTCATGCTGCTCTTTTCAATGCAAAGAAATAATAATTAGACTTTCTGCTAAACATCTCATTTCATGCTCCACAGAATAAAGAAAGTCATACAGTCAGTGACCTAATTCAGAGTTTGTCTAAGGTGGGCATTGTTGAAAGGGTCTCTCCCTCCCCTTTTCATCCAGATTTCATTGATCTCAGGTTCTGGTTACTGGCGACTGTGTCCTGTAAGCCATTTTTCGCAGCCTATGAGCTCAGCGGAAAGGATTCTGGAAAATTCCTGAAGTAAGGAAAAGTATCTAAGTGCTACTCCCTCTCCAGACATTAACTCTCCTCGAATGCTTTAGGAGACTAGAATATCTCGCAACACAGAATGATAAACCTTTCCTTTCTTTCTCTCCCTCCCCTTTTCGATCCTTCCTGCCAAACGGTGAACAATTACCAGATTCCATTGCCATTAAGTTAAAGCACTCAGGCACTTTTCATTAGCGGAGTTGGTCGGTGACCTGTGGATCAACTTCTGCCCACATGAATTTAGTTTTTTAACAAACAGAGCACTCCATCTGTCTGAAGGAATAATAGGCTGCTGGTGCTAGATTAATGTAGTGGCTTCCAAACACAAAATACCTCATTTAAGAGAGTAATTTGGTTACAATAAATCTGGGATGAGCAAATAGTGTCCATGTCCCTCCATGTCTGCTTTCTATCTTTCGAATATCTTAAAAATATGCTTAAATAAAAAGCTCAAGTTCTCATTTGTAAAAAAAGAAAAGAAAAAGAAAATATACAAGCTTCTTGCTTGGTTGCCTTACAGTTTAGAGCCAGCTCACCCAAAATTATTATTTTTTTCCTTTTTATTATATATTCAACCTCATGTTGTTTCAAACCCTTACTGCTTTCTGTTTTGCTGTGGAACACAAACTAAGATGTTTTGAAGAACGTTCATGCTGCTCTTTTCCATGCAAAGGAAGCATAAGCACACATTCTGCGTTTCTATTCCACAGAATAAGTCATACAGGTTTGGAACGATATGAATGAAAAAGATTTAATTTTATTTTAATGTAAAGTATTCCTTAAAAAAAGCAAACCTGTCTCTCTTATCAATCTAAGGGTGTTTTAACACCTATAGATAGTTTATTTTGTTCCGAAACAGGGACTTAATTTGTTACAATGTTGCATTTTTTCTTGGTTCGGTTTGCCTTCACTAGGCAACATTTCAAACCATACCAAAATGTGTTCACGCAAGTCACATGCGAGTACAACTGTCCTCTTATTGGTCAGAGTTTCCTCTGCGTCATCCATCAAGATGATTGACAAGTTAACTCCATGAGCTTATTGTGGCTTTATTTGTATAATTGTACAAACATATACGAATGTAGCCATCATTTAAATCATATACTACATTTGTATTAATACTGCAGAAAATTAAAATACGCTCTCTCTGGATCTCCCAGCGCTGTCCAGAAATTAACTGTGCAAAAGACACACACGAACACTGTCAAGGCTTCATCGGGACAGCATTCTTGCACAGAGAAGCGCAATTACACAACATTTTAAGATGAAGAGGGACTCATTTGGTTTTCAGCTGTGATAATTAATGTGCTCACTCACAGAATGAGACACTATTGCTATTTATATAGCACATTTCCCAGCCCCTGAGTCCGCTCTAGTTTCGGCTCCAGCCTTTGAGCCCGCTCCAGAGTCCACTCCAGCCCATGGGTCCACCTCCTGTTCACAACCCAATAGCTTCTATATGTGGCTGAGCCAAGTTCCAGGGTCAAGGTCATTGAGGCCAATCCTCCCTAAACTGTCAGCGCCTCCCCGGCTCCCTGAACTGCCATGACTCTGCGTCTGCGTCTGGATCTGGATCTGTACCGTCCTGGAGGCTACCTAGCATGCCCATTCCTGCCACTACTCCAGGACACCCCCACCCCTCCCTCCCTGGTTGGACTCTGGAGACTCAGCAGGGTTGTCTTCAATTTAGGCAGTTCTGGATTAAGCGCATCTCACTTTTTAATCAGCAAGGATTAAGGGTTAATGAGCAGTGTTCATTAATCTAGTCCCAATCGTAATTCTCTTTATAGCACTTCCACTGGCTTCAGTCTCCATTGTAATGACTTAGATTTCTCTTAATTACAAGAACCCGTCCCCGTCTGACACTTGCACCAAAAATCCTGGGATTATTCTGTTGTGATCACGAAAGGAATATTTCATCCTGAAATGGAAATTCTGTCATCATTTACACACCGTCATGTTGTTCCAAACCTTTATGTTTTCTTTCTTCTGTGAAGCACAAAAAATTTAATCAAATTAAAACATACAATAAATAGTTTTTACTGTTTTTGAAATATGTTCACCAATGTATCTCTTATGTTCACCAAGGCTGCATTTATTTGACCAAAATACGCTAAAAACTCTAAAACAACTGTTTTCTATACAGAATTTTAAAGTATAATTTATTCCTGTGATGGCAGTTGAATATACAGCAGCCGTTACTCCTGTCTTTAGCATCACTTGATCCTTCAGAAATAATTCTAAGATGCCGATTTGCTGCTTAAGTGTAACAATCAGTCCACTGAAGGCAAGCTTTTGACAAACCCATGTGCAGCTTTATTGAAGATAATCCAAAGTGAAAAAAACAAAACTATCTTTACTTGATTATTATGGACTCAACAAACACAAGTTTACACCAACAAAACACGACACGGTAACAAGGCAAACAATGGGCTTATGCTGCATTCACGCCATGTCATAATTACCGTAGTCTCAAGATGACAACAAGTTATACTCAGAGCTGTTCACGTCCCCGGACTGGGAATTATGTGTTTATATGGCATCACTATCAACGCCTAAATTAATCTGCAGCAGTCAGGTTATACAACTAGTTAAGTAGGAGCTCTCAGACAATTCCCATCTTACAAGCTGCAATTACATGCTCTACGAGGACATGAACACTTTTTACAAATTGAAATCATGTAATTGTGGCAATTACGACATGGCGTGAACGCACCTTTAAATACACAAGGACTAATGACTAAACGAGACACACCTGAAAGCAATCAAGATAATCAACCAATGAGAAAACAGAACTGAGTGACCGAAACAACCAATGACACAACCACATGAGGGCAAGGGAAACACATGACAAAACCAGGAACCTTGACTAAGAAATTTACAAAATAAAAGACATAAAAACATAAACATGATAAAAAAAAATCAAATGTGACATTAAGAACAATGTCATTATTATTAATGTTGAAAACATGATTTTAGGATTCTTTGATGAACATAATGTTCAAATGAATTGCATTTTAAATAGAAATCTTTTGTAACATCATAAAGTCTTTACTGTTGCTTTTGTAATGCATCAATGTAATACACCCTTGCTGAATAAGAGTATTATTATTATATAAATATTTTTTAATAAAAAAATATTAAATAAAAGGATTTTAATAAAAGGAAAAGAGAGATTTAAGTACATTAACTGGTTGGAACTATCCTTGTAAACAGGACCTATTATGTTTTTTTACATTTTCAACTTTCTTTAGTGTGTAATGTTGCTGTTTGGGCATGAACAAGGTCTGCAAAGTTACAAACACAAAGCCTACTGCAAAGGGAGTTTTCCTCTATGTCAGTAATCGCTGTTTCTGAACTCCCTGAAATTCCTCGACTGTGGCCCTGAGTTTTCTTTCAGGAATGTACGTATCATCACAATATTCCTCAATTAAATAATTCCTGCCCAAGGCATATGTAAAAACAATGGGACAAGGCCTGGTTGAGTTGCGTTAGCAGTGGCTGCGCCTAAAAGATTAAAAATGCTGCCTTCGGAGGATGCATTCCAAGGTAGTAAGGCATCAAAGCATGTCTGAATCTAATGTTAGCTTCACTTCCTGTCTTCTGAGAGACCTTCATCTGATCGATTTATGAAGGCAGCATATATGTGGCAGTGGCAGCATTTACGTATGTATCTTTCGCTGCTTTTGATATCCCACAATCCTGTACGTTCCATTCTGTGACGGTTGAGCAAACAATAAAGATGGGGTCTGAAAGTTGCGGTTGCTGGTAAGTTTGGTTATGTTTTTGACCATGTTTTCCAATTTTGATATCATATCTGGCAAGAAATTACTATTAAACTAATTAAATATTCCCTTAGTTATCACCAAAGCTCTCTCTATTTTGCTGTAGATCATCAAACTAGTCAGTCCAAAATCAGTTTCGTAAGCTATCTTCATGTGCAAACGCTGCCCGCAAAGTCATTGCCTGATGGACACATCCGAAAACCTAGGCAGCTGACTTGATGCATCGCTGCCTTATCAGGCAATGACTTGTAAGGCACAAAGGTACCTCACAAAACTGATTTCAGACAGACTTCTGAGGCAGCGTAACCGTTTAATGATCTACAAAATAAAATCGAGCATTGGTAAGAACTAAAATATTGAATTACCACAGTAGTAATTTCTTGCTAGAAATTATATAAAAAACATTGAAACGTTTGTTAAAAACGTTGAAAAAACCTTGGTCAAGAACATACATTTATACACAAACTGACCAGCAACTGCAACTTTCAGAAGCAATCTTTCTTTTTTTAGCTCAACTGTCGCCGAATGGAACGCATAGGATTGTGCGATATCAAAGGCAGCGAAGGATACATTTATGCCGCCTTCATAAATCGATCAGATGAAGGTCTCTCAGGAGACAGGATGTGAAGCTAAAACTGGATTCGGACATGCCTTGATGCCTTCCTACCTTGAAATCTCTACTCCGAAGGCAGCATTTTCCAGTTTTCGGATGCAGCCATTTTGGTCCAGCTGACCAATCAGAGCACATTGTGTTTTTAGGGAAGGAGGGGCTTCAGACGCGTTACTGACAGACTGAGGAAAGAGGTGCTTCATTAGTGTAAAATGTGAGAAAGATTTTTTTGCATGAAAGCATGAAAATCTATTCTAGTAGACCCCAAAAACAGAATCAAGACTTTGCAAAAGGCATTTTTAAATGAAAAGAAAATGACTAACCATATGACTGAGCTGTATCATTTTCTCTTGATTTGAGTCCCTCAATGTAAAAAAGCTAAAGTCAAACTGCATTATTTTGGTGTACAAAATACACCGGCTATCCCACAAACCCCCAGTGAAATGTTATGCTTCTTACATCAGCAGATCTCAGACTGATATGCTAAACACATCTCTCTAGGTGACCGCTTATATATAGTCTAAGCATGGAAAAACTAAACAGCAAAATCTTGAGTACAGAGATCCAACCAGCTTAAGATAAACTTGTGATGAGGAGACTGTCTCTCCCTCCCTCCCTCCCTCTCTGCCCTCTTTCTTTCCCATAACCTCTGACTGGCTGAACCATGAGTAAGCAAGACCACCCAGCCATGAAATTTACTGACTGTGATACAGTTCTTTGTCCAGCTACACCTGCTTGCGATAAACTTTCAAAGAGCGCTAACAGTAGTTTAAACAAAAGACTGAACCATTTTACCTGCAGATAAACAGAAAACCCCTTTAAGAAAGCCGACTGCTGATAAACAAATCTCTCCTTTATCACTCTATCTGTCAGACATTAAACGGGCAAAGAAAAAAGAGAATGTATTTGATTTCCTTCCAGATGTTTCTTTGAGGGCATGTTTAGGTAGAAAACATTAGTATCAGATAGCAGGTGATTATAATAGACTCTTGCTTGCTTGAATCTGGGCGGTTCTTCAAAGCATAAAGGAAAAGTATAAAGTTTTGTAATTAAATATAGTGTCATTACAAACAAGTAATTCCACTCTTCACTGGCAGTCTGATTTCTAAGATTAAATACTAAAATATGCATTATGTTTATTCAAAAAAATAAATGCTAATTACAAAAAGATGCACACACAATCTCTCCAGTCGGGAAATGTATCCACTCATTCCCTTTTTCGAGAGCCATTCATCCATGTTATATGACCTGTGCTTGAACCCTAACTCTTATGGTCCATTTAAAATCTAAATAAAAGAAAAAGAAAAAAAGCTGCTTCATGTAAACTTACAATGTTTACCATTGGGCAGATCTGAGAGATAGTTTCCCCAAAAATAAATTTCTGTCATTTGTTTTTTATTGTTAATTAAAACTATTGCAAATTATTTTCCTTAAAATGGCTATATGAAGAATTCAGAACCCTTTGTTATAGCGACACCGCTGGCCGTTAAGTGAACTGCAATGAGCAACTCATGCTCACACTTTTCATTCTTTGCTTAGAAGTAAAAAGAAGTTTTACTTCTTTTACAGGAAGACTGTCAACAAGAGTGCTGAGAGTGACATTTAGATGAATATGTAAATATGTGCTGCACACTTTCCTCTCAATAACAAAATAAACACACAACAAAATTAACAGTCGTGAGAAACCAGCAGTTAAGAAAGCATCTGATCATACTGATGTGGATATGTTTGCACAAGCTCTGCAATTCACCGGCATCATGTCGACAAATGAGGTAAAATGACACTGTAAACGCCCTTTTACACCGGAAGCAATTTTGACATGCTTTAGATCAGCTGTTTGTGTAATGAGTGCTTCCACACCGAACACGAATGTGCTGCGGCGAAAAAAAACAATGTTTATTTTTTTCGTTTCGATGTCAATTTTTTTAACACTCGCAGCGACAGGAAAGTCTTAAACCAATCACATACAAGGAAACAAAGGTCACGAAATGTCCAGTTGATGTCATTAGCTATTAAATCACCATTAACCTTTGCAGGTATGGCATTTCTCATGAGATTACAGATGTAGTTGTGTTTACAGCTGTACAGTTGCAGTTGTGTTTGCTGTAGGCTACAGACAACGATTTTTTTATAATCTAATTGTGTCCGCGACTATAGAAAGTGAATGTGTTTCCGTCAGTACGACTGTGGCACTTAAATGTTTACATTGTGACTCAACTGGAAACATAGCTGGAAACATAGCTGCTCCAGATCAATTGGTTCCTGAAGTGTGTGGTTTATAACGTCAGATGCGGTGCTACTGTCTCTGGAGGAGCTCCTCAAATTGTCCCACGGACATTTGAAAGTAAGTGCGGAACCGGCCATGATAAAGTTTTAGCTCCTGTAGATTAGCATACTCCCCTTCAGACTCTCTGTTCTTTAAGACTGGGTGCACCCAAAACCTTCTTTTCTGTCTTTTAAATGTGTCGGTGTTTTCTCAGCTGTCGCCGTGAATGTTTTGGAATGTTGTAGCTCTCAAACGTCACAGACGTCGCAAACTCGCGTGGCGGCTGATGTGAATGGTTTTGACGCGAAATATTCGCACACGAAATATTCGTTTTTCAGCTTCGCTTTTTCGTTACGCGTCCGGAGTGAAAGGGCCTTTATGATAGTTTGATTATAACGTATATATATATATTTGAGACTATAGACTATAAAGATCTGGCTATGTGAGACTATAGTTTGAATTAATCCCTTTTCTATGCATGCCAGATTGACATTACAGTGCAGAATAGCTCTTTTGGCATTATCCTGAACATTAAGTATTCATTTCATGTGTCATAGAATGAAATAGAGGTTCGCTGAAGCTTGCGTAAACGTCACATGCTTTTGCTTTTCCTGGCAAAAGCAACCCGAGTTCACATAAATATCAATCTACAGGCTTTGACAACCAAGGAAGTCAGGGAAGGTCTCGTTTTTTAAGTTTCCTTACAAGCTGTTCACACATTGGCAATAAAAATGTGATGAATACATGAAAATTCTTATATAGCCCCTAGCCCCATTAAATTTAAATAAAGTTTAAATGAAATAAAATGTATTAATTAGATGTACAACATAAAAAATAGAAATGTTGCCTTACCAACCAACTGAAATAAAATACGTTTTAGTAATATAAAAGAGACAAAAGTGCATAAAATGACTACAACATAAACTAAAACTGAAAATAAAAGCTAATTGTATACAAATCTTTTTCCACCTTTAATGTCACATAAATAAAACTAAATTAACACTGGTTGAACTTTTGCTATTTCATGCATTATGACTAATTTACACTATTTAAGAGTTGGATTCTCGTGATAAACATGGCCAAGATTTCGGGGGGAAAAAAACAAGTTGGATGTATGACTGAGTATTTCTGTGCCAAATACACTCCATCAGGATTCAAACAAGTTTCAGAAAGTTTTTTTTCTTCGAATATGGCCCTGTATGACATCATAAAGCGCAGAATTCCTTGTATGGGCACTTCTCCCGGGTGAGTGTGTGCACACAACAACGAGCTTCGTTTGGTTTACAGAAGCCATCAGCAGCGCTGTCATTTTGTTTTTAGACCACAAAATCAACAATGTCACTAAAGAAGTGTGCTTCTGGTTGTGCGGGAACGATAACCTTGTTCAGATTCCCAAATAACCCAGCGTTAAGGAAACAGTGGATGCAGTTTGTTTTTCCCGGAGCAGCAACGGAGTTCTGCAAGTGTGTTTGTTTTTTCCCGGTCACGAGTCGAAACTGCCAGCGGCGAGTGAAACTGCATCAAATGTCTGTGTTTTGTTGGCAATCGGCGAGTAAGTGTATATAATGTAAACAACACAAACGTATAGAGAATCGAAAGTTATCCAGGAATAATGCCATGATGTATTGTGTGTGTGTGTGTGCATGCTCGTGACTTTAGCTCCACCCACTGCCCGCTTCCACGAGTTCGGCTGTTTTCAGAAAGAATCTGTACAGCGTATCTGTCTTTTATAAATATGATAAAACTAAAGACTCTTCAGAGATATGAAGGATGCAATACTACTCTATCCATACTCAAGATTAACATGAGATTGGCAGAAACTGTGTGTGTTATTTACCATTTAAATTCAACATGTGCACGTGAGGGTAAAAATAAATATAGGCCGTGGCAAACAATATTTGAGACAGAGAAACGAGATCTGAGACAAGTCACAATTTAAGTAATTAAACTTTTCACAAACTATTGTATGACTTCAGAAGACGTTTTATTTTTAATTAATAAAAACATTAACCATAAGGACTAAAGTAAAAAAAATATATATTTTTGTAGTCTTTTGGACACCTGTAGTCATCATCCATCAATGGCACAAACTGTGTAAAATGTCTGTTTTGAGTGTTTCACCTTGACTAAGCTGCTACATCTATGGAGGAACAATTTTCATGGTAACATCTGGAATCTAGTGCCTTTTACTGTCATATTAGATGGAAATGATGGAGGTTAACACAGGTATTACTTAGAAATGTCAGAAACCAGGTTTTACTGAAATTCCGACTGACATCGTACATCACTTTTCAGTGATCGAACAAATGAATGACAAATAAGAGTGACACACTGTGTGCATGTGTGCATGAATAACTAAAAGAGGGATGTTAACCCCAAGAACTCCCAGCGCTTAATATCATCACGGTCTAAATCCCCACCCCAGGGGTGCATTCCTGCAATTTAACTGAGAGGACATTACACATGACATGTTTTTTAATCACTACACATCAAGTGATTGACAGGCACCAGAAGGCCGCTGAGGTGACAGGATTTGGGCCTTATATCACCATTTTAGAGCAAGTCTGAGTTGACATGGAGCTCTTCAACCACAACCAGCAGGATTAAAACCCACTGGGGCGGAATGTGATAAAGAGGTGCATAATCACACGCACAAACACATGCGCACACACAAACTGACATTAATCTGCACCCCACTGTGCTGGAATGGGGAGGCAATGTGATGGTGAGCCCATGTGTTTTTCCTTTTGTTTTTTTGTGAGGAATGCAGCAAAAATCCACAAGAATCAAACCTGCTTCTGATCTAATCCCACAAAACCCATAGCTGTATATGAATAAATATAAAACCTGCACCAAACACTTTTAGCTTAATACCATCTATGCTCACATTCAGACACTTCAAACCAATAATGCAAATCTGCTTAAAACACCTTAAGGACTTAACCTCTGCAAACAAAACAGTATGTATATTTTTTACTCATACTCAACAGATACTTCAACATCTCACACCAAACATGATAATATCTTAGGCATGTACTTAGTCAACAATTTAAACTAAATGTCTACAATATGTCACGATATTAAGACTATTCAACTTATGACTAATATAAAAAATAAATTATATAACACATTTGTAAGGTTTAAAATCTTGAAGGACAAATTACATGTAGGACTGAGACATTCTTCTTTCTATCTCATGTTTTTCTCTAGCAATGAGATTACAAGAGGAGTGAAAATGTTGTCATTACTTACTCGTTTCTTTCTTCTGTTGAACACAAATGAAGATATTTTAAAGGATGTTGGCAACCAGACCGTTGACGGCACCCATTGACTTCCATAGTAGGAAAAACAAATACTATGGAAGTCAATGGCTACCATCAACTATCTGGTTATCAAAGTTCTATAAAATATCTTCTTTTGTGTTCAACAGAAGATATAAACTCATACAGGTTTGGAAAAACATGAGGGTGAAGATTTTGGGGGCGAACTATCTAGTTTTGTGGTTCTGGTTTGTGTCTCCTCTAGTGTTTCAGAGATTTCAACAATGTCTTAAAGAGTGCTCAAATGTACCAAAGACACCAAAGTCTGCAATCAAAAGCATGATATTTTAGTATGAACACCGACAATTGACATTAAATTGAAAGATCAAGATTTTTAGTCTTTTTATAATTCTCACAAGGAATGTTTGGAGAAACATCTGCGGCAAGGTTAATGTGACACACCTGAGAACTTTTTTAACGACCCCTGAGTCATAAAAAAGCAACATCTGCACAATTAAATTTTTCTATGGGAATTGATTCATTAAAATACTAAAAAGAAGAGATGTGCGATCAACAGTGACCAAAGAGTCCAAACGTCAGCGGTCAAAATATGAGTAGCGCAGTAGTACATTATAATCTTGTTGTCTAATACATCTGGCATTGTATATTACGAATATTGTTGGGTCTTGATGAAAGTGTCTGCTAAATGCATAAATGTGTGGGTATCCTCCTTTGATTATCTCATACTTACTGGATTGTTTGACTTGCTGGGTTACGCTTGCCGTGGACCCTTTAGGTGGAATGATTTGGCTTCTTGGTTGGGCCACCTCGTCCTCTTCCTTTATATTAGTGTTTTGCGGGATATGCGAATGTGTCGTCCCATTGACGGGAGGCCTCTGTCCGGCTATATTGCCCTCACTTCCTGTCCGCATCACCTTCTCCCCCGTGCCAGGCATTCTGAGTCTGCCGGCAGGTGTATCCCGACGGGTCGAGGAGAGTTTGGAGCCGGGACCCGCCGAGGATGGGCGAGCAAGTCGTGAAGGTTTAGACATACTGTAGAAATGCTGGTTTAACTTGAGTGAATTCAATTAAGTCAGTTCACCAGTCACTCCCTTGGTATTCCATTTCAGTCGTCCAATCAAATTGCATTAGTAGAATATCCAGAATTGTGTTCCACAGGTGTCCCTGGATTTTCACCGTATTCCACAGAGAACGAACTGCACCGTCTTGGTATTACTCCCCCTATTTCTCTCTCATCTCTCTTCCTTCCTGTCCGTCTGTGTCTTTACTCACCGAACGAGTCCAGACGAGTGCAGGTAAAAGAACCAGACGGCGAGAGAGACGGAGGAGGAGGAGGAACGAGGGGGAAGGGGTTAATCACCACCTTTCCAAACGGAGCCTCCAGCGTTCCGAAGTACTGACAAGGGGACAAACGGAGATAAGCAGCCTGTTCCCATGTATCAGCGCATTCCAACACACAGTCTCAATCTCTCTCTCATTCTGCCCTCCTAAACTCAAACTCTCTTTCTCTCGCTCTCCCCATCTTCTTTTTCCTCTTGTCTAGATGCTCTGCAGCTTAAAAAGTCTCAATGCTTGGGAATAAAAAAGGAAAAGAAAGAAAAGGGAGGAGAAAAGGTCTTCTGTTGCTGTCACAGCTGTGTATACTGATCCTCATGCGAGTCTCTCTCTCTGCAGCTCTTTCGGTCTCCAATTTAACAGGCTTGAAGACCATTGCTGTGGTGTGTGTTGTAGAAAATTACACACATACACACACACGTGCCCGGGTATTTCTGGAGAATTACAAAGCGGCAAAAAGGAAAGAAGGATTACACTAACATAGCTCGTACTTGAGCTCTGCAGTCTGTGTGTGTGTATCAAAGCAAGGCATGCTGGAAGCTTTACTTTGTACTGAAAAGAGTTGGAAATGGAGGAAAAATCCTGTTTGCTATTGTCAAAACAAGCACAAACACACTTGAAGAAAGTTTGCACAACTAAATAAAGAGAAGAGAGAGAGAGAGAGAGAGAGAGAGAGAGAGAGAGAGAGAGAGAGAGAGAGAGAGAGAGAGAGAGAGAGAGACAGAATAACTTTCATTATGCTAGTAAAATATATATGGAGTTTTATTTTGTTTTATTGCCTTTTCTGCAATGTTACAGGTCCTTAGAGACAATTGTCATTAAAACACGTAATTATTTGAAAACATCAGTATTAATAGACCGACAATTTAAAATAAACTACATTTTAAAGTAGAGCAAACTAAAATATACAATTTACTTATCTAATTTCTCATATTGCAAAACACAATTCTATTTTATTTCACATAAATGTCAC
Organism: Gobio gobio; assembly: GCF_949357685.1. Taxonomy (NCBI): domain Eukaryota; kingdom Metazoa; phylum Chordata; class Actinopteri; order Cypriniformes; family Gobionidae; genus Gobio; species Gobio gobio. The sequence continues at coordinate 19,374,012 of NC_137119.1, forward strand.
AAAAAAAATTAAAGATATACCATTTTATTTAATTTGTATTTATATTTAAGTTTTTAATTGAATTAAAGGTAACATCTCAGATCTCAGATTACTGTCATAATTCACTCATAAGGTCATATGTTTAGCTTGTAAAAATTCATATCATCCATCTCTCGTCACCGCTCAGATTTGCTCTATACTGTCACAGAATAACTTTTTGTGTAGTTTTTACCCACATATTAATCTGATAAATCTCAGTTAATCATAAACAATAATTGTAACAATTTACTAATAAAAACACACACACTAAATATTATGGTTCAAAAGGGGTGTTGGATAAAGGTTTTTGAACGGATAACCTAATATCCCAAAAGTCTGTCCCTCTTGCCGCTGCACCAGATCGCCGGATTCGCCGCCCTGTGATTCCATTTCACAGAAAAGCCTGGATCAAACCATCCAGCGGCAGGATATTTACCTTTGGATTTCATGCATGGAGTCCCAGTGGAGCAGATTTGGCTGCCAAGCTATCCATAAAAAAGCTATGGGTAAAATGCATACACATCTAGACAAGAGATTTGAATGTACAACATTTCATCACTGGATTAAACCCCTGCTGACATGGCTTCAAACCATTCGGCCATCTGGACAAACCATACATCAATCATTTTAACACTGGGAAGTGATCGGAACATTTATGTGTTGAAATAGTGACCTATTTAAAAAGAGGCAAACATATATACAGTATGTATCTTAACAACTTGTCCAGTCATCCATGGATCACCAAAGTGGACTTTCTTTGCAAAGTATTATCATATCCATGCAGAGAAAAACTGAACCAGGGTACCATGGCTGACTTTTGACCTACATTTCTTCCCTACTAAATGACCTATGACCATGCTATATACAAAACAGATGGGCCCATTTTCAAACGTTCAAACCTGTACAATGCAGATGTTGTGTATTGGCTTCTGTGTGCGCATGGTTTGTATGTGATATGCATGTGTGTGCCTCAGCCAGTGAGAGTGCATATGTATTTTGCGTGTGTTATGGGGTAAATTAAAAGCCCTCTAATAATACACTATATGTGGCTGCCTCATGGCTCCACCCTATGGACTCCATTCACTGCTATAGCTCAGTCTAAGCTATATTTAACTCTTTAAATAATATATGACCTATGAGACTGCTTCATTTTAAACCATTTTCAACTTCATACTAAAATCAAATACATTGTTTCTGCTAACAAGTTCTTAACAGGGAGTCTTATTCATGAAACACAGGTAAAATGAATTTGTATACATTACACAATTTTTAAAAAAAGCCATAGCTATGGTAGCCTGGTCATGTCAATCACCTCACTCTTGACTCGCACATGAGACTTCAGTCCCCGGTAGGCTAACGTTTACCATGGCAGCTGCAGAGCCAAAGAGGAGACGAAAATTTGACATCAAGGAACATGAGGAGGACGAAGAGGAGCTGTACAATAATGAACTTGTTGTAGAGGCTGGCACGAGTGATGAGGAGTTTACAGGGAGAGATGAAGAGGAGGAGGAAACTGAGGAGGACGAGGATTAAACAGAATTGGATGATTTTTTTTTACTTCAAACCAAACGAGACAGGAATGGTTAAACTTTGGAGCGGTAAGGTGTCTGTTGCCTTTTGTTATGAATCGATAACCTAATTATCACCGTGTATGGTTAAGTGTTTACAATGCACTTCCGGTAGCCTATGTTTCCTACGTTTTTGTTACCATATTTCTACACTGGAATTTAGCCTGAATTACCGGTATTTGTTGTTAATGTTCTGTATGCATACCATAATGTTATGGTAACTGTACGTTTTCAATAAATTAACCTAGTATTTTATAGGTTGAAATAGATGCAAAATCTCATTTTTATTCATTCTACTGGTAGTTTGATTTGCTCAAATAGAAATTGAGGCCTGCCTCTAATTCTGGCCTCCTTCCAATAAAGGCCTGGACCGCGATACGCTTGAGTAAAATAAAGGCCCGGGCCTGTATTAGAGGATTTACGGTATACGCCTAAACGGTCAAATAGCCTACACACAAATATGAACAAATACGAAATGACGTTTTGCTAAGTATCCCCGTAAACACAGTTGGTTATGTCTTAAGTCAATGTAAACGTTTGAGAAAGCGTATATTTGAAACTCGTGTGTAACGGTATAATGGGTCCGTGCAGCTCTTAAAGTGACAGCAAATGTAAATGCAGTCACTGCAGTCATTACTGTTAATCAAACAAGAAAAGACAAAGATAAAATCACTCACTGCTCTTGAATCAATAACTTTTGTAGTTTTAAATAAGGATTTGTTTATATTTAATGTATACAGCAGTGTTATTTTACATTTGATTACTGTATTCAATTTCTGTTGTACACTCAAAAAAAAAGGTTCTATATGGCACCAAAAATAGTTCTTCGTCGTAATCATAGAGGAACAACTTTTGGTGCTATATAGCACCATATCTTAAGATGTTCTGTATATGGTAGTGGTGCTATATAGCACCTTAGTCAGCGGTGCTATATAGCACCTTATTCAAAGAACCGGTGAAGAACCTCTGAAGAACCTCTGAAGAACCGCTGAAGAACCACTGAAGCACCAAAATTGGTGCTATAAAAAGGTTCCCCTATGATTACTTGCCAAGAACCATTTTTGGTGCCATATAGAACCTTTTTTTTTAGAGTGTAGGCTATTACTTACACTGTAAAAAAAAAAAATCAGGTCTCCAATTGAAAATGTTCTAGTGACCGATCACATTTAAATTTTTCAGTTGGCCGAATTGAATTTCTTGAATTTTAATTAAATTAAATTGCATAAATTCACAGAAATTCAATTTGGTCAACTGAAAAATTTAGATGTGATCGGTCACTATAAAAAATGTTTAATTGGAGACCTGAATTTTTTTTACAGTGTATCTGAATAGTACATACTTCCTGAAAAACCTAAAGCACTGTTTATTTCATTTATATTTTGTTCCGTTGTATTTTTTGTTGTTGGTTTTGTTTGTAATAAGTTTCTTTGTTTGTATTTAATTTTTCGATCATTGTGACATTTTGCTGACTCATATCATGAAATAAGACTTTGATCATATTACCCACCAATAATCGTGTTAAATAATTGTGATTTCAATACTGACCAAAATAATCGTGATTATGATTTTTTGCCAGAGGCTGTAGAGTCAGTTGCTAGTGCGCCTCTTGAGGCCAGAGGAGGGAGGTTTACACGCACAGCCATACTGGCCTACGTTACAAATGGATATGAATGATACCTCAAATCATGTAGTTTGTTGAGGAGAGGTAAATGTAAAATCTAGTTCACATAATATTGTTTTACTATTTAGCAAAAGTAATTTCCGTCAACTTACATTTGCTCACATTGCTTATATAATTTACAACTTGTGACACTAAAATAGACCATTTAACCTTTTTACAATTCACACCTCCTCCACTCATCACCTCACCTCCTCAGAGACACATACTACAGAACATTGCTCTTTCTCCAGATGCCCATAATGACTATTCCTGCCTCGCTGCTTTTATTAACGGTATCGCAGGTTTTTGCAACAAGAGATGAGCTCACCTGAGGTAAGCAAAAACGATTCTTTTAAAAATGCCTCATAGAGAGTTTAACCAGCAGACAACAACGGTTACATTCCTCAGTAATGAGCCAGAGATCCCACGTCAGACCACTACAAGAATATACACGGACTGAAATTCCAGATACTAGGAAAGGGAATAATTAACTTAAAAATGCCCAGAAGTCAAATAAAAAATTCAAGATTGAAAATAGTCAGCTCCCTGGCTAAAACAACCATGATCACTTTCCTTTAAACCTGATAAAGGCAGATCATAAAAGCATCTTCAGCTGCTGCAAAAAAGATGCAAAGCTGTATCAAACTTTCAAAGGACATTACAAGATGGCATTGTAGTGGGAGCAAATAAAATAAAAGCATTTGAAAAAGTTACAATTAAAATACTAACAGAAAAACAGAAAAGATTGTGTCAGTGTTCCACAGTAAAATGATTTGCTGAGATCCCTGACCCCTGCGTCTCTGGGGCCCCCATGTGGCCTAACCATTAAACTCCATCTTCATCTGATACACTGTAGTGAATAGAAACTAATGAATGCTTGCTCTGGCTTCAATTTGTCCCTTTTGAGTCATTTTAGGATGTTTAGAACTCTCTTTAAATTATCCATAAGTATTTTCCCACAGGTATAGGTTAAAGACCTCCCCGCTGTGTCACAAAAAAGGAATATTTGACAGTCTTGACATTTTGCAAGTCAGAAAGTCAACACCCACTAAGCAAAAGTGCATCATCTATCTTTTGTGATTACACTGAAAAGTCCACATTCATTGATTGTATTTATTACTGCTGGGAGAATTACAATTACAAATGATGCCTATTATCTCTGTTCTCCAATAAACCTTTTTGTCATTTGTTAACTCCTTGCTTTATTAAGACCAATGCACCATAAGTTAGCAAAGCTAGAGGAGTAATGGTGGAAGAACTCTTGAAGAGGATGTAAATAAGAGACAGTGACAGCGGCCTTATGGGCGTATTGATTTTAGCTCAGCACTCTGCGCCAGGCTAATACAGGTCTGAGAGATGAGCACAGGACCGTTACAGAGCCGCCAAACAAACCAACAGAAGTATTCCAGATGGAAGAAAAATCTCAGTTTAAATCAATTGTGCCGCTTTTATATTCAAATCAAAATCAATGCTTTTGAAACTAACACTATTCGCTTAGACACCTTTTTCTGCTAGTGGGAAGAAGTTGTACCTTATGTACAGCATCATGCAATTGGTATTTCATGAACCATCGAGAAAAAGGATAGGAGATTGAGTTGTATGTTAAAACCTTCAATAGAAGTGGATTCACTTAAAAGGCTGAATGTGATTTTTGAGCATGAAATCAAGTGCTCTTGTGTAAGACTAATTACGCTTTTCTAAAGGAGAGACATGGAGAATCTGTACGGAAATGTCGTTTGAGGAGAAAATGCTGTACTTGCAATAGCTGAAATGTGTATTCAGCAGTTCAGTGGGCTGAAGCGTATTGAGGTGAGTGACGTCTAGCTAGAATATCTGCATTCTGGCCAAGACCTGCCCATTCAGACAGTTAGAGACCATCTGATTGTTATATATATATATTTATTTATACTATAGTTTAAAAGTGTGGGGTCGTTAAGATTTTTAAACTCTTCTGGTGACAATTATTTGATCAAAAATATAATTATATTGTTATATATTATTATTCTAAAATGAATGTTTTCTATTTGAATATATTTTAATATGTAACATACTCCTTGATGGAAAAGTATTTTTTAGTAGCCAGTACTCCAGTCTTCAGTGATCCTTCAGAAATAATTCTAAAATGCTGATTTGCTTTTGAGAAACCTTATTATTATCAGTGTTGAAAACAGTTGTGCTGCTTAATATTTTTATGGAAATCGTGATACATTTGTTTTCAAGATACATCGATTCCTTGATGAATATAAAGTTCACATGAACAGCATCTATTTAGATTTTTTTGTAATCATAAATGCCTCTTTTGATTAATTCAATGCATTCCTTCTGAATAAAAGTATTAAATTCTTCAAAAAAACGATACTCGGTTACTTAACGTAACCTCGGTTCTCTCTAGAAGAGGGAACGAGTATTGCGTAAGTTCCTTACGCTACGGGAAAGTATTCTTTCTTCGAGATTTCTGAAAAACCCAAAATTATCCTTAATTTTGTAACATTGTCAACGCAGTGCGGCAGCCTGGCAGACCATAGCAGGCTATTCCAGCGTGCTATTGGCTGCTCTGCTGGCAACTGCAGCAGCCTATCGGTGAGCCCGCGTGACGTGGCGACCAATGAGGGCGCTTCGCGCCCACCTGGCTTCATTTGCCTACAGGTGGGGCGTGGCCACGTGTATATAAGCAGGGCTCACGGGCTGCATATTCGGTTTTCTTAGTTCTGAAGCGTAAAAGCCAGCGGGGCGCACGGCAAGGAACGCAATACTCGTTCCCTCTTCTAGAGAGAACCGAGGTTACGTTAAGTAACCGAGTATCGTTCTCTTACGAGAGGTTCTCTCGTATTGCGTAAGTTCCTTACGCTACGGGAACATATTGTCAACGCCGTGCGCGCCTCGCATACAGCATATGTATCCCAGGGAACCGGGGACCATAACACTGCTCGGGCAGGGTGGCCGGTAAAGAAAAAACGGGCCACCACATATACAGACACTTCATTCGAACTGACGGGTGGTTTACGACGGGTGGTTACAACACCCTGTCCCATGAATGAGGGAACGGCACCTGCCGGTCTCCTTCAAATTCACCACACCTTGTCTCATGAATGAGGGAGCGGCAACGCCGGTCGCCTTCAAATTCACAATATCTTGTTATATGAGTGAGGTAACGGCACCGCCGGTCACCTTCAAACTCACAACAGCTCGTCTCGTAAATGAGGGAACGGCACCGCCGGTCTCCTTCAAATTCACATGAGCCTAGTACCGAACTTACTACCAGTATGTGAGCTATGTCTGCGCAGAATCACTGGGCAGAACCAACGGCCCTATTGAACTGATAACACTTTCGCCTGTAAGGCAGGAACTTCCAGATTGTAAAATCTCACGAACGTAGACGGGGAGGCCCAGCCTGCCGCCATACAGATATCGTGGATGGAAATCCCTCTTGCCCAAGCCCACGAAGAGGCCATGCCTCTGGTGGAGTGTGCTCTGACACCTAGCGGGCACTGCAGGTGTTTGGAAGCGTATGCAGTTGCAATCGCGTCCACTATCCACCTGGACAGGGTCTGTTTCGAGGAGGCGAGACCTTTAGTGCGCCCACCAAACGAAACAAATAGCTGCTCAGAACGCCTGAAGGCGGCGGAGCGTGTGACATAAACCCTCAATGCCCTGACAGGGCAGAGGAAATTGCCACCGTCCCCCTCATCGGATGCTGGCAGAGCCGAGAGGGAGATAATCTGCGCCCTGAAGGGAGTGCCGATCGCTTTGGGGACATAACCATGCCTCGGTCTGAGAATGACCTTAGAGTCATTAGGACCGAACTCCATACACGCCGGGCTCACTGAGAGCGCGTGTAGATCCCCCACGCGTTTCACTGAAGCCAGAGCTATCAGAAACGTGGTTTTCAGCGAAAGGAACCTTGGTTCCACAGTCTCGAGCGGTTCAAAGGGATGAGCCTTCAGGGCCTCTAGGACCAAGGCCAGATCCCATATAGGAACCGACGGGGGCCGCGGGGGATTCATCCGTCTGGCTCCTCTGAGGAAACGGACGATGAGCTCGTTCCTTCCTAGCGTGCTACCTAGCGTCGTCTGAGCGAACGCTGCTATAGCCGCCAAATACACTTTGAGCGTGGAAGGGGACCTGCCCAATTCCAAAAGCTCTTGGAGGAAGGAGAGCACCCGCTGGACCCCACATTGCTGTGGGTCCAATCCCTTGGAAACACACCATTCAGTGAACACCGACCACTTAGAACTATATAACCGCCTCGTCGAGGGGGCTCTAGAGTGTGAAATCGTGTTCATAACCCCTTCGGGCAGGTCAACGGGTATCCGTTGGTCACCCATACATGCAGAGACCATCGCTCTGGATGGGGATGCCAAACTGAGCCTCCTGCTTGAGAGAGAAGGTCTGCTCTCAGCGGAACTGGCCAGGGGGGTGAGTGCGACAGCTTCACCAGCTCTGGGTACCAAATCTGGTTCTCCCAGCGCGGTGCTATAAGGAGCACCGGACGGCGCGTTTCCCTGATTTTCGCTATGACCTGGGGCAATAGGGAGATCGGCGGGAAAGCATACAGCGGGAGGCTGGGCCAAGTTTGGGACAGCGCATCCTCGCTTTTGGACAGAAACGTCGGGCAGCGGGCGTTCTCTTTTGTTGCAAAGAGGTCGAGCTCCGCTCTGCCGAACAGGCGCCATACCAGCTGGACTGTCTGGGGGTGCAGGGACCATTCTCCTGGGAGAATGAGGCCCCTGGACAGCTTGTCCGGGCCCACATTGAGGTGGCCCGGCACGTGCGCAGCTCTCAACGAGCGCAGCGAGCTGTGTGCCCACACGAGCAGGCGTTCTGTCAGATTGCCCAGACCTCTGGACCTGACACCGCCCTGCCGGTTCACGTAGGACACCACTGTGGTGTTGTCCGACCGGACTAACACATGGTGTCCTCGTATAAGCGGGAGAAACTGCTTGAGCGCGTTCTCTACCGCTATCATCTCCAAACAGTTTATGTGTAGGAGTTTTTCCTCGCTCGACCAAAGGCCCGAGGCTGATCTGCCCTCGAAAACGGCGCCCCAACCCGTGGTGGAGGCGTCCGTCGAGATGACCTTGCGGTGTGAGATGGCTCCCATCGTCACTCCCCTCTGGTACCAGTCGGCTACTAACCAGGGCTCTAGGGCTGACACGCAGCCCTGAGTCACTCTGATCCTGAAGCCACCGGACGCCCAGGCCCTGTGAGGCACTCGGGCGTTTAACCAGCATTGCAGCGGGCGCATGCGCATTAAGCCCAGCTGGAGCACAGCTGCAGCTGAGGCCATACGTCCCAGCATCCTCTGAAACAGCTTGAGAGGTGCGATTTTGCCTGGCCGAAAATACGCAGCCATGCGCCGAACTTGGCGCGCGCGATGGGGTGACAGGCGGGCTGACATTGCCACAGTGTCCAGATTCAAACCCAGAAATGAGGTTGATTGCGTGGGCACTAATGAGCTCTTGGTCCAATTGACCGTGAGCCCTAGGCCGTCCAGATGGCTGAGCAGCATTGCCCTGTGGGCGAGGAGCTCGGCCTCCGACTGCGCCAGGATGAGCCAATCGTCCAGATAGTTCAATACTCGCATCCCTCGATTTCTCAGAGGAGCGAGGGCCGCGTCCATGCACTTCGTAAATGTACGGGGTGCTAGTGACAGGCCGAACGGAAGGACGGTGTATTGATAAGCCTGGCCGTCGAAGGCGAATCGTAAGAATGGCCTGTGACGCGGCGTTATCTTGATTTGAAAATATGCATCTTTCAAATCTAGGGAGATTAGCCAGTCTCTCGGGCGAATATGCGCGAGGATCTGCTTGGTCGTGAGCATCTTGAACGATCTTTTCATAAGAGCTTTGTTCAGACGCCTCAGATCCAGAATCGGTCTGAGCGACCCATCCCTTTTTGGCACGAGAAAATACCGGCTGTAAAAGCCTGACTCGCTCATAGAGTGGGGAACCGGTTCTATAGCCCCTTTGCACAGCAGCGTGGCTATTTCTGCTCGAAGTAGATGTGCTACTTCCTCGCTCACTCTCGTCTCTGTACGCGCACAGAAGCGCGGAGGGCGGCGAGCGAACTGCAGAGTGTAGCCGTGCTTCACTGTTTTCAGCACCCATTCTGATACACCTGGAATGGCTTCCCACGCTCTCGCGTGCGCCACACGGGATAGAACGGCCTCCGGGCTCGAAACGCCGCGCTTCGCGGGTTTGACGGCCCGTATAGGAGGGGCGGGCGCAGTGCGCGCGCTCTCTGTGCTGTGGGCCAGCCGATCGCTCGCGATGGCTGGCCGCCCTACACACTGCATCTCTGCCGCTTCGAGCGGGGAGTGGCTTGTGTGCGGCCCTACACTCATCGCTCCGGCCACCCTGGGCGGAAAATAAATGGTGTGTGGCGTGGCGCGTGGCGCCTGAGGCATAATGTTCGCGAAAATGTGTGAGCGCGTTTGAGCGGGCACAACTCTTACGCGTGGAACATGACCGGTTAAGAGTGGCTGTGTGACAGCGCGTGTGGTGGTTAGTCGTGGACGCAAACAAGCGGACACGTGACCTAACTCTAGCACTCGAGCGGCCGGTGGCCGCTTTATGTGAGTGGGGGACACAGGGTTTATAGTGCTTGTGTGCAGGGGTGAACACAGAAAAGTGGGCACATTTACTGCATTTGAAACACATACGGCGCGAGCCGTGCGACCAGAAATAATGCAACTTTTGTGATTTCTCTGGTTCGCCGTAAAAACGGCGGTTGTTGACAGGCGAGAAGGCATTTTTGCCGGCTCGTTGGCTGCGTGAAATCCATCTGCAGCAGCCACAGTGGTGGGGGCTGACAGGAAAAAGAGTTTTGACGGTGGTCCGGCCGCGGCGGGACTTAACCGTCGTTTCTCGCCTCTTGCTAGGAGGACTTTGGAGGCTCGGGCTTCAGCGTGATCCTAGGCCGGGGGCCCCGAGGTGGAGGCGGCTTACCACGGCTGGAAGAGCGCGATCTGGGGCGGCCGCTCGGTCTTCTCTGAGACGAAGGGGGCCGCGCTGGGCGCTGCGCGGAGCTCGTTGCTGGCTGGTCACGAGGACGGCGAGCAGCGGAGCTATTGCTAGCGCCGGGGCGTCGAGGCAGGAAAAGGTTCATGGCCTGCGTCGTTTTCTGCACTTCGGAGAAACGGTCGACGATCCCCTTGACCGCTGGTCCGAAAAGCCCAGACGGAGAGAGCGGGGCGTTTAGGAAGGCCGCGCGCTCTGTTTCTCGCATGTCCGCGAGCGTGAGCCAGAGGTGGCGCTCAGCTACCGTGAGGGAGGCCATAGAGCGTCCGAGGGCCTGTGCTGCGGTCTTGGTGGCGCGAAGGGAGAGATCCGTCGCGCTTCGCAAATCCGTGATTAACTCAGCGTCACAGCATTTCTCGTCCATGTCGCGGAGGAGATTAGCCTGGAGGATTTGCAGCACGGCCATAGAGTGCAGAGCGGACGCAGCTTGACCGGAGGCAGCGAAAGCGCGGCCGATCAGCGATGACGTCACTCTGCAGGCCTTAGACGGGAGGGCAGCCTTTGAGCGCCAACCAGAAGGCGGGCAAAGGTGCGCTGCGACCGCCTCTTCCACCGGAGGGATAGCGTTGTAGCCTTTCTCGGCCGCGCCGTCAACTTGTGAGAGCGTCGAAGAAGCCTGAGACGAGACCCTCGCGGAGAATGGCGCATTCCAGGACTTTGCGAGCTCCTCGTGAAGCTCCGGCAAAAAGGGTGCAGTCCTGGAGGTGGGCGCACGGCGGCGACTGTTTAGGAAGCATCCGTCAAGTCGGTTCGGCGCTGCCACCTTGGGCGGGGCCCATTCGAGGCCTAGCTGCTCGACAGCCCGGGTGAGAAGGCGCAAGAGTTCGGCGTCCTCACCCGCTCGAGAGCGTCCGGAGCCCCGGACTGAAGAGGATGCGGAAGACCAGTCCTCGCTGTCGGAAGCCATGATGGAGCAGCTGTCGGCGCGTTCTGCGGCCGCATCCGCCTCATCCCCGGAGGCGGCAACAGAAATGGCGGCCTGGGGTGGGGGCGGGGAAGGCGAGAGTGAAGCGGGCGGGAAAGGTTCCGGCGAGCTTCTCTCTGCGAGCTCCGGAGTCCGCTGCGAGCGGCGCTTCTTCTTGCGCGGCGTGGCAGGGACTGGAGGGATATCATCTTCGAACAGGACGAGTCGAGCCCGCAGGGTCGACATCGTCAGTTCTTCGCACTCTTGGCATCCGCCAGCGTGGAGTGCGGCGGCGGCGTGATCACGGCCCAGGCAGAGAGCGCAGATCACATGGCGGTCCCCGGAGCTGAGCTGCGCGTGACACGAGCCGCAGGTGGAACGAGACATTTGTATCAACGCTCGGCTCTTTTTGTGAAAAGTGTGACGCAGCGGCGACAACACTTTGAGCGTAAAAGGATATGGGGCTGCCGGATAGCAGAGCAGGCACGGAAGGCTGAAGGTGGCGCGATGCTGCCGGCTTCCTCAGGCGCTGTCCTCTGCTTGCTTGTCTGCGCGGTCACGGCGGCGGGTTCCAGATCCAGCGATGCGAAGGGCTTCGCTGAAGAAAAGAAAATCGAATATGCAGCCCGTGAGCCCTGCTTATATACACGTGGCCACGCCCCACCTGTAGGCAAATGAAGCCAGGTGGGCGCGAAGCGCCCTCATTGGTCGCCACGTCACGCGGGCTCACCGATAGGCTGCTGCAGTTGCCAGCAGAGCAGCCAATAGCACGCTGGAATAGCCTGCTATGGTCTGCCAGGCTGCCGCACTGCGTTGACAATGTTACAAAATTAAGGATAATTTTGGGTTTTTCAGAAATCTCGAAGAAAGAATACTTTCCCGTAGCGTAAGGAACTTACGCAATACGAGAGAACCTCTCGTAAGAGAACTTACGTTTTGGGACGTCTGCCTTTACATTCACATGAACTTGACACCCCATTCTTAATCCGTAGGGTTTGATATGGAGTTGGCCCACCCTTTGTAGCCATAACAGCTTCAAATCTTCTGGGAAGGATTTCCACAAGGTTTAGGACTGTGTTTATGGGAATTTTTGACCATTCTTCTAGAAGTGCATTTGTGAGGTCAGGCACTGATGTTGGACGAGAAGGCCTGGCTCGCAGTCTCTGCTCTAATTCATCCCAAAGGTGTTCTATCGGGTTGAGGTCAGGACTCTGTGCAGGCCAAACTCACTCATCCTCATCTTTACGGATCTTGCTTTGTGTACTGGTGCGCAGTCATGTTGGAACAGGAAGTGGCCATCCCCAAACTGTTCCCACTAAGTTGGGAGCATGAAATTGTCCAAAATGCCTTGGTATGCTGAAGCATTAAGAGTTCTTTTCACTGGAACAAGTACCGTTCTCCTGGCAACCGCCAAACCCAGACTCGTCCATCGGATTGCCAGACAGAGAAGCGTGGTTCGTCACTCCAGAGAACACGTCTCCACTACTCTAGAGTCCAGTGGCGGTGTGCTTTACACCACTGCATCCGTCACTTTGCATTGCACTTGGTGATGTAAGGCTTGGATGCAACTGCTCAGCCATGGAAACCCATTAATTCCATGAAGCTCTCTACGCACTGTTCTTGAGCTAATCTGGAGGCCACATGAAGTTTGGAGGTGTGTAGCTACTGACTCTGCAGAAAGTTGGCGACTTCTGCGCATTGTGCGCCTCAGCATGCGCTGACCCCGCTCTGAAAAGCATTCTGCATGCTTTGTGCTTGGCTGTAAATGTCATGTGACTTATGATTACTCTGCAGCCAATTGTTTAAATAAATTAATAAATACAAATTCTATATGTAAATATATAAAACAAAAATGTACATTTCAAAACATGTACTTCTAGATAGTCATGTGCCTGCCAAGCAACTGCCATTGAGATGAATGGGAATCCTAAAAGATGCAAAGCCAGCTAGATTGCATTTTGCCCTTTTGAGAAAGCTCCAGCCATTTTATGTCAGTTATATCAATCAAATGGTCCCTGAATGTCTACGGCTGCGCCATCTGAGACTGGAAGCTCACCTGAACGCTGGCTATTTTTCTTGGCCATTTCAGAATGCAGCTGGGTTATGTTAATATGTAATTAGTCCACCGTCCAAACCATCAGAATGGATTTTAAAAGGTTACTGCAGTGAGTGTGAGAGCAGCTAAAAGCCAGGGTCAGTGCTCAGTCTGAGGGTGACTAACATAACCACCAGCATGAACACCAAAACAGTGTGGCTGGAGTCAAACAAGGGGAAGGGGTAGACTGAGTCATCGCTTTTTACTCTTTTCCCTCCCATTTACTGGCTGTTAATAAAATGAATGGAATTTCAATGGGTTTTCAGGGGATAAGGTGAATCAGCATGCTGTATCTGATATGGCTAAATTCAGGTCTAACCTGGTCTTAGGACCTAAAGCTGCTAACACTAATTGAAATTAAGAAAATGTATGGAGAATGTGGAGACCCTGTCTCATTTGAAAACTGAGATTTTGATATATTTTTTTAATTTGAACAGTACTCAATATGTCAACGTACAGTATAACTATTTACAACAAATAATTTTTGTCACTTCTGAAAAGACCTACAGAATCATTACACTGAATAATGAAAGACTTTAAATTAAACAATTCAACATTGTTGTTTCCTGTTTTTCCATCTAAACAAAATAAGCGGAATCATTGCAGTAGGATGTTTTGCACTGTGTATCCCTGTGAAAAAGAAATACACTTAAGCATACTTTTAAAAAAATAATTAATTATATATTTTAAAAGAATATACTTTAATGGGTGGGATGTTTTCAGAACATTAACTGCATGATAATTGCGATGAAATTAAAATGAATTATAGTTTATACTATAGTTTAATATTTAAATTTATATAAACCACAAATATCTGATATTTACAATGCTTTTTGACCCACGTAAGTACATCTTTCATAATTTCATAATTCATAATTTAATAAATCTATTGTCTTTGAAATATGGCGTATTGCTGAATATATAGACAAGCATTTATGGTAAACTAAAATATACTAATTTCAAATATTGTAATTTCAAAAATACAAAATATCAAATCATCAAAATATCAAAATGTATGATGTGTCATGTATTTACTTATTTATTTGTACTTACACATTTAAAATGAAGTAACAATTTATTACATTTAGAATATATTAAGTTTAAATGTCGAATAACAGTACACATAATCAGGTACTTCACTTAGTAACATCAGAATTAGTGTACTTCTTTAAAGCATGACAAAAGATTATTAAAACATGATGATTTAAAATGTATTTTAAAGTAAAACGTTTAATTTGACATTAAGTTGTTCCCCAAAAAAGGATGGCACAGTAATTTGTGTTAAACATGCTCAAGCTACCTTCTACCTTTCTCCTGCAAACTTGCTTGTCTGCACACACACACATGCATATAAAGACACACACAGTCTCAAGACTATGGCTGTGTCCGAAATCACATACTTCCCTATTATATAGTAGACGAAAAACAGAATGTGACAAAAGAAGTATGTCCGAATCACATTAGTCGAATAAGAGTAGGCGAAAAATATGCGTGAAGATCATACGTACACTTTACTATCCCATGAGGCCGCGGGAGAGGATTTGTGAATGACAGGGAAGCGTTGCAACTGATGCAGGTAGGTCACATGATAATGACAACATGGATTACATTTATTCATATTCATACAATATGTAACTACAAAGTCAAGAGAGTATGTGATTTCAGATGCATGTGTCTTTTGCTGCATTACTAAAAAGGACAAAAAATATCCCGAGGCCAATGCGCAGATACAGACAGGTACTCTGATGACGCCCATACTTCAGCTGACAGAGCAAAAATATCATTCACACCATGCTCTCGCTTAGCAAATGTCATTAGAGCTAGATCATCACAGTTATTTCAACTATAATTCATTGTGATAAATCCAAGTGAAACTGAATTTGCCGTTTCCAGAGAATTAACACATTATATAGTTCAACGGCTGTGGACTGTTAGAGCAAATCCTGACACAAAACAAACTGAAATAGCTTATAATGACATTCCCATGATCCTCTGCTTTAGCATATTCACACTAAAAAACAGGAAGGGGTGTCGTTTCACATTGTGGTGCTAATGGAATACCAAATTAATTAATGATCGCTAGAGCGTTCGCCGTCTTATTCTCAGTCAGCTCGACTCTCAAAATAGCTTCATTAGTCACTGGTAATTAGGCGAGCATATTGAATGTCTTGCTGTGTTATAATACAGAGGGGATGAAGCAGCTATATCCTCATTATATAACAACCAGTCAGGCATTAGTGATGATCCTCCGTCCAATCAGCAAGGCCAGAGCCTGAATATGCATGAGTATGCAAATATCCATATTAGGGATTTGTGATAATGGAGTGGAAGGAACAGGCAGACAGACGGAACCAAAGACAGGTGGAGAGAGAGACAGGCAGATATAATTATTCTGTTACTGTCATCAGTGAAGAGACTATCAGACGCTACAAATGTTGTTTGAACAATTGTTAAAACTATGCACAACATTATGTAAAAAAAGGATGTCAATCTGGAGACATAAAATACAAAGAAAAGGGAAATTGGACCCACGTATACAGCTGAAAGGTGCTGTATGATTTTTTTTGGGGGGGGAAATTTTATTTTAAAGGTCCCGTTTTTCGTGTTTTTTTGAAGCTTTGATTGTGTTTACAGTGTGCAATATAACATGTGTTCATGTTTCATGTGTAAAAAAAAACTGTATTTTTCACACAATTTACTTATCTGTATACTGCTATTTTCACTGTCCTCAAAACGGCCTGAGAATTTAAATCTCAACCCTGAACTTGGAATTGGTGTAAATTATTCTTTGATTAGAGCTTTTATGTATTGTTTATCTACATGCATGCTAAACATGGTTCTGTGTTTTATTTGGCTACTAGTAAAGCCAATGTTTAGTGTTCGTTGTGGGTTAATAGTTCTTGCGACATATATTTGGCTATAATCGTTCTAAAAATACAAAAGTAACGGTGCCACTAGCGATCACTATAGATCCGCAGTCTTTACTCTTGAGTACTGAACAGGTTGAACAGGTTCTGCTCGATCATCTTCACTAAAATTGTCTGGGTCCGATTCAGGCTCAAATTGGTATGGTTTTATTGACACCATTGTTTCTTATACTACCAAAGCACAGTCTACCGGTAAAGGTAAGGGGCGTGATGTTTCCGAAAAACGAGCACTAGGCGGTTAGCGAATCACAACACACTGGGCCAGCTAACCAATCTGAGCCCATTGCGTATTTTTGAGGGACCAGCTTCATAGAACCCATAAACCATCAGACCGTTTTTACAAGGAGGGACAGAGCAGTGTAGAATAAAGGTAAAATATATGAAAAATAATGAATTCTTTTAAAAACAAAGCATGAACACGTTACACAATCAAGCCTTCGAAAGAATGTGTTTTACCACCCCTTTAAATGTATGTAATCTAGATGTAGTAAAGCTGGTGTAAAAAATTTAACTGAATTAATCTATACCTAGAGTTCAAGGTTGAGGTGACCCCATCTTTACATAAGGTCCCCACCTATTCGTACTCCCAAATCCAGCTCCCATCTACTTCTGGATTTATCTGGATCATCTAGAGACTGATTTGAGATCAGTATGATTTTTTTTTTTATTATACTAAATCATAAAAATACCTTCAGATATTTAGGAAACATGCTCACACCCCCTGTATGAGACAGTTGGGGCCTTAGGTAGCTCCTTTAGTCAGAGACTTTTGCACCCCCGGTGTAGGAAGGAGCGTTACCGGAGATCCTTTGTTCCGAGAGCAGATAGACTTTCTAATATCCTCATATCTCAGTATTGAAACTGACATCAGTTTTAGTTTTATGTATAATTTTTTAGGAGAGTATATTTACCCATATAATTATATTTATATTTATTTATTTATTTAAATAGTTTTCATTTATAGTTAATGGTATATCTGTTATGCTTTTTTGGTATTCATAACTTATCTTTGGAATATACAGCTGTAATATGTTTTTTTTTTTTTGTCTTCTTAAGTGTTATATTTGTTTTTGTCCTGTTTTTTTCTGCTGTATTGCCTAAATTTCCCCTTGGGGATAAATAAAGTCTTAACATCATCATCATCATCAATTCCAACGTCACCACGCCCAAGGCAAAAGCCTGCTCACAAGGCTGAGTATAAGCACAAACTCATGTTGAGCGAAGACTAGAATTGGACTAACCGTGAAGGACATGGATTTCTATGGTTAAATCCATGTCTAAGCTTTAAATTCTGATGATAGTGTGAGGAGAGGACCAACCTGCCACAGTACAAACGTCTTGTAAAGGTGCACCCCTCGCAAGAGCTCTAGAAGATGCTACACTCCCAGTGGAGTGGGCCCTAACACCTAGGCGAACCAACTTCACGCCCTCATAGGAGAGTAATAGGTAATAGCATCTGTAATCCAATGTGACATTCTTTGATTAGTAACCGAATCACCTCTGTTGCGGCCACCAAAGCATACTAAAAGCTGAAAAGATTTCCGCCAATGGCCTGAGCATTGACATAAACCCTCAGAGCATGGACCTGACATAACTAATGCAGACTTTCTTGCTTTTGCGTCTCATGAGGCAGAGGAAAGAGAGCTTGCAACGGAACTGTTTGAGAAGCCGAAGAAGGAACTTTAGGTATGTAGTCTTGTCTGGGGTGCAAAATAACTCAGACATCACCTGGAGCGAGGAAGTAGGAGGAAGCTACTTAAAGGATTAGTTCACTTCAAAATGAAAATTTCCTGATATTTTACTCACCCCCATCTCATCCAAGTCTTTCTTTCTTCAGTCGAAAATAAATGTGTCGTTTTTTTGAGGAAAACATTCCAGGATTTTTCTTCACATAATGGTTTTCAATTGCAACCAAAATGTTCAAGGTCCAAATCAATGCAGTGTCAAAGGGCTTCGAAGGGCTTCAGATGCTCTGCGCGATCCCAGACGAGGAATAGGGTCTTATCTAGCGAAACGAATGGTCATAAATAATTTTTTTTAAAAAATAATATACTTTTGAACCTAAATTGCTCATCATGCGCTGCTCTGCGACGTGCTAGTGATTGCACAATCACGTCGAAAACGTCACACTAGACGTAGGCAGAAGTACCGCCCTCGTGTTTACAAAGTGCACATGCGAAGCCTAATACAAATGCCCTTTAGCAAAAAAAGGTAGAACAACGATATCAGACGATTTTGAAGTTGAAGATGAAGTGTTTTTTGGTAAAAGGAGTTTGTATTAGTCCTCGCATGTTCGCTTGGGGCGGTATTTCTGTCTACGTCTAGTGTGACTGTAGTAATGTTTGTTCGTGTGGGAAGAAGGAGGCGGGAACCGGCGAACGATCAACAATAAACTTTAATAAAATAAACAAACAAAGTGAAAGTAAAAGCGGCTCGATCCTCCTCTCCTCCTGTCGAGGGCAGCCGGCAGCGAGTCCCGCGCGCTCCCTGCTCCTCCCCAACATGGCGGATGGACGCAGGCTCCGGCCCACGGCGAGCGCCGGCAACTCCTCCGCTCCCTCTAGGACGGCAGCCACCCCACCTCGACCCAGGGGCATGGCAGCGAGCTCTCCGTCCCACCGGATCTTCATTCGCTCCAGCACCACTGCCTCGGGCAGCTCCTCGCGGTCTTCACCCATCCGCGCTGCCCGACCTCCTCAGCACCGCGATCCCCCTCAGCAGCGAGGGCTCTTCGACAGCATGTCTCTCCTTCCTCCCGAGTTTCGGCACCAATGTAGTAATGTTTGTTCGTGTGGGAAGAAGGAGGCGGGAACCGGCGAACGATCAACAATAAACTTTAATAAAATAAACAAACAAAGTGAAAGTAAAAGCGGCAGCCCCTCAAGGACAACTGCCGCACACATACATAAACAAAACGTAAATAAAACACAAATTAAAATCCAGGCCTGGTCCTCTCTCGTCCTTCACTAGAGTCGCTCGTCCTTTTATGTCTCCGTGCTCCCTCATGAGAGGACTCGAGACCGGTGTGCCTCGCAGGTGACGTTCATTCTCAATCACGCACACCGATCTCGCTCGCTCCTCCCATGTCTCTCGCTCGTCCACCTCGCCACAGTGCCGTTTTCGACGTTATTGCGCAATCACACATCGCAGAGCAGATTGATGAGCAATGAGATGAGCAATTTAGGTAAAAAAAGTATATTCATTTAAAAAATATATTTTTAAATGACCGATCGTTTCACTAGATAAGACCCTATTCCTCGTCTGAAGCCCTTCGAAGCATGTTGAAACTGCATTGATTGACCTTGAACATTTTGGTTGCAATTGAAAACCATTATGTGAAGAAAAATCCTGGAATATTTTCCTCAAAAAAAGTAATTTATTTTCGACTGAAGAAAGAAAGACATGAACATCTTGGATGATATGGGGGTGAGTGAAATATCAGGAAATTTTCATTTTGAAGTGAACTAATCCTTTAAAGGGCCTGAAAATATCCTACTCTATTTAGTGATGTTAACGCTTCAAAGCGGAAGGAGCCAACCCTGCTGCAAGATGTTCTTGAAGGAACTCTAGTACTGGAGCAACTGAGAAGTTAACTGGGTTCACACATCATGTACATCAGGTGAGAGTCATCAGATGTAATATAACAGGGACAGGGAGACACACACATCCTAAATCTTGACCCTGACATGATGGCAGTTAAGGTCTGGGACACACTAGATGATTTTCAAATCTTATTTGATTTTAAAACTGTGGGCAGTTTCACCGATGTTTAGCATTATAATCCTCAGAATGCACACACTAGACTAGAAGATTGGTCTGGACCATTGATTGTAATAATATTTTCACACTGAGACGAGATCTCACAGAGTCTCACAAGATCAAGCGTGACTTGACAAGAGAAACAGATGGAGGGCGATCAATGACGTCAGCTGGTTTTTGGAGTTTTGTTTTACGGGGAAAAAAAACAAAGGAGAAAAAAAAGAGTATGGGTGATCTTCTTTCTCAATACTCCACTTTCATGGCATGTTTGTGGCTGACAACTTTCAGCTATAGAAGCACGCAACATCTGATTGGTGAAGCTTGGGATTGGCTATCCCGGGTATCAACGTCAGAAGGCAGCTCGATCAAGAGTTTTTGGGATCATGTGGGCTCCGTCGCGATCAGGAGCAGTAAAATAGTCCTTTTGGTCAATAGTTCCGATTGGTCCTTTGCTTTAGCTTGGAGTTAAAGGGTCACAAAGCTTGCCCCACTTCTTTCTCTACATGACTGAATGGCATGTCATGCACGTGTGTACACATGTGTTTCTGCCTTTGCTCTAACATAAACACACCCAGTCTGACCTCTGTGGCACATGTATGTCAGCTGAGCCCTCCTAGAGACCATCCTGTGCTGTATTCAAACACCAAAATGTTCCTTGTGGAACCCATGGAAAGCAAGTAGGAATGATTATACATCTGGCTAGAGAGGGCCTAAATGTACTACAGAAAATCTCACAGGAGGAAGAGAGAGAGAGAGAGAGAGAGAGAGAGAGAGAGAGAGAGAGAGAGAGAGAGAGAGAGAGAGAGAGAGAGAGAGAGAGAGAGAGAGAGAGAGAGAGAGAGTTAAATAAAATAAAGAGATGGAGGACAGGGTGAAAAGAAAGAGAGAGTGAAAGAGGTAGCAGGTGAAAGACATTGCTGGCCTCTTTCCCGGACTGAGGCATTAAATTAACCATCACTTCATTAGATCCTCATCAAATTCCTCATTTCGTCATCAAAGACTTCCCGCGTTCTCCACCACATTCTATCTACAATTCTCAGGACAATGAACTGCCCAAATCTCAGCAAAGAGTTCCAGAGAAATAGTCATAAAAATCAATGGAGGGTCTTGAAATGCATTAGAATGTCCCTCAAAGTCATGAAGAAGTTCTGCAGGGAAACTTTCTGTCAAAGGGAAGATTTGAATTAAAGTGGTCACCATTTTTACAAATTTTCAATGGGTTAACATGAACTGCTACATTTCTTACTCAAGACTCACATAGGTGACAAACCACAAGAATGTCCTTCCTCACAAAAATAAAAACATATCTGTAACTAATTTAAATAGAACATAATAACTGGCCATCAGAACCAAGTTACTAAGACAGACCTTACAGGGATAATTAAAAAGAAAAGAAAAAATGACTCACCATCCAAAACTATATGAAATAATACAATGTTTTACAATACTAATGTTTCTGACAGTTTTTGACATATCAATAATGTACATTTACATGAAGATTCAATAAAAAGAGAGACCACAGACACTAAAAAAGACTATTAAAGGCAAATTCATGCATTCCTGACACAATTTGGTGTATTATTATTATTATTATATATTATTATTATATGGCTCTTTATAAATGGTAGAATCCCATGCATATTTGGACCATTGAGAAAATGAAAAGAAGATGAAGAAGAAAGTAGAAAATATCTCTTTACCATATTTATTTTATTTGACTTGTTTTTATTATTATTGCTGGCACTTAGATTTTTCCCCTGTTATTGATTTAGCAATATTATATGTAAAATAAGCATGTCAATAAAAATCCAATTGAATAAGAGAGAATTTAATAAGACAGAGAGGATGAATAAGAGAGAATGAGAGCGAGAGAATACTGAATAAGAAAGAGAGAGGATGAGAAGGTGAAAAGAGTCTTACCAGGTGAGAGAGAGAGAACAGAAGAAAGAGATACTGTACAGCAAGAGACAGTTAATAAGAGTGATGGATGAAGAATAAACATACTAATGATGATCTATAGAGAAGGTCAAGTGACATGCTGAGTGGAAGAGGCCCAGAAGAAAGAGCAACAGGAGAATAGAAGCCATGAATTAAAGAGAGACAGAGAGAAAGAGTAACACCAGTATAATGGCTTCACAGCTGGATGGAAGACTTTGATGCCATGCCTTCTTGTTCGGACGAGACCCTATAACAGGACCCAGAAGAACTCAACACTAAACACCATCTGTTTCTCCTGAGCCCAGCTTTCTGCCAACTGTTTAAAAGGACTTAGCTTTCTGTCATGTCTCTAGAAAAGATTAAACGCACACAGCATTCCAAACTGTGGCAAGAAATGCTGCATTCACAATCAAGTTATTAGAAAGTGTGTTAATAGTTTTTTTTCTGCAATTAGGCTCAGTAATGAGAATAATTTTGGCAATATTATATTACATTTAGCTTTATCAAATTCACTCTAAACCAATAAAACCAATTAATGTCATCTATATTGGAAAGGGTCTCATTTGAGGGAACTTCTAGACAGACATGATAGATAGATAGATAGATAGATAGATAGATAGACAGACAGACAGACAGACAGACAGACAGACAGACAGACAGACAGACAGACAGACAGACAGACAGACAGACAGACAGACAGACAGACAGACAGACAGACAGACAGACAGACAGACAGACAGACAGACAGACAGATAGATAGATAGATAGATAGATAGATAGATAGATAGATAGATAGATAGATAGATAGATAGATAGATAGATAGATAGATAGATAGATAGATAGATAGATAGATAGATAGATAGATAGATAGATAGATAGATAGATAAAAAATCCCCGTAAAATTTACGGTAAAAAAACGGCAGCGGTGGTTGCCAGAACTTTACCGTAAAAAATACTGCAGTAACGTTTTAGGTTTTTAGGGACAGCACCATATAATTTAAAGGTTTATAATGTAATAATTATGGTTAAAAAAATGTTTTATTTTACAGTTCAAACCCGTATAATTTAAAGGTTTATAATGTAATAATTACGGTTAAAAAAAAATATATATATATTTTACAGTTCAAAACCGTATAATTTAAAGGTTTATATTGTAATGATTATGTTTACACTGTAAACAATTTATGGTAAAAAAACATATTTCATTAAACTGAAATAATGTTAAATTACCAACCTATTGAAATACTAATATCTGTCATGTACCTTTGATATATACGGACAACCACCAATCACAGTGGTGATGAGAATCACGTGATGAATCAAAGCTTATCACAAGCAGCTTTTAAGAGGACAATACTAATATATAGAAGGTGCTCAGTGTCACAAACACTAAACACCATCATGATAAAACACATGAAATTTTAAAAATGCAAAAAACATTAATTTAACAACATCAGATGTGACATAAAACCTTAATGTACATAACTGATTAGAAAAAACAAAGAAGAAACATAGTTATTGCAATGAAAATACATCAATTGCGAAGTGTCACGCAGGGAATTCTGGGAATGTCAATTTACGGGTTTTCACTGTAAATAACACAATGACTTGTTCTTTTTCACTTCCAAAAACTTTAAATTTAACGGTATTTTACTGTAAAATTAAATGAATTGTAAGGTTAGATCTATTACAGTTATTCACTGTATATAGTACGGAAACTTTCTGTTAACCAATTAACTGTTTTAGATGTTAGTTGTTTTGTTTTAGATAGATAGATAGATGATAGATAGATAGATAGATAGATAGATAGATAGATAGATAGATAGATAGATAGATAGATAGATAGATAGATAGATAGATAGATAGATAGATAGATAGATAGATAGATAGATAGATAGATAGATAGATAGATAGATAGATAGATAGATAGATAGATAGATAGATAGATAGATAGATAGATAGATAGATAGATAGATAGATAGATAGATAGAGAGTTGGTGAATCAAAATCCAATTGAATCATTTTATTTTTAATTTAAAAAAGAGGGATTGAGATGGGGAAATGACAAAAGCAGGATGTGAACACAGATTGCATCACTGTGCAACAGGTTCATACGTGCAGTAACCACAGGCCACATTTTTTAGTGCGAAAGAACAAACTTGTTTTCATAGTTCACTTCTGTAACACAAATTCAATTTCATTTCCATCTCATTTATGCAACATCTCTATATGACCTTGTCAGTGTCTGTGTGTTGAATATGTTCGTATTAGAGAGAAGCATTTTCAGATTCACAACTGCACTGCATGGTTTATAATGGAGCGTTCACACTGGCATCACTGACTTACTCTCACATCACTGGGTCTGACACCCTCTTCTGCCCTCTGCCCAAACACCCTGCAGGGCCGACTGTCCTTAGATTCACATGGGTGTAATTGCAAGCCTCGTGAAATAACACTAAACCCTGTGCCAAGAGTCTTAAGGGTTCTGAGAAATGGCTTTAATAAACCTCCTCACCGACTTGCTGAATTTGTTTTGGTCTGTTTGTGTGAGTACGTGCACTTGATTGTGTTGGAAATAAGGCATCAAAGCAATTCTCTCATTAAAGGGGCTATATGCGTTTTTCTGAAATTTAAACTCGCAACTGACACCTGTGGCCAAAAAACAGAACTGCTCTCATTTTCTGCTCGCTCTCGCAGCGGTGGTGACGTCACATCCGCAGACAGCGCGGGAAAAGACGACCCGCCAGAAAATAGGAAAAATAGGATACAGGCTTATAGGTGCACCCACTGTGAGCGGACAAGGTGTCAGTATGCTCATCAGGAGATGTTTGAGTCATAAATGGTAAAATAAAAAGGCTATTGTTACGTTTATTTTGGGGAAAAAGTTGCATATAGCCCCTTTAATGTCTTATATATGCAGTCTAGTGTTTCCTCATCTACAATGCTGGCACCCTGTGATTTAATGTCTGGGCAAAATGGGATTAGAATAGCTGATAAATGCTGGTACCAACATATTTGATAACATGGATTCTCTCTCTCTCTCTCTCTCTCTCTCTCTCTCTCTCTCTCACACACACACACACACACACACACACACACACACACACACACACACACACACACACACACACACACACACACACACACACACACACACACACACACACACACACACACACACACACACACACACACACACAAATAAAGGTTCTAAACCTCAAGGATTTGCATATCTTACTGCAAGGTTCAACTCACCTCTCTGTGCACCACCATGATGCTGAAATGTGGTTAATTATCTGAGTTTCTCCACATTAAAAGGAATAGTTAAACCCAAAAAAGGAAAGTCTGTCATTATTTACTCACCCTCATGTCTTTCCAAACCTATATGACTTGAATTTTTGAAGAATATTCTGGAGCTCTTTTCAATATAATAAAAAGTAAATGAGAGCTGTCAAGCTTCAAAAGGACACAACAGCACAGAAAAAAGTATCATAAAAGTGGCCCATATGACTATATAAGTCTTCAGAAATCCGACTATAGCTTTGTGTGAGGAACAGATTGAAATTAAGCCATTGAATTGTTTTATTGATTTAAGTTCATTGATGATCTTCCCTTCCAGTGAGCTGTTAATGCCAGCAACCGAAGCAGTGAGTTGGATATAATAAACGGATCAGTACGGTTTGAGAAAGAATGATTATAACTTGGATCAAAAGAATGACTGAAAATATCTGATTCAAAAGAATTATTTGTTTATGATCAAGACAAAAATGAAAACATACAAAAAATGAAAGTCATATAGGTTTTTGGATGAACTACCCCTTTTAAATCATGAGAAAAATGAAGTATAAAATGTAACTTACTAATCATGTTTACATACATCACTTCACTATGTCACTGCTGTTGTTGTAACACTAACTAACTAACTAACTAACTAACTAACTAACTAACTAACTAACTAACTAACTAACTAACTAACTAACTAACTAACTAACTAACTAACTAAATAAATAAATAAATACATACATAAATACATAAACACAAACATAAATGAGTGCTGTCAAATCGATTAATTGCGATTAATCCCATCAGTGTTTTTATATAATTTATTATATATATAATAGATATTACATATATATATATATATATTGTGACAAGTCTCCCGAGCTCTCGTCAGCGTCGCCCTGGCAACGAACACCGATCACCTGCCAGCACTCAGCACGGACCGGATTGGCACAGCTGCAGGCGATCACCACACCACATAAAGCACCGCACATGGGAACACCAGTCGGAGCACGAACACTCCATGAAGCAGCGCTCTAACCTTTCTCTCTTTCTCAGACAGCAGCCTGTGACACTCCGGCCACCCAGTCCCTCTGACGTCACCGCGAGTCACCACTGCACTACCGGGAAGAAGGAAGCACCGCGCACCAAAGACTTCACTACCTCACTGTTCGTTCACTTGACCACAATAAACCCACCCTCCGGGGGCTTTTCACCTAGCACTGTGTTGTATGATTCTTTACCCTGCCACAGTGGTGGAGAATGCGGGCAAGAGCGTGAAGAATCACCAACCATCCCCGGAGTTTTATTTTGTTTTTTTTTCTGTTTCCCCAGTCACTCACGGAACCCGGAAGTAGGGCGGCGCTTCTCCCCGTCATGGAAGACCTGCTCAAATGCTTAACGGAAGTGAGTGCACGTCAGCAGCAGATCACTGAACACCTGGCAGCCCGTCAAGCCACCATAGAAGAAGAGTTCGCCGCCCTCCGCCTCTCCGCCGCCCATCACGTTCCGCTTCCTGATCCGCGTGTCCGAGCAACCCAGCTACTGCCAAAACTGACGTCACAAGATGATGTTGAACTGTATTTGCAGATGTTCGAGACCACGGCAGTTCGGGAAGGCTGGGAACGAAGCGAGTGGGTGCGGGTCCTGGGACCGCTATTGTCTGGTGAGGCTCAAAGAGTGTACTTTTCTCTTCCCGCTGAATCGGCTGATAATTATGATGAACTTAAGAAAGAGATCCTCAGACGCATTGGGCTATCCGCCATCTCCGCAGCCCAGCTGTTCCATGAGTGGGAGTTCAAGCCTCGACGCCCAGCCCGCGCCCAAGCCGCAGAACTATCGCGGCTCGCACAACACTGGTTGCTCGAGGGAACGCCCACCGCGGGTCAGGTTGTGGAGCGCGTCACCGTGGACCGGATGCTCCGAGCTCTCCCACCGCCCACCCGGCGGGTGGTGGGAATGAAAAATCCGGCAACCATCGCCGAGCTCGTTGAAGCCGTCGAGTTGGCGGAGGCGGCGATGCACCGCGAGCCCGGGGAGCGAGCGCCGTCCTTCCCTCGGAGGGTGGTCCAGGAGCGACGCACGCCGGAAGGTACCCCGCAACCAGTGCACAGGCCAGCGGCTCCCGGCCCCGTCGACGAACCAATGCCCACGGAGGAACCTGCCCCGCCAGCACGCGAGGCTCCGCGAGCGGAGGTGAAGGTAAATGGGCGGACGGTCCTGGCCCTCTTGGATTCCGGAAGCTCGGTCAGTCTCGTCCAAGCCACCGTCCTCCCACCGCAGAAGGCCGTCAAGGCACAGCTCCCGATTACCTGCGTTCACGGCGACACTCGTCATGTTCCGGCCCGCCGAGTGACAATATCAGCGGGCCCTGGCGCCTGGCCAGTGGAGGTTGGCGTGTTGAAAGATCTTCCGGTTCCTGTGCTTCTTGGGCGGGACTGGCCGGGGTTCGAGGAGCTTCTTCGGGCCACCACGCAGCCAGCCAGCCGGGCCGGGAACCGCCCCCATAGTCGTCGCCGCCGGAAGAGGAGCCACAACACCGCCCTGTTGGCGACAGACAGCGGGAGAGATGGTGAGTCCCCCTCCCCGGTTACTGACGTGTTCTTTGATGTCTTCCAACAGGTCCAGGGAGGGGGCTCGTTCGCGAAGGCCCAGCTGGAAGATGACCGGCTCAAGCATTGCTGGTCGCAGGTCCGGACAGTGGATGGCCACGAGCACCAACCAGCACCCCATCCTCTCCCGCACTTCGTCGTCAGGAACGGCCTGTTGTACTGTGTCGCCCAGCGAAGGGGGGAGGTAAAAGAACTGCTCGTGGTTCCCAAACCAAACGTGGAAATGGTCATGGAGCTAGCCCACAGCCATCCGATGGCCGGCCACCTGGGAACCGCCAACACCATCCAGCGCATCCGGGACCATTTCCACTGGCCGGGCTTGGATGGTGAAGTGAAGCGGTTCTGCCAAGCCTGTCCCACCTGCCAGAGGACCGCGCCACGAGCACCTCCCCCCAGTCCGCTCATACCGCTGCCCATCATCGGGGTACCTTTCGAGCGAATTGGAATGGACCTGGTGGGGCCATTGCCGAAGTCTGCCCGTGGACATGAACACATCCTGGTGATTGTCGACTACGCCACCAGGTATCCAGAGGCACTTCCCCTACGGAAGGCAACGGCAAAGAACATCGCCAAGGAACTCTTCCTCCTCTGCACCCGAGTCGGCATTCCAGCGGAGATACTGACGGACCAAGGAACTCCCTTCATGTCCCGGCTAATGGCTGACCTCTGCCGGCTGCTGAAGGTGAAGCAGATCCGGACCACAGTATACCATCCGCAGACAGACGGCTTAGTAGAGCGCTTCAATCAAACCCTCAAGCAGATGCTCTGGCGAGTGGCCGCCGAAGATAAGCAAGACTGGGACCTGATGCTTCCCTACGTCCTGTTCGGAGTCCGCGAAGTTCCCCAAGCCTCCTTGGGTTTCACCCCGTTCGAGCTACTCTTCGGCCGTCAGCCACGAGGGCTCTTGGATGTGGCCCGGGAAGCCTGGGAACAGCAGCAGCCGGCACCTCTCCGCTCCGCCATCGAACACGTGAGGGAAATGCGTGAGCGGATCGAGAGGGTCATGCCATTAGTCCGGGAACACCTGACGAAGGCCCAGCAGAGCCAACGGCAGCTGTACGACCGGACGGCTCAACCCCGCGAATTCCAGCCCGGCGACAGGGTCATGGTGTTGGTCCCCACCTCCGCCTGCAAGTTTCTGGCGACCTGGCAGGGTCCGTTCACGGTCATAGAGCGAGTGGGTCCTGTCAACTACCGGCTGCGCCAGCCGGGCCGGAGGCGTGAAGAGCAGCTATATCATATTAACCTGCTGAAGAGGTGGGTGGGGACCAGAGACCAACTCAGCGCACTGGCCTCTGTCGAGCCCCCGGTCGTGGACGTGGGAACACAGCTGTCGGCCCCCCAGAAGACGGAGCTGGATCATCTGGTCCGTCAGTTCTCTGATGTGTTCTCCACACGTCCCGGGCAGACCAAAGTCATCCAGCACGACATCCGCACACCACCCGGCGTCATTGTGCGGCAGCGGCCCTACCGGGTCCCCGAGGCTCGGAGACAGGCCATCGAGGACGAGGTCGGTGAGATGCTGAAGTCGGGGGTAATCGAGCCATCACGCAGCGCCTGGTCCAGCCCCATCGTCATGGTCCCGAAGCCGGATGGCACCCTCCGCTTCTGTAATGACTTCCGCCGGCTCAACGAGGTCTCGGAGTTCGATGGCTACCCGATGCCCCGAGTGGACGAGCTACTGGAGCGCCTGGGGAGGGCTCGGTATATTTCGACGCTCGACCTCACAAAAGGTTACTGGCAAGTTCCCCTCACCGACTCCGCCAAGGAGAAGACGCCGTTCTCCTCACCCAGTGGGCACTGGCAATACCGAGTCCTCCCCTTCGGCCTGCACGGGGTCCCCGCTACATTCCAGAGGATGATGGACATTCTTCTACGTCCCCACCAAGCGTACGCGGCGGCGTACCTCGACGATGTAGTCATCCACTCCGAGACCTGGCAGGACCACCTGGAGCGGTTGCGGAGGGTGCTCCTGGAACTCCGGCGGGCTGGGCTAACCGCCAACCCCCGGAAATGCCATCTCGCCCTCGCAGAGGCTCAGCACCTGGGTTTCCGGGTGGGTAGAGGACTGATCCAGCCCCAGCAGAAGAAAATAGACGCCATCCTGTCGACGCCCCGCCCGGAGACCAAAACCCAGGTACGAGCCTTTTTGGGGTTGGCGGGGTACTATCGCTGTTTTATCCCCGACTTCTCCACCCTAGCATCTCCCCTAACAGACCTGACCAGGAAGGGGCAGCCGGAGAAGGTGCAGTGGGACAGCAGCCTGGACAGGACCTTCCGGAAGATCAAGACCGCCCTGACCACGGAGCCGGCTTCAACTGCCCCTTCCTGCTGCAGACGGATGCCTCGGACACGGGCCTGGGGGCGGTCCTTTCCCAGGTCCGCGAAGGTGAAGAGCATCCGGTCACGTACATCAGCCGTAAGCTGACCCCAGCCGAAACCAGGTATGCGGCGGTGGAGAAGGAAGTCCTGGCCATAAAGTGGGCAGTCCTGGAGCTCCGCTACTACCTGCTGGGACGCCGCTTCACCCTGATGACGGACCACGCCCCGCTGCAGTGGATGGCCCGAGCCAAGGACACCAACGCCAGGGTGACGCGGTGGTTCCTGGCGCTCCAGGACTTCCACTTTACGGAGGTGCATCGGGCCGGGACGGCCAACTCCAACGCGGACGGACTCTCCAGGCTGTGGTCGGCTTACGCAGGTCTGTCAGGGCGCACTCCCCGCCCACCCCTATGTTCCCCAATGTGTGTGTCTAACTATCGTTACAGGACCAGAGCGACGCTTAGGGGGGGGGGGTGTGACAAGTCTCCCGAGCTCTCATCAGCGTCGCCCTGGCAACGAACACCGATCACCTGCCAGCACTCAGCACGGACCGGATTGGCACAGCTGCAGGCGATCACCACACCACATAAAGCACCGCACATGGGAACACCAGTCGGAGCACGAACACTCCATGAAGCAGCGCACTAACCTTTCTCTCTTTCTCAGACAGCAGCCTGTGACACTCCGGCCACCCAGTCCCTCTGACGTCACCGCGAGTCACCACTGCACTACCGGGAAGAAGGAAGCACCGCGCACCAAAGACTTCACTACCTCACTGTTCGTTCACTTGACCACAATAAACCCACCCTCCGGGGGCTTTTCACCTAGCACTGTGTTGTGTGATTCTTCACCCTGCCACAATATATATATATATATATATATATATATTTGTGTGTGTATGTACATTTATATTCCTAATATTGTGTTGGTCCCACTTTTGGTGCCAAAACAGCCCTGACCCGTCGAGGCATGGACTCCACTAGACGCCTAAAGGTGTGCTGGGGTATCTGGCACCAAGATGTTAGCAGCAGATCATTTAAGTCCTGTAAGTTGCGAGTTGGGACCTCCATGGATCTGACTTGTTTGTTCAGCACATCCCACAGACGCTCGATTGGATTGAGATCTGGGGAATTTGGAGGCCAAGTCAACACCTCAAACTCGTTGTGGTGCTCCTCAAACCATTCCTGAAGCATTTGTGCTTTGTGGCGGCACATTATCTGCTGAAAGAGCCACAGCCACCAGGGAGTACGTTTCCATGAAAGGGTGTACATGGTCTGCAACAATGCTTTGGTAGGTGGTGCGTGTCAAAGTAACATCCACATGGATGGCAGGTCCTAAGGTTTCCCAGCAGGACATTGCCCATGTTGGCGCTTTCGGCGGTGGACAGGGGTCAGCATGGGCACCCTGACTGGTCTGCGGCTATGCACTGTGATGCACTGTGTATTCTGACACCTTTCTATCAGAACCAGCATTAACTTCTTGAACAATTTGAGCTACAGTAGCTTGTCTATTTGATTGGACACGGGTCAGCCTTCGCTACCCACGTGCACGTGCATCAATGAGCCTTGGCCGCCCATGATGGTCATAATGTTATGCCTGATTGGTGTGTATATATATATATATATATATATATATACACACAGATACACACACACACACACACACACACACACACACACACACATAAAAAAAAAAAAAATATATATATATATATATATATATATATATATAGCGTATAATAATATATACACACATATATATAATATAAACAAAAACATTTATGTTAGATGCGATTAATCGATTTGACTAAATAAATACATACATAAGCGAGCACTTTTATCCTAGATGTACTTTTTTACAAACTATTTAAAAGGAAAATTTTCCATGCAGGTCTGTTCAAATAATGTAAATCATACCAATTAAGGGTCTGTAGATTTTAAATAAAAATCCATAAGACCATTTATTTCAGGGGCACTGAAGAATTCAGAGTTGTTTAGAGGCTGATTGGTGTAGCCCCATCCTCAATTTTTTTTTAATTATTTTATTATACCACCTAGAGTCAAGTGGGTGTATGTGCATATTGTAGAACAGAAAAAAAGAACAGAATAAACATATATAATAATATAAACAATGTTTTTGTGGGCATGAGTCTTTTAGCTGAGTTGAGATTATGATGAAATCAATCATATTAAGGTCACTCAGAAAGAGAAAAAGATTGTCTCAATAATAAACTACATACCCAAGCAGAAAAAAATGCTTGTCTTGATTTTGAAACATTACACATTGACAAATTACACTTTCCAAAAAGCTGACCATTTATGTATACTAATTCATTTCCTCTCTGAGTGAGAGAGACGTGCTTTTACTGGTCAAACACAAGATGCCATGTGGTCTGAAACTCTCCACCAGTGTCAATGGAAAAACTGGCACCAGAACAATGTTTAGAGATCTTTTTGAAGACTTTTTCTCATGGCATTTTCTGAATAAAATTCAGACCGACCGGGCTTAACTCCTTGTAAAGTGGATTTGGGGTAGAGAATTGTGCTGAATGAAACTAATAAATCTAGTGGTTAGACCTCCGCGGCTAGATTTGGTTCCCTAGAGGAATGTGTAAAAATCCGACCCACCCTGCTGGCTGCCTTTCTCCATATTTATTTAACAGCTGAGTGTCTGTGCATCTACATGTCTGCAAGAGAGACACTACAAAAGCTTTCTATCCGTCTCAGCAGCCCAAAGTGTTCTCTGAGGTACTGATGAGTGTCCCCTATACTCTCTGTGATTAAATGCACAGGGCCCGTATGTAGTGTTCACTGCTTTCTACACACTGTGTAGAAGTATGTGCAAGTCAAAAAGTCATCAGACACAGATAATACTTGAGCAGGTTAGGTATGTATGATATTGACATTATACTTGGGTAAATTATAATATTATTTATTCTTGTGTAAATACAGTATATATACATACAAGTTTGGTATTGGTAAGAATTTTCAACGTTTTTGAAAGAATCTTTTATTCTGCATTAAGGCTGCATTTATTTGAACAAAAATGCAGTAAAACTATGTAAGCTTGTTTCCGCCCTGGAATAAAAATTAAATTAAAAAAGGTAATTGCGACCTTTTTCCCCACAATTGATCTCATAATTACTTTTTTATCGCAATTGCTAGTTTATATCTCGCAATTGTGAAAAAAAAGTCTGCATTGTGAGATGTAAACCCGCAATTGTGAAAAAAAGTCAGAATTGTGCAGAAAAGTGAGTTGAGATCAAAAGAACCTTTTGAATTTTTTTCAAGCTTCCATTAAAAAAAAACGGTAATATTGTGAAATATTATTACAATTACTTCAGTCTTCAGTGTTTCATAATCCTTCAGAAATCATTCTAACATGCTAATTTGGTAGTCAGGACACATTTCTTCTTATTATTAATGTTGAAAAAAGTTAATATTTTGCTATCACTTCATAATAAGGTTTTATTTGTTAACATCAGTTAACTACATTAGTTAACAAGAACTAACAATGCACAATACTTGTAAATACATTTATTACACTGCTTAATATTTTTGTGTGATGCATTTTTTATTCAAACTTTTTAACAGTAGTACTACCCCAAATCAGAAAAAGTTGGGACAGTATGGAAAACGCAAAAAAAAAGAAAAAAGAAGTGATTTCTAAATTTATTTTGACTTGTATTTCATTGCAGACAATATGAACACAAAATATTTCATGTTTTGTCTGGTCAACTTCATGTCATTTGTAAATATGCATCCTTTCCTGTCATTCAGACCTGCAACACATTTCAAAAAAAGTTGGGACAGTAAAGCATTTACCATTTTGTAATGTTGCCATTCCTTTTCACAACACTTAAAATATGTTTAGGGACTGAAGACACCAAGTGATGAAGTGTTTCAGGTGTAATTTTGTCCCATTCTTCCTGCAAACAAGTCTTAAGGTGGGCAACAATACGGGGTCTTCGTTGTCGCATTTTGCACTTCAAAATGCGCCACACATTCTCTATTGGAGACAGGTCAGGACTGCAGGTGCCCAGTCAAGTACCCGTACCCTCTTCCTCCGCAGCCAGGACTTTGTAATGTGTGCAGAATGTGGTTTTGCATTGTCTTGTTGAAATATGCATGGACGTCCCTGGAAAAGATGTCTTCTTGAAGGCAGCATATTATGCTCCAAAATCTCTATGTACTTTTCAGCATTAATGGTGCCTTCACAGAAGTGCAAGTTTCCTTTGCCAAGGGCACTGACACAACCCCATACCATGACAGACCCTGGCTTTTGGACTTGTTGCTGGTAACAGTCTGGATGATCCTTTTCTTCTTTGGTCCGGAGCACACGGCGTCCATTCCTCCCAAAAAATACCTCAAATACTGATTCATCTGACCACAGTACACGTTTCCAATGTGTGATGGTCCATCCCAGATGCCTCCGAGCCCAGAGAAGTCGACGGCGCTTCTGGACATTGTTAACATAGGGCTTCCTTTTGGCACAGTACAGTTTTAACTGGCATTTGTGGATGTAACTACGTATTGTGGTACTTGACAAAGGTTTGCCAAAGTAGTCCTGAGCCCATGTGGTGATATCGCTTATAGATGAATGATGATTCTTGATGCAGTGCCGCCTGAGGGATCGGAGATCACAGTTGTTCAGCTTAGGCTTGCGCCCTTGTCCTTTACGCACTGAAATTCCTCCAGATTCCTTGAATCTTTTAATTATGTTATGCACTGTTGAATGTCCAAATCTCTTCCTATCTTTCTTTGAGGAACATTGTTTTTAAACATTTCAATAATGTTCTCACATATTTGTTGGCAAACTGGCGATCCTCGGCCCATCTTTGCTCCTAGAGGATTAGACCTTTCTTGGATGCTGCTTTTGTACCAAATCATTATTACAATCACCTGTTGACATCACCTGTTTCAAATCACATCATTATTTAACCATTTTACCTCATTACTAGCCCTAAATTGCTCCTGTCCCAACTTTTTTTGAAATGTGTTGCAGGTCTGAATGACAGGAAAGGATGCATATTTACAAATGACATGAAGTTGACCAGACAAAACATGAAATATTTTGTGTTCATATTGTCTGCAATGAAATACAAGTCAAAGTACATTTAGAAATTTTCTTCTTTTTTGCGTTTTCCATACTGTCCCAACTTTTTCTGATTTGGGATTGTATATCTTTGAATATATTCTATATAAACACACACACACACACACACACACACACACACACACACACACACACACACACACACACACACACACACACACACACACACACACACACACACACACACACACACACACACACACACACACACACACACACACACACACACACACACACACACACACACACGTCTGGTGGGCTATCCTTCTGGGGACTCACCATAGGCGTAATGGTTTTTATACTGTACAAACCGTATTTTCTATCCCCTTACACTGCCCCTGCCCCTAAACCTAACCCTCACAGGAGACATTCTGCATTTTTACATTTTCATAAAAACTCATTCTGAATGATTTATAAGCTTTTGTGCCCGTGGGGACCTCAATTTAGGTCCCCACGGTGACACTAGTCCCCATGAGTCTGTCTACAGTCAGGTTCAAGTCCCCACCAGGCTAGAAAAACATGTACACACACACACACACACACACACACACACACACACACACACACACACACACACACACACACACACACACACACACACACACACACACACACACACACACACACACACACACACACACACACACACACACACACACACACTTATATTTATTTAAATATGCTGTTATCTAAAGAGACTTAAATTGCATATATATATATATATATCAGTCCTTGCATCAAACCCATTATCTACATTGCTAGCACCCTGCACCCTGTTTGAGCTACAGGGTCGATGTGATTTAGTCTATATAATTAATGTATAAATTGTAAATAATAGAATTTAAGTCAAAGATTCACATCTGTAACAGAGAACCACTGAAAAACACACATTTCCCTTCCCATACCATTATTTTGGCTTGTCATCGCATCTCCTCAGCTGTCAGAACAGTCATGATGGCTGCAGCGACCTGACATCTCACAGAGAAGTGAAATACAGATGGGTACAGAGTGACATATTCATGCAGGCTTGAAAGCGTGATGTGATTGTGTGTGTGCCTGCTTTCATCTCACAAGTGGCTTGTGTTGAGAGAAATAGGTGCCATCTGCTACACCAAGCAGTCTGGAGACTTGTCTCTCAGGTCCTGTTACAGGTACCCTCTGAATAATACATGGCACATGGGGACCTTTCTGCCACATTCTTGTATGCCACACGGTTTGTGGGTGTTGTATGCATATGGGATCAAGCCCTCATTCAGTTAGATCATGAAAGAATAAGACTACAGCTAACACTAAACACAACAAATCACTTTGTTTTTATGGAGGGACCTATAGCATGATCTTGCTGTTGTAAACTTATATGTCACAATGTGACTATTTTGTAAGTGTTACTTTGATTCTTGCAAATGTGACTTTATATTTCACAGTTTTTGTGCAATTGCAATTGCGTGTCATAAAGTCTAAATTAAAAACGTGCAATTTTGAGAAATAAAGTCAGAATTGCAAGATAAAAAGTTGCAGTTGTATGTTAGAAGTTTGTATGTTGTATGTTTATATCTCGAGAAATAAAGTCAAAATTGTGAGATATAAACTAACAAATCTGAGAAAAACTATTTTAGTTGCTCCGAATTTGACTTTATAACTCACAATTCTGACTAAACTCGCATATGCACGAACAAAAGTCAAAATTGTAGGATATAAAATCGCAATTGCATTAAAAAAAGTGAGAATTGTGAGATAAAAAGTCGCAATTATCTTTTAATTGTTTTATATTCCGTGTTGGAAACAAGCTTCCATAGGCTTCCACAGGGTTCCTTGTCATAACTAGAAACCGGAATATAATAAGGGCTTGGTTTAACCACCTACCAACCATCTAGAGCACCTTAGAAACCATATAACAATGAGCTAAAAACACTCTTAACACCTTAGCAACCGCATAGCAACACCCTGGAAACCACTCTAGAATTACGGCAGTGTGTTTAGTTAGCAATGTAATCTGCTTTGCAGCTACACTGATTTGTGCATTTGTTCAGCACATGGGTCTCAATGTGTGTGGGAGCGTGTGAGCATGTGCTTTTTACACTCCCCTCAAGCCTCAGTTTATAAGAATGTTTAGTCTGTCGTTAATGCTTTAGAATTCGAGGGAAATTTCTGTGGTCGGGTAAAGTAAAACTAAACTTCACACTGTGAGAAGTGTCTCGGCATGTCAGCAAAAAAGGAGGGAAAAATAGAAACCTCTCATTCACCGTTTCACTTAAAGTGTGATTCATACCTTCCTGACCAGAGGAATGAGAAGAGAGAAACAGAAATTAACTGCCGGAGACAATGCTCATGATTTGCATCAAGGTAGAGCCGTAGAGGCTGCTGTGCTGGTGTTATTTAAGATGGGGGAACTTAAGAGCTCTTGCAAGCAGAGCAGTAAATCTGCACAAAAACAGCTGCTAGCGTTGTCTGGGGAATACAATTATTTCACACAGAGGAAACCCTTCTGTTCTTCACATATAAACCAACAAGTATCTCTTCCAAAGCTTTTCTGGGTTCTTTCCTTTTTCTCTTACGTATTTAAAGGAACAGTTCACCAAAAATATAACTTCTGTCATTGTTTACGCAGTGTCATGTTGGTCCAAACATATGAGACACAGAAAAAAAACAGACAGAGATTAGCATTAGCATGGTAATGGTAATGGAAATGGATATGGCAAAGTTAAAGGGATAATTCACACAAAAATGAAAATTACCCCATGATTTACTCACCCTCAATCCATCCTAGGTTTATATGAAATTCTTCTTTCAGACGCATACAATCTAAGTTATATTTAAAAATATCCTGGCTAATCCAAGCTTTATAATGGCAGCGATAAGGTATATATAAGGTGTGATATGTAGGCTTTTTAGGTCAGATAGCATCTGCAATCTCTTACCCAGTTTTTTTGCTGGCTTCCATGGCTACTGTAATACGCTGTGTTTTCCACCAACTAGCAACCTGGGGTGTCGAAATACTATTAGTTAAGCCGGTAGCGTAGCCTGACAAGCCAGACCCACATCAAGATGTTGGGTCTGGAAACTCACCATTGACAGGGCTCAATCTGAGGGGCGTGATAAACGGTTGTCTTTCAAATTCCCTCTGCATGCAATTGGATAGCGCCATGAGCACCACAACTAACCAGAGCAAAGAAGAAGGTGAAGCCGAGCTAACGTTAGTTGATAGACTTTCGGCGTATCCGGTAGGCAAAACTTCGAACATATCTTATTTTCTTAAGAATGACTTCAGTGCCGTTCTTTGTTCTTTTCTCAAAGAAAAGCTTAACTCCAAGTCTTCCAGAGTCGCGGCAAAAGCAGATTCAAAAGGCAGCTGTTCATCAGCTTCTTTGTTTATGAGTAGCACGCAGAATCTCCGCAACTCTGCCATGACGTGCCATCATTATGTTAAGCCCACCCACCAACTCTACACACGCTGTGATTGGCCTGACCAGAGTTTGGTTTTTCCAGCTCTCAGGTCTACCGAGAGTTGCTAGACTACACTCGTGGCAAAATAAATGTTCTGCCGCTAGGGTGCGTCTAGATTTCTAGGCTACCGGTAGCGTGCAGTTTCGCACAGACCAAAACAAAAACAGACATTCCGACACGGAACGCACATTTCAAAGTAGAATGGCTGTAGCACTGTTTTTCTGAGAAACAAGTAGGTGAATTTAGCATGTTTCCTACATATCTGCAAGCATATTATGGTATTTTTATGCGTTAGTAAAGTGAAAAACTTACATACAGCACCTTTAAAGGTGCACTATGTAAAATTGATAGCTAGCGGTTGAAATGGGTACTGCAGTCCAAATTCAAAATATTGGAGAGCCTTGTTTCCTCCGCCCCCTCCTTCTCAGACTCGATGCTCACACTGGTTGCCAGTTTAAGGTCACACAAGAGGAAAGAATGCAATTGACAATGGAAGACGATGAGATTTACACATTGTAAGTTGATGAGTTGATTTATTGATTTATGGTGAGTTGATATCGTGTTTTTATACTCCTGTTCATAAAGATTTTTAGATGGGTGCTGAGGCTTTTTAGATCGGGTAGAATCTGCGATCTATGATCCAGTTTCCTAAGTAGGGGAGCGCGGGGCACATAACGCAGAGTTAGTTGTAACATGCATGTTTTAACCCTTTCCACACATGCCAGGATGATGAAAATGGAGGCTTCAGCTTAAGTTCTGCCAGGAAGACTTAATCACTTCGTCACCTATTAACTTCATCTCTATCCAATCACGTCTTCATATTTTCTGTATAAAGATCGTACTTACACATGTTTGAGTTTACAGATGCCGATGCGACAACAACCTCCATCCTCCCCCCCACCACCACCAGGATGGTTCCGTCCATACCTCCAAAGGGGGGTCGACTGCGCCCCTGCCTTCATCTTCAGGCAGGAATATGCTGATCCGCTACCCTCGGATTATAAACTATGGACGGGGCCTATGCCAAAACTTTATTATGCTTGCTGGGCTGTCAATAAATGTATGCTTCATTCATCATTCTATCTCCCGAGTCTTTAAGGTAGAACTTAGTGTATTTACTAGTTGCCATATCAAAAAAAAAAAAATAGCGCCAAAATTAAAAAATCTTTGGAAGATATCACTGAACATTTATTTAACCATAGCAAAAGTCAATTTCTTACTTAAGTTTATTTTTCATCTCTGTTTTTTTGTGTTTATTTAAAACAAGACAAATCTGATATTATTTTAATCTTATATTTGTCATTTAACAGTTGAGATTGTCCTTCAATGCGGATCTAACCAGCAGAAGACACGAGCCACGGTTTCAATCCCAGCTGTGCAGGTGGGGTGCGTTGTAACACTGCGTTACAATGAGCCCCTATTAGAAATATGCCATTATATTCTATACTTTTGTGTATTCTTTTGAGAAACCATGAGAAAAGGGCGAATAATGACTGAGATAATGTTCAGAAATTATTCATTATTGTTATGTTTTTAACTATGCTGTATAGCTGTATTTAGCGATGTGTTCGATGTCAAACTCAAAAATCTGTATATTTTTAATGATTAAAAAATGCCATTATTTTATTTTACAAAGTTAATAATTGTATTTTATTGACAAAATATTTTCGCTTGTCTTGGATATTTATTTGATTATATCAGGTAACATTTTAAGCTGTCATTTGGTCATGTTACAATGTGCCCCACCATATGTTACAATGTACCCCACCTGCGGGGCATGTTGTCACATTTCACTTCCATTCTTTCGGGGTAAATCAAGAAAAAAGTATACACTGTATTAATGAAACAAAACCACATTATTTGTACTAGACGTGTGGGGAATTAATGTGAGAAAAAACCTGAACCCCAAGTGGATTTACCAGGGGATCTCCCCTATCTGCAAACATATTATGGTATTGTTATGCTTTAGTACAGTCAAAAACTTACATACATCACCTTTAAGGACTTATCAGCATGTGCCATCTAGAGTTTAATGCCAAAACTTGGTATATATTTTGAAGAATGTTCATGCTGCTATTTTTTATTCAATGATAATCAAGGCATAAATTCTGGGTGGATAACGTTGATCCTGGAGGTTCAGTGTCCTGCAGAGTTCAGCTCCAACCCTAATCAAACACACCTGAAGCTAATCAAGGTCTTCAGGATTACTAACGTTACAGGCAAGTGAGTGGTTTTTTTTTCAGGGTTGGAGCTAAACTCTGCAAGAGAGTTGCCCTTCTGGATGAACGTTCCCCACCCCTGGCATAAAGGATAAAAAAGCACCATAATTGTTCTCCATGTGGCTCATGCACTTCTGTTATGTTCAGTTGCACATGGTAAAACAGTGTTGTTATTGTTAACTAAAACTATTAGCTGTTTAAAGGTCCCATGGCATGGCATTTTTCTGTTATTTTATAATATTTCCTGAGGTGTACTTATATTGTTAGTATGATTTTTACATCATAAAATGTCATAATTTTGAAATAAAATGCTTTTTTTCTATACTGCTGTTTGCCCAGTGGCTGAATGCCCTGTTTCAAGGAGCGTGTCTGCTGCGAGACTTCAGTAAAAACGCCCACTGTTGTGATTGGCTGACATCTTTGCATTTGAAAAGAGTATCAGATCTTGTAGCGGAGGGGGCGTGGTTTAACGAGGTCTACGAGCAGGCACGAGCCTGCTGCCAGAGAGACGGATGGACCGGAGTTCACTTCTCATCAGTTCTCAGCACATCTCAGTTCAGTGAACTGTTGTAGTTACTAGCATATACTTCAGGTTATTAGTTTATTTCTAGTCGGAGGGACTGTCACTCATGACAGAAAGTTAGTAAATGCAGTAAATTATGGATCAGCGCTGACTCGAGACGCGAACCGTTTAGAACGATTCAGTCCGATTTGCTGAACTGGTTCGACCTGTTCACTAAAAAGAACCGGTTCAAAAGAAAGATTTGTTTGCGAACCGGCCATCATGGACCAGAGACGGAGCGATTGCTAACAAAGTTATTTATAGTAACTACTGAGTTTATTTTGTTTGTATCTGAGAGTTCTGAATAAACATAGTCCCAGTCACACCGAGTCCGTCTTCCTCCTTATTCGACCAACTTTGTAACACATGTAATGTACAGCTGTCGAGATGAACGAGTTACGAGTAAGTGTTGTTTATAGCATTATTTTTAGATATTTTCCTATCATATGAAAAGCGTCAGTGACGCGCATTGAGTACACAGTGCAAACAAATACACAACAGCGCAGTAATCGAATGTAATCCAGTTTATTGTGGGTCTAGGCTGGCTAGCCTGGATACCCTCACGCTTACCCCCCTTCTGCTTAATCTTGCGCCGCGTTTGGTGCCTCCGCTGTGGGCCAGATGCAGTACTGGGGGTCGGTGATGTTGAAGGCCGACCGATCAGTGCAGCCCGAGCTTCGGCATGCGTGAAGTTTATCTCTAAAGATCTGACTCTGCCGATGTTGAGCAGAAACTCTCGACTCTATAAACATTTTAGAACAGATAGACGCGACGAGGACGTACAAAAACACTGCCTCACAAGATAGAAAACACCGTTCTGTCTGGAGAGAGAGAAGCCGCAGCGTGTGCATGAATAATACAGTTCTGTGTGAACTTGAATAATTAGT
Organism: Gobio gobio; assembly: GCF_949357685.1. Classification (NCBI taxonomy): domain Eukaryota; kingdom Metazoa; phylum Chordata; class Actinopteri; order Cypriniformes; family Gobionidae; genus Gobio; species Gobio gobio. The sequence goes on from NC_137119.1 coordinate 19,416,341, forward strand.
TACGCATCAGAAATCACAGATGGAACAAAGGAACTGAAAAAAGACTTCTGTTTTCATTTGTACATCCAAACACTGAGAAACTGCCAGCATTCACTCGTTCACAAGCCATGATCTCTCGAGGACAAATATGGCGCTTGCATGGGCGTGCCAAATTCTCTGGGCGGAGGAAAGGGAGGTAACTGTTCCTGTTATGAGGTCATAGCAGGAAAATTCCAGATCAGCTCGTCTGGCAGAGAGAGACAGCCAAACTTGGTTTACACCGATCAAAATTTCTAGCCACTTGGGGACAATATTCAGGCTAGGGGAACTCATGTTAATGTTGAAAAACCTCATAAAATGAAAATTTCATGCCATGAGACCTTTAACTATTACACTATATGTCACGGTTATTCTCTGTTTAGTTTGATTTTCATTAACTTTTAGTTTGTTTGTCTTCTGTTTCCTTTTCCCATTGCTCTAGTTTCCCATCACGTATCAGTTACCATGGATATGTATTGAATCATCACAGCTGTTCATTATTGAGTTCATTATCTTGAGTATTAAAGTTTCTGTTGGTTGACTGGTTGTGTATGTGTGTTGCACAAATGTGTTTTTTGCTCTTGTTAAATAAACCTTGTTGTTATTTTTTGAACCACTTAATCTGCCTTCCTCTTCAGCATTGGACTTGATTCGTGATTCTGTAACTTATATAACTATTAAACTTTACTATTAAAACTGTAACTACTGTAAACTATTAATTAAATAAAATATAAATATTAAAAACTTGAACACAAATTTGAAATGTTGCATTGGCAATAAATAAAATAAGTTGAAGCTAAAGTAATAAAATTACTAAAAGTGAAATAAATATAAATGAAAGCTTATAGACATTTTTTAAAAAGTAATAAAAATGACAAAAGCACATTACAAAATTACTAAAACTAATATTACACATTAATATGAATTATTGAAATATTAAATAATAATAGTATAGAAATAATGCGAAAACTCTGGCGCAAAAGAGATTTTATAATTAGTTTCATAATTATTCATTACTCTTTTGTTGTTTGAAAAAGAGCGCCATAAACATTCTTCTAAATATCTCATTTTGTGTTCCACAGGAGAAAGAATGTCATGCGGAGATGAGTAAATGATGCTCAAATTTTCATTTTTGGGTAACTATATACCTTTAAATGTACTAAAATTTTCTTCCGTTTTCTTTTCCCTCCCTTTTCTCCCCTTGCTGCTGTTTTTCCCTCCCTCCTCTTTTTCAGTTTTTTCCTGATTCCACAGCTTCTCACATCTGTCCTCCCATACCCTCCATCTAATTAAAACCAAAATGATATACAGGGACAATCTCAGCAACTTTACATAATTTAGAGGCCAAGAGGGCTGGAGAAATAACTGTTAGGAATAAGTATTCATGGAAAACAAGAAGCAAGAAAAACTGATAAGTGATAAATAATAACAGCAAGGTTTTTCTGTGGTTGTTATTTTGGTGATCCGGTTTCTTGTGACAGTTGGAGGTCATATGTGAAAGGTGAAAGGTTAGATTTGGTCTGTGGGCCGGTTTATCCCCTGCTAGGTGGTGATATTGACATAACAAGTGTCTGGATTCTCAAAGAGAACATAGTGTCCTCCACACGCACTCACTGGAGGCTTATCTCCATGAATAAGTGGATAATGTTGGTGCCCATGCTGTGAAAGTGTTTCTAACACGGCATGATCCCACACTGTAGAGCCAATCAGACACCACTCTCAGACGGGCTTATCACCTCTAACACACTGTAGGCTACACAAACAAATGTTGTTTTATTTTCTGGCCCTGTTCTACTCTTTTTGCCAATCACAATTGTCTCTGTCAATCATTATTTATATGTTTTCAGAAGGTGAATGTCAAGTGCTATAAAGTAACAATCAGAGTATTTGTATTTTGGGAAACTTTCACTTCTACTTCACCACATTCCAAAGCATAATATCGTACTTTTTCGTACTCCACTGTCTACTTTTCACAAAAACATGTCGTTCCGCGCTATTTTAAACATAAATCATCACTTGCTCAGGGACACAATAGTGGTGTCCGATCCGTGAATGAACTGATTCTTTTCAATTAGCCTGTTAAATCGGTTCCCAAATCACACTGAACGATTCATTAAACAAAGGCGTAGTTTGATGATGCCACGTTTGAGCGCAGAATCTTGGGACACCTCACAGCCGGTGGAAAAGAATCGGGATAGGACTCGGGCAGAAATCATGTTCATGGATGCGATTATTAACGTTACTGTATATGAAGCAGAGCAGGACCGAGTGTTGTGGGAGCTGAGCAAGGCCGCTGGAATGATTGTTAATAAGAAGAGCGGAACACACATCTTGCAAGTAGCGGGACTATTATTATGGCATAGTCGCCGGCGGGACTTTTATTATGCCATAGTCGCTGGCGCCACTTCCGCTTTTCCGGTCATGAGTATGAGGTAACGAAGCCCTGTTTATCATATTAGATACATCTGAGTGTGTTGAAAATGATGTTATGATGTTACTCTGTGTATTCTCTCGGCGGCTGCTATGACACTTGTTGCACACTGCAGTGAGAGTAAAGCGTTTCTGCAAAATAAAACCGGAAACCGAGGGTAACGCAGATATGATGCAATTGACTGGCGACTTCCTCACACGTCCCAGTTCCTTGATTAAAATAGCAATTTTCTCAAAATTTAAAAATAGTTGGAAACATTTGGGATATTGATAACTGAACAAAATATATAACACTGGCCTAGTGGTTTCTGGATATTTTACTGACAATTTTTTTACATAGTGCACCTTTAACAATTCACTGAATTCACAAGAACGGTAGTTCCTCTGAGCTTGAGTGTACACGTGACTGATGGCACGAAAAGTAAGTTACTATTGCCGAATTTCAGGATTTGCTATTGTAAATTAAAATCAAATTTAGTTTGTGAACTAAATCTGCAATAAAAGGGTGAGCTGTTTAAGCCCACATATGACACTCATATGTCACTGACCCAGTTGTTTCATATAGTCTCAGATTTTTATCCTGTTACTTCAAATAATCTCACATTTTTTATTTTATTTTAGCTACCCCTTTAATACAGAATATTCTTTAAAATGTCTATATATATTACATATCAGTTAATGGACTTTCTGCAGTATCTTCATGACCACTACAGTTGAAAATCCCTGCTTGTAAGTAGAAGGGACGAGGAAAAGTGTCATCAATTTTAGGCTGCCATCTGTAATTTAGCAACTTGTGCAAAGTTCCCAGTGTGGGCAAAACTATAAAGTGGGGAGACTTATTAAAAAGAATGAGGTAATTTTCTGTCTGGCACCCTTTACTCTCTGATCGCTAGAGATTTGAACGCCCCCTTACCCAAAGTTTCATGGCAAACTCTATGTGATATATTAGCTGTCCTCGAATGGAGGCAGTGATAGAGAGGAGGATGGGAAGGCATGGTAGGAGGGGTTTTCGACCGTGGGACAGCAGGTTCTCCCCAATTCCTAGGAACCTGATACCGTCCAGTACTGTAGCTTCATCAGCATATAAATATGGGTGGCATCCCACAGAATGACCCAGGAGATTCAGGTCAACAGTTGTGTATAAGTCCGGGACTTTCTAAGTTGCTGTCATGCCTACACTAATCCACCTAGAAACCTAACATAGATGAAAATTGTATTGCTCAGATGTTATGTTCATATAGCTCATGCAGCTGTCATCTACTCTGTCTGTCTGCCTGTCTGTCTGTCTGTCTGTCTGTCTGTCTGTCTGTCTGTCTGTCTGTCTGTCTGTCTGTCTGTCTGTCTGTCTATCTACACTCTAAAAAAAAAAAGGTTCTATATTGCACCAAAAATGGTTCTTGGCTCGTAATCATAGGGGAACCTTTTTTAGTGCTATATAGCACCAATTTTGGTGCTTCAGTGGTTCTTCAGCGGTTCTTCAGAGGTTCTTCAGCGGTTCTTCAGAGGTTCTTCACCGGTTCTTTGACTAAGGTGCTATATAGCCACTGAAGCACCAAAATTGGTGCTATATAGCACTAAAAAAGGTTCCCCTATGATTACGAGCCTTTTTTTTTAGAGTGTATCTATCTATCTATCTATCTACTAATAACCCCCCCCCAATAAAAAATATTAAATAAACTATTGTATTTTAAATTTTATATTTCGACAATTTAGTTAAAAGTATTCTATGACTTATACAAGCATATGCATGTTTCCTTATTTAATTGCCCATATTTTAATTGAAGATATAATAGCAACACTATGAATGCAAATTTAATGATTTCACTCCCTTGTCATAGATAACTATTTTCCAGAGGCACAAAATTAGAAAAATTAACCTCAAAACTGTTTCGACTGACTAAATCTCTCAAATGTTAATATTCAGATGAAATGACAAAATAAAAAATAGCATAGGCATTCATCAAAAGTGCTGAGATGAGATTTTTATGTTATCAATGGTCAGATGAAAAAAATAAGGTGTGTGGGTTTGTTGGGTCATTTTGCCCCGGGGGGCATCTTACCCCAACCTATCCTATACACTATATTGCCAAAAGTTTAGGGACGCCTGCCTTTACATGCACATTATCTTTAATCACATCCCATTCTTAAACTGAAGGGGTTTAATATAGAGTTGGCCCACCATTTGCAGCTATAACAGCTTCAACTCTTCTGGGAAGGCTTTCCACAAGGTGTAGGAGTGTGTTTATGGGATTTTTTTTACCATTCTTCTAGAAGCGCATTTGTGAGGTCAGGCACTGATGTTGGTGCAGGCCAGTCAAGTTTCTCCACACCAAACTCGCTCATCCATGTCTTTATGGACCTTGCTTTATGTACTGGTGCGCAGTCATGTTGGAACAGGAAGTGGCCATCCCCAAACTGTTCCCACAAACTTGGGAGCTTGAAATTGTCCAAAATGTCTTGGTATGCTGAAGCATTAAGAGTTCCTTTCACTGGAACTAAGGGGCCAAGCCCAACCCCTGAGAAACAACCCCACACCATAATCCCCCCTCCACAAAACTTTACACTTAGCACAATGCATTCATGCAAGGACCGTGCTCCTGGCAACAGCCAAAACCCAGACACGTCCATCGGATTGCCAGACAGAGAAGTGTGTTTCGTCACTCCAGAGAACACGTCTCTACTGCTCTAGAGTCCAGTGGTGATGTACTTTACACACTGCATCCAACGCTTTGCATTGCACTTGCTGATGTAAGGCTTGATGCAGCTGCTCAGCCATGGAAACTCATGACGCTCTCTACACACTGTTCTTGAGCTAATCTGAAGTTTGGAGGTGTGTAGCTATTGATTTTGCAGAAAGTTGGCGACTTCTGTGCACTTGTGCGCCTCAGCATGCACCGAGCTTGCTCTGTGATTTTAAGTGCCCTACCACTTTATGGCTGAGTTGCTGTTGTTCCCAATTGCTTCCACTTTGTTATAATACCACTAACAGTTGACCGTGGAATATTTAATAGTGAGGAAATTTCACGAATGGACTTATTGCACAGGTGGCAACCTATCACGGTACCACGCTTGAATTCACTGAGCTCCTGAGGGCGACCTATTCTTTCACAAATGTTTGTAGAAGCAATCTGCATGCCTAGGTGCTTGATTTTATACACATGTGGCCATGGAAGTGATTGGAACACTTGAATTCAATTGCAGGGGTGTCCCAATACTTTTGGCAATATAGTGTGTGTGTGTGTGTGTGTGTGTGTGTGTGTATATATATATATACACACATACATATAATGATTTAAAATAATATTATAAATGAAAAATAACATATTAAACATTATAAATTACAATATATTGAAGTACAAGCTCGATCTTGGAAAAAATGTACTAAATTCATATTGAAAACCCTGACATTTGATTGCGGTTTCTGACATTTTTTAAATCTCTTTTGGAAACTCCAGAGGAGACACGTGTGTGGTTATTTGGAGAAAATCTGAAAAACAAGACTGAAGCAAAGTCCCCATCTAACAAAAGCAAACGTCCGCATTTACTTCCCATTAAAGTTCTTCTGCCTGTGCAATTCTACAGTTCTGAATGGAGTCTTCTCCCTGTAGCTACCCTTTGATATTTCTGTTCCTTTTTCTGCCTTTCGTCTCTCTCAATCCCTCCTACTGTCCTAATCAGCACTTGTGTTTGACATTCATTGACTATAGTAGAGAACGCACATACACACTTACATGTGCTGAGCTAATGACACTCGGAGGGATTTGTCAGGTCTGGCAGTTCTCCACTGTGTCGACTCTCACGTGGTATGTCAACTGCCCTGTCACCATGGAGATTCAGCATTTTCTGCCCTGTCATCCAGGGATGTGTGTCTGTACCTGAGCTTGCATTTCTCCCTTTCACACACATACACATGCAGACATGCATTCCTCTAGGACCTCTCTCTCTGTGTATTGGGTTTAACTGATGAGCCAGAAAATTAAACCCAGGCCTCAAGTATTTCGAGTCCAGAGTCACTTCAAAGCCTCGCTGAGGAGAGCATCATATGGCCATGCGAGACATCTGCATCCAATTAGAGCTATACATGAACAGGATCCTCAAACCCTTCGGCGTATCTGTCACGACCAATCAGCCAATCACAAACCACCTCCTTAAAATAGATTTAGAAGCCACTTGGATAAGTCAAAAGCACTTTGATGAGTTTATTGACGTCAACTGTCTTTGATTTCGTATTAATAGTGCTTTAAGCAGTCACTATGTATTTTAAAGTATGTATCAAGTTTTTTTTAATGTTGTTTATATCTCTGTGTGGTGTTTTTAATATGCTTTATGACAAACTGTGTGCACATTCATCAGTCAACACGATTGCTGAGTATTTTCTCCTTAAAACTGCAGTGTACCAAAGACGGTATCAAAAACAGTGTAAAACCATCCCTCTCTTCTACCGTCACAAACTTGTAACCAATCCCATCAATGGGCCTCATTCATGAAACTTTCGTAAATATATGACCAAATTCGGAGTAATTTGTGTGTATGGACATTTACGAAAACTCTACTCCAGATTCACAAACGCTTCGTATACCACGGATTTGGTAGTTGTATATTAATGAATTCCAAACATTTGCGCGTGCATGCTCATTCATAATTAGCATAATCCCCGCCCATGAGTTACAACTGCAAATGACGTGTGCAGGAACGCTGTGGAATCTTCTGGACTTCTTTCTCAGGTTTGGCTCCAGTATATTGCATAAATGCTAAAGAGACTAATTGCCCATACGCCTAGCAATAAAAACTAAATTATCATGTGTCCATCAAAGCATTTTAGCCAGCTAAAAATGCCTGGTGCTCTTCTGAAAACGGCCAGCTAGTGGCGCTTGAAAGCGCTTTGCAAGGGCAGCGTTTTTCCAGCTGAGATACTTTGATTGCTATAAATATGATACAGAATATCCATGGCAGTAATGTGTTACTAGTATCTCATTTTGAAGAGTATTACTGAATATAAAAAATGCAGTAAAAAGCAGTATTAACTTCTCCATTATTGTTGTTCAGTCAGTGTACAAGTGGGATGATTGGTCGGTGTAGTTTTTGTCCCGTCCACTGTGATTGGACGGCCGGGTAAAAAGTGACAGTGACGAGCGCTGCCTATTACCCAACGTTGAACAGTAAAAAAAAAAAAGACGGGGCAAATTAACTCTTGAAATATTATTACACAGTGCATCAAAATGCAATGTCGTCAGTTTGCCTAAATTAGAACACAGAACGTTCAAATGTTTTACGCAGCATTTACACGTGGTAGGGAGCAGGTGTACATTTCTTTCGTACCAACTAACATTTTGAAAATACGAACATTTTCGTGAATCCGAAAATTTACGTCAGAGCGGCTTTACGAACGACATTTGTTCTGCTCGTGTTTCATGAATGAGGCCCATAGTGCGGGTTGGGGCTTTTCCTATCATTATTTTTAAGAACACTGATTTTTAGAAGGCAGCTGTGTGACTCTGAGATGGCGAATGGGAACATTGTTTGTTTAAAGGGATAGTTCACCCAAAAATGAAAATTCAGTAGAACAAAAATGAAGATTTTTAACCCTAACCGTTGCACTCTGTCAGTCGTATAATGCATGTGAATGGTAACAAAATCTATGAGAGTAAAAAAAACATGCCCAGACAAATCCAAATTAAACCCTGCATTGATGTCTTAAGACATGAAACGATCAGTTTGTGCGAGAAACCGAACAGTATTTATATAATTTTTTACCTCTAATACACCACTATGTCCAACAGCCTTGAGCGCACCATCACTTCCGGTGCGTGAGATCTGTACACGATCTGGCATAGTTTACGCAGCATATCGTGTACAGACCTCACACACCGGAAGTGACATTCACGACTGACAGACTGCAACGGTTGGAGTTAAACAAACGTCATTTTTGTTCTACTGAAGAAACAAAGTCACCTATATCTTGGATGCGCTGGGGGTAAGCAGATAAACACCAAATTTCATTTTTGGGTGAACTATCCCTTTAACGTTAGCAACACATTATTAGCTGTTTGATAATGTAGTTAAGCCAAAGTCTAAGCATATCAGTTATGTGTTGACTTTTATTTGAATTCAAAATGGATTATATTTGGTCTAGAATACGCGCAAAGATAGCTCACTTTATAACCACTAAAAAGCTGTCAGTCATCTCAGTTTGCTATCTCTCAAAGCCATGTTATAATCAATGAAGTTTTCTACACTGCACAATTAATCTCTTATTTACATTGTCTACACTTTGTTAATGAGAGGATTTTTGAGCGTGCAAAACTCAGCACAGAACAAAAGAGATCAACAAACATGTCTGTGACTGGCTACATCGCTCACCGCTGCAAAAACACATACGTAGTAAAATAAAAACATTTGACATTCTCCAGTAGTCCGATATGGTAGTCCGATATGGTGTGAGTGAGTGGAGGCGGGGACTAATTTGCATATTTATGGTCCGCATATTATAAATGAAGCAAATGCGTAGAGTTACATTCAAGCTATTTTAAGGCATGAATATGTTATTTTCACAGGGGGTAAATGCTTAAATATTTATATATTTTGATGATCAAAGTTAAGTTTTAAGGGATAAAAATTGTTGCCTGCAGGGTACTTTAAAAGACTTAGCAAAATGCCACTGGAATAACAGTGAATAAATCTAACATATACTCTTCATTTCACACCCTCTCATTGATCGCTGAGCAGGCGAGGAGACGCAACAACTCTCAGAAATGGAGAGAGACCAAGGACAGTTCCTTTGTTAGACATCCCAGCCCATTTTCAGACAGCTAAGTAAATCCTCAAAATTTTCCAGATTAAGCAATGCTCTCTGAGTCTGCATAACCAGCCATGACAAGTAGCAACCTGAGTGAGACGCAATGCTGTAAAACTTCATATCACAGTTTTCTAATACATAAGTGCTCAAAGTTATAAGCTTTGGCTTTAGTACACGGAACCAAACATGGTACCAAACAGAACCAATGCTGTTTGAGCTCAAAAAGGTTATATAAAAAGTAAAGGTGCGAAATGTCCCATTTTGCAAACAAGACAAATTTGAGGTTGTGCACTACGAGTACTTGGATGATGTGCTTGTTTAACTGAAGTGTGCAACAGATTTTTTTTCATGTAGCAACAGATTTTTTTTCTTCTATATTGTGACATACATCAAAGAGAAATGGATTATTGAAATCTAGGGCAGGGAACTTGGTTTTATTCGTTGGTTGATGACTGGATGGAAGCAGATCTAAATGCAAGCTTGAGGTCGATGTTAAGAAAGGGGCAGGATGTAAGCGGACTAAATGATTGGAGAAATCTGTTTCACGAGTTGCAAGATTTATAGAGTTATTATGACATTTTGATAAAAAATTGCAAGGTCAAAATAAAGTAAAATAAATAAATAATAAGGAAAGGGGTTTTGAGGTCCAAAAAATGTCAAGTATTGGACGGGTTTCTGAAAGTTGGGTTGAGTTAGAAGCTTTACCGTCACCACACATTGTGTGTTTTGTGTTAGAATAATCATTGGAATGAAGGTTGGTAGGTCAAAATAGTGCAGATTAGCAACCATGCTAAAGCTAGCGGCAACACCACGGCTGTGTCCAAAAACGCCCCCTATACCCTTAAATAGGGCAATATTTGAGGGGACAGCCATTTGTCGTGGTGTCTGAAACCATAGTGGATGTTATTAAGTGCACTCATTAAATCCCAAAATGCACCGCAATAATGAGTGTACAACAGATGCATGCTCAACGGCTAGAGAATACCCATTGTGGGAGTTGCGCACTGAATGAATTCCAAAAAAAAATCCAGCCATTTTTAAAACCACACTGGTCCAGCATAATATCATACAGTGTAATAGCACTGTAAAGTGGGAATCTGTACTGGTAAAGGACTGGAAATCAATTGCAGCGTTAGTTCAGTCAGGCCACGTAGGCATTGTGCTGCGGTCAGCTGTCAAATCGTTCCAATCACTACCATTCTCCTATTAGGCTGGGGGTATATATACGTGGCATTAATGCTCAGGAAGTATTTTCAAACTGCTCGCAACCCTCCCTCCCTCCCCACTACAAAGTATCAGCATATTACTGTGCACCTTTTGGTTGTCGTCTTCTTTTTTTTCAGATTCCCAAAGGCTTCAAGTCCTAGCTGTTATGGACCTCACTGCCGAGAGACACTCATCCTCATAGCCAAGCTACAGTATAGACGTCCTGGGATTCACTACACGTCTACACGTTACCACTGTGTCTCGTGAAAGACTAAACTGTCTTAATCGTCTGTATATCACTCAAGCTGATGGTGCCATTGGGGTTAATGCTAAAGCTCTTGTATGTTCTATTAATTATGGAGCAAGAACCCCCATAAGGAACCATACCGCCAAAGATAACTTGTGTTTCAATCAACCCAAAGTAATTTGCCAAAGTGGTCCTGTCTGAACTGTGGATTTATTGACTGTTTTTTTTTTGGATTCTTGCTTACCTACAATGAAGACCAGTCATGCTAAAGTAAATCTACGACTGTGAGCAGATTAAAGTGTGTGTGGACATTGCAGTGAATAACAAGCCGGGTGTGCCATTAACAAGCACCGTCCAGCATCGCTCAGCTGCATTAAGTAATAGACTTGGCTGCTTACATATATATTCCTTTTTAATTGATTATTAAATTGTTTAATTACGGTTCATACATGCTAGTTTCCAAGGCAGAGTTCAAGATAAATCTTTTCATTACTACTGGAGCTGCCCGTTTGCTACATTTTAAATAATTATTAAACAGCGAGCAGAAACTATGCAAAAGCAGTGTCCGAATTCAATCACTTGTCTTCCTTCAAGTGGACTATATCAGTGGAGTAATGCAGGGAATAGTGATTAGGGGGAGATTTTGAACACAGCACAAAACTTTCCCTTGAACTTGCCTAAAAAATAGCATTTAGCAAAGTTAGCATTCCATTTATGACAATAATAACATTTTACTTTGCATACGAGATATGCAGTGTTTAGTCCATAATTTAAGACACAACTTAAATCTAAAGTTCACTTTATCATTAACACTTGATTCATTAAAGGGTTAGTTCACCCAAAAAGGAAAATTCTGTCATTAATTACTCACCTTCATGTCGTTCCAAACCATTAAGACCTTCGTTCATCTTCGGAACACAAATTAAGACATTTTTGATGAAATCCTAGAGCTTTCTGAACCACATACACTGTAAAAAAAACAGGTCTCCAATTGAAAATCTTCTAGTGACTGATCACATCTAATTTTTTTAGTTTTTCTGTTAATTAAATTGCATCAATTCACAGAAATTCAATTTGGCCAACTGAACATTTTTGATGTGATCAGTCACTAGAAAATTTTCAATTGGAGACCTGAATTTTTTTTTACAGTGTAGGCAGCATCGCCATTGCAACTTTCAAGGCCCAGAAAAGTAATAAAGACATCGTTAAAATAGTCCATGTGCCTCCAGTGGTTCAATCTTAATGTTATAAAGTGACGAGAATACTTTTTGTGCTTAAAAACAAAACAAAAATAACGACTATATTCAACAATTTCTTCTTGTCTGTGTCAGACTCCTACGTTGTTGACGTTGTAAACACAGCGCAGCGCTTCCAGGTTCTTCGTCAGAATGCCGACTCACCATTGGCCGACGCTGTTTACGTCAGCACCATGACGCAAGCGTGTGATGCTGACGCAGGAGCTGGCCAATAATGAGCCGGCGTTCTGGCGTAGAACCTGGAAGTGCTGCACTGTATTTACTATGTCAACAGCGTAGGAGTCTGAAATGGATGCCTATGGATGGTTCAGAAACATCTCGGATTTCATCAAAAATATCTTAATTCGTGTTCCGAAGATGAACAAAGGTCTTGCGTGTTTGGAACTACACGAGGGTGAGTAATTAACAGACTGTCCTCCAAAAAAACAGACTCTATAGGTCGTTTTTCAAGCTCCTTATTACGACCTTTTTTCACGTTTTAAAGTCATGCGCCCTCTAGCTGACGTAAAAATAAGTGTCGTGTTACATCTGTCATCATGAAAGGATGTATCACTGTCGTTACCAATCAAAATGCGTATTCATTTAAATGCATTGTGTGGACTTTTTATCACCATTTGTCATATTTCCTTTTGGCAAAAATATGTTTTATTAACAACTACACCCACCCCACCCCTAAACCTACCCAGTGATTTATAGTGCATATACACTTTATGAGCACATGTGTTCCCTGAGATCGAACTCACGACTGCATGATCACATGATTACATGATGTTGTATTTTGCAATGCTCTATCAATTGAGCTACGCAAAACCCGAAATATTATGCAAATAAAAGGAAACAAAGCATTAAAGTAAAAGTGTCCTGTTGTCGATAGGGGCACACCTTTAGCAAATGCTCCCATGGGTTTTATTTCATGAATTAAAATGAAAGTGTCCTGTTGTCGATAGGGGTGCAACTTTAGTAAAAGATCTTATTGGTCGTATTTCACAGAAGTGACAAAAGACCTATATTGGCGTATTGGTTGGAGGACATGTTGGTATTTAATGGCAGAATTTTCATTTTTGGGTGAACTAACCCTTTAATACTAACACTATTTTTTTTAAACCTTGCTACGTGTAGCCTACTGTGCTTCTATTGCTCTCCTCATTTGTAAGTCGCTTTGGATAAAAGCGTCTGCTAAATGATTAAATGTAAATGTAGCGTCTAAAAGGCTCAAAACCTTCAATGACCCACTTCAGTCTCTTTATGTGTGTTTTCCAAACAGCCTCTTCTCTCTGAACAGCACTGCAGCCCTGACAAACACTTCCTGTCCTTAAGATTGTGTATCAGTGGAAAGGATCCAAACAGTGAAATCTTACGACACTCTGGATTTCACTAAGTGGAGCTTGCAGTCCTTCAGTAGTCTGCTGCTTCTCAGCTGGGTGGTGGGGGGATTTTTTTCTCTGGTTTGCACCCAGAGAGAAAGTGAAAGAGAGAGAATGAACAAGAACTTTATAATATTACAGCTCTCGGGCTGTTATATTGCTCTTTTCTTATATCTCTCCCCACTGCTCTCTCTTCTGTCGTCACGTCTGATAGTCCAGGAGGCACTCAATTGTGGAGTAAAGGACTCATCAAAGCCATTCAAAGTCATTTCACATGTTCTGATTAGAAACAGCCATGAAGAGTTTTTCCAGGTCACTAGTGGATAGTTTGGGCTAATGCAATGCACTCAATTCCTGACATTTTTGCACACAAGACCATAAATAAAATGTCTAAATCTAAATTTCTATCCAGTAACCTAAAATGCATATTTCTCTCTAAGAGGATTCCTAAAGGAACATACTCAGAATCCTTAACGATTGCTAATGGAATCACCGGCTTCATCCAAAATTTCATACTTCCCTACTATATAGTAGGCGAAAAACAGTGGATGACTACGGCGAGATTCTGAAGTGTGTAAACAATGGACACTTTACTATCCCATGAGGCCACGGGAGAGGATTTATGAATGGCAGTGAAGCAACACAACTGAAACTGGTAGGTCACATGATAAGGGCAACATGGTACCATATTAGACATTCATACTATATAGAACATACTTTTTATAGCGGTCTTGAAGTAATTATTCAAAACAAGTACCTACTCAAGAGAGTATGCAATGTCGGGCACAGCCTCTATCATAATTTGGAACCAATTTAATGGGTTCAAACAGGAATCAGCTAAAACTCAAATATGATACAAATGGATGAACTTGAGTTCTAAGAAATTAACCACATGAATTGGGTAAACTTAATTTTATCCACTAATTATACACTAAAGAATCCACTGATTATTTGAGGATCCTTCAGGATTAGTTCAAGTTTTGAAAGGAATCCCATTTTGTTTGACTAGTACTACTTTAGTCATGACATTTAACAAATAAAAGCATTTCATACATACATGGCAAGGTTGTTTTCTCTCAGCTATAATGTCAAATGTCGGTAACACTTTACATTAAGGTTCCCTTTGCAAAGGGTTTATAAAGGTGTTTGTTAATGACTAATAACTCATTTAATTTCAAATTGTTAATAAGCAGTTATAACTGCAAGAAAAAAAGGGTGACTTTAATGCAATGCCTGCCAAAAAGTGAGCCATTTTTAACTCACATATTATAAATGCTTAATAAATGTAGTTATTCACACTTATTTAACTCAATACCAGAATCCGGATTCCTGAAGTGAACAGGTACACAGGTTTCCACTTTACATTAAGGTTCACTTTCAAAGGTTATAAATGTTTGTAACTCATTAATAAATGGTTCACAAGTGTCCACCCTACATTAAGGTTCACAATTAACTCATATTGGAATTAAAATAATCATTATTAATATCTCATCAAGTTATCGTTGTGCTATTGCGTTAAAGTCACTCATTTTATTCATACAGTTATAACTGCTTATCAACGATTTATAACGCATTTGTAAATGAGTTATTAGTCATTAACAAACACCTTTATAAACCCTTTACAAAGGGAATCTTAATGTAAAGTGTTACCCAAATGTCTTGCACTAGAGCAGAAATTAACAGCAGAAAATGTAGCAACACAAGAAAAACTAAAACTGTTCACTCAGGGTTTTAAAGGTTATGAGACCGTGATGTGATATGAAACAGCTGTTTTTGTTCAAGTTTTCTGATAAGCTTCAATCAGCAGAAAGCCACTGCTTTCAGTGGAAGCATATGGCTACATCAGCAAAGATCAAAATAAGTAGGGAAGAGTGGGGTAAGATGTGTCAGTGGGCAAGTTGTGTCGCCCCCTTTAATCTAGCAAACTATAAATAAAAAGTAAATTAAAATAATATTTTTAAAGTAATAAGGCATTTCTATTGGATTAAATTCCCACCAAATATATTGCGGTCACAGATAAAAAAAAATTATATGCATGATTTCAAAATTTAAAAACACATGTAAAAATATATTGCACAAAATGAAAAAAAAGTATGCAAATATTATTACTATAAGCGTGAACCAAAAAATTAATATTAATATTTTAATATTAATATTAATATTTTTAATTAATATAAATATTTTTAAAGTAATAAGGCATTTCTATGGGATTAAATTCCCACCAAATATATTGCGGTCACAGATAAAAAAAAATTATATGCATGATTTCAAAATTTAAAAACACATGTAAAAATATATTGCACAAAATGAAAAAAAAAGTATGCAAATATTATTACTATAAGCGTGAACCAAAAAATTAAAAGCGCATTGAAAAATAACAAGCATGAATCAAAATTTTAAACATTAAACTATTGAATGTTTTATTTTGTGCAATATATTTTTACGTGTTTTTAAATTTTGAAATCACTCTTATTATTTTTTTGATCCGTGACCACAGAACATTTGGCAGGAATTTAATCCCATACATTTCCCCTGAAAATTTTAGCTGTGGGGTAGTGCTTCAGCTATTAGAGAGTGAACTTTGCCTCCAAATACAGGAAGTTCAAATACAAAGTCTTTAAAATTGTCACTACATTCAACATTTCTGAATAGTAAGGGTTATCCTCCAGTAAGAATTTATGAAAATGTAAATAATGTGCAGCAAAATAAGACTTCGAATGTTAGTTGTTTTTTTTTGTACATCATTTACATATTCCCCAGTGTTTCTCATTGACAGAGGAGCAAAATGTGCCACTGGATCTCTTTTGTATCTTAAAATAATACATGATTGTATTGTCCTTAATACTTTTAATTTCATAACAGCATTCCACAGTTGATGATATCGCATTTATTTTTGCCTCGAGGCCAACTTTAGTAAAATGTGACACAGCTTAACCAACTGTTCTCTAACTTTTAACTCCGCGGCTGTGCGTCAAGAGTGTGCTGCCTATATTTTGGGCATATTCATATTTGTGTGTGAGCTCGGCGTCTCCGACACCCCAAAATACTATCTAGATAGTCTGCACTCTCGGTTTTGAGGCATAGCCGGAGGAAACAGAAACTCTGAAATCTTACTGTTAATTTTCGGGCTTGCTTTGCGCTCGCTGGTAGAAGGAAGATCCGCGAACTGAACCCGGTGTCCGGACATCTTCTGCACCTCTCCAGACTGCTCGACCCTGGCCAAATATCCGCGAAACTTTCGCTTATTTCCCGCTTCCGTCTTCCTTAAAACACATGGAGCTCTGAGTCGGTATGCGCTATGGATGTATGACCAAAGGACACAAACTCCTTCATGAGAGAGGAGAGAGACTCAGAGGGAGGGTGAGAGAGAACGCGAGGGGGTTTTCAGCCCAAAAAGTAAATAAATAAATAAACAAACAAGCAACTTAAAGTCCACATGACTGCAGAATTACGTCATTCCAATTTAAAGCTGATTGTTCAGTAAGAGATAGTTTGCTGTGGAATCCTATTTATGCATATTTTCCTAAGTAGCCTATTTTTAAAACAATGTCTTCACCAACATAATCAATAGGCTATGATAAGCCTAAGCAGTAATGGACGTTTTAATAGACAAAATGCCATAGTGCTTGACCTTGTCCAGTATTGATGCACTGCAGAATGCACAAATTGACCAGTTATTAGTTCGTTCATGTTTATTAGAGCCCTAATAAACATAAAAGCTATTAAAATTAGTGGTTTGATTAGTTGGGCTGATTGACAACTTGAAACATGAACAACATGAAAACACGCTCCATGTCTCACACACACAGTGTCGTGTGTCATAACCTCGAGGTTTATTCGTGTGTCCTGTCGCATGATTCAAACGATGCACTATGGTCTGCATAAAAAGCTGCATGATTTCTGAGGCATTGTATTTTATCATACACCGCTGGGCGTTCGGACTTATACTGTCATCTAGTGGCTGACACAGGAACTACCACACACACAAACTTGACAAACCAAGGTTATAATAGTTAACTAAAACTAAAACCATACAAAAAAACATTTTGTTTCTTAAAATAAAAGTGAAATAAAATATATAAACACTTATATCTGCCCCTTTAAATCACTAGTAAATCTGCCTTCTTGCCATTTCCTATTTAGAAAATCAAATAAGTCATTACAAGGAGGGGGGGGGGGGTCTAATTTTAGAAGGGTATATTTAGAAAAGAGTAATTAATAAAAAGATTGTGCATACCACATAATACAGAGGTCATCTTCTTCTTCTTAATAAACCTCCTGAATAACTAAATGGGGGGAAAGTTACTGCACCTTGCAGGAATAGCTACTTGGGTTTGACTGGCTATTTTATGATGTGCAAGCCACATAAAGCAACATTATGATGTGATCTCTATTATTTTATAATAGTGCCTCTGTGTTCTACTGTCAGCAGGCCATATGAGTAGCTATTTGTAATACTGTCCTGTTTAATATAGACCTACAGCAGTAAAGAGTGATCCTTCTATTCAAGGAAAGAACTTCGAAGACCCCCATCTACCGCTTAGAGGAGCCACTTAAAATAGAGATAACCACACTGAGGTCAGTCTTCAGAGTAGTCTATGAGAACATATACTCACAAGACTGACATGAGATCACTCTCTCCTCTCATTCCTACACAGTTATGTCATTTTTTTAACAATCTTGGTGCCATGTCTTTAAAGGTCAACATTTATGTAAAAGTCATGTTCTGGGAATAAAGAAACTTTCCTGAAACCATGTGTGTCCAACCTTATGAGCATTCTCATGCAAGGGATCACCATCCTAAAAATTTTAAAGGCAGCTATATTTTTTATGTATAAGGCCCCAATTTATACAGTGAAAAAATATTATACATTAAGTAAATTTTTTTCTCAGTGTATTATTTTAACTTAAATACATGTGAATATATTTATTTATTATCTGATTTGTTAATTAATATCAAAATTTTTATTTTAATATAATATATATGTTTATTAATTTTTTATCAAAGTTGTATTTTAATCTTTTTTTTTGTATTTATTTGAATCTGTTTATTTTAAACAAATTATTTAATTTTTACAATTAAATCCCACTGATTTTCTCTAAACATTTTCCTGGACCCACTAACACATTCTTCTGTGCAACACAAGAATAATTAAAGTCATACATGTTTGAACAACATGAGGGTGAATAAATTATGATAAATTTTTGAGTTTTTTTTTGTCTTGTTTGTGTGTGTGTGTGTGTGTGTGTGTGTGTGTGTGTGTGTGTGTGTGTGTGTGTGTGTGTGTGTGTGTGTGTGTGTGTGTGTGTGTGTGATGTAAATAAACAAGTTTTGAAATGCTTCAAAAGAATTTATTCAAAAATACATATTTGTAAAATAGATTTCAGGCACTTGAACATAAGAGAATCATCAGTTTAGTGTATAACACAGCAGTGCAGGTAATGGACTACAAGGGAAAAAATACACACACACACACACACACACACACACACACATTAACAATGACAAGAACTGCTGGAAATGTTTGTATAAGTGCGACATATTCCATTCAGGTGGATGAACAGTTCTGCACAACAGATTACAAAACAATATACAGAAACAATATATACAAGACTTAAAATGCAATCAAGGCTAAGAAACATTCACTCAGACCCAGTCCTTATTTTACATAATCGCACCACAAATCATCTTGTGCACTGCACTTCAACACATTTATGGAAAAATGAAGACACAAGGATAGAAATGTAATAAATTAAGGCAATATTTAATCACGCGAGGAATCAAAGTGCAATCCATTTGGAAACAACAGAATGAGTTACAGTATCCCCAGGTACATTCTCCGATTGAGTCCGTCCGTTTCAGTGCAGACCGTTCTGCTCAATGTACATTTTGGAAAGGGACGCCGCCATGGACTTGGCCAACTCCTCGTCCCTTTTGCGCTGCACCTGGGTGTGACGGCACCAGTCGTCATACTCCGGATTGGGCTGACAGCTGCCCAGCAGCACATCATAATGACCGTTACTAAGCCAGCTCAACCATATGGCCGGTTTAGACAAGTCCTCTTCGCCCAGGTAGTGCACCATGGTTGACACCGTCGGGCTTTCCACACTACCCCCAGTGGTCAAGTAGATATTCACATTCAGCATTTGACTCATGGCTAACAGCTCTGGATAGCCGGCCCATGCACCGTCCTGCGCCGCATTGATCAGAAACTCCCCGACGTCGCCTTCGATGATGGGGTTGAACTCTTCCAGGTGGTCGGCGATGTGGTGCATGGTTTGCTCTCTCAGCTCCTTGTGCATTGACTGGTCCCCATAAGCCGCCTTGGAAATGGCCCGGTACAGGCAGTTCCCATCTGGGATGATGTGAAAGCGGTATTTCTGCCTGTCGTGGAGATATTTGTTTTGTTTCTCCACTTCGGCCAAGTAACGGGTAACCTTGTTGTCGTCGACACTTTTGTTGGGTGTCACTTCGGGCTCCTGAAGGATGTGCAGCTCAAAGACCGGATTGTCATCGTCGATGCTTTCCTGCCTTTCGGTGTCTTTAAGAGCTTCGGATGAATCAGACGAGGGTCTTTGTACGGTTTCGTAAATTCTGGAGGGTGTGGCATCACTTTGTAAACATGGCTCGAGTCTTCTCTCACAAACTCTGTAGCTGTCATTATCAAAAAACTTATCGTAGATGATTGAAGTGTTTTTCTCACTTATCTCATCGTTGTCATCCTCAAAAATGCCTCTTCTGGGATCTAAATCCAAGACGGAATCAGAGTGATGATCATCTCCGTTAACTGCGTAAGAAACCCGTTTGAAGTGCGTCTCCAGAGGTCTACGGTTTGTGCGCGGCTCCTTCACGATGTGAATGGGCACAGATCTCTCCACACCATCCGGTCGCGTGACGATAATCTCCGCGGTAGAAGTGTAGAAAACCGGCCTCATCGAGGTGGCCTCATAGCATGAAAAAGCAGGCATGTTCGCGTCAGTCGGTTCCCCTCCAGACAAATATTCCCTGTGCGCTTCTGTGGCGCTTCCGTTAACGGCGTTTCCGACCACCTCCAAAGAACTGGAACTTGTCGTTGTTGCGTTATTGGCGACACTGGTGAGAGTCACGGAAACTTTTCGAGAGGAGCCGGGGTAGTGTGTTAACGCGCTGCTGTACAAGTGCATTTTCAACGTCCTCCCTTTATACAATACGCCTTGGCCTCGTTGTTACCGAATGATGACAACACAGTCCAAAAATATTCTCTGTCATCAATAGCAGTGAATGTGTGGGGCTCGTTTCCATGGATCCTCGTTCCCCGCTGCCACAAAGTTGACTTGCGTCAGCCCCAAAGCAATCCTAATTTTAGCGCGAGCACTGGTAACCGGACCCCGGGTCTCTGACACACCGTCCGGGCCGAGGAGACGACCCGCACCCCGCGGGAATGCGAAAGATGTGATGTGTCACTGGAACTCTCGGCGTTTCTCTCGCTTCAGTCAGTGTTTACGCTAGCGCGCGCGCACGTCAGGGCGGCGTCGCCAGATTGGAATGCGTGCAGCTTGCCAAGAGGCCGCGGGTTCCCACACAGCTCTGAGGACCACACTGCCTCTCAACAGCGAGGAAGTCCCGCCTCACACAAAACTTCATTGGTCCTACTTTATCAAGAAGAGTTGGCTATAAATCGCCTTAAGCATATTAAAGACTTTTCTAGGAAATTTACGTCAGGTCGATGCGGCATCAACCCAAATGCTTCAATCCATATAACATTTTTCGAAAAAGTAACGAGAATAATTTGCTCGTTGCAGTTTAATCTTTCGTTTTCCCTTATATGGCTTTAAACTCCCATTTGACACTACCCCTGCCTGGTTTCACAGACAAGGCTTAAACCTAGTCCCAGACTAAAATGCATATTAGAGCAGTTTTATCCAAAAGAATATCGTAAAATATGTCAGTGCCTTTGTTTTGTCTCAAGATGTACACCAGTAAAAATCTAAGGCACGTTTATAAAAGCTACTAAAATGTCCTAATTAAACTAAGGCCTAACCCTGGCTTAATCTAAACCTTGTCTGTGAAACCAGGCCTAAGAGTTTCAGAATTGTGAACATCTTTCTACACACAACTAATCTTAGAGTTCCAGAATATTCTGACCTCATCCCTCATGACATCATATTAGGAGAGTCTCAACACCCTTTTACTGCACCTGTTCTGTCTGTCCATTTATCTATCCATCCATCTCCGTCTATATCTATCTATCTATCTATCTATCTATCTATCTATCTATCTATCTATCTATCTATCTATCTATCTATCTATCTATCTATCTATCTATCTATCTATCTATCTATCTATCCATCTCCATCCATCTCCGTACATCCATCTATCTATCTATCTATCTATCTATCTATCTATCTATCTATCTATCTATCTATCTATCTATCTATCTATCTATCTATCTATCTATCTATCTATCTATCTATCTATCTATCTATCTATCTATCTATCTATCTATCTATCTATCTATCTATCTATCTGTGAATACAGAGGAAGTGAAGTCACTGAACAGATCATGGTTAAATTTAAGGTAACTTGAAACAAAAGTTTTAAATAGCTTCCACATAAGAGTCATACTTCCGCCGTGTTCTCGTTCCTCTTTATGCTTGTGCTACTGAAAGGGAAACTTTCTCATGCCCACTCACACCTAAAAGAGAACACTACACTACCCATCAAATAGTATAGCGTATAGGTCAGCATAATGGCAGAAGTTAAAAGCGGTGTAATTATGAAGGCATTTAGGACATTTAATATTGGTATTACATAGCTAGGTACATGTATTTATTTCACTTGGAATCTAAATATATCGGTTTGGTATTTTATATAAGATATGTCATTATTAGCCCTGTAGTCCATGTTTTTACCAATAGGTGGCAATCAAATGCTTCTATGAAGCGTCGCAGTAACACGTCTGCAGTTGCGCAAAGTAACACCAGGGGGAACTATTGGTCTCTGTTATTAGGATAACAGTAACACGCCTTTTTGACTGCCATGAGTGTTACACAATGCAAAGTGAGCTGTGTCAGGCTTATGAGAAATCGTGAATCATCACGTCTTCTCACATCCAATCAGCATTAAGATTACCTCACCGAGTTTTAATTGTTTTCTTTAACAAATACGACACAATGCTAAGATTGTTGTTGTAGGCTAATATCCGATTGCTGTAAACGTGGGCTATTGTTTACGCATGTATAGTCCAGAATAACCTGTGCTTTTATCACCAGCAGTAAATTGAGTATTAAGGCCAGACGCATGACGCAGGCACGCCTCGCTTGGAAAACTCAACGACCTGACCTATATCTACAGACCCAAATACAGCATTCTAAGCCTTTACCGCCATGTGCCTCAGTGTTTTGACAAGCAGATACGCCTGGTTTTAAAGGTCTGTTTCTGAATCATCTGTTCTTCTGACACATATAATAACATAACGTGTGTAACGGATACTACACAACCTGTGCGTAAGCGCAATTTGACGCTAAAATTCCGAACTGTTTTGTTGCTTGATACGCCTATATTTGGAACAACAGATGAGCATCGCGCTCCATACGCAAGAGAGATAATCAGCGTTAACAATTCTGAGACTGCTGTGATTTGAATTAGGGACGCGTCACCAGGACAGCTGAAGAAACAAGCGATTCTTGCTTTACAACCATCTAATCCCAACGGTCAACTGGGTATCACGCAGCGCTGCGCCAACAGGAAGCATCACGCACGGCTTACAAATGGAGCCGTAATGGGAACCGAGCAATCCTTACTTAGAATTAGAACCTTTTTAAAAAAAAATTTTTTTTAAATAAATGTCCATGAAGTTCCATTTCGTTAGAATTTTGCGAACGAGCATTCGGAAAAACTTCCAAAAAATGCACTAATTAAATGCACTACTAATTAGCAGCAGAACATAAAGCGCCCAGTGTATCCGATTCCTGAACAAATGACTCTTTTGAGTCGGTTCTTTTGAACGATTTGAAAACGCGTACAGCGTCAACAGAGTAATCCGATTCCCAAACAAATGACTCTTACGAGTCGGTTCTTTTCAGTGAACCACGCACATTCAACTAGTCCCAGGTCGAATGATTCTTATGGCTCTTTACAGTGAATCAAAACACTTTAATTACTCTGACTCACTTACTGAAGAGCAATTTGTTGCTTTCGTAACTTTTGATAACTATACTATGTTATGTTTTATTCGAAACTCGTGAGATTAAATAAAAAGCGAACATTAACAGTGGTATTTTTTTTTTAAAAATACAGTTTTGTTTAGTTCGTATTTTTAATATAGGCGGACAAGTGCATTTATGTTGCCTCTAAAAACTCCTGAGAAGTCAATTAATTCTAATGTGTTAAATCTGAAATCGCGTCATATTCAGATCGCTGACACGAACCGCATTTTTAAACGTTCTAAAAGAATCATTAATGGAATCGGATATTCCTTAAGATTCTCTCAAGCTTGCAACAGCATGGACATCTGTCACCTGAAATAAATGCCGCATTGCACCTGATAACACATCAACATGATCCTGCAGTAACATTTGACCATATAAACACGAGTAACACTCAAACATCTCAGTGAAAAATACAACGCACCGAAACCTAAAATATTGTTTTGGAGTAGGGCGCATAACAGAAGTATGCTGATGAAAGCAGCCCCAAATATATCCCTGCCATGTGGCTGCCTCTTGGTAATGTTAACCTACATTCATAATAAACCAGCTTCCTGTCTCTCTGCCGCAGTCATTAAAGGGAAACGTGCAGGAACTAAATCCAATCCACTGTCCAAAACACGTCTCCACAAACACATCCCTCGTGCTGGATCTTTCTCTACACACGTTTAAGATTGGAATCGGTTTGTCAAAAAGCTCTTTTTCTGTCTTTTTGTGCGTCTGATGTCAGATTTTTCCCTCTTGCCCTCGGAGGGGGAGGATCTAACCGCGTTGAGTCACGCAGCTGTCAAAGATAGCTGTCACCCAGTTTCCACATCAAACACACTGAATGAGACGCGCAGCCTGTCCCAGGTACCCGACAATGTGTTGCGTCTCCGACAAATGAAAAAACGCGCTCCGTGGCGATTCCTCGACGAAAAGAAATATTTCTCTCGATACTTCGTAACAATCTGGAATAATACAGTTGTGTGTGATTAAACCGAGGAAGAATCGACCTCCTTGTTGCCTACGTGAAAAGGGGAATTTTGACGGACATGAAGACCAAAAAGGGTATGTATCTTCTCGATATGGGTGATAGCGGCGATATATGTTGTATTTTTATCGGTGAATGTAACAAATGGATAGAACTTGTCGATGATGGTTGAACAGAAAATGTCTGGCATTGCCTGCTATTGTTTTCCGCTGCAGACAAAACAGCCTTTTCTCACCATGTGCTGGCGGGCTGTCACAACGAGTTATTAACACGCGTGGTTTTTATTCACAATATATTAGCTTTGATTGTACAAACATGCTTATTTAACAGTTGTGTTTATTTTAGATGTTGTTTTTTAGAACCAATCTACTATAACTTTAAACAGTATCGAATAACTCTTCTTATGGTTTTGTCGTGCATGTGTAATGCCTTCGTGTAATAGTTGAACTCCTTTGGCTTGGGAAAAATGTTCACGCGCTCAGAGTTTCTCATAACACTGACTCAAGTTTTGTTGGGAAAATGAGGGGAACTTTCCAAGTGTGTCTTTTTATATTTGACGACTACTTTGTTGCTTTCTCCGCGTCTGGACAGTGTGTCGCGGTGTAAAATGTGCAACAATAAATGCTGACCTCCTTTTGTGAAGTTTGTGTATTTCGCGCCGCTTCCTCGAGGCGACGCTTTCACATTCCCTCCGACCTCGTGTTTCTCACTGCACACAATAGAGCCTGAGCCATTTTCTGTTGTTAAGTTAGTATTTCTCACATATTATGATGTATAACCGTGTAGAGAGTCGTGTCAACCTTTTATCTGTCACCTGATGTGATTTCACAAGTTTTTATCTTGTGAAAAGTCGAAAAAACAGAGTTTGAAATGTCCCAGAAACGACATTCTTTTGTTCGGTCTTGAGATTTGCAACAGGTTCCCCTCCCCCTCATCCTCCTCCTCATGTAGGCCGACGACAAAGTTACTCCTTATTACCCCTCTACACAAGTTCAATCGTTTTCTCACACAACATCAAAGATAAACGTGTACGTGATTTCACTCGTTTCGTTTTTAGACCGTTAAGTCCCACGCTCGAGCTGAAGTTGGGGAAAGTTTTCTTTCACTTGCTGAGTGCTCATGAACTAAAAGTCCCCCTCAGCACTCTTGAGTGAAACATCTTATTGACAAACTAACCGGTTTAATCAAGTGTTAATAATATTCAAATCATCATCATAAGCAGGAAAAGTTGTCAGATCAGCATTTAAAGGGATATTCCGACCAAAATCATAACTCTGTCATCTTTTACTCACCCTAATGTTATTCCAAACCACAATACTTTCTTTTTTCCCAAAAGTAGTTGGTAGGAAGAATGAGACTCAGTCATGATTCACTTTGTTCTTTTTCATACAATTAAAGTGAGTAGTGATTGATACTGTCATTCTGCCTTTGTGTTCCATAGAAGAAAATCATACATGTTTGAGGGTGAGAAAATAATGACAGAATTATATTTTAAGGTGAACTGGCCCTTTAAGTGAGTTTTAATACAAAACAGTGTTTAACCATAGTTTTTGTGAGTGTATTTACAGTGCTCGGAAGTGCACGATGAAACATTGACACCGCTTCGAGTCTTTGTGACGCCTCCACTCCATCCATGAATCACATGGCTTTGCTTGACAGCAGGGATGTGACACATCAGCTGCCACACACACTCTCTCTCACAGACGCACGCTTATACATGCATACAGACGGCCAGGCGCTGTTGTGTAGCGTTCCGCAGTTGGCATTTTGGAGGGAGAGACTGTGTGTGTAAGATAGGGGGAGGAGGAGGGTCCTCACAAGGGGTTGGGGGGTTGATGTTTGACTGGGTGTCTTTTGTCCTCCTTCACACACATGGGTACACACTGATTCCCATTCCATGAATCACACTTATTGACTGTTAAAAACATATTGCTCATACATCAACCTGACGTCATTACTTTTCCTGGTTCTAAAGCAGTGTTGTATAGAAAGAATAATGTTGTAAACGTCATTGTTTTTAAGTGGCAGTATTTCTTGTCTCGTATGCCTACAGGTGTGTTGGCGATGTCCGGAAGCGAGACGGAGGACGAGGACAGTTTGGATGTGCCTCTTGACCTCTCTTCAAACGGAGGAGGGTCAGGAAAGAGGAAGAGGAGAGGAAACTTGCCCAAAGAGTCAGTACAAATACTCCGGGACTGGCTCTACCAACACCGCTACAATGCTTATCCATCAGAGCAGGAAAAAGCCCTGCTGTCCAAGCAGACCCATCTCTCCACACTACAGGTACTGAACATTTATAGAAGTGTGTATATGTGGCCTAGCACAGAACAAAAACAAAACAAACAAACAAAACTGCATGAAATGCTGCTCATCAGAATAATCAAAGTTCCCATGGTTATGGAAAACTGGAATATCAGGGAATGTTAAAACTGTATTATTTTAGTATTATTCATATATTAATGTAGTATTTAATAATATTTAGAATGAGCTTTTATATTTTAAGGTAACAATTTCAGTTTGTTTTTCATCTAATATTCATATTTTATTTTATTTTATTAAAGCTTTTTTTCAATTACCAAAATTCATTTTTAAAAGTTTTATTTAACAACAACACTGTTTCCAGGTCTGGAAAAGTCACAAAAAAGTCTCTTTTATTGTTTAGAAATTGCTCTTAGTGATTGCAACATCTAAAATACTTTATATAAAAGTAGATTAAACCATATAATATACAAAAAATGGACTGGAAATGTGATGGAAATTCATCAGAATAAAAAGAATGACTCGAAGCAGTCTGAAGTTTCTCACGACTGCTTGTTTCTGTCAAGAATGCAAGGGGGATTTTTTCAGTTTTCTGCTTTGTTGATCAGTAATCTATTTATATGCTTCACAGGAGAGCAGTTAACTGTCATCAGTGTCTAGTTCAACTGACATTGTGTGAAGGAAACCGAAAGGTTCAATGTCATAAATAGCAGAGGGCCAAAAGAAATACGTCAGAGAAAGAAAAAGTCAGCTCTTTTCGCTAGCGCTACTGCGTTTAAGATCACACGTTCTGCTCCCGCTGAGTTTTAGCGTCATATAAACAACACTTCCTGTGATTGCAGTCAATGGAGAGAATTCCTGTGGACAGATGAGTGAATAACTGTTTTGAGTCATCTGAGATGTGGCCACATAGAGAGAAAGAGAGGGAGAGAGAGACTTGCTCAGACACTGGGCCAGGAATTTCCCCTGCGCTCAGCCAGCTGTCTCACTAACAATAGGGAGACACAATACACACACATTAACATAGTGAAGACTACCAGGCTCAGGCGGACCGACCGTTGGATACACAATACAGCCCCATTACCCAGAGAGCCAAAGAGGCTTCTCTTCTGAAGAGAACTCACTGGAAGACAATACAGGAGCATTACCATACTGAGGACTGCATCTTGAAAACGACCCCTTTAGATACTGAGAATGAAAAGTTAGAACTCAACGTGGCATTATGTGTGTATTGGGAAAGTAGCAGAGTAGAACTGTAAAAGTCAAAACAGCTCTGCTTATTTTTGTAGCAAGTGTACTAAGTTTAAATATGCCATGCTGAAGAGATAAAAACATCTGAAACATAGACGTAATTGTTAACTTGTATGCTAGTACTTGTAGTGTCAAAATAGACAAACATTTTTTATTATTAATTATTTATAATTAATTAAATATTTATATATTTAATTATAACGTATATGCATTTATATATTTATTTTTAATTAACAAATATGTTCCTAGCTGAATAGAATCAATTTTAGATTTGAGATTTGTGTGCATTTACACTTAAACAGCAATGTAAATGATCAGTTACCTGTGGTGCATTATCTACACTGACTAAAAAGGCCAGTTCAAAAGAAGTTCAATTGTTGATATAAACTGAAGGTGTTAACAGTCAGCCATTACTAACTAAAGTAGTTGGTCTTTTTGTAGAGATGCACACTGTTTTCTCTACCCTGAAATGTTGGATTTGCATTAGAGTAGATCTCACAACCCCTCAGGTGAGACTCACCCGAGCCGTTAAAGAGACAGTGCTATTAGCATGATTAAGGCCTAAAGCCCTCAGGCCCAACAAAGAGCACAATCTGAGGGATACAGGTGAACTGTTACTTAGGTGATTGAGAGAAATCCTCGCAGCCAAGAGCTTCCTGCTTTCAACTGCCAACTCAGCTTTTTAAAAGAGGAAAAAACGAAAATAGAGTCAGAGATCGGTCACATGCTAACTCAATACAGCCTCATGAATTTCCATTTAAACTTGTGCAAGACAGTGTGCAAACAAAATAGACAAAATAAAAGTTTTTATAGGACTATAGGCTTTGAACTTTGAAAGAAAATAACAGGTGGTAGAAGTTAGAGATAGAATGTGAGGTTATTCATCCCATAAAAGAAATGAACTATATTTAATTGCTTAATTACATATTTTTTGATTCATTTTGTTTCTTATTTAATAAAAACTTAATAAATGTAACTTTAAAAAATGTGTATATTAAAAATAAATAAATATAATATCTTTTTTTTTTCAGTTTTAAAAGAACAAAAAAAAAACGAAATAAAAATATTGACAAAAGGATCTAAATGATTAATACAGGATGGTTTCTGATATCAAAATATGATTGTATCTGCTCTGCATTTAAGTATGTTAGCATTTTGACGTATCCTAATCTCTTCTCTGCACAGGTGTGCAACTGGTTTATAAACGCCCGGCGACGACTCCTTCCTGAGATGCTCCGGAAAGACGGCAAGGACCCCAACCAGTTCACCATCTCGCGACGGGGCAGCAAGGGTGGCGAGATGCTCAGCGACAACTCCCAGTCCCCGAAACACGGTCTGCTCGCTAACGGAGAGGACCGCAACAGCTACGAGCCCGGCTCGCCTCACTCGACCAGCAACACGCCCACTTCTAACGGTTACCCCAAAAAGGTCCTGTCCCCCAAAACCCCCCCCTCACCCGGACCTGTCTTACCCAGACCTTCCGTCATCTGCCACACCACCATCAGCACGGGCACGCAAGGCATCGGCACGACAACGCGCCTCGGCGTGGAGGGAGCCACAGAGCTGCCGCTCACAGACGTGGCCGGCCTGTACGGGTGTCGAGGGGAGGGTAATGTCAGCCCCCAGAGCGGCCTGTTCAACACCCCGCCACCCACCCCGCCCGATCTCACCCAGGACTTCAGTGGCTTCCAGCTGCTGGTTGACGTGGCGCTGAAGAGGGCCGCAGAAATGGAGCTGCAGGCCAAACAGCTCCTTGCCTGAAGACAGAAAAGACGGAAGGATGAATGAAAAAGCTTCATCAATGTTTGTTTCTTGCCCCCCAAAACTGAACTCCACAGGGAGTTCCAAAAAACTTGACTGAGCAACAGAAAGCAAACAAGCATGGCCTGATCATTTCTATTTTTGGTAAATGTAAATCAAATTGATGAGGATTCCTTTATGTAAAGCATTTCAAGGTGCCTTGGCAGTCAGTTCTTTTTTGTATTCCATTTATATGTAAATAAATATGTATCTTTTCATTTTGTACACAGGGGACCAAAACCAAACACAGTAATACGACTTCCTGTCTTTCCTTCTTTATGAGAAGACGAGCTCTTCTCCCATTCCTCATGAGTCTTTCTCGTTTTCTGAGATTCGGCTCTATGATTGTTGATTTTGCCTCATTTTTAGAGAACGCGTCTGATATTCTGCCTCGTTTTTTTGCACAAAATGGCAGGTCATCTCAGTATCTTATCAACTCTAGCTTTCTCTCCAACAGACTCTAATCACTACTGCACCGGGTCATTCTGTGTCTCATTGATGTTCAGTTTTTTGTATTGGTTTTTTGTTGTTGTAAAGTTTCAGATGCTGTCGTTAGTATGTTTCTTTTTTTTTCTTTCATTACTCTTGAGGGATATTCAGATGTAGCAGAACTATAGTCTGAGATTTCCTCTGAATACTCAGTGTAGAAACGGCCAGTGAATGTGCCCACATGCTCCCCACCCCACCCCTAAACACACACACACACACAAATACACACCTTGGACAAGTGAGCTGGAAGAATGAACACTACATGAATTGTATTAATTTTTTTTTATTTCGTTTTTTTGTTTATTAAGTTGAGACCACTTTCAGAGGATAAAAGGAAAGAATGGTTTTATGTCACCAAATATGTTGATTTCAAGGTTTTGGGACCTTAGACCAGTGCATTTACAGTAGCCAATGTGACATGATGCCCAATGATGTGACTTCTCCTCCTTACTGTGCAATGTATGTGGCAAATAGGGGTCACACGGTGTTCAAATAAAGTTTTGTTTTCTACAAAATTAATCTCCTTTCTGCTGCTTATTTTTAACTACTGTCCGATAAGTGTTTCTAGTGGGAATATGGAAAGGTACTTCTATTCAAGGCTGTTTTTACCTCTAAACAAAGGGTATCCTGGGAAGGATTAGCCTTCAGATGACACTGCTTTCAAGTAGTGTTTGAAAAATGAAGTAACATGTGAGGTCAGACAGAAAATGTGGATTGCTTTCATAAAGCGGACGCCAGCATGAGCAGGTACATCCAAACAAGATGATTTATACCAATCCAACGCTGCCCTACCTTGACATCTAACACAAATTAAAGGCATGTTCTTACAGGCTATTGCTAAATCATACTGACATTCTTCTGTGTGTGTAAGCTTCACAAGAACGCCAATTAGCATAATCCTGCATTTAATTAGCGGTAGCTAAAACCAGACGTCAACGACGGCTTGCCAATGGCGTCTGTGAGAGTGCATGTCTGTATCTGAGCACAGACAATAAAGACGGATTAGCAGGGACACGTCTGTCCTGGATATTCAATCACACTCGGTTAGACAGCTGTTCTTTACTTTAGACTTCTTGCTGGGCTGAGATCCAAACAAACAACTCAAAGGCTCATGGTTTAGTTGGCAACAAGTGATCAAAGTGATTAGGAGCTCAAAGCGGTTAATTAACCGAACACCTATATTTAAAAAGACATTATTCTATAATACTGAAGACTCGTCTTGGATGGAATTGTCTCGCACATATTAGATGAGAGTTTATGGTTAATCTGTGGAGGCCTGAAGCTGTACAGAGTCAAAGAAGATCTGTTCTTCTCAGGCTTCAAGCAATGATTTAAAACTATGGAAGCCTGTTTTCAACTCAATATAAAAAAAGCTAATAGTAAGAAAGTTTAAAATAAGCAAAATTGTGAGATAATAATTCACCCAAAAAATAAAAATTCTGTCATTAATTACTCACCCTCATGTCGTTCCAAACCCGTAAGACCTTTGTTCGTTTTTGGAACACAACGTAAGATATTTTTTTATTAAATCCAAGAGCTTTCTGACCCCTCCATAGACAGCAATTTAATGAACACTTTCAAGGACCAGAAAGGTAGGAAAGACATCGTTAAAATAGTCCACGTAACACAGACGTGAAGAAATTGTTGAATAAAGTTGTTTTTGTTGCGCACAAAAAGTATTCTCGTCGCTTCATAAAATTAAGTTTGAACCTTACAATGTCACAATAAAAATTAATCCTAATTATGAAAAATTGCAGCTGTGATATGAAAAGTCCATTGTGAGCCGTCACAAAAGTGAAAAAGTTGCAATTATGAGGAACTGACATAATTGTGAGATGAAGTCATAACTGTGAATTGTCGCAACACTGAAAAAAGTAAGAAAGAGAAATTAAGTCGCAATTATGAGACTATAAACAGTGTTGATTACATGTAATCTGGATTACGTCATTAGATTAAAAAAATGAAGTATTGTAATTAGATTATATTAGCCTACATTTTAAAATACTTGAACTATATGTTCAGAAGCTCTTCAGGTTTGTGGAATGGAACACAGATCAGCCACTGGTCATGTGACTGTCACTGAAAACTGAGGCACACACATCATTTGATCACTGGATTTACAGAAATCATTTCACTTTTAAGTGTTTTCTCGGCATTGCAATATCTAATCAGCTCCTGATGAACACATTTAACCACGTTTTACTGTCTCTAGAAGGCGTTTGTCTTTCAAAGATTTTTAAAATGAGCAAATGTGCATCATATGTGACCCTGGACCACAAAATAAGTTGCACAGGTATATTTGTGGCAATAGCCAACAATACATGGGTCAAAATGATCTATTTTTCATTTATGCAAAAAGTCATTATGATATTAAGGTCGTAAACGATCATGGTCCATGGAGATATTTTGTAAATTTCCTACCGTAAATATATAAAAAATGTAATATTAGTAGTAATATGCATTTCTAATGACTTCAATTGAACAACTTTAAAGGCGATTTTTCTCAATATTACTTTTTTTTTGCACCCTTAGATTACAGACTTTTTAAATAGTTGTCTCGCACAAATATGGTCCTTTCCTAAAAAACATCACACATCAATGGAAAGCTTATTTGTCCAGCTTTCAGATGATGTATAATTCTCAATACAAAAAAATTGACCATTATGACTGGTTTTGTAGTCCAGGGTCACACATATTTACATGCAATGCAGGGATTTTCCATTTTTGTCAGCTGAACCTCTTTGCCCTAATAATAGATAATAATAAAAAGTTATCTGATGTCAGTTAATGGTCACGACAGGTAAAAAATGTTTTTTAAATATTTTTTTGGTAAATGTTTTATTTTAGTTGTTTTTATTTTAACATTATTCATTGATTATATGTTTTATTTATTCATTATGCACTGTAAAACTAGTTACATCAAATTCCACAACATTAAAAAAACAGGTACATCAGATTTGTTAAGTTAAGAAATGTAAAGTTTAAGTAAGCATTAAGTATTTTGTACTCGCACATTTTAATTGCTCTTAACTCGAAATATTTGAGTAAGCTAATTCATACATTTATCTTAAAATTTTCATGTATTCTCAATTTAAATATTTTAGTAGTGGGAACCTGGCTAGCTTTAACTAGCTAATTCAATAAATGCTACCTTACTAATTCATACATTTATCTTAAAATTTTATGTACTCTCAACTTAAATATTTTAGTAGTGGGAACCTGCCTAGCTTTAACTAGCTAAGTCAATAAATGCTACCTTGCTAATTGGTGACAATGCTTTGATGGCATTAGCATAGCATTGGTGAATGAGTACCGCAATATGAAACATTTAACATCTGTTCTCAGACTAAGCTCATGCTCCACTCGTCACCACAAAAAATCAACATAACAGAAACTCTTCTAAACTAGCATAACAAAACATTAAACACTACTAAATCTCCCACCTTACCATTAATCTCGCACCAAAAACATATAATACTTAATTTTCTGCATTTACTCTCCCTTAAATGTGTCATGGCAAAGCATGCTGGAAAATAGAAATCCCAGCCCAGTTTCAGATAAATTTAAGTTTGTCGGAATGAAAAAAGTTAATTAAACTCAAAACAATGAAACAACTCAGATTACTTAAAATGTGCCAGTTTAGTGAACTCAAAAGAAAAGAAAGTTCTAAATACTCATAAAAGTCCATTTGATTGAACTAATTTGTTTAATTTGAGTTGGCTCTACTCAAACCAATTAACAATTTTGAACGTTAGGGTTTACAGTGTGATTTAATTGCTTTAATAGCTTTTAATTAAACTTACGAACCCCTGCAGTTCCTTCACTAACCCCAGTTTGGGAAAATATTTAATGAAATTCATGTTGTTGATAACAAATAATGGAATATATTTTCTTTCTCTTTGTATTTTTATATCCTTATAGTACAAAATTATCCTTATTCAAATCAATGTGATGAAAGAGACAAAAGTAATAAAAAAAGTAATAAAAAAAGTAGTCAGAATACATTTACCTAAAACGAGTCATCAAGATTACATTCTATCTACAATTTGTCATGTAATTTGGAATCACTGACTACAATTTGTAAGTAATCTACCCAGCTCTGACTATGAAATAAAGTTGCAATTGTGAGATATAAAGTCACAGTTATGAGAAAATAAATGATATAAATGAGGAAATATCTAAACAGGCCTCCATGTTAAACAGTCATTTATCTCTATTTACTGGATAGAAAAAAACAGACATTTATTAGAAAATGAATCACTTGACGGCTGTGAGCATCTGTAACATTTTAATGATCAAAATTTCATACACGTGCCATAACATCAACAGTGTTGATACAATAAATACAAAATGTAAGTAGTAAGATATCCTTAGATGTAGGTTACATTTACAATGAAGAACATTCATGTATTTACACACAGTCATTTTGATAGAGTTTATGCTTTTACAAGAACAGTAAATATATCTTGCCTTCATTTCCCAAAACATTGTGGTGAGTGCACCGTCCACAGTTTGGCAATAAAACAAAGTCTGATTTTCTTCTATTTTGGAAGATAAACCCCTAAAAAGTCAGGACTTATTATGTTGCCAGATATCAACCAATATTTTCACATCAGTGAATGACAACAGTTAAGAAAATGAGATTGTGATCACTTTCAGTAAGTGCTATAGTCTCACACAATATGTCTCATAAATATCTCTTTAAATACTAAAAAGAAGGGAGATTTAATCAAATGAAATGTTACCAATTAATATTTCTATACACTTATATTTCAGTATCATTTTACTTTCATTTTGTTAATCACTGATTGTCCAAATCAACTCAGTTTGATATTATTTGGCTGACAAAATACAGAACTGTAAAAAACAAAAAAATATTAATATCAATATGAATGGGGATTTTGTCATCAATATCGAATGCTTTAATTGACAAGGTAACATCTCCAGTATCAGACCTCTTCACACGCACACACACACACACACACACATTCATACACTTTATATAGTCTCCCCTGAGGCTACGTTGTGCATGACTATCATATATTCATAAATTAAGGCCGAGCGTTTAAACATCAATAATATTTCGAACAAACATTAACCACAGTAGAAGGGCTCTAGTGCATAATAACTGGAACAAAGAGTTTAGTTAATAAGATAAATACTACAAGGATCAAACTAAAGCCAATGCAACTGAACTGTCTATGAAAATAGAGAATGGCTGCACATTGGCTGCTGGGAAATTAAATATCAATATATATATTTATAGTGACGTGTCTATCCACAGTGAAATATTTTGAGCAAAGAAAAAAGAAATAGCTCTGTTTATTTAACATATTTAACAAGTGCAAATTAGTATTTGTTATTGAAAAGTATCAGACAGTGCAGTTAGGGTTTGACTAGTATTGAGTAACTTGTCAGTGCAACTATGATGCAGCGCTGTTTACAAATTAATTACAAGAGCAGCACAAGAGTGTGTGAATCAACAGTTAAAATAGAAAAAAATAAACTGATGACATGTGCTCTGCTTTGATACATGTGTCTACTTGCACTGTCTCCTTAGGGTTGCAGAAATTATATACATCTAAGTATAAATAAAAACAAAAGAAAGTAGCTGATCTATATTACAAAGTATTAACTGTGCTACATATCGGTTGGAAAAAAAAGAGATGCCTTTAGGAAAATTAGGAAGCACTTGGGTACATGCACTTGATGTGGGAATAACACACACACACACACACACCATACACACTTGACTGACTTGGTTGAGGATAAAGACTATCATGCTAACTTGTGATTATAAATATAATTAATAAATTGCTCAGTCACAGTTGGTTTTTACTAAAAAAAAAGGTATGTATTACATTTATAGAGCTGTGCAATTGCAGTTTTAATATTTTAAATGATACTTTGAGCATTATTGAAATTCAAAAGGCTATGGTAAAGAGAGAAATTATTGATGTCTGCCAGTTTAAATGTTTCGTCTGGTCTTAAATATCTCTACAACTCCCTCATTACAAAATACTGATATTTTACTTTATATCCATTTATACAAACATTTAGACAAATATAGTGAGGAGCTATATTAGTGAGCAGTCAGGAAGGCGTCTTATAATTCATCATTTATATATTTACAAAATACGCTAAACAAGGTGCATTTTGAGATCTAATGTCAAGTTCAACGTAACAGGATGTCCTAATGGGGCGTGATGTGATTATTTGTCTGTCCATGCTGAACGGAAACCGCTGAGCAATGTGTCACACTCACAGCCAATCAGATGTTTAATGTACAGTAATAAAGAGCAGAATGGACCAATGAAATTTCACAGTGGGCGGAGCTATTCAATGCCACAGGATTAGAAAATGTCCTGTCAGTTGTTGTGGGTGTGGCTCGTTCACACTGACAGCGATTTTATTGCTGGAGGAATTCCAAGTAAAAAAGGTAGTTGTGAGATGCAACAATCTAGATAATAAGATATGTCACGTGAGAAATTAGAAATGTGAGAAATTACATCATAATTGTGAGAAATAAAGTCGCAATTTACAATATAAGCTTGCAATTGCGTTAAGTCAGAATTACGCAAAATAAAATCTGTGATATATAAAAACCCAATTACGAGTAATGAAGTCACAATTACGATATGAAGTCGCAATTATCACTTATATCAAGTAGTCACAATTACGTAAAAATAAAATCACATGTGATATATAAGGTCACAATTGTGATTAAAAAAATGCAGTAACGAGAAATAAAGTCACAATTGCGATATAAAGTTGCAATTATCACTTAAATTCACAATTATGAGAAATGCATTTCTTGTGATGTATAGGGTCACAATTGTGGTAAATTAATATTGTGACTGTGAGATATAATGCAATTGTGAGAAATAGTCACAATTATGATATATAGGTATATATAGGTTCACAATTGTGATAAAATTGATATATAGAGATCTATAGGGTTGCATTCGTGATAAAAAAAGCAGTTACAAGAAATAAAGTCACAATTGCAATATAAAGATGAATTTATCACTTAAAATCACAATTACAAGAAATAAATCTCATGATGTATAGGGTCACAATTGTGAATTGATATGTAGGAATCTATAGGGTCACATTTGTGATATATTGATATATAGGGATCTATAGGATCACAATTGTGATAAAAAGCAGTTAGGAGAAATAAAGTCACAATTGCGATAGAAAGTTGAAACGATCGCTTAAAATCACAATTACAAGAAATACATCTCATGATGTATAGGGTCACAATTGTGATATATTAATTGTGTGACTGAGATATAAAAATGCAATTGCGAGAAATTATTATACATAGGGATATATAGGGTCACAATTTTGATAAAAAAAGCAGTTACAATTGCGTTATAAAGTTGAAATGATCACTTAAAATCACAATTACAAGAAATAAATCTTGTGATGTATAGGGTCACAATTGTGATATATTGATATATAGGGATCTATAGATTCACATTTGTGATAAAAAAATTCAGTTACGAGAAATAGTCACAATTGCAATATAAAGATGAATTTATAACTTAAAATCACAATTACAAGAAATAAATCTCATGATGTATAGGGTCACAATTGTGATATATTGATACAGAATATAGGGATCTATAGGGTCACATTTGTGATAAAAAAATTCAGTGACGAGAAATAGTCACAATTGCGATATAAAGTTGAAATGATCACTTGAAATCACAATTACAAGAAATAAATCGCATGATGTATAGGGTCACAATTGTGATATATTGATATATAGGGATCTATAGGGTCACATTTGTGATAAAAAATTCAGTTACGAGAAATAAAGTCACAATTGCGATATAAAGTTGAAATGATCACTTAAAATTACAATTACAAGAAATAAATCTTGTGATGTATAGGGTCAAAATTGTGATATATTAATTGTGTTACTGAGATATAAAAATGCAATTGCGAGAAATAGTCCCAATTATGATATATAGGGATATATAGGGTCACAATTGTGATAAAAAAGCAGTTACGAAAAATAGTCACAATTGCGATATAAAGTTGAAATGATCACTTAAAATCACAATAACAAGATATAAATCTCGTTATGTATAAGGTCACAATTGTGATAAAATAACCGCAGTTACGAGAAATAAATTTACAATTGTGATATAAAGTCACAATTAACATTTAAAATCGCAATTACATTAAGTAGTCACAATTACACTAAAATCTCTTGTGATATATAGGGTCACAATTGTGATATATTGATATAAGATATAAGAACGCAATTGCAAGAAATAATTATGATATAAAAAAATAATCATAATTTATTATGATGTAAATTATGATCACAATTGTGATATAAATTGCATTTATGAAATAAAAAGTAACTGCAATTGTGAGATATAAAGTAACAATTCACTGGACACGCCCACATCACACCACTGTGTGTATATCTCTGAAAATAAAAGACTTTGGGTCACTTCATTGCTGTCAGTGTGAACGGGGCTTAATGCTGAATTAAATCCCTGACTGCCCGTATGTAATGTTTCATAACATGACGCATTGCTAATTTATGAACGGCTAATGAATCAGAGGTGCCAAGAGTGACTTGTTCTGACAGTGCTTCTGTCAATGACGTTGTGACGGATAAAAGTGTCACATTTGTCAGATACTATGGACATCTATGTCAGTCAAAAAGGTGAGTGGCACTGCTGAGGAGAGATGGAGAGTGGACAAAATAGGAGATAAGATGGCTTGAAAGGACGGGAGAGGATGACCGAGTGGGAGGTTGAAAAATATGAGAAGAAAGAAGAGAAGAGGTGGTTTTTCCATTCTATCCCGTGATACTGAAAACAGAACAACCTCGCCCTGTCTCAGAGGTGCAGGGTGACACGTGAGTGAGAGTGGTACATGTACAGAAAGCCTGACACCCACATGTATACATACATACACGGCAATAAAAGCTACATTGGCCGTTAAAATCTTCAGAAGTGATCGGTATGTTGCCCTTTGAGAAGTTGTGTTCTCTTTGAGAACACAAGACATATGGCTCTTACACGGTAACCGCAAAAACTACAAATGAAATAATACAATTCTGTAGTGTGCAATATTTGGGTAGTATTATTAACAGACATACTAATATGCGTTGTTTTAGGCATGAATATACAGCTCAGGAAAAAATTAAGAGACCACTTAACACTAAGAAATCAATGTTAAGTGGTCTCTTAATTTTTTCCAGAGCTGTATATATATATATATATATTTGGTTATTTTAACAATTATAGTGTGTCTAATAGTGATATTAAAGTCTTTGGGAGTTTAACAAGGGAGCTACAAATGGCAGGAAGGAGGAAGAGTAAAATTAAGTCGTAAATACAGTAGAAGCCCACAGTGAAGAAACTCTCTTTTACACAAGAAAAGAGGAGTGATTATGTTACAGCTACCCTGCCTTTGTCATTCAGTGCTATTGTGTTATGGTTGAAGATGAGTGTGTGTGTATCTATTTAGGCCTCTAAGCACCCGGTTTTCAGTGTGACACTGTTTATAATCGTGTTTGGGCCTCTGGGATGTATATTTCGATGCTGTCGGCGCAATCTGTGGCAGAGTTCTGACGCTGAGACGCAGCGGCACGTTTAGCCGCTAACAGCCGCTTGCGAGCCTCCATCCGCTGGGAGCCTTCCAGAGACCTGTCTCTCACTAGCAGCACGGGACCCTTCCCCGGCTTCCTGGGTACTGGAGGGGGCACACGCTTCTCCTGGACAGCAACGACAAACCGGTTAGTGTCACTCCGCGGCGTAACACGACACAGCTAATGCATGCAAACGTGGGGTCATCTGTTGGGTCATCTGCAATATTTAGCCGTGTCTGAGTGCCAGGCATCAGCCAAATACATTAAGTG
Organism: Gobio gobio; assembly: GCF_949357685.1. NCBI lineage: Eukaryota > Metazoa > Chordata > Actinopteri > Cypriniformes > Gobionidae > Gobio > Gobio gobio. The sequence goes on from NC_137119.1 coordinate 19,456,510, forward strand.
AGCTCTCAGGGGTGGCAGGGCCATTACGGAGGCTGTTTTTGTCAACTAAGAGTTCAACCCATTCTGGCATGAGGTAAACGGGACACCCGGACGTGAACCACATGCAGCGTGCAAATGGGAACATCACCGCACAACCCGATCACTGTCAAACACAGAACACATAAAATAATAAGAAAGTGAGCAAAACAAATCAGGTGATAGCATAACTCGTGCAACATTCATAAAAAAATAAGACATTCGAATAAAATACTAAACAAAACAATAAAGCAATAGACTTTCAAGTCAGAGTACACACCATATTTAACTGGAGGCAAATACAGAAAGCCGTTCAATACATTGCGCTGAAATTTTGAATTATATGGCGGCTGTTCTTTTCTGTGCAATTCCGTTAAATAGGCACTGGGTCTGTCAAGTGTCAAGCTTAAAAAAAGACACAAAAGCACCATAAAAGCATCGTAAAAGAAGTCTGTGCGACTTGACATCTGCCCTAGCACTCCTTGGCTTGTTCGTAAGAATTTATGAGAGAAGTAGTTAAAGGGTCAGTTCACCCAAAAATAATTTACTCACACTCAAGCCATCCTAGGTGTATATGACTTCCTTCTTTCAGCCAAACACAATCAGAGTTATATTAAAAAATTATATCCTGGCTCTTCCAAGCTTTATAATGCGAGTTAATCGTACCTGAGATTTTTAAGCCCTAAAATGTGCATCCATCCATCCATCATAAAAGTATTCCACATGGCTCCAGGGGGTTAATAAAGGCCTCCTGAAGCAAAGTGATGCGTTTTTGTAAGAAAAACATTCATATTTATAACTTTATAAACTATAATCACTGGCTTCCGGTAACGGCCGTATGTGAGTCTAGTTCCGGGTAAACTCTGACCTGACGCATATTGAAGGATGTAGGAGTAGCGTAAGTTTAGGTGAGCAAAACTACCTTAACTAACTATTAATAAGCAGTAAATTAGACTCTAAAAAATGCTGGGTTAAAAACAACCTAAGTTGGGTTGAAAATGGACTAACCCAGCAATTGGGTTGTTTTAAGCAAACGTTTAACCCAACCGCTGTGTAAAAACGACCCATTCACCCAATTACTGGGTTAGTCCATTTTCAACCCAACTTGGGTTGTTTTTAACGCAGCATTTTTTTTTTTAGAGTGTCATTAAGGCAAAAGTCATAGTTAATAGGGAATTTATGTTCCCCATACTAAAGTGTTACTAAAAATTACATTTTAGACTGGTGTTTTGTTTTGGTATATCCTTTGTGCTTCCGCGTTCATCAATACGTCATACGTCAGGTCAGAGGTCACTCTTCGGCCAGAACTCGAATTGTGTACGGCCGTTACAGGAAGCCAGTGATTATAGTTTATAAAGTTATATTTGATCACTCTTATTGTGATTGGCTGAAAGAAGAAAGTCATAATATACACCTATATGGGCTTGAGGGAGAGTAAATTATGGGATAATTTAATTTTTGGGTGAACTATCCCTTCAAGTCTGATTCACAAACAAATTTGTGGTGTTATGTGCCCTTTTTAAAGCTTGGGACGTCAGGCTCCATCACGAAGAACAGTGACCTGTTTGATTCTTCAAACCTTTGCTTTTTCATGCCACAAAACAGGACAAAAAGAATTTTCATTTTAGGTGAATGAGATATTGAACAGGCTGCACTTCCATCCCAGGGTCCTTTTTTGTTTGCATCAAATTCAATATTGCATCTACTCTGACATATTTCAAACAGTTGCAATAAACCAACTATGCAGCATCTTAAGAAATGTAACTCTCACGGTACTGTATTTATGCAGCTTCGCGAATTGCTGTGTGTCAACTGTGGTATTCTTAGCCATTTATAGAGAGTGTTTAATGCATTTGGATTTGTGATGTAAAATCTTTACCTTTCTCTCAGGAGGCTCCAGCACTCTCCAGTTGTTAGCTTTCAGCTGGTGTAGCTCGTCAAACTTCAGACTGATGTTCTCAATGGACAGCTGCAGCATATCCCAGAATCCTGCCAGATCTTGAGACACAGGCCGCGGGTGGGCGTTGGGATTCTGACAGCCAGAGAACAGATTATACACAAAACATCTGTTAATTTGGAGGAAAAAAACTATGACAATATCTAACTGGGTGATACTGATTTGTCTTATATTAATGCTAATCAGGCTAACACAGCCACTCAGGGGCGGAGTCACCAAGTGTCGCTCTGCTCTGATTGGCTGATGCATGTGTGCTTCATACATACCAAGTTTTCTTCACAGAGCTCCCGGAACTGCTGAAATTTCTGCGACATCAGCAACTGAGCGCTCCCCACCGCACTACGAATCTTGCCGAGGACTAAACACACACAAAAAAAGAGAATCAGCTGTGGAAAACAAGTTTAGTAAAACAAAAGTGCATTAAGTAGCATGAAAAGTTGATTAGCACAGTATGAGAAAGTCTATGTAATAACACAGCAGTGAATGTGAGTGTTTGTGTTGTAAAGGCTTAGACAGCCGGTTAATGTTTAAAGGCTGTCTCTTTGAAGCGAGAAGGGGGGTCATAAATATCTAAGGCTCGGGAACTTAAATGCAGGAACCAAAGGAGCAGGGGGAGTGTTTACCATGCACACCAAACAAACACCCGCCAAACCAATGAGCCAAGAAATTCACGCACACACATACAGAACAAGAGTGTGATGTAAAAAGATAGATTGAGAGTGGAGTGAAAGAGAGTAAATAGCATATCCGATTACCAAACAAGGGTGAATTCTCTTAAAGGAAAATAATGTTTGCCATGTGGGGGTCATATAAAGGCTTCCGCCTTGGCCTTAGGAGTGACTGCAGCGTGTCTCAGTGGATTGGAGCCATGAGGCAGTTTAAACAGTGATCTGACGAAATGAACTCGCTCTGTTTAACATATGCAGCAGCAAGAGACCATATGGCAAACAATGTGCTGTCATAGGACACGGAGATTAGCATATTTTATGTATTCAGGAAAAGAGGGAAGGGTTAGAGAAGAGAGAGTGGAAGGAGACAGATATAGAAACAGTGAGAGGAAGAAGAAAATATACTGAGAAAGAGGGAGCGAAAGGAACGAGGGAGATGGGTGGCTCCCTGCTGGTAGAAATGTCTGGTATGTGAGAGGGAGACAGACAGGAGATAGATGAACAAGCAGGCTTTGTGACTGACATGAAGACGGTCACTGCGTGTGTGTGTGGGTGTGTGTGCTTGAGCGGGGAAAAGGCGGGAAGTGGGAGAAAAAAAAGAAACAGGCCGGCCGGAGGTAACCAGACTGTGAAATGACCTTGTGCACTGATAGTTTTGTTGAAGTGGCTGATTATTCTTCAAACGACTTGGACACAGACTGTGCAAATATCACTCTATAGTTTTGCAATCAAATGACTACTTCATTCGGATTCAGAAATTCAATAATTTAGCTACAGTAACCATTTCGCTACAATTGCTTTGCTATATGGTTTAAACTAAATCAAAACCTAGTGATTTGGCAACCTAGACATAATTTTGGGGCATCAAAGATGCATTTAGAACATTCAAATCAAACATGAGAATCTTATGTGAATCGAGTATTGTAAATGAGTCTTTAATGCCCAAAAATGCTGTAGAATAAAACATTCTAAATGAGTCTATAATGCCCCAAAAAGCTTTTGAATAAAATATTCTAAATGAGTCTATAACGCCGAAAAATGCTGTTGAATAAAATATTGTAAATGTGTCTATAATGCCCAAATATGCTGCTGAATAAAACATTCTAAATGTGTCTATGATGCCGAAAAATGCTGTAGAATAAAATATTCTAAATGAGTCTATAATGCTGAAAAACGCTGTAGAATAAAACATTCTAAATGAGTCTATGATGGCCCAAAAAGCTGTTGAATAAAATATTATAAATGAGTCTATAATGCCGAAAAATGCTGTAGAATAAAATATTGTAAATGAGTCTATAATGCCCAAATATGTTGTTGAGTAAAACATTCTAAATGAGTCTATAATGCCAAAAAAATTTGTAGAATAAAATATTATAAATGATTCTATAATGCCGAAAAATGCTGCTGAATAAAACATTCTAAATGAGTCTATAATGCACAAATATGCTGCTGAAATAAAACATTCTAAATGAGTCTATAATGTCGAAAAATGCTGTAGAATAAAACATTCTAAATGAGTCTATAATGTCGAAAAATGCTGCTGAATAAAACATTCTAAATGTGTCTATGATGCCCCAAAAAGCTGTTGAATAAAATATTGTAAATGTGTCTAAAATGCCCCAAAATTATGTTGAATAAAACATTCTAAATGAGTCTATGATGGCCCAAAAAGCTGTTGAATAAAATATTATAAATGAGTCTATAATGCCGAAAAATGCTGTAGAATAAAATATTGTAAATGAGTCTATAATGCCCAAATATGTTGTTGAGTAAAACATTCTAAATGAGTCTATAATGCCAAAAAAATTTGTAGAATAAAATATTATAAATGAGTCTATAATGCCGAAAAATGCTGCTGAATAAAACATTCTAAATGAGTCTATAATGCACAAATATGCTGCTAAATAAAACATTCTAAATGAGTCTATAATGTCGAAAAATGCTGTAGAATAAAACATTCTAAATGAGTCTATAATGTCGAAAAATGCTGCTGAATAAAACATTCTAAATGTGTCTATGATGCCCCAAAAAGCTGTTGAATAAAATATTGTAAATGTGTCTATAATGCCCCAAAATTATGTTGAATAAAACATTCTAAATGAGTCTATGATGCCCCAAAAAGCTGTTGAATAAAATTCTAAATGAGTCTATAATGCCCAAAAGTGCTGTCAAACTGAACATTTAAAATGTATCTACTTCCAAGATCTATAATGCATAAAAATGCTGTCTTGATGGGCAGCCTACTACTTTTTTTAGAGTCATTATCTCAGAGTTACTCACTGTCTTCCGGTAGCTCGTTCTCTCGCTCATCCTGCTCCATCTGTTGGCACCAGCCCTCCATCCTCTTCACCTCTGCGTGCAGCAGCTTCAGAAACCAGCGTCCGTCCTGCGGACACACAGAGCCTGACACTTCACTTGCGTATTCCTCCTCAATGGCTCCATCCATCCAGGGGACCGGCGGGGGCAGAATGGAGGGGTCGAAGCCCACGTCGTTGAAGTCATCCTGGACACAGACATGGTAGTGGTTCCCAGAGCCCTGGATGCTGACAGTGGAAGTGGATGCATCTCGGGATGGCTGGCGGACAATGGGTCCCTGGAGGGTCTGCGTGAACTGGTCATCGCCGAGACCCTCCAGAAGGTCAAGATCAGCTTGAACGGCAGTGGTGACGCTGTTAGAGCGTGTGACTCTGCGGTGGCTGGAAAGAAAAGAGTGTTGTATAGTTTGTGTTCAAATCAATTTTGAGACAAAAAATGTGCATCATAACAATAATTTGAACTATTTAAATTAAAACATACTGTTGACAAAAAATATGATGAGAAAAATGTACACTTTATTAATAAGGTTTTCAAAGGCAGTTTCATAAAGTGCAAAAGTTGGGGGTCAGTAAGAATTTTTTTTTTTTATCTTTTGAAAGAAGTCTCTTCTGCTCAACAAGGCTGCATTTATTCAAAACACAGTAAAAACATTAATATTGTGAAATATTTTTAGAATTCATAATAACTGTTTTTAATATATATATATATATATATATATATATATATATATATATATATATATATATATATATATATATATATATATATATATATATATATATATATATATATATATATATATATATATATATATATATTATATATATATATATATATATATATATATATATATATATATATATTAAAACAGTTATTATGAATTCTAATAATATATTTTATTTATTTATTTATTAATATTGATTTAGTTATTTTATTTATATTATATATTTTTTATTTATAAAGCTTAATTTAGTGTTCAGTGTCACATGACCCTTCAAAAATCATTTTAAAATGCTTATTTGGTGCTCAAGAAACATTTCTTATTATTATCAATGTTGAAAACACTTGTACTGCTTAGTATTTTTGTGGAAACTGTGATATATATTTGTTTCAGTATTTTTTTGATGAAAATAAAGTTCAAAAGAATAACATCTTTTCGAAACAGAAATGTTTTGTAACATTATAAATGCTGAATAAAAGTATTATTTTCTTTCAAATACAATCTTACTGACCAAACATATTTGTTGTATGTTGCTAAATAGTTAATGTTTGCTATCATTTCAAAAAGTTTGGGTAAAATTTGGTTAAAAATGCTATCAATGCTATTTTCATGAACAAAAATCGTGTCATTTTAGTCAAGTATAATATATAAAATTGGATGAATATGATGACAAAACATTGGCTAAACTTAAATAACATTTTACTCATAATACTAGAAATATGATTAAATTGTTCCCTGTTCAGAAAAGTCAAATAAAATGTTAAAAAATGAAAGTATATGTTTATACTGCAGCCAAAAAGGCTATTGAAACTAAAGTTATAAACATGCCAACGACTCTCAAAATCCTGTGAAAATAAATATTCCCAATGCCCTGATAATGTCCAAAATGCTGTCGAAACAAATGATGTTCAAATAAATGACATTAACTGGCTTGTAATTTTCTGTTGAAACCTCCTTCTAGGTAACTGTAGCCTATGATATTGTATACAAGTGTCACACACACACACACACACACACACACACACACACACACACACACACACACACACACACACACACACACACACACACACACACACACACACACACACACACACACACACACACACACACACACACACACACACACACACACACACACACACACACACACACACACACACACACACACACACACACCCTCTCCTTTAGGAATAGAGAAGGATAACATATCAAAGCGATCAGGCTTAGATCTGCTACTCTGTGTTTGTCTGGTGTGTGTGTGTGTGTGTGTGTGTGTGTGTGTACTGGAGAGGTAGGACACCTGCTCTATTCAGGTGCACTGAAGCACACTGACATCTCTCACCATACCCTGAGTGTGTGTCGCCTGTGTGTGCCTGTGCATCTGAGCGTCTGAATATTGGGTTATTGGAAGGCACAATAAAAAAACGATAGCACATACAGGACATAAATTACTAGGATTTCTTGATTCTTTTTCATGGACTTAACAATCAGTGTTTTTATCCATCCATCTAGTAATATGTGTCCGTTCTCCTCCACTACATTACTGAGTTATTTTTTTAACCATTTGTTTTCCATTAAAGACCATTTTAGATTTTAGATTGTGTGTGTGTGTGTGTGTGTGTGTCAGAAAGGCCTGTTTCATATCAGCTAACTACATCCTGTAGAGAGGAAGAGACACAAATAAAGGGCATAAGAGAGAGAGAGAGAAGAGAGTATTCATTTCTCGTTCCGCTCACATGGTAGTAATCATTGCCGTCTGTAAATCATATCATAAGAAAACGTTTGCAAATGTGCGTGTGTGTGTGTGTGTTTGTGTGGGTTTCATGTTCACAGTTAAATGTAACTATGGCAGACAGTTTTACAGCAGATTCTTTTCACATTTGACTCTGAGCATGAAATACACAATGTCCCCAAAAATATCTGGACACTATCTGGAATGAATTTCATTGTATTAGATGATGACAAAACATCAAACTAAATGCCAAACATTTGAAGAGGAAAACATGGCAAAACAATATACTAAAACAAATGAAAGTATTAAGCACTGGAATATTGTTCATGTTAATGTGATGATCTAAACTTGAGAGGAGAACAGACTTCATACATCCATACGCTGATATCAGTTTACTGGTGTGCCACGGAACTTTTGTAGCAGCCAGCCAATCAGGTTGAATCTGGATATTCCATTCATGTATGAGGCGGTCTGAGCACAGAGTGGGCGTGACGTTTGAGGCTGAAAGTAACCTATGGTGCACTCAGTGCTTTACATATTAACTACAGCTATCAATAGACATGAGAACACCCACACACATTCATGCTTCTTCTAGCAGGGGTGGGCCGCATGTTAAAACCACTAGGACCACCACAGCACCAAAACCTCCAAAGGGTGTGACGGGAGACACCAGGGTCAGAAGTTTACTTTTTGTTAAAAGAGCAAATTTACTTTTATTATGTTTTTTATCTATCAATCTATCTATCTACTGCACCTCCCTAGAGCTAAAAAAGCCAGGCGTGTGAGTGGTTTGGGACACAGCCACAGGGGAAGACAACTCATTCCTTAATTTCCTTCGTTCCTGCTGCACTGAGGAGGAAAAGAGTGTATGACACGCAAAAGGAGTCTCTGCATACAGTTCAAGGGCTCTGACTTCAGCAGGAAACAAGAGCAGACCTGTGCTAGGGGAGCTGTGTGAGTGTGTGTGTGTGTGTGTGTGCCTGTGTTTTACAGCTGTATTCCCTCTCAGTTACAAAGACATGCTTCAGCAAAGTCCAAATACCGGCGACCTGTGCGGGTGTGTGGGTTATGTGTGTCCCTCTCTCACTGTCTAGGAATCTGCTGCCCTCAACTTCTCAACGCTGGCAGTTACCAGCCACAATTTCCTATACATGTGTACACACACACACACACACACACACACACACACACACACACACACACACACACACACACACACACACACACACACACACACACACACACACACACACACACACACACACACACACACACACACACACACACACACACACACACACACACACACACACACACACACTAGTTCAGTTCCAAAACCTGAAGCTACCTCACCAACAGAGGCAGCTCCTTACTAAAGCAACATGTTAAACACAATCAAGAAACAATTACAGAATTAGTCAAAAGTTATGTCCGGAGGGGATATTTTTTTAATGATACTTTAATGATATATATATATATATATATATATCCTAGGCCAGACATCACTTTTGGCAACTACTGGACATGAGCAGAAACTCTGTGAATCATACAGTGCTACTCATATGTTAGCATGTTGCTAAACTAACAACACAACACTCTAAGATAGTACAACAGTCCAATATTAAATTCCATATTGTAATACTTTTCAAAGCATAATGCTAAATTAATGGCAAAGTACTTGAATGAGCTACCTAAATATTAGGGTCAAATTTTCTGTACTGAATGAAACATATTTGCAAACAATGCTTCAATGTTACATACTGCTAAGCTAATAACACAATAATCTAAACATAAATGCAATGCATACACAAATGTTCGGGTAAAATATTCAGTAATTAATTTATATTTGAAATATATTTATAAATATATATATAAAAATGAATGAATGTATTTTAACATAATTTAATAATAGTTCATATATTTACCAATATTTTTATGTTAGCATGTTGCTAATCTAAGCGCAATACTCTAACTAGCATAAACATGCATAACATACACAAGCATGTTTTAATTGGCATTTAAGTAAAAGTAACTTTTGTACTTTTCAGCACTAAATGCAACACTCCTCAAAACTCCTCATTTGCCATTTTTATTTATTTTTTCAATAAATAATGCATTATGGGATTCAGTTGGCTATGAAGGATATAGGTGATGCGAGGATAAAATGAGGTGTCTTTGTGTTGAGATATGTCTGTGATGCCTCAAACCGCTGACTCTAGGTTTTGAAACAGAGCAACTAACTCTGAACAAAACTGACCTTCTGTAAAACTACCGTTTACACACCGTATGTGTGTGTATAACATTTGTTCTGGCATTTGATCTGTACTTTTGGGCAGCAATTTGGCTACGAGATGGGGATTTTACGATGCTTCGCCTCGACCTATAGCTGAACTTTAAGGGAAAACACACAGAGACTGAGCATCTAGTGGCCCTACCGCGCTCTCTTTCACTCTACCTCCTCTTGGCGTTATGTCCCTCCCTCTCACTGGGTGCTAAAACAGTGACATCTGAGGGTGTGCGAGTCAGAGAAAGCAAAAGAAAACGAGCGAGAGAGAGGTAAGACAGGGGGTCGATACTTGACCATGTCTGTGACCCAGCAGCCTGCAGGCTTCATAATGGGCACAGCAACAGATGGCCGTGCACGTACACACAGACACACCCGCATACACACAGAGCAGCTGTCTCTCTGCCTCCCACTCCTTTACCCTTTCAGGAGGCCCCAGTGTCCAAACCACCATGATGGGGACAGCTGTGTGTGTGAAATAGAGACAGAGAATGGGAGGGTCTTTGTCACAGGAGCATGTGCTTGAAATGACAACTCTTTCTCTCTTTCACTTTCTTTTCTCTCTCTTATTACAGCTTCCATTTTTTCAGAAACTTTCATAATCATTATCCTCACATCTGTAATGTTTTGAACGACTTTGTCTTATTTCTTTGAGCACATGATTGGAGTTAAAGGCTAGAGATGTAATGGAATATGTCACTGGGGTGAGTGTGGGAGAGAGTGAGTGGGTGTAGATAAACTTACCAACTCTCCTCCTCTACTTGAATGCCGACAGACTGAAACTTGCAGTGCACTTCTGATTGGCTGGCTTCCTCAGGACCGTCCACCTTAACACAGACACACACACACGCACATTCAATATGTTGTCTCGGTGTCTACAGTCAATTTTGAACGGGTGTTGTTAAATTTACTGCTATACATTTGTTGTTGTTTGTACTTGAGGCCTCTTATTTGTCTTTTGTGAATATTTTAGTATCAAATAATGTAGGTGTAAAGCAAGAACTGCTTAAAAATGTGCGAATTGTACACTATATTGATGCATACTCAATAACTGGATAATATACTGCAGATAAAAGCTGTTTTCCAAAACCTAGTACCTACTTAGGCAGCATATTCAGGCATCATATACTCCAAAAGTGGAGAATTTTGATGTGCTAAAAAAAAAACAAGTATGCTACCTATCTAGACAGCATTACAGTGTATACTACATAAATGACTACTCAATAATCAGAGAATATACTGCTGATTATTAAGGACTTGACAGTGGTTTTGGGCATATTGTACACTGTCTTAGAGAATACTAAATAATTCCAGTATATATTGTACTGTAAATAATGCCTGGCTGAATTTAAAATAGCATACTGGCATACTAATCTTACTATTTTTTGCCAAATAGTTATATTTGCAGAAATGATAAGAGTAGAATACTATTCTGAAGGTTTTGACAGACAGTATTTTTCCACGGACATAAATAGCTGAGTGTACTTCTTTTCTTGTAAACTCACACTGCTGTGGTTCACATTTAATTCTCTGTTTCGTGCTTTCTTTGTTAGTTCGGTATTGCTTGTATAATCTGTAATCCAATAGGCAACGCAGATGTGATTGTGTGTGGCCAACCTGTATCCCTATGGACAGGCACTTCCTGAGGGCGTCTTTCTTAGCGTCCTGTGAGATGTGTGTAACGCTAGTGGCGCTGGCTGTGGTGATGGTAATGGTGCTGTTGGTCACATGCTGGCTGGCTGGGCCGTGGACTTGAGCATTCGCTGCCTCGATGGCAGCCGTCAGGGCCTTCATGCTATCGATGCTCTCTGTGGAGTTGCTGAGGCCCGATTGGACCGCTGATAAGGCCCGGTTTGCAGGGCCAGCACCGGTGAGCTCATTGTAGGCATCCTGTGCCGATTCTGTGCTGCTCTGGGCTGTTATAGAGATGTATGGTCTGGTGGGTGTCGACCTGGGTGGGACCGGGGGCGGAGTTTTCTTGTAGGTTGTTATACATGATGAAACTGTGGAGGAGGAGGAGGAAGTGATAGGTTACTGAGTGACGGCTTGCACAATTAAGTACCACATTCATCAATTGACAATTTAGTGGCAAAATGTATTTAATAGTCAAAATATAAAAAGATATTAATTGCAGGTTCATGGTGTGAAAAATTAAATGGACAAAATGATGTGCAAGTAAAGTTAGAATACCATGGAACTATTTGAAGTACTAGAGTACTAGAGAACAATACAAAACAAACACAGCAGAAATGAGTAGAATACAGCAGAACAATGTTAGCAGAATATAGCAGAGTCAAGTTCAGCGGAGTTGAGGGGATTAGAATAAAGTTGCATATGGCAAATAGAGTAGAACAACATTAAGAAGAAGAGAATAAAGAATAGTAGAAAATAACGGAGTCGAAAAAAGTTGAGAAGAGTAGAATAAAGTAAACCGAATAGAGTAGAGTACAATAGACTGGCATATAATAGAGTTGAAGTAGAACAGAATTCAATAATGTAGAATATAAAAAAATAGAACACAGTAGAATAACTGTAGAGTTGAGCAGAATTGCAAATTAGAACAAAGTTTAGTAAAGTGCATTAGAGTACAATGGAGTTGAGCTGAGGATAACAGAACAGAATAAAGTTGTGTAGAGCAGAAAAGAGTAGAACAAGGTTGAGTAAGAGAGAATAAAGTACAGTGGAGTACAGTAAAATATAATAGAGTAGAACATAATAAGGTTGACTAAAGTAGAATACATTAGAATAACTGCAGAGTTGAGCAGAATCAGATAAAATACAGTAGAACAAATTAGAAAAAAAAGTTTAGTAAAGTACATTCGAGTACAATGGAGTTGAGGTGAGAAGAACAGAATAGATTTAAGTTGTGTAGAGCAGAAAAGAGTAGAACAAGGTTGAGTAAGAGAGAAAAAAGTACAGTGGAGTACAGTAAAATATAATAGAGTAGAACATAATAAAGTTGAGCAAAGTAGAATACATTAGAATAACTGTAGAGTTGAGCAGAATCAAATAAAATACAGTAGAACAAATTAGAACAAAGTTTAGTAAAGTACATTAGAGTACAATGAAGTTGAGCTGAGGATAACAGAATAGAATAAAGTTGTGTAGAGCAGAAAAGAGTAGAACAAGGTTGAGTAAGAGAGAATAAAGTACAGTGGAGTACAGTAAAATATGATAGAGTAGAACATAATAAGGTTGACTAAAGTAGAATACATTAGAATAACTGCAGAGTTGAGCAGAATCAGATAAAATACAGTAGAACAAATTAGAAAAAAAAGTTTAGTAAAGTACATTCGAGTACAATGGAGTTGAGCTGAGAAGAACAGAATAGATTTAAGTTGTGTAGAGCAGAAAAGAGTAGAACAAAGGTTGAGTAAGAGAGAAAAAAGTACAGTGGAGTACAGTAAAATATAATAGAGTAGAACATAATAAAGTTGAGCAAAGTAGAATACATTAGAATAACTGTAGAGTTGAGCAGAGTCAAATAAAATACAGTAGAACAAATTAGAACAAAGTTTAGTAAAGTACATTAGAGTACAATGGAGTTGAGCTGAGAAGAACAGAGTAAAATAAAGTTGTGTAGAGCAGAAAAGAGTAGAACATGGTTGAGTAAAAGAGAATAAAGTATGGTAAAATATAATAGAGTACAACATAATAAAGTTGAGAAGAGCAGCTTAACGTAAACTAAAATATAATATAATGGGGTTGAGTAGAGTTAAATAGAGTAGAGAATAAAGTCCAATAACAAAGTTTTGTAAAGTAGAATAGACTGGCGTATCATAGTATAGGGTTGTTGAAGTAGAACACAATTCAATAATGTAGAATATAAAACATTACAACACAGTAGAATAACTGTAGAGTTGAGCAGAACCAAATAAAATACAGTAGAACAAATTAAAACAAAGTTTAGTAAAGTACATTAGAGAACAATGGAGTTGAGCTGAAGAGAACAGAATAGAATAAAGTTGTGCAGAGCAGAAAATAGAACATGGTTGAGTAAAAGAGAATAAAGTACAGTAAAATATAATAGGGTACAACATAAAGTTGAGAAGAGCAGCCTAACGTAAACTAAAATATAATAGAATGTGGTTGAGTAGAATTGAATAGAGATGTACAACAACAAAGTTTTGTAGAGTAGAATAGACTGGCGTATAATAGTATAAAGTTAGAAGTTAGTTTTGAACAGAGTACAACAGTTGAGTGGGAGAGAATAGAGTGGAGTAGAGTATATAATACAATAGAGTTGCATAAAACAGAATAGAGATAACTAGAACATATATCAGAATAGAGTTGAGTAGAATAGAAGTTTAAAAACAAATATAGCACATTAGAATATATTGGAATAGAATTGAGTAAAATAAAGCATAAAAAAGTATAAGAATGCTAGGTGAGCATTTTATGTCAGAGTAAGGGAAGGTAGAGCATGCTTATGTGCACTGTGAAGTGTTGCAGAGTAAAACTACAAAAGGAGTTTGGCATTACTGTCCCAAAATCGTCCATCCATCTATTTCTGCTCGCTCTGTTCTTCCTGCCTGTGTTGCTTAGAATAGCACAGCTGCTGGAGAAGACTAAACACTCTGTGTGTGTGTGTGTGTGTGTGTGTGTGTGTGTGTGTGTGTGTGTGTGTGTGTGTGTGTGTGTGTGTGTGTGTGTGTGTGCGCGCTCAGAGACTAAACAGTGGCAGTCCATTTTCTTACAGCTCCCTCATTTCCTGCTTTTGGCAGGAGCAGGTTAGCGCAGGCCCAGACACACACACACACACACACACACACACACACACACACACATGCACATTACTCCTGGACACATGAAGGGAACGGATTAGATCGGAAGATCTCTCTTTTTCTTTATGACATCTGAGTGTACGAGAGTGTGTGTGCCAAAGCATGTCTGTTTTAGATTATAGCACTGTAAGAAGATCATGCTCTGTCTTTTAACAGCTCTCTCGCACACAGAAGGGATGTGGAACAGGTTTGTGACTGCTCCGTGTGTCTGAGTCTATGTAAACTGGGTCACAGTGCATGCGGAAAGTAGGCCAGGCTTTCTCTTTAAACTAACCGAGCCGGGCACTGTGTGTGCTTGTTCTCACCTGTGTGTGTGAGCCTGTGTCATGTGTCAAGCATGTATGTGTGTATTCTCTGACCCACCCAGTCCTGCGGTTTATTTCTAAAGCTTTTCCTCTCTCTCTCTCGCTCTCTCTTTCTGTGACAAAGGCAAACCACAGGTCAAATAGCCCAAAACATCCACCCACCTGGAGCCCATTAAACTACAGTCTGATGTGAGTTTCCAAGCTAAAAACAGTTGGGATTTTTTTTAAATAACTTATCACACGATACTCTAAGAGCTCTGGGAATCTCATTACCAAATATAAAGTTTGGGGTTGTAAGATTTTAAATGATCTCATATGCTCACCAAGGCTGCATTCATTTGATCTACAATACAGTAAAAACAGTAATATTGTGAAATATTATTATAATTTAAAATAACTGTTTTTTATTTTAATATATTTTAAAATGCAATTAATTCTTGTGATGGAAAAGCTGAATTTTCAGCATCATTCTTCAGTGTCACATGATAAAATATACGCTGAATTAGTGCTCAAGAAACCTTTATTATTATTATCAATGTTGCGCTGCTTAATATTTTTGTGGAAATCGTTACATTTCAGGATTCTTTGATGAACAGAAAGATCAAAGAACAGCATTTATTTGAAATAGAAATGTTTTGTAATGTTATACTGTCACTTTTGATCAATTTAATGCATCCTTCCTGAATAAAGATATCAATTTCTTTCAGAAAAAAATAAATAAATAACTGAACCCAAACTTTTGAATGGTAGTCTTAATATAATTAAATACGAGCAAACAATGTCCGCTAACAGACACACACACGTTGTGTTTTCATGTTTTATGAAGACTTTCCATATATATATATATATATATATATATATATATATATATATATATATACGTAATGATTTTATACTATACATAAAAGTATATCATATCCCCTAACCTTAAATCTACCATCACAGAAAACTTTCAGCATTTTTACCTTTTCAAAAAACACAATTTAGTCTGATTTAGAAGCTGTTTTCCTCATGGGGACCAAAAAATGTCCCCACACAGACAAGGATTACGGATATTGCCATTTTGGATATTGTGAGGAAATGTTGTCCTCATAACAAAGGGTTTACCTGGACCACACACACACAGGTCTGGTACACTATCTTTGTGGGGACTCTCCATAGACGTAATGGTTTTTATACTGTACAAACTGTATATTATATCCCCTTACACTAACCCTACCATCACAGAAATCTTTCTGCATTTTTACATTTTCAAAAACTCATTCTGTATGATTTATAAGCTTGTTTCCTCATGGGGGCATCAATTTAGGTTCCCTCGGTGACACGAGTCCCCATGAGTCTGTGTGCATTTACAACCCCAAATCAGAAAAAGTTGGGACAGTACGGAAAACGCAAATAATAAAAAAAAGAAGTGATTTCTAAATTTACTTTCACTTGTATTTCATTGCAGACAATATGAACACAAAATATTTCATGTTTTGTCTGGTAAACTTCATGTCATTTGTAAATATGCATCCTTTCCTGTCATTCAGAGCTGCAACACATTTCAAAAAAAGTTGGGACAGGAGCAATTTAGGGCAAGTAATGAGGTAAAATGGTTAAATAATGATGTGATTTGAAACAGGTGATGTCAACAGGTGATTGTAATTATGATTTGGTACAAAAGCAGCATCCAAGAAAGGTCTTATCCTTTAGGAGCAAAGATGGGCCGAGGATCGCCAGTTTGCCAACAAATACGTGAGAAAATTATTGAAATGTTAAACAATGTTCCTCAAAGAAAAATAGGAAGAGATTTGGATATTTCACATTCAACAGTGCATAACATAATTAAAAGATTCAAGGAATCTGGAGGAATTTCAGTGCGTAAAGGACAAGGGCGCAAGCCTAAGCTGAACAACCGTGATCTCCGATCCCTCAGGCAGCACTGCATCAAGAATCATCATTCATCTATAAGCGATATCACCACATGGGCTCAGGACTACTTTGGCAAACCTTTGTCAAGTACCACAATACGTAGTTACATCCACAAATGCCAGTTAAAACTGTACTGTGCCAAAAGGAAGCCCTATGTTAACAGTGTCCAGAAGCGCCGTCGACTTCTCTGGGCTCGGAGGCATCTGGGATGGACCATCACACAGTGGAAACGTGAACTGTGGTCAGATGAATCAGTATTTCAGGTATTTTTTAGGAGGAATGGACGCCGTGTGCTCCGGACCAAAGAAGAAAAGGATCATCCAGACTGTTACCAGCAACAAGTCCAAAAGCCAGGGTCTGTCA
This sequence comes from Gobio gobio, assembly GCF_949357685.1. Lineage (NCBI taxonomy): Eukaryota > Metazoa > Chordata > Actinopteri > Cypriniformes > Gobionidae > Gobio > Gobio gobio. The sequence continues at coordinate 19,473,572 of NC_137119.1, forward strand.
TGGTATGGGGTTGTGTCAGTGCCCTTGGCAAAGGTAACTTGCACTTCTGTGAAGGCACCATTAATGCTGAAAAGTACATAGAGATTTTGGAGCATAATATGCTGCCTTCAAGAAGACATCTTTTCCAGGGACGTCCATGCATATTTCAACAAGACAATGCAAAACCACATTCTGCACACATTACAAAGTCCTGGTTGCGGAGGAAGAGGGTACGGGTACTTGACTGGCCTGCCTGCAGTCCCGACCTGTCTCCAATAGAGAATGTGTGGCGCATTTTGAAGCGCAAAATGTGACAACGAAGACCCCGTATTGTTGCCCACCTTAAGACTTGTTTGCAGGAAGAATGGGACAAAATTACACCTGAAACACTTCATCACTTGGTGTCTTCAGTCCCTAAACGTCTTTTAAGTGTTGTGAAAAGGAATGGCAACATTACTAAGTGGTAAATGCTTTACTGTCCCAACTTTTTTTGAAATGTGTTGCAGGTCTGAATGACAGGAAAGGATGCATATTTACAAATGACATGAAGTTGACCAGACAAAACATGAAATATTTTGTGTTCATATTGTCTGCAATGAAATACAAGTCAAAGTAAATTTAGAAATCACTACTTTTTTTTTTTTTTTTGTGTTTTCCATACTGTCCCAACTTTTTCTGATTTGGGGTTGTAGATTGAAGTCCCCACCCGGACAGAAAAATTTGAACACACACACACACACACAGATGCCCCATCTGCACAAAGGCATGCCAGGAAGGTCAACGGGTTGTCTGGACTCCACAAAGTGAAGAGGAAGTCAGTTGCCAGAGAGCTGTCAAAGTCTTTTTGGAGGCCAAAATGTCTCAAAAATAGTGTTTTTATAACATGGGCAACCGCAGTATGATATATTCTCTAACACCAGATGTGTAGGACACATCCCGAACGACTTTATTTTCACCTACACGTGCACACAAAAAAGGCAGGGAATAAAAACAAGTCATGCCATGTTAGCGGCATTACTGACTACCTCACAGTTTCCACGGATACACTTTGATGTTTGGATCATGGAAGCGTCACGCCTCCAAAACCGCACACACACGCTCTCAAGGCCATCGTGTTTATCCAACAGTTGGGAAGTGGAGTGTGATAGAGAATTCCTGATCTCCAGCAGGCAGGAACGGAGAAAGAAAAACTCCCCGAAATGTTTTCGTCCAACTTTCTCTCAACAAAAAAAAACGGTCTTAACATCTGCCGCCGGTCTAACACAATCCGAGCGCTACTGCAAACAAATGCAGCAACTAATTCTAGGGATTGGAAAAACTTTCTATGAAAGTTCAGATCAAATCTGAGAGCGAGTGATGCGAAAACCAATCTTCAAGCATGCATGCTGGTTTTGTAGCAATTCAGCCTGTTGGTTGAACATTAATTGGCTGCATTCTTGGCCGATAAAGTATTTCTCATTTCAAAAGAGTAAAAGAATGAGCGAGAGGTTAAAGAGGAGGAGGAGAGGGACTCTGTGAATGACAAAACCCCTTTTGGCCCCTGGCCCACAAACTCCTCTTTGTGCGGCACTTCAAACGAGCGGCCGACAGAGGAGTGTGAATGGTGAATCTCCTGGCTAAGAAACACACTACCCCCCGCCCGGGTCAGCGCTGTATCAAAGACGTCCCCTGCTCAACCCCCTTTACTGCCCCCCCTCTATCATCCATTCATCCCTTCTTTTTCGGCCCCTGCCTGGAGAAACTCCCCTTTCAGCCTCATGCTTCATTAGGAGGGGAGATTGAACGCACCTCTGGGCATTCTGGCGGCTGGACACGGACGAGGCCGATGGGAGTGTGTGTGCGCTTGTGTGTTAGAAGCGACAAAAACGATAAAACTTATTCAAACAGGTTAGTTGGGCTCCCTCTAGCAGATGCCAAGGGAATTATCGCAAAAACACAAAGCGCTATAAAGCCAGAGGAGGGGCCGCAGTGTGTTTTTGTGTGCGTGTGTGTGTGTGTGTAAGCAGGCCAGGGTGCAGAATGACAGTTCGGCCCAGCTGCCGTGTGTTTAGAAAGGGGCTGGTCACCGTTCGTCTTTCTCTCCGTCCCTTGCTCTCTTTTTCCAAAGCCAGCTGGAGTCCTTTGTGATAGTGTAGCCGTGGAAACTGGGAGGAACATGAAATCTGTGGTCTTTCTATAAACCAGCGTGTGTGTGTGTAAAAAATAAAAGATAGAGATAAAAACAGACCAGCCAGTGTTGAACTAAAAAAAGCTAAACCTTTTTTCTTTTTAAGAAAATGCAGATTGTTGCAGTGCTGACTGCTAACTGTAAACTGTGTGAGTGGATGTGTTTACTAACAGTGTGCCTGACCTACTTTTGCTTGTCCTAAGTTCATACACATGGCCAGTTTCCCCGCAGCTGTCAATCAGTGACAAACACACCCATGCACGCTTACAAACAAACACACACGCATGCGCTAACACTCCACCGACAGGTGACAAATTAAGTGTCATAATCACAGTTCAAAGCAGGAATAAATCATAGACTGGACAGGTTATGGCAGTTCAATTAAAGATTAAAGTGTGAGATTATATATGTGGTTTAGAAAAATAAAATAAAATAAAATGTAATGTAATAAAATAAAATGTAATAAAATAAATAAAATAAAATAAAATAAAATAAAATAAAATAAAATAAAATAAAATAAAATAAAATAAAATAAAATAAAATAAAATAAAATAAAATAAAATAAAATAAAATAAAATAAAATAAAATAAAATAAATATTCTTTCTGGATGCAAAAATATTTATCATTTGATTTAATTATCAATAAACAAATTATTAAAAAATAAAAGACTAAAACTAAAATACTATTTTGAATGCAAAATATATTAAAAAAAAATCTGAATGTATAAATACACAAAAAAAGCTTTGAAACTTTAACTTCATTCTTCAAAGTTAGTGGGAGTGGGTATCTGTAGGGGTGTAAGATCTTAACTTGATGAATATCTTTCTCTCTAGTCTGTAAAGACAGACATGCCCTGGAGGAGGACAAGAGAAGCAGGGATGAATGAGGGGAAAGAGAGAGACACACACAGTAAAAGGGGATGAGATTAGTTTTAGCGGCCCATTTGCTTTAGTTCCTGTCAGAGCATTCCTGACACAAGTCAAAGTGAGAACACACACACACACACACACACACCAAAAACCATTCTGAACTATAGGATACAAAGACACAATAAAACCGCGAGACATATTCAACTTCACAGAAGTCTAAAATTATAATTTAATACACACACACCCCCCTGACACACAAATGATCTCCCTTTAAAGCTCAGTTCTGCCTTCACACTCCCTGTGTTCCAATCAGACGGTCTGCATACCTGTCTGATTACACATCTGCTGTGACGGGTCACAGTGTGTGTGTGTGTGTATATTTGAATAAGGATAGATGCATCCTGCATTGCTCTCTTCCAGGAATGAAACCCAACTGACAGGAAGATACACACTCATATGTACATATAGCTACCTAAATGTGAATGTACAATCAAATAAATACATAAAGCTAATTATAATAGAATTATAAAAGAAAACCAATCACATCTATCATAAAAGTATGTGTTTATATAATGTGTGTGTGTGTATACATATATATTAATTTTTGCATGCATACATATATGTGTGTGTACACACACTCACATATACATATACATATATATATATATATATATATATATATATATATATATATATATATATATATATATATATATATATATATATATATATATATATATATATATATATATACAAAATATAAACATTTATATTATATAAACTTAAATAATTATATTTTAAATAAATATTTTAAATGTATTTTGAATAGACTTAATTACTTAAAACATTAACTAATTAATATATTATTTAAAAGATAGATATAGATAGATAGATAGATAGATAGATATATAGATAGATAGATAGATAGATAGATAGATAGATAGATAGATAGATAGATAGATAGATAGATAGATAGATAGATAGATAGATAGATAGATAGATAGATAGATAGATAGATAGATAGATAGATAGATAGATAGATAGAAAAAAACTATAAAAGTAACTATGCAGAGTATGAACTTAGAGTGTTTGTGTTTATTTGAAGGTCTTTAGGTCGAGATCTTGTACATCTCAAGAGGTCAGAGGCCTGACACTCATGCATTTACATCTAAATACAAAGGAATGTGGTCAAAAGTTCACACCCCGACTTATGCAGCACACCCAACACACAACTCATAAGATGAGCCATGAATGAATCAAAATACATGTACTGTCATCTGAGCAGCAGTACTGATTTGAATCTAACCAACTTTCCAGGTGACTAACCACCCTAATAATTACCCGTAACTCACCTAGCTCTCTTTCCTTCTCTCTTTCCCCCACTCTCCCTCTGCGGTTTGTTCTCTTTATGCTTTGTGTCTCCAGGTTTGACCTCTGACCCCTGGTATCCTGTGAGAGGGGGTTGGGGAAAGAACCCGCTTGTGTGTGGCGGAGAAATGTGTGTGTAGTTTTTGGGGAGAGTGTGTTAGTGCTGGTTTTGGGTTATTCCGAGTTTGAAGTGGTCTTTAGGAGACTTAAGAGACCCCCGACACACACACACACACACACTGGGGGTTGGGGGTGAGTGGGCAAGAATGCAAGAAACAAACGAGGAGCCCAGCAGGAGTGCAGGAATGCAATGCATTGTGTTACAAAGACTTCCTAAACTACTAAAGTAGAACCTCACACACACACACACACACACACACACACACACACACACACACACACACACACACACACACACACACACACACACACACACACACACACACACACACACACACACACACACACACACACCTCTTCCCATAAACTCATATAGAGCCAATCCAAATGGCATGTTGTAATTTTTGGCTTTTTATAAATGCATGTTTTGAGACTTCAGTGCCAAAGTGATATATGCCATTAAAGGACCCTCCCAAACATTTAGGGGCAAAAAAACACACACGCACAGACACAGAGGACCCTTTCTGAAAGAGAAGAGACGGTCTGTAATTAAGGTTTGCCCCACCCTTGCAGTGAAAACCTAAACCATCCAGCATACTCTCTCTCACACACACACACACACACACACACACACACACACACACACACACACACACACACACACACACACACACACAACACACACACACACACACACACACACACACACACACACACACACACACACACACACACACACACACACACACACACACACACACACACACACACACACACACACACAGAGGAGAGGAGAGGAGAGGAGAGGAGAGGAGAGGAGAGGAGAGGAGAGGAGAGGAGAGGAGAGGAGAGGAGAGGAGAGGAGAGGAGAGGAGAGGAGAGGAGTTTCCTGTTGCAGGATCATGTCAACGACCGCACTTCCTTTCTGTGTGGCCTGAATCAAAGCATAGCAATTCTCAAAGAGAGGCCGTTAAGTTGTAATTACGTAAAGTGCACAGTCATCAAACAGTCAAGAGAACTCAGAATCACTCTCTAAAAAACAGACTCAGATAGGCCTACCACTAGTTTCTGAAACAAACATTTCTAATAGTCTAATAGTTTTTGTAACACTAAAACGCATGTTAAATCAGGCAATGTACAGATTGACATTGTAACAACGACAGACCACATTCCATTTGATTTTGCAAGTGAACACTTAAAGGGATAGTTCACCCAAAAATGAAAATTCTGTCATCATTTACTCACCGTCTAGATGTTCAAAACCTGTAGGAATTTCTGTCTTCTGCTGAACACAAAAGAAGATATTTTGAAGAATGTGGGCAATTGAACAGCTATCCTGTAGAAGTCAATGGGGACCATCAACTGTTTGGTTACCGACATTCTTCAAAATACCTTCTTTTATGTTCCTTGAGGGTGAGTAAATGATGACAGAATTTTCATTTTGGGGTGCACTATCCCTTTAAGGCTCCAGCATGTGTCAGAATGTTTCATTGTGTACCTATCGCCACCTACAGGATGAAAATAAAAGTGTTGAAATGTACACCTCAAAATTAATAACACAGCTGACACTAAATTTATTTTTATGGACCAGTCTTCAGTGTCACATGATCCTTCGCAAATCATTCTAATATGCTGATCTGGTGCTCAAGAAACATTTATTATTCTTACTGCCCATTTTGAAAGTAATATTTTTAGTAATATTTTTGAGGAAACCATGACATTTTATTATAATACTGTAAATGCCTGGTTTAATGCATCCATGTTTAATCCTCTCATATACATACAGCATAATGTTTAGTAAAATATAATGAAGGAAATAAGCCATGATATTATTAACAAACACAATCAAATAACACTCTTGCATATTCTGGACTACAATGTACATTTCAGTAAGTTTGAAGATGGGGTGTGTGTGTGTAAAACCGAGGCAGAAAAGCATTAGATCATCTCCTTTGTAATGTCTATTAAAAGGTAAGCTTCAGGTCATAGATTTAGAGGAGGGATTCACATGAAAGGTTGAAGATTATGTGTGTTTGTGTATTTTTCTGCATGCCCACACTAGTAGAGCATTTCAGACAGTGTGTTCATTCTGTCGCTCTCTCACTGACACTCTCTTTCATGTCTCTTTCTCTCATACACATACATACTTACACAGGCTGATAACTCTGGGGAGGAAGAGGAAATCATATAAATCTTAAGAGCTTTGAGACATGATGTTTAAGTATAAATCAGCACAGCACCTTTCATGGTGAGTGAGGGGAGTGCCTGAAAGGAAATGATTATTTGTGCGGCTGAGAGGAGAGAGAAAGAATGAGACAGTTACTGAGGAAGGGAGGGAGAGAGAGAGAGAGAGGAAGAAAAGTAGCAAGACTGTTTAACTGAAATGTCAAACTGAGTGATTTGTGAAGTCTGGAAGGTGGGCTGTCCTATACCCACACACACAAACACAACTCAATCTCTCAAAGCAAAACTAGCACCATTAATCATTTATGTTACAATATGAGTATGCAGTACAAACAAATGTGCAAAAAATCTAATTCTTGGGCTTCTTTACACCACTTTTGTAAAATGACATCTAAGGGTATAGGCATGTCGTAGATCATGTGATCATTGTTGTTATTTTTATCTAAAACTATTAAAAATCTTTTCATTAATTGAAATAAAACTGAAATACAAAATTATACAAATATTAGATGAAAAAAAAATATTTAAAAACAAAAAATGCAGCATCAGCAACTAACTGAAATGAAAGCACTATAATTATTCAAACATAAAATCAATATAAAAAATATGTTAAAGTTAATTATACATACTAAAAAAACTAAGCTAATAAAACGACAAAAGCAAATGACAAAGTTGCTAAAACCTAGCTGAAAATATAAAATTACAAATTAAAAGTTAATTCAAAATATGAATAAATGCTATGATAGCATTTAAAAAAATACTAAAACAACATTAAAAGTGGCATACATTTTAAATTTAAAGTGGCATTTGTAAAAATAAAAAGTTCTTTACGTGCATCGATGGTTCCATGAAGAACCTTTAAAGCCGCAATATGTAATTTTTCGCCGCTAGAGGTCGCTTATTCAAAACAAAGGCGTAGCTTGATGACGCCTGGATTTCACTCAGCTTTTATTACTCCACAGACAAGCGTTTCCGGTTTTTCCGGTTTTGTCATATTAGATAGCCTACATTATTTGACTGTGTTGAAAGTTATGTTATAATGCTACTCTGTGCTTTCGTTCGCCGGCTACTATGAGACACTTGTTGCACACCAATCCATTTTCACTCCCAAGGCGTCAAAATCCGAAGCATGGTCAAGTGCCTTCCGCGTCACAACGAAGACGCTAAAGTCACCCCTAGGCGTCATTATATCGCCGCGCTTGGTGTTCCATTCATTTCAGCAGTTGTTGGTTTTGAGCACTAGAGGGCGCTGTAGTACAACGAGAGAGTGGAGAAAAGCACGTGTTTCAAGACGCATTTTATTCTTTGCATTTGTAAAAGCAGACATGATTTTATTCATATTTAAAGGTTACTTTTATATTTTGGAGCAGCTAACCCAACTCCTACCCTAAACCTACCCACTTCTAAACAATTTAAAAAGCGTAACAGGCAAATACAAGTACAGTCACATGTATTTATTGCAAAAACTGACCAAAAACAGTATAAAAGTATTAACTCATGTTGCATTCCAAGGCTTCTGAAGTCACACAATGTCTTCATGTAAATGTAGAGTTGATCTTAATGTTTTAATCGTTGAAATGATGATCCCGCCGCTCCATGAACGCGCTCATTCATATCTCATTAAAATAATACACACAATATTTGAAATTTAATGTGTTCATGATCTACTGCGGATGGAGACGCTGATCGCTTTTGGGATTTCCTTCACACAAATCAATTGCTTGACCTCGGAACACTTGGAATATTTGTACTTTTTGAATAAATTGTGCATGCAGTCCTATCTATCTGCCTGTTATATCTGTGTTTTATATACCACACAAATGGGTAGGTTTAGGGATAGAATGGGGTTGGGTTACATGTTAAAACATGTCTAGATAACGTAAATAAAATTACGCTGGCTCATTAAATTGAGAATCACACTCCAACATGCCATAATGGCAAAATCATAACCCAATATATGATCATCATGACGATAACGCGTATGTGTCTGACGCCAATTTTTTCTCATTGAAATGAATGGAGCACTCAGCGCGTCGATATAGTGACGCCTAGGGGTGCCTTTAGCGTCTTTATTGTGACGCGGAAAGCACTTGACCATGCTTCGGATTTTGACGCCTTGGGAATGAGAACAGGTTGTGCACACTGCAGTAAGATAGGTCAATATTAGGCTTTAAAAAAGATTTAAACAATAAGACTAACTGTGTTGAGCTATATAACAACGATTCGTTTTCTGTCAATGAACGTATCCAAACTGTTGCTCACCTGTCTAATAAAACACATGATATATTAAAGCGTCTTTGGTGTTTCCATGGTTTCTACAAAATAAAACCCGGAAATAGAGGGTAACACGGGTATGATGTAGAGGTCTGCACAGGCTTTAAAATAAAGCCCGAACCCAGCCCGAACCCGGCCCGTACCCAAGATCATTTAACCCGACCATTACATTTACATGTTAAGCCCGAACCCGAGGTCCGTTTCTCACAGCAAATACCATTTTTGCAATATGTTGTTTTTAAAGATTGCTTGCAATGGTAAACAAATACATGTACAAACACAGGCACAGCAGCCCCATCAGCACAGCAGTAAGAGAAAAAGCACGGGCTTAACAATTACGTAACTTTGCTGCGGTTGAACAGGTGTAACAGTCACAAATTTCTCTGGAACTCAAACTGTAAACTTCAAAAAGTTCACGTGTTGCTAAACTATTTACACAAATATATCCTTCTCAGTAGTCTACGACTTATGAAGGAACAGCATCGACAGTTGATCATAATTCTTCCAGAGTGCAGCTTTTCCTGCATCATTTGGAACTGTGACACAAGGCTGTTCATTAAACCAGAAACCCACAAGTTTCGGGTCGGGTCGGTTAGGGCAGTGGTTCCCAACCACGTTCCTGGAGGACCCCCAACAGTGCACATTTTGGATGTGTCCTTTGTCTGACACACCCACATCAGGTCTTGGAGTAGCTACTAATGAGCTGATGACCTGAATCAGGTGTGTTTGATTGAGGAGACATGCAAAATGTGCACTGTTGGGGGTCCTCCAGGAACGTGGTTGGGAACCACTGGGTTAGGGTAGCGGACCTCTAGTATGATGCATTGATAGGCGATGCACAGACACGGTCCGTGTCCTGGTTAAAATGGCTAATTTCTCTGGATTTAGACCACTGTGGGTATGGGAAGCTTTTCAATTTGTTAGGCCAAATCCAGGCGGAAATCCCCAAAATGGTCCCAGACCTTAAGAGGTTAACAATTTTCATTGCACAAAAGGTACTTTATGGTGGAAAAAGGTTCTACAGATTATTAAAATGTGCTTCAAACTAAGAAAAAACTGGTTCTTTTAAGAGATGGTTCTTTGGGGTTCTTATATGGTATTGCTGTAAAAACTCATTTTTGGAACCTTTATTTTTAAGAGTGTAGTAGGCAGTAGCATATGTTATTTGAAACACGTGCTTTTCTCCACTCTCTCGTTGTACTACAGCGCCCTCTAGTGCTCAAAACCAACACTTTTCACTAACAACACAAAATGCATTTTCAACAGGTTTAGTTAGACTTCTAAACTGTATTACAATTATATTAAATGTATGACGCTTATATTCTTTTGGTCTTTGCAGAAAATCAGCTTTGAGTTCAAAAATATTGATTCGTCTCTTATTACTACAAAGGACATTACTTTTTTGGATCAATATGAAGGTCATCAGATTCTGTGTCATGAGAATATAATCGATAATGTTGAGATCATATCTAAGTGAGTGTCTGTATTGATCGACTGGAGGGTCTGTTTATGATATCACTGCTGTCATCTTTGGCATTATGAGTCAGCCCATTCACAGTTTCATTACACAATCTCTGTTACAATCTCTCCTTTTAGACAGGACGACATCGAAATGAGCTCAACTCAGATGCACTCAGATCTATTCTGGTATGTGATCTCGCCATGTTTATACACTATATTGCCAAAAGTATTGGGACACCCCTCCAAATCTTTGTATTTAGGACCGTTTTTCAATCACTTCCATGGCCACAGGTATAACAATCAAGCACCGTCGGATGCAGTGGTGTAAAGCACGCCACCACTGGATCCTCTAGAGCAGTGGAGTGTCCTCTGTGTTCTCTGGAGTGACGAATCACACTTCTCTGTCTGTCAATCCGATGGACGAGTCTGGGTTTGGTGGTTGCCAGGAGAACGGTACTTGCCTGACTGCATTGTGCCAAGTGTAAAGTTTGGTGGAGGGGGATTATGGTGTGGGGGTTGTTTTTCAGGGCTTGGGCTTGGAACCTTAGTTCCAGTGAAAGGAACTCTTGATGAAAGACATTTTGGACAATTTCATGCTCCCAACTTTGTGGGAACAGTTCGGGGATGGCCTTTTCCTGTTCCAATATGACTGCGCTGTGATTAAAGTTCATGTGCATGTAAAGGCAGACGTCCCAAAACTTTTGGCAATATAGTGTGTATCTATTAACCACTCGTTTTAAAATCTTTCCGGTTTACTGACATATGACATCCGCTTCAAACATTACAATGCTCATGATAACTTTCAATAACTTTACAATAAGTAAGTCCACTTCACCAGCTAATTACTCTTCAACAGCAATGCCATAGAAATATACAGAACAGAGCAACCTCTAATAAAAAAGATCAAATAAAACAAAACAAAAACAGGAGAAAACTCAAAAGAGAACAATAGAGTAAAAAATAAAAACATGTGAAAACAAGAGATCATTCAATGACATCATCCCATCCTCTTTTCTCCAGATCAACAGTTTAAATGAATTAGTTGCCATGGAAACAGCAGCATCCTGCTGGTCTAAAGAGCTAAACTGAAGTAAAGTGACATTTTTTTTCTATTACACTGCAGACATCTTGACCCTTAATAACAACACATGACAACACGTGTTTTTTCCACAAAAACACTGGCCAATCATTCCAGTTAGATGTTAAACATGTCTTCTGTATAGTTGAACTGGAAAAACACAAACACTGGCAACAGCTTTTATTTATAGAGACCTGCATGAGGCCGTCACAGGATAGACATTTTGAAATGAATGGGATCTCTCAGACTCATAACTGAGCCATGTGGGCTCTCACATGAAAAATACACCCTTGCATGCTGACCCAGTTTTCTAGCCAGGTTTTGTTAAAACACTTTTTGGGAGAACCACACCGCAACTTTTGAAAAAAAATCACACACAGAAGAGCAACACAATAACAAGCAAATAGTCCGACCTCTCTCAGACATTAATTCATACACAAACGCTATATAAATGCATCATTCATTCTTTGTCTATGTAGGCTATGTGTGTATTTTTGATGCCTGTCTGACACCTGCTCCCTAATATCACATATGACATACCAAAATAGACTGATACTGGACAGAGTTCAGAATCTCTCCCTATCTCTTTCTCTCTCTTCACCCTCTCTCTCTCTCAAACATACACAACAAAGACATCATTACAATTTTGTCACAAAGAAGCAACATACAGCATCTTATGGTTTACAGAGATATTACGGGAATTATTTTTATTTAGCCTATTAATAGGCTACTTTATTTTATTAATATAATTTAAATGTATTTATTTTATATCACCATTATATTACTAATATTATATCGTTGTATATTAAAAATACAATTAAGTTGTTATTATTCATTTATTTAAATTAGCCTATATTTGACATTATTAATGTTTAAATTCAAAGTAGCTATACGATCCATAGGCTTATAAACGGGATGTTGCCTCGCATCAGTCCATTGCACTATGAGTAAGCAAAATGTCCTCAGTTCAGCTGAGCATCACCTCAGTTAATACTATCAAACACAAACAAACAAATGACGAGAGAGAGAGAGAGAGAGAGAGAGAGAGAGAGAGAGAGAGAGAGAGAGAGAGAGAGAGAGAGAGAGAGAGAGAGAGAGAGAGAGAGAATAGGCTACTCACGGAGGCGGCGGATCCAGGAGTCACACATACCCTGTAATTTTCGGTAAACGGTTACCGGAGAGAGAACGAGAGACAAAAGCGCCTGAATGAATCGGCGGGATCTATTGATAAACTCCAGCTTGGCTCTGAATGGAAGCTAATGACACTGTTAACGCTCGCGCTCGCTCGGGAGCTGGAGGATCGAGCTGCTAGTTCAGTTTCGGGCGGGTACGGGACCGGCCCACACCGTCACATCCGTTAAATACACCGATTCCCGTACCGGCCAAACATGAATGAGACTGCGGGACTTCCCACCCTACTGAACTGATTAACCCCTATAGGCTAAATCATCATAAGGAAATAAAACTAAATCCTTTAAAATAATAATAATAAGTCGCATATCGTTGTTTACTAATGTCATCAAATTTTATGACAAGTGTCTTAATAAAAATTACACAATAAAAATAATTGTGTTTTAGATTTTAACATGTCCATATAGGCTGGCAATAGTTGAGAAAAAAAAGAAGAAAAAAAGTTAATTTCAAGATGTATTTTCATTCAGAAAAGAAAATGGCATTTTAATGGCAGTGGTGTAAGGTTTTTTTTATTTTTATTTTTTTAATTATAAAGGAAAGTGTGTAGGCTATTTTAGGTCTGGTTGGTCTCTAAAAGTCACACTTTCTTTCAAGATTTTAACAATCACGTTTTTGTTTGTCCTTGTGAATTTTGTCACCCTGCATTATATATATTTTTTAAATGTAGCCTATATACAGTCTCTTCAATTAATATGAAGCCATTAAAGCGGCACACATCATTATTATTTAAGAACGAGTAAAATGCTGCTCAAAACAAATTTAGGCCTATCATGTCGAACCATGCAGTCATCTCAAGCCAACTACCAATGTATAGCCTACTTTAAATTTGTATGATTGTTGATTGATGGAAAATTCATAGGGTGAATGCAGGTAAAGTGGGACACTTTTTGTTAAACGTGTAATTTAGATACCTAGATATTTTTTTTCTTTTCTTTATCACTTTTGTTAACTTAAAGGTCCATCTGTAATATTTCAATTTGAATACAGTTGATATAATGTGCGTCTGCTCTAAAACACATAAAGCAACGAAGCATCAAAACATGCATTTTTATGTAGGCTAGCATTAAACAACAGAGTGTGTGCTCAAGCTCGCCCTCATGTGGTTGGAAAAAAAACGTAACACAACTCCCATCTGTTTCATCTCCCTCATTCTCCTCCTCATCTCTACTGACTTCCACAAGAGCCTCACTCTTTGTTTCTGCAGGCTTTAATACAACGTAATTCTGTATAACCTTGTTCCCACAGTAATTCCATGCTTCTTGAAAAGACAACCTCATTACAGAAGATATAATAGAGAAACCTCTCAGACGCATCAATTTTACTACTAACATAAGGGCAACACTATTTAATTTAAAGATAAATGTGATTGATTTAGAGATAAACATGATTTGTCAGATTTTAGGCCTTCCACTTGTGAGGACCACTTTAAATGTCCTCACACACTTTTATTTGAGGTTTCACTCCGTTTGGAGGACTTTTAAAGCTGCACTATGTAACTTTTCCGTCCACTAGAGGTCGCCAATTCAAAACAAAAGCGTAGTTTGATGACGCCAGGTTTGAGCGCAGAATCTTGTGACATGTGGTCTTCACCTCACAGCCGGTGGAAAAGAATCGGGATAGGGAAGCAGGAGCGATTGTTAATAAGAAGAGCGCAATACAAGCCTTGCGAGCAGCCGGACTGTTATTATGAAATAGTCGCCGGTGAGACTTTTATTATGCCACAGTCGCAGGCTCTGTTTATCATATTAGATACATCTAAGTGTGTTGAAAATTATGTTATGATGTTAATCTGTGCGTTTGCTCGGCGGCTGCTATGACACTTGTTCACACTGCAGTAAGAGTAAAGCGTTTCTGCAAAATAAAACCAGAAACCGAGGGTAACGCAGAAATGACGCCATCGACAGGCGACTCCCTCACACGTCCCGGTTCCTCGGTTAAAATAGCAATTTTCTCATGATTTACAAATAGTTGGGAACATTTGGGATATTGCAAATACTCAACTGAACAAAATATATAACACTGGCGTAGTGGTTTTTGGATATTTTACTGAATTTTTTTTTACATAATGCACCTTTAAAAAATAGAAATATAATCAAATCTGTACGCACACACACGCAGCTCTGGTTTACTATCTTTGTGGGGACTATCCACGTAATGGTTTTTATACTGTACAAACGGTATATTCTAGCCCCTTACACTAACCGTACCCTCAAACCTACCCATCACACAAAACATTCAGCATTTTTACATTTTCAAAACACTTAATTTAGTATGATTTATAAGTTGTTAAAAATTACCCCTAAGGTCAAAATTTACATTACTATCACACATTTGGTCATTTGGTTCCCATAATGTAGGGAATACCAGGTACACACACACACACACACACACACACACACACACACACACACACACACACACACACACACACACACACACACACACACACACACACACACACACACACACACACACACACACACACACACACACACACACACACACACACACACACACACTCACACACACACACACACACACACACACACACACACACACACACACACACACACACCAAAAATTATACTGTTTTCAAATAAATGCATACAAGATGTCCTGTCTCTGTTTAATGTCAGTGATGAATCAGCTCAAGAATGGTGGCATCTATCATCTCTCTCTAGACCTTAGAGCACTCACTAGTGCTCATCTGAGGCTGGAGATTCCTTGTAAGCTAGAGGCATGAAAGCATTATATCCCATTACCCTGGAGAAAGAAACAGACAGAGGAGAGAAATGGACAGAAAAGCAGATGATGCACACAAAAAGAGAAACTCTCAGACAGACGGGGAGTTCTAATCCTTTAATGCCATGGAAATTACATTTAGATCAAAGCTGCTAAAAGGACAAATGTGATACACACATCTGTGAGTGTGTGTCTGTAACTTGGAATATGGGACAGCTGTAAAACTCTGTCTGATTCACTTGCTGATTACCATAAAACATTTTTTTACAACAGTTACTGTAGTTCCCATCCTTAATTCCTATTTGTTGAGTCAAAAAAATAGTTTCAGATACTGTTCAATTATCTGCTCAATTACTTCAAAAATGTTACATACAAGTTAGACAGTTGACAGTGAAGGAGAGTGATGTGTCAGAGCTCATAAGTACTACAGTGATCTCTGCTCTCTATTTTCGTATCCTCGTCTTTGTTTTTTATATTGCCTGCGCATAAATTCGCTGGCTTCCACGGCAGATCAGACAATAAATAAAGTGTAATCTCTTACTGTAATGTCCTCCAGGTTTACTTCCTTAATCCGTATGGCAGCATGCTGCTGCTGTGTGTCAACTTTTTATTGCTCTTTTGCGCATACGGGTCAGTCCTGGACCATGATCTGTTCTCACTGGACTCTGATATTAAAACAAAAATGTGAACAGCTATACAAAAAAAATCATATCTGATCAATATCGTATTTTTCCGAATATAGGACAACCCAGATTATAATGTTATAATGTAATGGAAAAAGGCTTTTTGAATATTAAATCTTGTATTTTATATATATATATATATATATATATATATATATATATATATATATATATATATATATATATATATATATATATATATATATATATATATATATATATATAAAGAAAAAGCGTTTATATAAAAAATATTTTTCATATTGCATATTTTCCAACACAATCTCATGACAATGCGTATCAATAGTACGAGTGTGCAATGTCGTGGAATGTATACGCAAAAATTAGTTTTGGCGTGCATATGCGATGCAGTTCCCTTTCGAAAGGGAACTCGCGCTGCGTCAGCTTGACGCTACGGGGGAACGCCTCCAGCGTGACTGGTGCCTGAAATCACAATGAAAAAACTTCAATCCTATTGACCGGCGACAGCCTATGATGTCATCAAGGTGCGACCAGGAAGTATATAAGGGCGCCTTGCCAGCATGACAGTATCTCTTCGTCTTCAGGGACTGTTTTGCCTGTCTTCACGTGAAACGTCTACAAGAAGGATAACAATGAAGTGTGCTGAGAACGCCACTTCTGCAGGTGTGTTTTGAATGTGTATCTTGCGCTTTGGATACACACACACTTTGCGTTTACTGTCTGGGAGAAGAGCATGCATGAGAGGTTTGCGAACCTCTTGTGAAAGTATTTGTGAGCGTTGTCCTCTGGAAACGCTCCGCTCTCGGTGGGACCTCTTCTCGAGGGGAGAGGTTTCAGCATCTGGGAAAGACCACGCTCAAGCTGAGGCTGAGCGGCGTCTGAAATGCGCTTCCCAGATGGATCTGGCTCGTCGCTTGGAGACAGTTATGGTTCTTGAGGACGATCCAGATCGCGAGAGGCTCGAGCAGAGGATGGGTGAGTCAGTTAAAGATGCTGAAGCTTTTCATACCATCCTGTCCCATGTACGGGGAGTTGCTGGAAGTCATGGAACGCGCTGCGGGTAGACTGCAGCTGCCTTGCGGCGCGTGAGGAGAAAGGCTGAGCGTCCAAACAGTTCGGACGATCGGTTTCTCTCCGCCCATGACCTCCCAACTCCTGGGAGTCTTCCATTCTTTCCAGATCTCCATCAACAGATCTCGAGGGAATGGAAGAAACCATACTCAGCCCGCATCTGTCGACATCGGCGAGCTAGATGTCGCTGATGTCGAGGGACTGCCTGGCTGGGTATATGTCGATGCCGCCCGTGGACGAGATGTTATGTTTATCTCGCCTCTGGGCGGCCGGCGACACTGTGGCTCCCACCCTGCCGGTCTAAATGCCTGAATGGCAGGGCGTACATGTCAGTGGGTCGCGCTGCAGCGGCTTTGCACACCACAGCTGTGTTGCAGGCGGACCTGCTGAGGGACCTCGATCAGGGGGGAGGGACCCCCTGAGGCGGTAGTCGAGTCGCGCCGGACCGCGGTTTTCGCTCTCCGGGCCACCGTACAAATAGCGCCGATGCGGCGAGGGTGGCCACGGAGAGACATCTGTGGTTAAACCGTTTGGACATCAGGGAGAGAAAAAAAAAAAAAAAAATCCTTTCTCCCTGATGCCCCGGTTTCGCCATCTGAACTTTTCGGCACCTCCGTAGAGGCGGTGGTGGGGAAGTTCGGAGAGGCGAAGGCGCGCTCGGCGGCATTCAGGACATGCATTCCGCTGAGGTCCGGGACCGTGCCCAGGCAGTCGGGTGTCCCCGGCCCGTCCCAGTCTGAGGGCTGGAGACGGGAATAGCGAGCCAGCGTCGCCTCTCGTGCGCCCCGCCGCGGAGGACTGGGGGCGCAGGGGAGGCGGGACACCCGCGACAGGAAGAGGAAGGAAGCCGGGGCTGGTAACCGGAACCAGCGCAGGCAGCAGACTCCACCCCCCGAGGAGCGCGGAGATGAACGCTGCCTTTTTTCCCTTCCTCTGGTTTTCCCCCGGGCGCTTTTACATCAGGCCGGTGGCCTATGATGAGCAGAAAATGTAAGATTCTGCCGGCTCGCCTGGCTAGTTTGGTGAAAGCGCCCCCCTCAGGATGGCGGGCGGATACTAGCTCGATGGCTGGGTTGAAGCACCGCGAGGAGCGATTGGTAAGTCCCCCTCTATGAGGGCGAAACATTTTCAAAACTATGTTTTTCAGGACTTTTTGACCGTCACTCCCCTGAGGGGTTGCTTGGGGAAATTTTGGATCATCGAGGGATTTCGCAGGGCCTGCAGCTCCCCGTGAGTAAGCTAAGAACGATCTTCTTTGCAACATTATGTGGTTGTCTGTGAATGCCTCACTTTTGCTAGTAGAGTCTTGCTGCCTCTCCGTGTTATTTTTCCCACTATGTGGGTGTTTAATTTGCGCTCTTGCCCAAGGGCTTGTAGTGTAGAGGGCTAGCTGTGTTTTCCTAGCGTAAAAGTGGGAAGTAGCTGAAGACCGGGTACGCGCTAATGCGCGAGCTGTAGTAAGATCTGCGCCCAGCTCTGCGGGGCTTTGGGAAAAGGGGTTTCGGGGCCTCAGTGTGTTATATTAGAGGTAATAATATTTCTTTCCCGAGCCCTGAGTAGATCTAGTGCGGTATGCCGCACCACTTGGCCTAGGCTTTGTCAAGGATGGGGGCGTTCCCTTTTAATGAAGGTTGTTCGCCCCTGGCCTGTCCTTTGATATGAGAACATGGCGTGGTTTATGCATCCTTGTTTCAGCCTCCTCTTGTTACAGAGTCGTCCGGCCAAGGCCCGCCCCCTTCTCTGCGTTCTGGGGTTATGAGTAACGCAGTCGGGGTGTTGCAGCAGACAGCGACTTTGCCAGTGGTCGTGGGGCGGAGTGAAGCGTCTTTCGCTGGTTTTGCGATCAGACTTTATCTGCCGTTTCCGCCTTTCAGAGCTTGGTGGCCGCCATCTTTTGGCGGCCCCCGGCCTCTTCCTGGAGGATGTTCGGCCGGTGGGTTCTATATTTTCTAAAAGAAAAGGTATTGTTTCACCCTTGCTCTATGTCTCTGCTCCACCTCCTTTAGGGCTCGGGTTGAACTGAACATCGGATAAACCTCTGTGAAGGTTCTGGTCGGATGCTCCCCTGAGGCCCGAGCATTACCAATGGCTGACGCCCTCGCACTTATGGTTGGCCGCTGCATGGAAAGTAAGACAGCCGCCCCGAGGCAGGTGACGTAAGTTGTACTCCCCTCGCTTTAGAGGGTCTTTGTTTAAGCACTTTCGCTGAGTACACTGCTGTTGGCAATGTGATTAGGTCCATGTTTGTAGGCGCTGCCCGAGAGACTGCGCCGTCCTAGGGGCCCTAGGACACGGCGATGCAAGTTGTCCCTAGCTGCCTCTGGGATGGAGCCAGCCCCAGGGCGTAGGAGCCAGCTGGTTGTTAGTAGCCAGCTTGGGCAGTCTGGGCAGTTGGACTTCAGAACAGGTAGTAGGCGTCAACTGGCCTCCCTGCAAGGAAGTCTCGACGCCGTGGCCCACGAGTGGGCCCTGGAGGTTTTTCTCCACTGGTGTTGACATCAGCAGTAACTTCGTCAGCTAGTCTCCTTGGGGATGAGTCCCCAGGTGTGATCTGGATTTCCAGGCTTTGTCAGCAGCAGACAGCTGCCGCCAGCCCAGGCGCAGCAGCCAGCCTTCTTTAAGGCCGCCCTGAGGGGTAGGCTCCCGGTTTGGTTTACCTTTACTCAGATGGTAGGCCCGATTGGCCTCCCTGAGGGCCTGCTGTGGTCAGCAGGCGCTGCCTGGTCTCCCCCGAGGGGGCACGACTGGCATTAAGTCCCTCGACGGCTGGTACAAACTGCTAGTAGGCACTGGATGGCTAGCACGAGTGCTAGTAGGTAGTAGGCCACAACTGGCCTCCCTGAGTGCAGCCGCTGAGGCGGTGACCATGGAGTGCTATGAGTAGCACATTCTGGCTATGGGCGGCATGTTCTGTCATCAGGTGGAGGCCCCTCTCGGCCTCCCTGAGGAACGAGTTCCCTGGGTGGGAACGCACAACTGGCTTTACGCTGACAGCTAGTGGTCACCCGCTATCAGGCGCCGGTCTCTGACCGTTCGCGAGACCTGGAGGCGGTGCTCTTACCCTAGCACGACGAGACGTTACTGCTGCTATGCGGTCCCCACGGGAGGGGTCTTTCATAATTTGCCTACTGCATGGTTACCTACCAGGCAGGCTTATGAGCTCCTCTCGTATGAGGGTCTACTATGAGCTTACGGCCGCTTGGCGCTGGTTAAGGGTCGTAGGCCCTTCGGGGCCTCCCTGGCATAATCAGCCTGTAAGGCCTCTGGCCTCCTAAGCACGTTTTAAAGTAGGTGCTTGGTAGATCCGAGGATCGAGCGGCTAAACTCCCCTCGCTAGCAAGGGTTATATAGCACTTCGCTGAGAGCTGCTCTCCGGGATAACCCGTCTCTGAGATCTGGCTAGTGGATGTCACTGCCTTTTTTGCAGCACCCTAGCGGGATGCCTCTTCGGAGGCGAGTACCAGAGGCTCTGTACTGTACAGACAGGGTTGACCGTATTACGTGTCCCACATTAGTCTGGGTCACCTGGTCAGGTCTCCCTGGTGGCATTCGGTGAGAACCTCCCGAATAGTGACTGGCATAGGGTTCCCTCGTAGTTCCCTTGCCACGTTCCCTTAAAGGAACCCCTTCTAAGTCGAATGGGCTGGTTCCAGGCCTTCGAGCAGGGCCTGGGAAGGACCTCATGTGTGTGAAGGTTCCTTCTTGGGCGATAGCTTGGGCTATGACCGTAGGGAGCGCTGTCACTGACAGCCTAATGTGACCAGAAGGGGAGTGGTTCAGGCATCTCAGTAGAATTTGCTTGTCTTGACAGTTGTCACTGCCAGTGGGCATGCACTCCCGTCGGCATGGCGGCGTTGGTATATCGTTCCCCGTAGCGTCAAGCTGACGCAGCGCGAGTTCCCTTTCGAAAGGGAACGTCTCAGGTTACGAATGTAACCATTGTTCCCTGAGAACAGGGAACGAGACGCTGCGTCGCTGTGCCATGCCGCAGGGCCTGCCTGCCGAAAACAGTCCCTTCAGACGATTAGATACTGTCATGCTGGCAAGGCGCCCTTATATACTTCCTGGTCGCACCTTGATGACATCATAGGCTGTCGCCGGTCAATAGGATTGAAGTTTTTTCATTGTGATTTCAGGCACCAGTCACGCTGGAGGCGTTCCCCCGTAGCGTCAAGCTGACGCAGCGTCTCGTTCCCTGTTCTCAGGGAACAATGGTTACATTCGTAACCTGAGACGTTTTTTGCGTGCATATGATACGCACTTTATGGCGTGTAAATGACACACTCTTGGGTAGGATGGTTTGTGCGTATAATACGCCATAAAGTGCGTATCATACTCTCATTTTGGCGTATACATTCCACGGCATTGCACACTGGTATTATTTATAATCATTTTCGTGAGATCGGGCTCAAATTTTCATATTTCATATTTTAATTTTTGCCAAAGTATGGCAAATACTAGTAAAATGTACAAACGATCACATTTAAAAATAAACACTTTTTGGCATATAGGGGTCAGCATGGGCACCCTGACTGGTCTGCGGCTATGTAGCTCCATATGCAACAAACTGTGATGCACTGTGTATTCTGACACCTTTCTATCAGAACCAGCATTAACTTCTTGAGCAATTTGAGCTACAGTAGCTCGTCTCTTTGATCGGAGCACACGGGCCAGCCTTCACTCCCCACGCGAATCAATGAGCCTTGGCCGGCCACGACCCAGTCACGGGTTCACCACTATTCCTTCCTTGGACCGCTTTTGATAGATACTGACCACTGCACACTGGGAACACCCCACAAGAGCTGCAGTTTTGGAGATGCCCTGACCCAGTCGTCTAGCCATCACAATTTGGCCCTTGTCAAACTCGTTCAACTTCTTACACTTGCCCATTTTTCCTGCTTCTAACACATCAACTTTGAGGACAAAATGTTCACTTGCTGCCTAAAATATCCCACCCACTAACAGGTGCCGTGATGAAGAGATAATCAGTGTCACCTGTCAGTGGTCATGTTATGCCTGATCGGTGTAAGACGAACCCATTTTTTCAGATGTAGTTGTCTTAAATTCGGAACAATATGGTAAATCGGAATTTAGCACTAAGGCTCGCAGTGTGAACAAAGCCTTAGTGTCACAGAACTGATCATCTAGACGTAGGCTAAATATCCAAAACTACTCAAAAGTGTATAATCAATATCAATTTATATTATATCGATATAGCGCCCAGCCCTAGTTCCGGACCAAAGCATGTGAGTGTTTGTTTTTTGTTTTTTCACAACGTGTAGAGGGTTTATCTCACTGGTGAAATGGAATATTTTACATTAGATTAGATTCTATACACTAATTTCTGCATACACTCAAGAGATTTATGCTTTCAGAGAACACTCAAGTTTGTTTGTCCTTTTAGCTCCCTATGATCGATTTCTTCTGCGACAGTAAGTCAATAATGTGTGTTTTTGTGTAGTCACAGAGCCTGAGGAAAAACATTGGTTGTGCTTGTGTTTCATTTAGTGTACATCTATATAAAGCATTTTGGTTGTTTGTTTCTACACCTTCAGGTCGTGTTCTCAGCCAATGACTCCTCACGAAGGCCATTCACATTGACAGTGATTTAATCGCTGGAGGTCGGTGAGCTACTGTACTTTTTGTTACTGCCAGCATTCCAGTGCAACTCCTGTATCCAACTGCATTGTGTGGTGGATCATGTGAGCACCACTGTTTGCACTAATGTTTTAAACACAAAATTGGCATAGAAGTTGCTTAAGGTTTCGTCACCAATGGTGCCATGCTGCCTCAAATTGCCAACTCTCATTGAAAATGAATGAATTCTCACTCTCTCACCACTCTTCACTCTAGAGGAGCCAAATGTTTCTTCTCTTTCACATTGAATCTCACTGCCCAGCTAAACTCTTTGACACAGGTTTGTTTGGGTAGATTAAGTCAATCAAACATTCCCACAATCTAATTGGTTCACTCCATGCTGTTACATAAGCAAAGGGAACTCACATGACACCTCCTTGCACTATGATTGGCTGAATATGCTGTCAATGGATAATGGCCACCAATCATGCTCACAACCAGTTTGGAAATAAGCCTGAATGGGTCAAACAGGTGCAAAATAGTGGACTAAGGGAGCGTTTTTAACACTACACCATTTTCAAGTAAAAACTAAAAAGGGTTTTGGCCAGTCATTTACACGACAACAGCGTTTTGAGGGCCTGAAAATACAAACTTTTGAAAAAGGGAATTCAAAGTGCAAGATCGTTGAAAACGATACTGTTATTGTCTCCACGTAAACTACAAAAATGAGAATTTGTGAAAACCGCATGCGTATTATGTGTTCAGTCTATAGGCATATTTTTTTCTTTCCGCCAATTACTGGCCTGATGATACACCATTTTGAATCGTTTTCACAGATCCACGTGATTGTTTAGACAACGTTGCCATCTGTCTGCAAAAAATGCAAACTTTTAAGTAACATCTATAGCAAAGTTGAGGATAAAGGAAGCATAAGGGACCAGAGAGACTGAACACAGGAGGAGAGACTGTTTTTGAAGCTGTCTAGTTTCTTAGTGAAAATGGAGAACATAAGGATAAAGCTGGATAAAGCAACGTGGTTTTAAAAGAGAATTTGAGACATCTCTCAGTAGTGCTGAATAAAACGAGTTCTTATTGTTTATTGCAAGTAGGAAAAAGGAAAAGTGTTGTTTTACATATCAGGAATACATTTAAATGCAAATCTGGGTTTATTATTAAATGTGTAAACCTATGCAAAAATACATTTAGGTTTAATACCCCACATTTTAAGGAGTATAACGGTTTGCTTCAGTGTGTGTTACAATTTCTTTGTGACGTCACTTTGTGACGGCTCAAAAGGAATGAAACACACACAGAACGTAGTCCAAAGGTCTGTTCCTTTCAGGTAGAAATATGACAGTTCATATCAGTTCGGTTTTGTCATAACACTCCCCAGACCTCCTCAAACGCTGTCACCTTAAAGTAAAGTGTGACCTTATTGGTTGGTTGCTAATAGTTCCAAGCGTATGTTTTTTGATATGACTATAACCCAGAAACTGCATGACATAAAAAGCAAATACCTAAACCTAGAGAGCAGACTTTGCTGCCTCATTTTAAAAGTCCACTGTGGAATTTTTATTTAATTGATTAACAATCTTGTTTAAGTGAATAATGGCCTGCAAAAACAATGATGTTTTCCCTAATCCTGATTGACATTTACTTTTTTAAAACCAGAGATTAAAGCTTGGTGAATAAGAGTATAAAAAAGCACACACATGGGACACGGTTGATAATGGAGGTTTTTTTTTTTTTTTTTTTTTACACAGAAGTCATTTCGCAAATCCCAAAATCACATCTCCATCTATTATGTTCCTGTCTGTTTCCTCTCTCTCATTCTAATTTGTCTCAACAGCTCTTTCACCTTTTCTCTGGCTTTCCTTCGTCCCACTTGTCTGTAAATGTTTTTAATTAGCCGACTACGACCCTGATGACAGTGTGACGAGGAGAAAGAATGAGACTCTCTAATCGCTGTAATTAAACAACACGCCGCACCAGAGAGAAAGAGGGAAGATACCTTGGCTCTCTCTATTCATACAGTTGAAGTGACAGAGAGAGTGAAGGATGGATGGAAGATAAAATTGGAAGGGAGGGAAAGTGGGAAGATTGTACATTTTTCAATGATAACAGTAAGAATGTATGGAATTTCTGAAGTCATTTAAAAATAGATTGTTTTATACAACAGCTATTCATAGTTCCCTTTCGAAAGGGAACTCGCGCTGCGTCAGCTTGACGCTACGGGGAAACGCCTCCAGCGTGACAGGTGTCTGAGCTACAATCGAATCACATCAGTCCTACTGACCGGCGACAGCCGATGATGTCATCAGGGTGCGACCAGGAAGTATATAAGGGCGCCTCTGCCAACATGACACCGCTTCTTCGTCTTCAGTGACTGTCTTGTCTGGTGTACTACATAGAAAAGAATCACGTTAGTTGAAGGATGAAGTGCGCACAGAAGACGCGGCACTTTAGAAAGTGCGCGGATCCGTGTCCGAGGTATCTGACGCCTGAAGACACGCATAATCTCTGTGTGTACTGTCTGGGGGAAGAGCACGCGCGGGAGGTTCTCGAGGGAGCCTCTTGCGCGAATTGCGAGCGTTTTCCCATCCGAACGCTCCGCTCTCGCCTGGCCCTCTTCTCGAGGGAAGAGGGGCCAGCGTCTGGGGACGGTCCTGCTCACGCTGAGGCTGAGCGGCGACGTAGGTCCTGGGGTTCCCAGACGGACCTGGCTCGTCGCCTGGAGGAGGGTGTGGTCCTCACAGACGATCAGCCAGGTCGCGAGGGGCGGCTGGCGGAGGAGGAGTCGGATCTCTCCTCCTCGTCAGCTGATGCTCTTCCAATCGAGCAGAGGATGGCTGGGCAGGGTGGTGATGAATCGGTTGAGGCCGAACCCTCTCAGCCATCTTGCCCCGTGTATGCGGAGTTGATGGATGTTATGGAGCGCGCCACCAACAGGCTGGAGTTACATTGGCGGCGTGCTAGGAGAGAACCCGAGCGTCCAGGTCGACTGGATGATCGCTTTCTCTCTGGCCATAACCCATCACCTCTGGGGAGCCTTCCATTCCTCCCCGATCTGCACGGGCAGATCGTGGGGGCATGGAAGAACCCATACTCGGCCAGGATAATTCGGCATCAGCGTGGAAGCTTCGCTGATGTCGAAGGATTGGCCGAGTCTGGGTACGTGTCGATGCCTCCTATCGATGAGACGTTTGCGAACTATCTCGCATCGGGGAGGCCATCGACACTTAGAGCTCCCACCCTGCCGTCTAAAGCGATGAGAAACACCTCGCGCTTGAATGGCAGGGCGTACACGTCAGCGGGTCAGGCCGCTGCAGCACTGCACACCACTGCGGTGCTGCAGGCATACCAGGCCGACCTGCTGAAGGATCTTGATCAGGGGGAGGGCCTACCCCCTGACGCGATGGCTGAGCTCCGCCTCACCACAGATCTGGCTCTCCGTGCTTCCAAACAAACGGCGGTCGCCATTGGGCGCTCAATGGCGGCTATGGTAGCTACGGAGAGGCATCTGTGGCTGAACCTTGCGGACATCGGGGTGAAAGAGAAGGCCTTTCTCCTCGATGCCCCGGTTTCGCCCTCTGAACTCTTTGGCACCTCCGTCGAGGCGGTGGTGGAAAGATTCAGAGAGGCGAAGGCGCGCTCAGCTGCATTTAAATCATGCATTCCGCGGAGATCCGGGGCCGCACCCAGGCAGGCGGGAGGCCCTGGTCCGTCATGGCCCGAGGACCAGCGACAGGACCAGCGAGCCAGTGTCGCCTCTCGTGCGCCCCCTCAGTGGCGGAGTAGGGCGCAAAAGAGGCGGGACTCCCGCACTAGGAGTCGGAAGGACGCTGGAGAGCGAGGTCGGTTCCAGCGAAGAAGACCACGCTGGGACAGGTCTCCTCCCCCTAGGGCGCGCTGAGACTAGGGAGGCGTCCTTCTCCTAGTTCTTTCTCCCCAGGCGCTTTTACACCAGGCCGGGCGGGCCCATGATGAGCGGAGAATCCGTCAGACTCTGACGGCCTGCCTGGCTTGGTGCGTGAGTGCGCCTCCCTCAGCCCCGTGGTAGTATTACACCTAAGCATTCATATGGGAATAAAGCTTGTGGGTCGATATCATGGTGTGCCGCAGGAGAGTGGGTAAGTCCCCTATAAATGGGAAATTATTTCATATATTTCTGACTTATGCTCCCTGCTGAGGGCTTCGGGGATCGCTGGATATTTCTAAAAGGGCCTGTAGTTCCCCTGTTAGGTTGGCTAGAACGATTACCAGTTGCTTAAGCTTGGTATAATTGAGCTAGTAGTGCTAGTGGAGGCCAGCAAATACTATATATGCTACACGCTGTGTGTGCTGTACACCTCTTTATTTTTCCCAGTTCTAAAAATGCGTTAGAATTAACGCTGGGTTTGCTGCTTTTTCCTGAGGGTTTGTAGCGAAAAAAAAAAAAAAAAAAAAAAAAAGAGGGGCTTGTTTTTCTGAGGAAAGGCTAGGCATTTTTTCTCCTAGTATTAAACTACTAACTGGTAGCGGCCTCAGGGTAAGGCGGTCTGTTTTTTCTCTCAGTATAAATTTCTGGAGAATGCAGGATCAGACTATGCTAGAACTACAGTTAGATCTAGGGCCAGATCTATGTAATGACTGGCACCTTACTCAAGTGCCCTTTTTGCTATAATGCAATAATAGTGGCCCTGTTCGGGATCTCGGGTATAGATCTAGATTGGCCTAGGCTTTCTAGGGATTACGGAGTCGCGCGCCAAGAAGCGCTAGCGCTCCGGGTAGCTGTTCCTTTTTTGAACTTAGCTTTATTATTTGTCCCTAATGCAGCCTCCTCTTACGCAGAGTAGTCCGGCCAAGGCCCGCCCCCTTGCCTGCGTTCTGGGGCCTTTGCTAGTAATGCAGGTTGGTGCTGTGCAGAATTGATAGTGACTTAGCCAGTAGTCGTGGGGCAGGGTTAAGGCGTTTTTTCATGCAAGTACGAAAATTCCGTATGCATATTCAACCCGGCCCTCCAGAGCTAGTGTTTAGAGGCCGCCAGTTTTTTGGCAGGCGCTGGCCTTTTTAATATAAATTTTCATGGCCAGTTGGTCGTACTCCCCTGACAAAGCAGGGTAGATTTGAGTACCTCCACATCCAGCTCTGTATCATTCTGCCTCACCCATGGCTCGGGTTGAGCAGCACTTCACAACCTTTTTGTTTATGTAGGTTTGGTTGTGAGCTCCCTTGTAGCCAGAGCATTTCCATGGCTGACGCCCTCACATGGTATGATAGGCGCTATTAAAGCTAGGACCTTCATGAGGTGGGTGGCGTATGTGGTACTCCCCCCGTTTAGGGGGTACAGGGCATTTGGTTTGCCGAGTACCCTGCTATGGACAATGTGATTAGGTTCCAGTGTTTGTAGGCGCTGCCGATAAGATTGCACCATTGTACAGTTGGCTCCAGAAGGAATTGGAGGCCTTCGGGATGGGTCACCCAGCTAGGCTGGGATGATTTTTAGGCCAGCTGGCTGTGAGTAGCCAGCTGGGGCAGTCTTGGCAGTAGACTCCAGGTCAGGTGGTAGGCCTCAGAGTTAGGCCTCCTTGCGAGTGAGTCCCGACGTTTGGGGAGGTTGGCAAATTACTAGCTGCAACCTTGAACATAGGTAGTCAGCCTTGGTAGGCCTCTGCAAAGTTCGGCCCCTTGTGTACACTATATATATTACTCCCCAAACGATGTCGGTTTCAAGTAGCAGTTCCCAACTATAACCCTTGTCAGCAGTTGGATGTTTATTTTTGTCAGCCAGCAGAGAAGCTACTGTCAGCCCAAGGTTATAACATTGCAGTTTTTCACTCCTGTCACCAGGAAGCTGTCCCTGCAGGCCTGCTGTGAGGTGGTAGGCCCCATTAGGCCTCCCTGGAAGCAGGCTCCCATTCGCCAGTCGCTGTGTCAGCTAGCATGGGCTGCTAAGCTGTTGTTGGGTGGTAGGCCGCATCAGGCCTCCCTAAGACTGGTCGTAAGGTAGTAGGCCTCACCGGGCCTCCCTAACGGCATGTTCCTGGGCTCCAGTCACCTGAGAAACAGCTAGCACGGGTCGCTATCAGGTAGTAGGCCTCACTAGGCCTCCCTGAGGCTTGCTATCAGGTAGTAGGCCTCACTAGGCCTCCCTGAGGGCGAGTTCCCGAGTCAGGATACTCGGCTAGCTGGTGTAGCTTGACCTTCAGGTAGTAGGCCTTCACTAGGCCTCCCTGAGAAAACGAGTCTCCGTTTTCCAGCTACTTTGACAGTCGGCTTCAACTGCTATCAGGTAGCAGTTGCTACCCGGCTGAAGTGCCCGTTGAAAAAGGCACCAAGCTAGGCCTCCTTGGTGGCGGTAGTGGCTGGCTGGGGCGCCCTAGGGCCCCCTAGCCACATTCCCTTAAAGGAGCCCCCTTCTTTCGAATGGGTTGGATCCGGGCCTTTGAGCGGCCTGGGTAGAACTTCTCTAAGTGTTCGAAGCTTCCTACTCGGGCTTATAGCTTGGGCTATGACCGTAGGGAATGCTGTCACTGACAGCCTTATGTGACCAGAGGGGGAGTGGTTCAGGCATTTCAGTTGAATTTGTTTGTTCTGACAGTGGTCACTGCCAGTAGGCATGCACTCCCCTCGGCATGGCGGTGTTGGTATTTCGTTCCCCGTAGCGTCAAGCTGACGCAGCGCGAGTTCCCTTTCGAAAGGGAACGTCTCCGGTTACGTATGTAACCTAGGTTCCCTGAGAACAGGGAACGAGACGCTGCGTCGCTTTGCCATGCCTCAGGGTTTGCCTGCCGGACAGTCCCTGAAGACGAAGGGCGGTGTCATGTTGGCAGAGGCGCCCTTATATACTTCCTGGTCGCACCCTGATGACATCATCGGCTGTCGCCGGTCAGTAGGACTGATGTGATTCGATTGTAGCTCAGACACCTGTCACGCTGGAGGCGTTTCCCCGTAGCGTCAAGCTGACGCAGCGTCTCGTTCCCTGTTCTCAGGGAACCTAGGTTACATACGTAACCGGAGACGTTTTCATGTGACGTCACACGCTAGGAACGCCCAGGGGGAGGGCAAAACGAGGCTTTCCTCCATTGCCCGCCAGTCATTTTTACCAGGTTTGTAGTCAGTATTAAAGGGATAGTTCACCCAAAAATGAACATTCTGTCATCATTTACTCACCCTCAAGTTGTTCCAAATCTGTATGAGTTTCTTTGTTCTGCTGAACACAAAAGAAGATATTTTGAAGAATGTTTGTAACAAAGCAGATAGAGCAACCATTGACTACCATAGTAGGGAAAAAAATAATATGGGAGTCAATGGTTGCTCTATCTGCTTTGTTACAAACATTCTTCAAAATATCTTCTTTTGTGTTCAGCAGAACAAAGAAACTCATACAGGTTTGGAACAACTTGAGGGTGAGTAAATGATGACAGAATTTTCATTTTTGGGTGAACTATCCCTATATTTAATGCAGTAAGACAGTGATATTAAAACACCAAATTCAATATACACTTATTGATGATGCATACTTTGTAAGGGAAAGCAGATGAACACAGAATATTAGTGCAACACAAGGTTTCTCGTTAAATGTTTTTCCCATCGAAACCCATTATAAAGAAAACACGTTGAGTTTATATTCTTGGCTCATCTACTCGCCTGTATATAGTATGTATCATCAAATAGGTGTAAACTGAATTTGATCTTTTAATATCACTGTTTTAGTACATTACGGCACTTAAAGGCCCCCTGAAATCAAAATAGATTTTTTTTTAGCTTTTAGTATGACTGTTAGCCTTAAGGTTAGGAATAAGCGTGTGCTCCAAAACAATGACAAAATTCGCATTTAGGAGGTATAAGCATTCCAAACTTAGTCTCTCACTTCCGTTAAAATGAATCACTGATTTTGATGACATCATCGCATACTTCATCTTCTCATCACATCTTCCGTCCAATCAAATGCTCTCTAGAATCTGAAGCGTCCCACCCCCTACACTATAAATAGACGCTGTAGCTGCATCTGAAATCGGTCAGTTGCTCACACATTTACTATTTTATACATGGTGAATGGCAACTAGTACACTATACATGCGATAAGAAACGATTCAGACATGTAATGCTCAGTTGAGGCGAATTAAGTCTGATTTCACATTATTTTCACGCGCACTGCCGAAGCACAGCACACATACACACACACTCCAACGGCTCTGGTCTAGACTAGAGACACGAAGAGCACAGAGCGAATCATATGCGCGAGTTGGCGCAGACAACACAACATATCGGACCCGTTTGAATTCTGCACAGAATGCTATATTTCAAAGTGATATGGAGGAGATTATGATGATAAACTGTTAGAGATTACGAAGAAACTGTGGCTTTACCAAACAGAAAGGCTCTAGTCAAACTGTGGTATTAATGAAACGCTATTGGCTGTTTCAAAAAAGGGGAGGAGCTGCTTACAGCTGGAGCCGTTTTGTCAACACATTGAGTAATGCTGCACGTTTCAAGGCACTTCAGTGGGCCTTTAAAGGGTGGGTTGCACAAATAAGGATTCTCTAACACATCAGCTTTGAGGACAGAATGTTCCCTTGCTGCCTAATATATCCCACCCACTAACAGATGCCATGATGAAAATAATCAGTGTTATTCACTTCACCTGTCAGTGGTCATAATGTTATGCCTGATCGGTGTAAGAACTGATGTAAAAAAAACTAAAATATCTAGATAAAAATGCTTGTTAAGTTATAGAAAATCTTAATTCTATATGTGTAAATAAAAATAAATGAAAAAATTAATAAATGAATGTATAATAAATTAATTTTTTGCAAAAGTTTACACACTTACACAAAAAAAAAAAAAAAAAAAATTGGTAAGGCTTCAGATTACAGCCTGGAAAGTACTGCGTAAGTAAACCGAATTTACAGCATTTGTTTATTTTGTATTATAGTGTAACTATATGTATGTGTAGGTGTAGGGGAACAACATGTAAAGTTTGGCGAATAAAGGGGTAACAACCTTGTCTGACTATCACCAGACCAAGCTCAATCTTTTAAGATTGAGGGGAGATTCTTTTAAGAATCTTTTAAGGGGAGTCTGCTCTGCATTTTCTACTGCACAAGAGGCATGATCAACAGCATAGTTCAAATGACTCTGTACGAAATTGGTTAGTTCTTCAACCAATCAGACCACAAGAGGCGTGATCAATGGGCATGGTTCATAATGACTCTATACGCAATTGGATAGTCCTTCAACCAATCAGACCAATGATCCATCGCTTCTCTATCCATCATTGTGTTTAACCCACCAATAGCGCGCCAGGTGGATAAGCCGGTTTGTGATTGGTCCCTGCAAATTTGTAACAGAAGCAGGATAGAAATATGTACAGGTTTCTAGCCTGAGCTGCAGGGCGAAATCAAATCGCTGCAATCTTGTAAATTACACCTGCACTTGGGTTCTGCAACAGACGAGTGGCGGGAAACTGGAACAAAGGAACATGTGACATGGAAACAGGATGACAACACAAACAGATAAGCATGTGACACATACATGGTAAGATGGAAAGTGGCAGTATGAAACAGAAAAACAGGAATTAAGCTATGGAAAAGAGTCATTAACCATGAAAATCTTGTTATTTTCAAAGCTCCCCGTTTTACTGCTAAACCTAACCCTCTGATAAGTTAAAATAGGCGATACTTGCATTGATGTTGCAGTTTATTTCCTGATTTGATGGTTCTGTGAGTCGATGGTGTTGAAGTTGCAATCGATTTCTTCTGCGTTGGCTGAATATATGATGACCTTGCACGGTTAGTTTCGACTTCGTCTACCTTGAGTTCTACCTTCATTCCATTAAATAAGCCTCAGCTACTTTATTATCTCCTGCTTCCTTAACTTTGTGATTTTTAAATTACACCAACATTTAAATGGTACCTCGCTGAATGTTTTATTATCTGATACTCCATAAAACAAGCTGTTATTGCACTAGTGCATCACATTTTTTTTAACTTGTGCTATATATATATATATTAGGGCTGGGCGATATATCGCATGACATTGTTAGGCGCATCTCGTCAGTAAAGCCGGTTCCTTGATTGACAAGGAACCTGACTGACAAGCTGAGCCATATCGCATTAATTATCACGGACGTATCGCCTGCGATAATTAATGCGATATGGCTCAGCTTGTCAGTGAACTACGGCTCTGTGTAGTAAATGCCGCTCTATCTGAAAGCAGGTGATGGCGATTTACTACTAATCAAGGAACCGGCTTTACTGACGAGATGCGCCTAACAATGTCATGCGATATATTGCCCAGCCCTAGTATATATATATATATATATATATATATATATATATATATATATATATATATATATATATATTCTCTCTGATTACAGGTGACATCAGAGGGGGCAGATATAACACAACCTCCCACTACTGCAGGAACAACTTTGAAGTCCTACACAAACGACATGCGGCTATTGATTTCGTCCTGCCCAAAAAGTCAAAATTTGACCAAATGAAGGTGGCAAACAAGCTGGTGCCTCTCAAAAATAACTTTTGCCGTTATTATTTTGTTCTTCAAATATTCAAATTGATGTTCTTTTGTTTTGTTTAACTCTTTATTTGTTCTTTTTACAGTTTATTATTTTAAAATTGTTAGTATTTAATGTGTTCTGGTTCTGTTAAAGGCTTTTTAAATAGTTAAATTAAGGTATTTTTTTACTGTGCTTTTACAATTTGTAATTCAGTTCATTGTTGATACATTTTACTGAAGTTAGGTTTATCTGTTCCAGCATAATTAAAATGGTTTAATGTTGCACTTAACCTGTAAATATGTATAACAAGAGGGTACCAAGCACCACTTTAATTTACAGCCCGCAGATGATGTAGTTAACCTGTAACTATGTGGAACAAGAGGGTAACAAGCACTACTTTAATTTACAGCCCGCATATGTAACAAGCACCAATTTAATTTACAGCCCGCAGATGATGTAGTTAACCTGTAACTATGTGTAACAAGGGGGTAACAAGCACCACTTTAATGCAGATGATGTCCTTAACCTGTAACTATGTGTAACAAGAGGGTAACAAGCACCACTTTAATTTACAGTCCGCAAATGATGTAATTAACCTGTAACTATGTGGAACAATAGGGTAATAAGCACCACTTTAATTTACAGCCTGCAGATGATGTACTTAACCTGTAACTATGTGTAACTAGGGGGTAACAAGCACCACTTTAATGCAGATGATGTCCTTAACCTGTAACTATGTGGAACAAGAGGGTAACAAGCACTACTTTAATTTACAGCCTAAAGATGATGTCCTTAACCTGTAACTATGTGTAACAAGAGGGTAACAAGCACCACTTTAATGCAGATGATGTCCTTAACCTGCAACTATGTATAACAAGAGGGTAACAAGCACCACTTTAATTTACAGCCTAAAGATGATGTACTTAACCTGTAACTATGTGTAACAAGAGGGTAACAAGCACCACTTTAATTTACAGCCTAAAGATGATGTACTTAACCTGTAACTATGTGTAACAAGAGGGTAACAAGCACCACTTTAATTTACAGCCTAAAGATGATGTACTTAACCTGTAACTATGTGTAACAAGAGGGTAACAAGCACCACTTTAATTTACAGTCCGCAAATGATGTAATTAACCTGTAACTATGTGGAACAAGATGGTGACAAGCACCACTTTAATTTACAGCCTGCAGATGATGTACTTAACCTGTAACTATGTGTAACAAGATGGTAACAAGCACCACTTTAATTTACAGCCTGCAGATGATGTACTTAACCTGTAACTATGTGTAATAAGAGGGTAACAAGAACCACTTTATTTTACAGCCCGCAGATGATGAACTTAACCTATGTGTAACAAGAGGGTAACAAGCACCACTTTAATTTACAGCCTGCAGATTATGTTCTTATTTTGTAACTATGTGTAACAAGATGGTAACAAGCACCACTTTAATTTACAGTCCGCAAATGATGTAATTAACCTGTAACTATGTGGAACAAGAGGGTAACAAGCACCACTTTAATTTACAGCCTGCAGATGATGTACTTAACCTGTAACTATGTGTAACAAGATGGTAACAAGCACCACTTTAATTTACAGCCCGCAGATGATGTCCTTAACCTGTAACTATGTGTAACAAGAGGGTAACAAGCACCACTTTAATTTACAGTCCGCAAATGATGTTCTTAACCTGTAACTATGTGGAACAAGAGGGTAACAAGCACTACTTTAATTTACAGTCCGCATATGTAACAAGCACCAATTTAATTTACAGCCCGCAGATGATGTAGTTAACCTGTAACTATGTGGAACAAGAGGGTAACAAGCACTACTTTAATTTACAGCCTGCATATGTAACAAGCACCAATTTAATTTACAGCCCGCAGATGATGTAGTTAACCTGTAACTATGTGTAACAAGGGGGTAACAAGCACCACTTTAATGCAGATGATGTCCTTAACCTGTAACTATGTGTAACAAGAGGGTAACAAGCACCACTTTAATTTACAGCCTAAAGATGATGTACTTAACCTGTAACTATGTGTAACATGAGGGTAACAAGCACCACTTTAGTTTACAGCCCGCATATGTAAAAAGCACCAATTTAATGTACAGCCCGCAGATGATGTAGTTAACCTGTAACTATGTGTAACAAGGGGGTAACAAGCACCACTTTAATTTACAGCCCGCAGATGATGTAGTTAACCTGTAACTATGTGTAACAAGAGGGTAACAAGCACCACTTTAATGCAGATGATGTCCTTAACCTGTAACTATGTATAACAAGAGGGTAACAAGCACCACTTTAATTTACAGCCTAAAGATGATGTACTTAACCTGTAACTATGTGTAACAAGAGGGTAACAAGCACCACTTTAATTTACAGCCTAAAGATGATGTACTTAACCTGTAACTATGTGTAACAAGAGGGTAACAAGCACCACTTTAATTTACAGCCTAAAGATGATGTACTTAACCTGTAACTATGTGTAACAAGAGGGTAACAAGCACCACTTTAATTTACAGTCGGCAGATGATGTACTTAACCTGTAACTATGTGTAACAAGATGGTAACAAGCACCACTTTAATTTACAGTCCGCAGATGATGTACTTAACCTGTAACTATGTGTAACATAGTTGTAACAAGAGGCTATGTTTGCCAGCAATTAATTAATGTATTAATGTTTTACTCGCCTTGAAACATGGAAGACCAAACTAAGTCAGATGCACTTTTCTATCAAAACATATAAATTATAGGCTACTGTATATAAGTAGTAAAATGCAAGTGTGTTTTATCATGTTATATTTATATTTTATTTTCTGGGAATAGCTGCAAAGAGATAAGCTTATTTTCCACTACATTGCACCTTGATGGACTGCAATGCCATTCAAAGAGAATAGCAGACCAATTATCTGTAACACTCAGGTAAGTAGCCATGATTTAAATTTCTAAATAAAATCATAGCAAAAACCTACATCATATATTCTGTAATGATAGAATATGTACCACATAGTTATACCTAGTCCTATATGTATTATATGATACGTATTATTACAAAAAAGGTATGTAGTGTACGTTCTTTCTAAATGGCTCCCAAATGATTGTTGTTTAGCACGTAATATCTCCATAATGTCAAGTCAAATCACATTTATTTAAAGTGCTTTACACTATAGGCTACAGATTGTTTGAAAGCAGCTTCACAATAATAAGCAAAAATAACAGTAATGTTTAAAAAAATTTTGTGTTCTCAACTGATAGTGTCAATATAATTAATTTGATAATATTTTGTGAATATTAATAGTAATTTAAGCCCCCAACGAGCAAGCTAAAGGCAAAAATGGTAAGGAACCAAAACACCATCAGATGACAGTAGTGAAAAATTAACGGGCATTAATGTATGTGGGGTGGGGGGGAATTAATGTGGGGGGGGGGCAAAATTAATATGGGGGGGGGGGGGCGTGTAATAATTAATTGCTCTGTTGTTTAGCATTTTACTCTCATCCCTACATACCACGTAATATTACAATAATTAGCCCTTAGTTATAAAATACTTAAAAGTATAATTATTTGTCATTTTCCTGGTTGTTACTAGCCTAGAAATCTAGACGCACCCTAGCGGAAGCAAATCTAATTTGCAGCCAGAGTAGTCTAGCAACACTCCGTAGACTTGCGAACTGGAAAAATCAAACTCTGTTCAGGCCAATAACATCGTGTATAGAGTCGGTGGGCGGGCTTAACTAATGTTGGCAGAGTTGTCGTGGTTCTGCATGCTACTTGTAAACAAAGAAGCTGGCGAACAGTGGTCTTTCGAATCGGCTTTGGCTGCGACTTGTTAAGGTTTCCTTTGAGAAAAGAACAAAGAACGGCACTGAATTCATTCTTAAGAAAGGAAGATGTGTTCTGAGTTTGAAAGTTTAATCTATCAACTAGCACCGCTTCACCTTCTTTGTTGCTTTGGTTGGTTGTAGCGTTATCCTATTGCGTGCAGAGGAAAAGACAACCGTTTATCCCGCCCCTCAGATTGAGCCCTGCAAATGGTGAGTTCCCAGACCCAACATCTTGATTTGGGTCTGGCTTGTCAGGCTAGGTTGTTACCCCTTTATTCCCCAAACTTTACATGTTGTTCCACTATACCTACACATAGCCTACGTACGTTATAGTTACACTATAATTACAAAAATATTACGCTGTAAATTCGGTTTACTTACGCAGTACTTTCTGGGCTGTAATCTAAAGCAATACCAAAAAATAATATAGTATATTTTCCGTACAGTCATTATTTTCAGTCAACCAAAACCACACTGACTTTTGGGAAAGAAAAAAAAAAAGGTTTGAAAAGCTTTTCAAATATTACTTATATTTTAAAAATATAAGTATTTTTAAAATAAATTTTCTTTGTTACAAAATCAGGTAGTTATACCACCAGTGTGGTTTTGACTTTATGCCAACAAAAAAAATATAAAAATACATTTTAATACAGAAATTGAAAACATGTCCATCATAAAAGAGGTTCATTCATATGTATGAATTGCACTGCATTTAAAAAAAAACGTAACAACCGGACCAAAAGAAATTTGTGGCATGTCATGTCCTTATAACCACTAATAAAACTTTACAGTAATAATAGTTTTAATGTGCTTGTACCTGTACTGCTCTGGATGGTTCTAACAGTAGTTGTAGTTCGAGGTGGTGTGATGGCCTGCCGTGCCGCTCTCTCCTCTTCTTCCTCCTGCGAGCAGCCCTTTTCGATGGCCCGCACGTAACTGTGGCTCCTCATGCGGAAGCATCCGGATCCCGGCAGATCCAGAGCATCTACGGCCTGAGACTCCATCTCACTGAACACACTCTCACACACAGCCTCGATCTGCCCGTTCACTTCCACCTCGCTCACCTACAGGGGGAGACAACGCGTCACCACATGCTGTCCTATTACTCCTTCTCCCTTCTGTCAGGGGATCAATCATAGCATATAGTATATATTATAAATTGTAGATTGTAGTAATTATATATATTATAAGTACACCTGTCTGAATGAGCAGTTTTCATCTCCAGTATTGCAGTACTAAAATGATTACCATGGGAATGTGTGAACAGTGTAAAATATGGAACAAGATAACTGAAGATTAAATTAACCCAAGTTTGACAAACCTAAGTTTGACAAACCTAAATGTTTTCATTATAGTCAACTCATTCACTTTTAAAATGCAAAATAATTTGAACATAATATATAAATTTGATTGATTAATTTATACATTTCAAATATGTATTTGTATAAGTGATAAAATATACATATTGTGTTCATATAATTTAACTATATTCATATAATTATGTTAGTATAATATATCATGTAAAATTATACACTTCACAATCCATGGTGATTTGAGGCCATATCAATGTTTTGAGTGTTGGAAAATCTTTTATTTTCAGAAATATGTTTTTAAATATCAAGCATAAATAAATACAAAAAAATACAAAAGCAAGAAAGAAAATCCCAAAGAATAAAAAAAGTGTATTAGTGTGTTTAAGACAAATTTGTGCTGCACTGTAAACCCTAATGCTCAAAATAAATAATTGGTTTGAGTAGGGTAAACTTTAAACAAATTAGTTCAATCAAATCAACTTTTATGAATATTAGAACTTTCTTTTTTTGTGTTCACAAAACTGACACACTTTAAAGTAATCTGAATTGTTTCATTGTTTTGAGTTTTATGAACTTTTTTCTTTTAATTCAGACAAACTTAAATTTAACCGAAACTGGGCTGTGATTTCTATTTCCCAGCACGCTTTGCAATGAGCCTCGAAAGTAAATGCTAAAATTAAGTGTTATATGTTTTTCATGCAAGAATAATAAGTGGGAGACAATGGTGTTTAATGTTTTGTTATACTAATTTGGAAGACTTTCTGTTATGTTTTTTTTTGGGAGAATGAGCTTGGTTTGAGAACAGTTATATGTTAAATGTGCAATATTGCCATACTCATTCAGCAAGAACTATGCTATGCTAATGCCATCAAAGCATTGTGTTACCAATTAGCAAGTTAGCATTTACTGAATTAGCTAGTTAAAGCTAGCCAAGTTTCGACTACTAAAACATTTAAGTTGAGATTACATGATAATTTTAAGTTAAATGTATGAATAAGCTTACTTAAATATTTCAATTAAAATGTATGAGTAGGCTACACAATAAAAAATCTTCCAGTTCTGCTAACTTAAACTTTTAATTTCTTAACTTAAACCACAGTTTTACCAACTTATTCGGGTTTACAGTGACTTATAATCAACTTCTCAGCCTGAAATGTCATGACACCTTGAATTCCAAAACGAGTAATAGGTTGATTAATGCTTTAAGATCAATTGCTGGGGGAAAATGTTTGAATTGTGAATCCTGAGCTTTTATTTATCTTGTAGGGTAAATTTAACCCTATAATATCCATGCTGGAACAAGGTTAAACACACTAATACAGATAACATACCAGAAAAAAAGAGTGCAGAGGGGAGGAAATCTGCAAGTGAAAGCAATATAAGGTGTGG
Source organism: Gobio gobio (assembly GCF_949357685.1). Lineage (NCBI taxonomy): Eukaryota > Metazoa > Chordata > Actinopteri > Cypriniformes > Gobionidae > Gobio > Gobio gobio. The sequence continues at coordinate 19,513,356 of NC_137119.1, forward strand.
CTGCATTGCTAGTGCTCTTTCTACTAAAGCAGTGTGAGAGATGACAGCAAGGAGAAGTGCGATCGGATTTACACAGAAACTTAGAGGAAAAGGTCTTGTGATTTGAGGTTCAAAAGGAAGTGGAAACAGGTTGTTTGGAGCATTCTGTGACTGGAAGATTAATGGAGAGTTGTGATTGGAGGAAAGGACAGCAGAGGGCTTGTCATTGGCGAAAGGAGGTTACAGACAGACAGGCACTAAGGTCTGCTAATCATCTAGCAAGAAATAAACTCTCCCAAAACCTCACAGAAATACACTTACACACAACACGTATGTATGTACACACATCATGCAGCGCAAACACATGTCTGCATGCCCACACACATTGAGTATACACACGAAGCACCAATGAATGATGTTTTTTTGGTGAGCTGACTGAGCTTTTTGTCACTGAAATGATTGATATATCCTCAGGGAGCAGTAAAGACACACATCCACATAAACGCCTGAGGGCAGTGTCTTTTTTCGCGGTTGGGAGGAACAGATCTCTAAAAGGTTAGGGCTGTTGTCTGTCTGAGTGAGCTGTCAGGCTCTGAACACTCACCTTAAAATTGTCTCGGTTGTAAACGCTGCCCGTCACCTTATCCCAGGGCTACAGAAGCTAATCTTGAAAACTCACCTTAAAATCCCATGGCAACAGACACTAATCCTGAAAACTCACCTTGAAAATCCCTTAGCTACACATGCTAACATGGAAGAACACTACTTTAAATTGCTTACATAGCTTTGCTGACACCAACTCACCTTAAAAATGACCTTCGAGTCTTTAAACTAACAGTAAACATGAGAATTCAATCTCCACACAATGCTAATTTTGTTGCTAGTTTATTCTCCTCCAGTTAGCTACAACAGCCCATTCTGATTGAGTAGATGTACTTAATTTCAGTTTGAATTATTTTTCTAGTATGTACTTGTTGAATTTTGTCCCAGTATTGAGACAAAAGCTGCCATGAAATAATAAAATTGGGTCTTGACACCACAAATCCATTTGTTGCATATCGATTAGCTGATATCGAAATCGCATAGGCCTACTAAGTATGTACTACATTTGATGAAGAGCTTACTTTACGACTGTTAAAAGGTAGACCTATGTTATATACACTCACCTAAAGGATTATTAGGAACACCATACTAATACTGTTGACCCCCTTTCGCCTTCAGAACTGCCTTAATTCTACGTGGCATTGATTCAACAAGGTGCTGAAAGCATTCTTTAGAAATGTTGGCCCATATTGATAGGATAGCATCTTGCAGTTGATGGAGATTTGTGGGATGCACATCCAGGGCACGAAGCTCCCGTTCCACCACATCCCAAAGATGCTCTATTGGGTTGAGATCTGGTGACTGTGGGGGCCATTTTAGTCCAGTGAACTCATTGTCATGTTCAAGAAAACAATTTGAAATGATTGGAGCTTTGTGACATGGTGCATTATCCTGCTGGAAATAGCCATCAGAGGATGGTACATGGTGGTCATAAAGGGATGGACATGGTCAGAAACAATGCTCAGGTAGGCCGTGGCATTTAAACGATGCCCAATTGGCACTAAGGGGCTGCATCCGAAATCACATACTTTCCTACTATATAGTAGACAAAGAACAGTATGTGGCAAAATAAGTATGTCCGACTCCGAATTCCGAAGTACTCATAAAAGAGTAGACAAAAACTACCCGGATGACCTACTCCTTCTGGCGAGATTCTGAAGTGTGCATACGATGGACACTTTACTATCCCATGAGGCCACAGGAAAGGATTTGTCTGGCGCTGGTAGGTCACATGATAATGACAACATGGCGAATGTAGTACGTCCAGATTACATTCATACTACACACATTCATACTTTTAGCGTTCGTGAAGTAATTACTTATTCAAAATAAGTACCAACTCAAGAGATTATGCGATTTTAGATGCAGCCATTGAAGAAATTAATCTGAAGTAGGCCTATACTTTGGTCTTTAGCCTCATGATCATCTGAAAAAGCACACCAACTTGGGCATCTTTAACACAGTATTCACAACATACTATGATTTTTGATGCTCTAATCCTAATCTTCCATACTATATATAGCACTGATAGTATACGAATTAGGATTCTGAATATGGTTGGATGAAGAGATGACAAAGGATTGCATGAGATGATTATGGGATTGAGCAAGAATTGATTGCTTGAGCAAAAACATAAATTTTTTTTCTCCTGTTTTTCCTCCCCTCTGCAAACCTTGAAGAGGCCACATTGAAGGTTCTGTTTGGAAATCACCTTTAGGATCTAATCCAGGACCAGTTGCTCTTTCCAACTGGTTTAAGATAAGTATCTTAATGGCGATTCCCACCACAGAACGAGGGGGGGCGATGACCAACCTGGCTGATGGTGCTCATGGCCCTCATGTAGCTCTCGTTTCGGGAGCGAAATTTGGGCGAGGCCAGCAGACCGGCCGGGTCCAGACTGTCCAAACTGCGGTTGATTGAAACCTCACTCACCGCTCGCAGGTAACTGTGACTCCGGATCTGCAGCTTGGGGGAATGGGACTCCGTACTGATCCTGCAAACAGAAAGAGAGCGTGAACAGGTGTACAAGATAAAATTTAATGAGGGGTGAGACTGAAATGAGAGGTGAGATTACTCTTGTAATGTTCCTGTGTTTTCCTCCAACAGAGATCTTGTACTCATTAATTCTGACCTAAAAACAACTCCAATTTGTTATGTGTGTGTTAGTGTGTTCTTCATATATCCGAGACCAATGTAAACTCCTCACAATTAGTACTAGCATTCAACTGCTTTTGTTTACATGAGGATGGGTGATCGGGTCCTTGAAATATGAACACACACATTCTATCCCTCCAGGTCGAGTCAATCTTAATTATGGATGCGGCTCTTAAAATAGTATGCAGTTACAGCAAGTAAAAACACACATTAGTCATTCTTCACTGGAGTGAGGAATGTGGAGAGAGAGAGAGAGTAAAAGAGAAACAAAGAGGAAAGAATGCAGGAAAAGTACAGGAATAGATTAAGAGGAAGAGATGACAATGGAAGAAATCAATTACAGCAGCAAATAATGAAAAAACACAACAAAATAGTAGAGATGTTCACAGAAGTGCACAGTGAGGAGGGAAGGATGCATTTTGATATTGTGGAGAAAAATAGGACAAAGTTAATGTATTCTCATCTCATTAAATACTATTATAACAGGATCTCAGGTTTTCACATTATATGTTTTTTTATGTAGATAAAATCATTGATATAGTTAATATGCTTTTAAACTATTATATTTTATATATAAATATTATACCAATTATAAACATTAGTTCATTTTAAATTTAATTATATATATTATATATATATATATATGCTGTATATAATTTTCCTTTTTCTTTTAAAGTTTGGTCTCTTGACAAAAAATTGGCTAATAAAAAAACCTCCAAAATATAAATTGTAGATATGACTCACGGCTTTAATGCAAGTCTGTGGAATTGTTTTGAAGAAATAAAGGAAATATCTGTGTATAATGAGCACAGGCCTCAGGGGGTTGCATATTCATTACATAACACAATTTTTTTTTTCTTGGTGTATACATGCGGTTGTTTAAGCACACATGAGCGTGTGTGTATGTCTACTGTATTAATGAGTGTAGAAAGTGCCACTTTTCCACTTCTTTTATTATGTATTATTTATCAGTTTCATGAATGTGTGTGTATGGGAGTATATACAGTATGTGTGTGTGTGTGTGTGTGTGTGTGTGTGTGTGTGTGTGTGTGTTTGAATGCGTGTGCCCATGTTCGAGTACAAGGCACAATGCTCTGAATATAAATATGCAATGCTGTGGCACTTCCTGTCAAGCAGAAATAGATAAAGAGCCCATCACAAGGTCCCTATGCAATATTTGATGTTCCCTATACACTGAGCAGGAAGTACATGAAAAGATTCATTTGGAACGCCATCACTTGAGTCATGCACATTAGGAGTTTGATGACATATGCTTGATTAAATCAAATATATAATATGAATTATCATGACTATTATGTTGCCATCATTCGTGGACTTTTAGTTTACATTTCTAAATTCCAATTAGGGGCAGTTGTGGCCTAATGGTTAGAGAGTCGGACTGGTAACCCCAAGGTTGCGGGTTCGGTTGCGGGTTCGCGTCTCAGGTCCGGCAGGGATTGTCGGTGGGGAGAGTGAATAACTAGCGCTCTCTTCCACCCTCAATACCATGACTGAGGTGAGAAATGCAGAGTTTGGGTCACCATACTTGGCCACATGTCACTTCACTTCACTTCAATGTTGGAAACAGTTGCTTCATGAAATCGTGATATATGTTTTCAGGTTTCTTTAAAGCTACACTGTGTAACTTTTTTAGTTTATTCTTAGCTAAAAACACTTAGTTCTTTCAAAAATATATGTGCTCATTAATGTATATTTACTTTCAAGTAATAAAGTATTCTCTAAGTTTATAATATGCCATTGAAAATACATACGGGTGAGGGGTTCGAATGCCGGTCGCCATGTTGCCCCTCCATCTTGAAAGTACATTAGCCAAAGAGGGACATACCTGTAAATTCAAGCTTCGCCTTTCGCGTTTTAACACTCGATGGCACCGTGTCGAATGTGGACGAGGTCAAACTAGAAGCCATGTTAATCTTGGACTAAATCGGCCACCGTAGGAGTTAAAACGAAATCGGAATTGAGAGGAGCAGAAACTATTATTCACTGGATGGTCATATACCTTTTCACCGCTAGATGGGGGAAAATATCACACAGTGTAGCTTTAATGAATAGAAAGATCAAAAGAACAGCATTTATTTGTAACATTATAAATGTAACTTTTGATCAATTTAATGTCCTTGCTGCATAAAAGTATTAATTTCTTTAAAAAAAAAAATGCTTTAATTATTACACTGTTGTCACAGCAATAAGGCTCGCATTAGACGCATGCTGTGTTTGCAAAGTTTACACACAAAAGCGCACATTCACATACACACACACACACACACACACACACACACACACACACACACACACACACACACACACACACACACACACACACACACACACACACACACAAACAGAGCCAAAAGTGTTGTGTGTATTCTCTTTATAATGCAAATCAGTTTGCTCTCATGAATAAGTCTGTGGGATAAAAGTGACTCACTTCATTGTATATAGTCTAAATAGGATATGTTGTCACTGTATAGTAGTACACAACTATTATACATGTGAGGTTTAACATAAATAAGATAAATAGAACTCAATATCAGTTCCTACATTAAAAAAATACTATTTTCGGATGATATAACGGTGCGCAACTAAAAAAAAATGTCGGTAGGAACTTTAAAGGCGCAGGAAAATTCCCTTTGAAATGACTTTGTTCTGTTGAATTTTTAATAAAGGGGAGAGTGAAAGGATTTCACTGTAGTGGAAAGAGTCTCAGGACACGGAGGGATTTTATATGAAATTGCACCAAGTGTGTGTATGCGTTTGTGTGTGAACAGAGAGGTGGGAGGTTTAAGGACGGGACTGCACCCTCTCTAGAGACACATCCCAACAGCACTTAGAGATGCGGAGTGGGTTGAGCGCCTGTAAAATAACATGTTTAAAATGACCCCAGAGAAAAGGACGGTTCATTGAAATTGCAGACGGATCGGTGGGCCCACACACCTGCGTGCTTCACGTATATACAGAGTACATGCATTTAATTTCCCATGCGATTTCATACCGGCAACATGCACAAGCTAATACTTTTCCAGACTCACTTGAGTGTGGTCATCTCGGTGAGGGAAGGCTGGGTGGCTTTCAGGTAACTGGCTCTCCGGGCCTGGACTTTGGGTGAAGGTTTGGGACTACAGTCTGAGTCTCCACTGTCCTCCTCTGCCATAGCCTTGATGTAGCTGCCGCTCCTCATCCTCCTGCATGGGATCTCATCATCCTGACCCACAGACGAGAAGCCGCCCCACTCATCCTGAGGAACCTGCACATACAGAGAGAGAGTTAGCTTCTCATAAACAACAGCTGATCTGCCTGCAACACTTAATAAACAAATTAAGCAATTAATGATGTATTAGATCATAGAGAATGAATGTGAATTAATATGATCATTCAAACATTAACAAGCACATTCATTCATGCAAATGATGTTTTAATTATTAATTTGTTCATATATAAACATGGTGGTAACGTTATTTTAGTATTATAGAATTTATTCATATTTTGAATTAGCCTTTATTTTTATATTTTCAGTTTTCATTTTATATAGTAATTTTGCTGTCCTTTAAAAAATATAGTTTTAGTAAGTACTTTTCAGCGTAAACTAATTCATTTCAGTTAGTTAACAAGGGAATATTTATGTTAAAGAGGTTAAGTGGCGGAAACTTTCATAACTATTTTCATATTTGATAATTAACTATTAATTGATAATAAATGTTCTGAAAACAGCTGTTATAGTGTTTAAATGTCTGTGGAGGAGCTCTGACCTCATATGTGGTACCATTTGCGTCATTTTGTCATTTGTTTTACACAAAGTAGCTTATTTACACTAAATTACTCTGGGACCATTTCCGCCAGGATTTGGCCAACCCAAATTGAAAAGCTTCCTATACCCACATACAGTGGTCTAAATACAAAATGTTGGTGTCAAACCCTTTGAAGTTACATAAAACACTGCTTAAAGTGATAAACATTTAATTATATGTTGTCTGAGCTGTTTCCACTAGAAAATACTGGAAAAAAGATTTTTGTCTGGATCATGTATGCAAGATTTATTCAAATGAATCTGAACGGAATAATGTAACCTTTTTCAATTCAGATCCATTTGAATAAATCAAGCATATCAGACAAAATACATTTTTCCAGTATTTTCTGGAATTTAGTGGAAACAGCCCAAACTGTCTGCAGGGTGCTAGAGCCCACAGGGCATCAGTTGCAAACTTTCAAAACTGAATTTATAACCAAAAAATCTCAACATATTCTTACATGTTCATCACTTTTAGCAGTGTTTTATGTAACTTCAAAGGGTTTCCTGTAAAATGACACCAAATTGTGAATTTAAACCACTGTATGTGGGTATGGGAAGCTTTTAAATTTGGGTAGGCCAAATCCAGGCAGAAATCACCAGAAAGTGGTTCCCACTAACATTGAAAACTTTTCTCTTTTTTTCTGATCACTTTTAAATACTGATGAAGAAACAGAAATATTTATAAAACTAAATATAAATATTTATACAATCAAATATTATACAAAACTGTAAAAGTTAAATGGATGGAAACCTGATGATTTGTAACCTAATGATTTGCTACATATGTGTTTATGTGCACAAAATAATTACATTTGTAGTTATAAGTATTTATGTTTAAAATATATTTATAAATGTATATAAAATATATTACTAATCTTTTTTTCTAATTCAAGTAAACTATTTGTGTTTAACAAGCTACATGTCCTAAACCTTATACATGAATACAGAAAAATTAATTGCAACTGTCCACGAATAAATGATGTGCTGATCATGGTTTTAAAAACATACAAACAATGCTTTATGAATGACTAACTGTTAACTAATACATCACAAATGCTTATTGTGCGATAAAGTATTAACCAGAAACCCTCCCTGCTGAACTAGATGACGCAGCTATGACTATGACTCCTCAATCTCTTCCCACATCATCTCTGTAACACATAAAACCTCATCAGATAATACACTCAAAAAGCTAAAAGTGTATCCTGGCATAACATGCATGGCCTTATGCAACCCGTACCCACACACTAACACCTGATGCTCCCACTACAAAAACAATATTGACTTCTACACAACCAACATCATTATCTGAAAAAGATCTTGAAAACATTTTACACCCACTTGCACTACTCATGTACGAAACACACATAATGTGCACTTCTCAAACCCTCACCTCAAAAGCCTCTCACCTCTCTGAGATGAATAACAATCATTTCATATTATCCAGCACGGCTCGGTCTCTTTTAAAATCTTCCACCATTTTTAGTGGCCAGTGAAGGAGAACTATAGTGAGTGAGCCCGGCTGCAGGCTCACTGCGTGATGTGCGTCGCATGCTAACGCAATTCTTTCACACGTTCCCCTCTTTTTCACACGCTCTACTAAGGGGAGAAGCCAACAACCTTTCCTCCGTCACCGAAAACAGAAGAGAAAGAGGAACAAAGAGAGATATTGTTCAGACCAGGGGAAAGAATCCACTCTCTACGGAATTCTACTTTTTTTTTTAAGAGTAGAGGATGTAAATGAAGAAAAGGTGCAGAGAGAGAGATGAAAAGGAAACCTGAATGCTACTTTTATGGGCTCTGCTTGAAAACTCTGTTTGCAATGAGGATGACCGTGACCTTAAAGTAGCTATATACGGGCAACTAAGATGTCTAAATTTATCCATGGCAAGTCTGCGCACTTACAGTCAAGCAAACTCTATTAGCAGACAGACTCTCATTACTGCAGATGGGGGCTCAGATATGGGCACTTTGGCAGTTCTGCCTTTTTATTTAGTTCCCCTATCTCTCCGGACTCCCTTCATCTCTCATTCTCTCCCTGACTCTCTCCCATACACATACTTCACTCTAGCTCCTTGTACTTTGCATTGTAATACTGTTTTCATTGTTATAACAACTTCTTTTTTTTTAATCCAATTCACTTTATGATTTCATGAGTAATTACATTTACACTTTGCATAACTTAAATACTCGTAAGTTACTCTTAAATATATATCCATTCACGTGATGTAAAAGACAACGTGATTCATCAGACCAGGCAACCTTCTTCCATTTCCCCGTGGTCCAGTTCTGATGCTCACGTGCCCACTGTTGGCACTTTCTGCGGTGGACAGGGGTCAGCATGGGCACCCTGACTGGTCTACAGCTATGCAGCGCCATACGCAACAAACTGCGATGCACTGTGTATTCTGACACCTTTCTATCAGAACCAGCATTAACTTTTTGAGCAATTTGAGCTACAGTAGCTCGTCTGTTTGATCGGACCACACGGACCAGCCTTCGCTCACCACGTGCATCAATGAGCCTTGCCACCCATGACCCTGTCGCCGGTTCACCACTGTTCCTTCCTTGGACCACTTTTGATAGATACTGACCACTGCAGACCGGGACCACCCCACAAATATATATATATACCAGTCAAAAGTTTGGAAACATTACTATTTTTAATGCTTTTAAATGATGTCTATATGCTCATCAAGGCTGCATTTATTTGATAAAAAATACAGGAAAAACTGAAATATTGTGAAATATTATTACAATTTAATAATAATGGTTTTTATATACTTTAAAATATTGATTTCTGTGATGCAAAGCTGAATTTTCAGCATCATTACATCAGACTTCAGTGTCACATGATCCTTCAGAAATCATTCTAATATGCTGATTTGATACTCAGTTATTATCAATGTTGTTGTCATGGTTCCTGTCTTGTTTTCCCCTGATCTTGTGTGGACTAGTGTTACTTCCTGTTTCACGTCATGTTTTGTAGTCCTTTGTAGTTTTTTTCTTTGTTGATTAGTTCTTTGATTTGTCTACCCCAGGTATTTCTTGTTAACTTGTTAAAGCTACAAAGGACTACAAAACATGATGTAAAACAGGAAGCATGTTAACACAAATCCACACAAGATCAGGGGAAAACAAGACAGGAATCATGACAGTTGTGCTGCTTAATTTTATTAATATATATATATATATATATATATATATAAAAAATTATATTTACTTTTTTCAGGATTCTTTAATAAATAAAAAAATTAAAAAGAACAGCATTTATTTAAGATAGGATTCTTTTGTAAAAATATACCCTACTGTTCAAAAGTTTTATGAAAAATAACGACTTATATAGTGATGACCGATTTCAAAACACTACATCGTGAAGCTTCGAAGCGTTATGAATCAGCGAATCGATTCAGCGATTTGGATCGACCAAAGACACGTCGTGATTTCAGCAGTTTGGCGGTTTGACACGTGATCCGAATCATGATTCGACTCGCTGATTTATAATGTTTCGAAGCTTCATGATGCAGTGTTTTGAAATCGGTCATCACTATATAAGTCGTTATTTAGGTTTTGTTTTTTTGCTCACAAAAACTATTCTCGTCGCTTCATAAAATTATTGTAGAACCACTGTAGTGAGATGAACTTTGTAACGATGTCTTTAGTACCTTTTATGGGTCTTGAGAGTGTAAAGTACATTGTGCCAATGGAGGCCTTTCTGAGCCATCGGATTTCAACTAAAATATCTTCATTTGTGTTCCGAAGATGAACGGAGGTCTTACAGGTGTCGAACGACATGGGGGTTAGTAATTAATGACAGAATTTTCTTTTTGGGTGAACTAACCCTTTAATACTTTTATTCAGCAAAGATGTGTTTTAATAAAAAGTGACAGTAAAGATTTATAATGTTAGAAAATATTTCTATTTTGAATAAATGCTGTTCTTTTAAACTTTTTACGCATCAATGAATCTTGAAAAAAGTATCAAAGGTTCCAAAAATATTAAGCAGCACAACTGTTTCCAACATTGGTAACAACTGAGTATCAAATCATCATTAGAATGAAGGTGAAGGATCATGTGACACTGGAGACTGGAGTAATGGATGATGAAAATGCAGCTTTACATCATAATAATATTTCAAAATATTTCTGTTTTTTTTTCAGTATTTTTGATCAAATAAATGCAGGCTTGATAAGCATAAGACACTTCTTTCAAAAACATTAAATAGTTACTATTAATAGTAATGTTGCCAAACATGAGCTCTCTTTTCCACTGCTCTCCTCTTTCCTGTTCTGCTTTCTCCATCACTTTCTTTTTCCTGTGACTCAATTTCTGTGTCACATAGGGAACAAATAAGACTCAGAGAGATAGCAGAAGGACAAACACAAAACCCTTTTTTTCCCCTTAATCTTCACACAAACATTCGCTGATCTCCAGGGCTGCGGGCGGAATTTTTTTCTTAGTTATCCTTCATTTATTTGTTTATGATCTCTCTTTCACACAGCCTTAGTCCACACCAAAGAAAACACAGCACAAGCCGTGGTCTCGGAGTTCATTTTAATCTGTCACAGTGCCGCTAACACACAGCAGGTCAGTCCTGAGCATATGTTAAGACATTCAAACACATTGACATTATAAGGGGCCATTCACACAGGACATGGTGTTGTGTTAAAAAACGCTAGACAAAGGTCTAATGGACAAAACAGAATGCAGGTATCATTAGATGCGCCATGTGTTCATGACAAAAGACATGTCACACCAGTGAGATGCATTGTAATGGGCATGATGCCATCTAGCAGGTTTTCATAGCAAAACGATTAAGTTTGCATAGGTCAAATACATCTCTCTATCACACTTTTCATATAAATATGATTAAAAACAGCATAATCGGTTACAGTGGTCAAACACAACCATCTAGCACGTTTTCATAAAAACTATTAGAAGTACTATTAGAAGTCTGTTAAGCACGTTTTCAAGCGAAAACAGCAAGACACATCTCAATGGTCAATGACATCTCTCTAGCACTTTGTCATAGAAAAACTAAAAACCAGTGAGGCATATTGCAATCCAGCTTAGAAAAATGTATAAATTTCCATAGACAAATTTAAAACCTAGCAATATCCATCAAAATGCACGTTATCAAAGAAAAACAATTACAAAACGGACAGACCGCAAGAATGCATCCTTTGTGAACAGCCCCCTAACATGACCAGACAAAGACGTGCACATGCATGCAATATGTCCACTCTTCACAAACATGCAAACACAGCAGAAAGATCATGCGCTGATAGATGGGAAACGTGGAGAGAGATGAAGTACAAGACAAAAAGAAAGATGAAGAGATGTCACACCAAGAAACCAAATGCACATGGCACACATGGCATCCTCAGCACAAACACATTAGGTGTGGAAACAGACCTAATGACACTGATGGCAATGATGGTCGTGGTGATGAAGGGAAGAGTAATCTCTCTCCTACCTGTAAAAACTGGCAGGTTCGTCCCTGCTGGCAGGTCTGTGCTTTGACTAGGGCTTTATCGATATTGACCGTGGCCTTCTGGTAGACCTCTCGGGCCCTGCTCACCGTTAGCGTGCTGGACCAGGAGCTCTTCTTGACGAGCGGCCCAGCCTGGTCGACTGTCGGGCCTCCGAAAGTCAGAGCGCCTCCTGGGGGGTTGTAGCATGTGGAACAACTTCCGATGTCGTTGTTGCTGCGTGAGGTCTTCAGGGATGAGCGTCCCCCTCCTAGGGTGTTGTAACTCTGTCCCAAGAAGTAGTGGGACTGGGATTTGTCCGGATGGCGACCCATGGTCATGACTCCAGAGGGTTGATGCTGGTGATAGAGACAGATCTCTCTATCCAGAGTGTCGTCTGAGCTCCAGTAACCAGACCCAGGCGTCCGTGCACGAGGTTTGGGCTCGGAGCGACTGCGTTCCTTGCTCTTTCCCCGCTTGTTGCTAGATGGCTTGTGTAGGGTGCCTACAGTCATTGAGGAAACGTTCGGGTGGGATGCAGCCGTAGCCATTGCATCGGCTGGGATGGCGGGGTCGTTTCCATTGAGGCTGCGCTGACCAGGACCTTCCAGGGAATGGGATTTGGTGAACAGCTTTTGGACAGAGTGCACGAGGTGGCGTATTCGCCCAGGACTGTCGCTGCGCTGGTGCTCCAGCGCCGCCGTCCGTTTGTATTGCAACGTGTGATACCCATCCTTCCTCACTGGTTGCTGCTGGTCAAACTTCTCCAGCAGGGACGAGGGGCTAGCAACCGAGCCACAAGGGCCACACCCACCCCCAGTTCCCCCAGCTATGCCCCCCGGTCCCACATAGGGCACAATGGCGCATTCGCCTTTAAATTCATGATGTGAGCCGTGATGTCGGCGTGGAAATGTGCTGCTGGCCAGATCAGACTGGCACCCGTAGAAGCCCTGGTCAGTCGTGTGGGATTGGTTGAGGACATAAGGCCGTCGGTCGTGGCGGAGAGTCAAAGACTCGTAGGATGGGTCGCAGTGTGTGAGTGTGTGGTGGTGGCTACGGCTGGAGGACAAGCCTTTCATCGTCATCCTGATACGCTCACCCTCTCACAGCCTCATCCACACACACTGTGCCTACTGCAGAAAGACAGATGGACAAAGAGGCAAGAGGGCCAGAAAGTAACGTAGAGGACGAACATATTATGTGAAATAATGAAAAACAAGAGGAACAAAAGGAGAGAGAAACAAAAACAGAGAGGGAGAAAGAAAAACAATATACATTTAATCATCAGTTCATATTTTAACTACAAAGTGTCCACTATAGAGGACTGAAAAAACAGTTTTAACAATTCAGGGTGTGATGTTACATCCAGACCACCATGACTCACAAGGGATGTAGTTGGTTGCCTGAATGAATAGTAGACTAATCTGTCTCAACTGGACGACTGGTGTTGGAGTCACATGACCCCGATTAAGAACATAAGATGTGTTCTGGTGTTCATAAACAGCTAGTATGAGCACACTAGACTGGAACAGAACACGACTCTCAAGACACATTTTTAAAAATTGGAGTATTTTTAACTTGACATGCTGCCTTAACTTGGTGCGACACAAAAAAACAATATGAGATTTGACAGAATGGCCAAAAATGTCTGTCTGAATGTGTATTGCTTTAGAAGGAGTGCTTTAAAAGGGGAAGACCAAGCACAATATTAGCATGCTAAATACAGTATATGCACTAAAATATATATTGAAAAAATATATAAGAATAATCAACTAGCCAGTTGACGACTACACTGTAAAAAATATATATATATTGTTGGATTACCTTAAAGTAAGTAACCTGGAAAACTGGTTGCCTTAAATTTTTGAGTTCATTGAAATAAAAGTTCATTTTTTTTTTATGATTAAATAAAGGCTGCCTCAGTGAGTATAAGAGACCTCTTTCAAAAAAACAATTTGATCGGGAGTATACATGACTGTCCTCATACTGTCGAGAAAAAAAAAAGAGTACAAAATTGTTCCTTTTAAAGGTAAAAGTGGCCGTCACTGGCGTGGTACCCTTAAGGGTACATTTTTGTACCTCTAAGTCAAGGGTAGGCAAGTTCGGTCCTAGAGAGCTGATGTCCTGCAGAGTTTAGCTCCAAAACTGACTAAGCCACCACAGTATAAAACTCATGGCTCCCAGCATGCATTGCAGCATTAATTATGTCACCATTGTTGAGATTCATATGCTGATTCTTGATATCTGTGTGCGTCTAAACTTTTCCCCCTAGAATGTATTTAAAAATCAGAATTCAGAATGTCTGATCTGTGGCAAGAAAGTATTGTTGGTGAATATTATTTATAAACATTTTTAGTCAGTGATGAGTTTAGTCAAATGTTTTTCTTCGTGATCATTTTTGTTTATGATACAGATTATGTGTTTTGTTATCACTGCAACAAAAACCACAAACTCACATAAAAAGCCAAGAGTCAAACTACTGCCCAACTAAATGAAACACTGATAACCATAATGGTGACCAAACATTTTCAATAAAACATCAACATCTAAACCTCTGTTAATTCTCAATAAGAGCTTCTATAGATGTCTTTCAGGGTTGGAGCCAAACTCTGCAGGACAGCGACTCTCTAGGACTGAACTTGCCAACCCCTGCTCTAAGTAGAGGAAAACAATGGTATAACTGTCCCCTAAGGACCAATTGTGTACCTTTAAAGGTACAGCTATACGTTTTGTTCCCCAAGGAACAAAATTGTACCTCCACTGTACCTTTTTTTCTGAGAGTGAATGAAAACAAAAATTTGAACTCCAAAATCACTAATACTCTTTCAAAATGATGATTTGTCGTTATATTAGTGTGAACACCCCTTTAAGACAGAACAGTAAATGCAGTAGTGATGTTAGAACACCAACATTAGCATGTGAAAAACCTCTCCAGGCTTTCCCCGCCAAATATGAAGAAAGACAGATCAGAGGAGCGAAAGATATAGCCAAAGACAGATTAAGACTGAAAGAAAAGGACTGACGCATTTTGCTGTTTATTCAGCTATATCCTGTTTACTGTGTCAAAATGAGAAATCAGTTGTTCATGCTTGAAGTCATTTGTGAGGCTGTGAATTCATTAAGAGCATTTACCAAAAGATCAATGACTGTACTGGGATCAATGACTTCCAGTGAGATGGGCTTTATACAGTACAAGAGCATTCAGTATGTTCTATATCATGGCTAAAGTGTGTTTAGCTTCACCCATGATTATAACATTAGCGTTTTTATTTATTTATTTACTGTATGAAACAGACCATGATGTGTAGTTGGCAAACTACAAACCAAATCAGTATATTAGAATGATTTCTGAAGGATCATGTGGCACTGAAGCCTGGAGTAATGGCTGTGAAAAAGCATGCTAAGTCACACACACACATTCTGAAATGTGCATTAAAGGAAGAGGCATTCACCCACACAGTCATGATAAACACGCATACAAAGACTATTAAAACTCTTATCTTCTAATAAATCTCATTTACACACTCTCACTTCACCTCCTTATGCTGTGTGGTGACTCCTGCCTGACTTTGTCTATGTGTGTGTGAAATTGTAGCTAGCATAGAGTAAATCTCTTGCCTTATTACTACATCTCTCTGTCTTTGTAAGAACAGCAAGACTGAACTGAAGATGAAGAAAACAGAATAATTAATTGTTTCACCCTCCTTCTATTCCTTTCTTTGATAACATCTTGCAAGACAAAGTTAGCTCACACACATCCAAATAAATACACTAATTTCCAAGCAACTTTTTGTTTTGATGAAATATGCAAATCAATGAGCGCAAGTTCAACCGATTGATGGGAGAGCTGAAACAAATGTAAAGTGTATGATTATTTCATGAGACTGATAAATAAACTATAGCGCCTGTGTTTCTGATTAAATCTTCATAGTTGATGTCATGGCATGCATTATATTAATGCATGAGCTGCCAGTGAGTGTGTTCAAATGCTGTAGTCTTGGCTGAAAAATAGCTTAATGTTTATGTCTTTTCCCAGAGGAACTAGATTTATCTGCTTTCTCTCTTCTTAGCGAGGCAGATATAACTCTGAAAATAAAAGAAAAATGAAAGTGTGCAGTTTAATTTGTCTGCACTTCTTAGTTGATGTAGGAACACACACACACAGCCAAAGAAAAGATATTTAAGATTTACAGTAAAGGCTGGGCCACACTTAAAGATTTTTAAAATCGTATAAGATAAGAGTCCCATCTGTGAACACGGGAAATCTCGCAAAATCTCTCGCATCAAACGTGACTTTAGAGTAAATAAACATGGCGGATGACCGGCAAGAAGAAATGGCGGTGATAAAATGTGGACTGCTTTTTACAGAAAATTTGGGGGGTAAACATTTTTTAGATTAAGTCGTGGAGGCGGTGTGCGTCCCAATTCGCCTATACTACGTCTGAAAAGTATATACTCTTCACGTACTTTTGAGTGAAGAGTAAGGGACCAAGAGTAAGGAACCAAGCATACTATTGAGTTTCTCTTGAAGCCAATACGCAGTGACTTAAACTGCAAGTCATCGACTGGCCGCTATGGACAGGCTCCAGAAGGGAGCAGAATCTTATGGGTGACGTCACGGACACTACGTCCATATTTTCTTTACAGTCTATGTTTGGGACATACTATTTAATCTTTAACGGACAGCTCTGTCGCTTAGTTAAGAGCATTCTGTCACCGTTTAAACTGCCCTGTCAATAATCTTTCTCCGCATTCAATTTAATTTAATTTACCACTGATTTGGAGAGAAATGTAGTAGCACGTGGTCTTTCACGTGAAGAACTCTACTCATGTGTTTGCAATTTAAATGTAATGATGCATTTAAACGTTAATGGCCAAACGTATTATTACAAAACTTCATAATGCTGTTGCAGATTAAATATAATGTGGATAACATTGAAAAAACATCTTTTCGTCAGGTTAGATACTGATAATTAATCAGTCAAACCCCTTTACCTAAACCTCTATTTAACGGTCGGACTCACACATCCACCATGTTTGTAGTTTTTTAACACTTTTTATTTGTGTTTGTAGTTCTAATCGATTCCTCATCCAACGCTCAATGGGTTGTGTTAGCTGTTAGCGTGTGCACGGATCTGCACTTCGGATTCCAACTGTAGACCATCTGGGTATCTTTGGAATACTCATTTCACCATACTACGATTTGGGACGCACTCATTCTAATTTCGAATACTATTGAGGACGGTTAATATGCAAATTGGGATGTAGGAGAGGACTTTACATGTTACAGTGCATAAGCTGGAGGTGAGTCTTCCGTCAGCTTGCTTTCTGATTGGTCATTGTTACGTGTCTGTCACGGTTCGCAGGCTCACCTGTTCATGCTGACTGTTGTTTTCATGTTGGCAGTGTTTGAGCTCATCAGCATGTGAGAGAGATTCATACAGTGAGTTGAATTACTTCAAAACCAGCAATGTTACCCCCTCGTTGCTGAGAAATATAATGTAGCGTTTCAGTAGTGAAGCTATTTTATTACTAAAAGTTGTGGGGCAGCGTTGATAATATCACTGATAAAAACTAATCATTGAGGCGGTAAGTGTAACATAAAAAATATTATTTTTTCCAAAGAAATCTTTGTTTCTTGATAGTTTGAGTAGCTCTCTTAATTTGGATTTGAAACAAAAAACATATTTTGTATAATTATATATCACACTTCTTATCCTGAGTAATCTAGACAAGGCTTTGCAGACATGTACATTTCCAACATACTATTTAAGTTACATTTACTTAAAATATTTACTGCTGGATTTGGCTGATGCAATGAACCCTTTTTCACAATATGACAACGTATTTTTCCATATTGCAACATAAATCTAGCAATTTTTCCTCATATTTCATGTTTTATGGTATAATTTTTAACAGCGTTTCTTGCTTTTGACACATTGTGATGCCCTGCTAAAATCTTGCTGTAATCTTGTCTTTATTTATTTCCTTGTTTGGAAAGTCATGGATTTTTTTTAGGTTGGCTGCTGAAATGGAAGCACTCATTCAAAACGAGGGTGTTTGCTGCTTGTTCAGTATTATATTTAAATGAAAATTTTGTCACAACTTAATTTCATTGTGTACTATCTACTTACTAGGGGTAAGGGGATTTATATAATATAAATGCTTATATTAAATGCTTAACTCAAAGAGCAATTATACCTGCTTATTACATATGATGAAATATAACTAATGCATGTTGTATGAAAGGGTTTTCCCTTTAGTTCTTTTTACGTTTAGTTTTATTGACGCTTTTGTTTCTGCTACACAAAGTATTTGAGTTGTGTTTACAAGGAAAATTTAGTTGAAATCACTTAAGGGTGCATGTTGAAGACGTGTAAAGTCTATCTGGACTTCTAAATACTTTAGAAGTCTGATGCAAATAGTTGCCTAAATTTCTTTGAGTAAAACTAAGGCGGTATTTTTTTACACTGAAGTTTCTGTGGCCAGAGGAGAACTGGCACCCCGACTGAGCCTGGTTTCTCCCAAGCTTTATTTTTCTCCATTATGCCACCAGATGGAGTTTTGGTTCCTTGCCACTGTCGCCTTTGGCTTGGCTTGCTCAGTTGGGGACACTAAATACTCAACTAAATATTCAAATACATTTTCAATTAAATTACTGATCTGCCCGCATTGTCACATTATAATTGAAATGAGCTGGATGACATCACCGTTTTCTCCAGAGCGGCTGTACAGCCGAATCAAACTCTGTTGCATTATTTTCCTGTTTAAAACTGTGAAGCTGCTTTGAAACAATCGGCATTGTAAAAAGCGCTACATAAATAAAGGTGGCTTGACTTGTGCTCTAGAGTGTCTCTTTGCATGTGCAGCGTGATCTCTGCTCTCTGTGTGCTCCGTATGTGTATGCACGCTTCAGTGAAAATGAATAAAGAACGGTGATTCAACTGACTTGGAACTACCTGTGCATTAAACGGTTTTATTGCACATCTTTCACTCGATCAGAATCGAGTATTCAGACAGACCATGGTATAAAACTTATTATGCACTATATTCAAGTGATATGTTAGCTTTGAATAAAGACCACCAAATGTTTAATTGTGTCCCTCTGTGTGCATGTGTGTGTTTAAGTGTGAATGTGTGTGCTTGATACATCCTCATAATAGCTCATATATGAGTTGTTGTGTAAGGCTGAGCTCATTCATTGCCCCCTGAAGCCTTTCAGATGCATCCTAGTGGAACTTGCTATAAATTAGACTGAGTGGAAATCCATAAATAAAGATGCTCATCTTGTACTTTCTACTGCACTCTACTCTCACTAGAGCTTCACAATTCATCCTGCTCACTTCCTCATCCAGACTACATTCTTCTTCACTCTCTAATAATTGCAATTATTGTCCATACTCAAATTTATTAGTGGTGTTTTTTTTTTTAAGGCAAGGTCATACTTAGGGTTAGGGATGTCAACAAACCCTTAACATTAAATATTAAACTTCTTCTCATAACTCACCCTGCATCACTTGTGCTATGGGCATGATTGATGCCTCAAATTATGTGGCCTGTTGAGGAGAGATTTTCTGATTTTTTAAGCCATCAGACTTATGATTTTCACCTGCTGGATAATAAAATAAAAAATAAAATGTACATTGAAGGAGGAGCCTGAGCTATATCTAGAGATGAGAAAGAGATTTGGGGACGAGCTATTTTCAATTGGTAAACAACCATCTAGAATGCCCCGAACTCTACCAGAACACCCTAGCAACCACATAACACTCTAGTAACCACCCAGAACACCATCACAGCCACATAACACTTTAGTAATTACCTAGAACAGCATAGCAACCACATAACAACACTTTAGTAATTACCCAGAACATAACCACCTAACAACATTCTGGTAGCCACCCAGACAGCCTAGTAACTAACCCTAGTAACAACCTAGTAACTGCAGAGAACATCCCAGCAACTACATAACACTCTAGTTACCAACCAGGGCACCATAGCAACCACATGGCAACAACCTAGTAACTGCCTGGAACACCCTAGCAACCACATAGCAACACCCTTATAACCACCAGAACACCACAGAAAGCACATAACAATGCTTTAACTATCCAGAACACCCTCACAACCACATAAAACCAGTCTAGTAACTACCCAGAATACCGCATAATAATCAGTTAGCAACACCCTAGCAACTATCAGAACGCCCTAGCAACCACATAATAATGCCCTATTAATCACCCAGATCACCCTCACAACAACACAGTAGCACAGTTATAACGACTCTAGCAACCACATAACAAAGCTCTAACTACTCAAAATGCCCTATCAACTACATAGCAACACCCTAGCAATTATCAGAGCACCCTAGCAACCACATATCAATGCTCTAGTATTCACCCAGAACACCCTCACAACTACACAGCAACACTATTATAACCACAGAGAACACGCAAGCAACCACATAGCAATGTTCTACTAACTACACAAAATGCCCTAGCAACTACATATCAACTCCCTAGCAACTATCAGAACACCTAAGCAACCAAATAATAAGGCTCTATTAATCACCCAGAATACCCTCACAGCCACATAACAACACTTTAGTAATTACCCAGAACACTATAGCAACCACATAACAACATTCTGGTAGCACACAGAACACCCTCACAACCACACAACAACACTTTAGTAACTACCCAGAACACCATAGTAACACCCAAGTAACTGCAGAGAACGCCCCGACAACTACATAACACTCTAGTTTCAACCAGGGCGCCATAGCAACCACATAACAATGCTCCAGTAACTAACGTTACCAGAACACCCTAGCAGCCACATAACAACAACTTAGTAACTGCCTGGAACACCATAGCAACCACATAGCAACACCCGTGTAACCACCAGAATACCACAGAAAGCACATAACAATGCTTTAACTATCCTGAACACCCTCACAACCACATACAACCAGTCTAGGAACTACCCAGAATACCCCATAATAATCAGTTAGCAACACCCTAGCAACTATCAGAACGCCCTAGGAGCCACATAATAATGCTCTTTTAATCACCCAGATCACCCTCACAACAACACAGTAACACTGTTATAACGACTCTAGCAACCACATAAAGCTCTAGTAACTACTCAAAACCCTATCAACCACATATCAACACCCTAGCAATTATCAGAGCACCCTAGCAACCACATACCAATGCTCTAGTATTCACCCAGAACACCCTCACAACTACACAGCAACACTGTTATAAAATACAGAGAACACGCTAACAACCACATAACAATGTTCTACTAACTACACAAAATGCCCTAGCAACTACATATCAACTCCCTAGCAACTATCAGAACACCCTAGCAACCAAATAATAATGCTCTATTAATGACCCAGAATACCCTCACAGCCACATAACAACACTTTAGTAATTATTCAGAACAGCATAGCAACCACATTACAACATTCTGGTAGCTACACAGAACACCCTCACAACCACCCAACAACACTTTAGTAACTACCTAGAACACCCTAGTAACACCCAAGTAACACCCAAGTAACTGCAGAGAACACCCCAGCAACTAAATAACACTCTAGTTTCAACCAGGGCACCATAGCAAGCACATAACAAAGCTCCAGTAACTACCAGAACACCCTAGCAACCACATAACAACAACCTAGTAACTGCCTGGAACACCATAGTAACCACATAGCAACAACCTAGCAACTATCAGAATGTCCTAGCAACCACATAATAATGCTCTATTACTAATCACCCAGATCACCCTCACAACCACACAGTAACACCGTTATAACCACTCTAGGAACCACATAACAAAGCTCTATTAACTACTCAAAATGTCCTAGCAACACCCTAGCAACTATCAGAACACCCTGGCAACCACATAATAATGCTCTATTAATCACCCAGATCACCCGCAACCACATATAAACATCGTTATAACCACTCTAGCAACCATATAACAAAGCTCTAGTAACTATTCAAAATGCCCTAGCATTTTGCAACACCCTAGCAACTATCAGAACACCCTCACAACCACATAGCATTGTGGAAGCTTTCGAGTGGGCAAACCTAACAACAACACACAGCTATGTTCCCCTAAAGCATTGTAAGCCTAAGTAGATCATAGAGAACATTAGTGCCAATGAGTTTTGTGAACTGGGCTTATGATGTTTTTGGGAAACACAGCCCAAAACAGATTAGCAACCTTTTAGCAATGCCCTAGCAACCACCCAGGACATCTAAAACGCCCCAGAAACTGTGTAAAATTGTGGCAGCAAATGTAGCATGGGCAGACATAGCAACTACTCATAACAGCATAGCAACCACACAGGATTGTGGCAGCAAATTTAGCAAAGGCAAATATTCACATGAATTGTTCTGGAAAATGTAAAAATCTTGTTTCAATGAAACCTTTCCATCTTTCTTTAGCTCCCTTTTTCGTTCCTCCCTCTCATCTTCCTCTCTCTATTCTGGTTTCATTGAAGTGCACTTTGAAACAATCAAACTATGCTGACAGATGAAACGACAGCCAAGAGTTTCTCTCTCTGGGCCAAACTAATTACGCTGGCTGTCATTAATGAGAGCGGCACCACGTCACTCTTTGAGTCACACACACTCTATGAAAGATTTATTTCTGCAGATCTGTTTGATCAAAGAAAACAAACACAAGAAGGAGAGACACAAAGACAGAGAGAGGAGGATGTGTGCGAAGAAGTGCTCAGTAATCACTATGTCAGATTTTAGCAGAGCTAAATGATTTCAGAGTAACAGCCCTTACTCGTGAAGAATAACAACCGCAACTGAACTTGAGCAACACAAACAGATGATGATCATGGGACAAGCTTAATGAAATGAAAAGCAACGTTTTGTGTGTGTCTATTAGCTTTTCAGACTATTTACGGCATATGGGACCCCTCAACTTGCTTTTATTGACCATTTATTAATGAATAGGGGAGAGCGGGCACAACCTAACGCTTAGGTATTTATTTGATTAAATAACGCTTAGGTATTTATTAATTTCACATGTAGTACAATTATGTGGTTTTGTTTCATTAATACATTAAGTATAATTTTTGTAGTACATATGTGTAGTACATTGTAACATGTTAGGGGCACATTGTAACATGACCAAATTCTTAAAATGTTACCTGATATCCAAGACAAACTAAAATATTTTGTCAATAAAATACAATTATTCACTTTTTAAAACAAAAAATGGCATTTTTTAATAATTAAAAATGTAAAATATTTAAGTTTGACAACAAACACATTGCTAAACACAGCTGTACAGCATAGTGAATAACATACTAATAATGAATCATTTCTGAACATTGACTCCCAGTCATTATTCCCCCTTTTCTCATGGTTTCTCAAAAGAATTAATAAAAGTATACAATATAATATCACATTTCTAATAGGGGCTCATTGTAACGATGTGTGACAACATGCCTCATCTGCGCAACTGGGATTTAAACTTGTGTCTTCTGCTGGTTAGATCAGCATTACAGAACGATCTCAATTGTTAAATAACCGATATAAGATTAAAATAATATCCGATTTGTCATATTTTAAATAAACACAAAAAAATAGAGATGAAAAATAAACTTAAAGGTGCACTATGTAAAAAAAATTCAGTAAAATATCCAAAAACCACTAGGCCAGTGTTATATATTTTGTTCAGTTGAGTACTTACAATATCCCAAATGTTTCCAACTATTTGTAAATCGTGATAAATTGCTATTTTAACCGAGGAACCGGGACGAGTGAGGGAGTCGCCTGTCGATGGCGTCATATCTGCGTTCCCCTCGGTTTCCGTTTTTATTTTGCAGAAACTAGTGATGTTACGCCTGATACCGAGGGTGCATCTCAATCAGCTCCCTGGTTCAGTAGTCAGGGCACTGATCAGGACATAAGTCAATGGGCTGACTCCCTTATCAGTGCCCCGACTTCTGAACAAAGGAGCTGATTGAGATGCACACCGAGGCTTCGACGCGTGTGTTGAGAACGTCCAAGAGGGTAATCCAGCACCTGGAAAGCGTACCTTCCATAGGGGCAGCCATTGCTAACCAAGCCATCACCTGCAGTTAGCATTCCATTGACGTCACTTTGACAGCGAATAACTTTACATCTGAGGCGTTTAAAGACTCCATTGGTTCATTGTTTATTTCTAAAGAAACAGGCTCCATTACCTTGTATCTTACACTAACGCCCCTTAGAAGCCGTTTTTGTAAAAATGGGCTAACGCTAACGATTGCGTCATAACTACGCGACTCTCTGTCGCACAGTTGAGAAATTACCGTATAGACCCATATAGACAGGAGGAGAAGCTTGCAGGCAATCTTTTACTGTCTATGAGGCAATCAGGGGGACGTGGAGGCATAAAGTCCTATGACAAAATAATTAGAAGACTTACAACTGTCAGACAGGTTGCTCACGTCACATCTATGCCATCAAGCCCAGTCTGACGCTGTGCAGTACACTCAGCCATCAGGAAGTGAGTGCTTCTAATTGACTTCACTTTTCTCCATTGAAGTCTATGGGGTCTCTGTGTCCATTTCTTTTACTGTCTATGAGAACGTCAGGCACCTCCCATCGGAGCTCCTTATCGAGGCTTGTATTGTTTCAGTGAAGTGACGTCACCGATGACGTTCGAAGCCTCGTTTGAGTGCAGCGCTTAGAGAAAGGGTTCACTTTTGTCGGGATGCTTCGACTATATGATGTGTCAAACTACACAAGCACTTCCACTGCCCTCTCTCAAGTCCACCTTAATCAATTTCACTTTGTTTTATCCAATCTAAAGAACTCCATTTCCCTCTGTTCAACAAAAGCACTCCCCAGTTACAATTATATTAATTATTATCAGAATCAGAATCAGAATCAGAATGAGCTTTATTGCCAGGTGTGCTTACACACACAAGGAATTTGTTTTGGTTACAGAAGCTTCCAGTACACAATGTAAATTGACAAGACAAGAGACAAGTAACATAAAAATAAATTTGTAAGTTAAACACACAATGGTGGAAATGCAATGTGACAGAAGCGCTTCGGATGGAATAGAATATGTACAGATTAGGCTTGCTACGATAGTCGGTGTTGCCGGTGTTACCGGTGTCCAGACTCAACACCGGTTACATCATTTGCCCACCGTGGCACCGCCCACAGTCTTTTTGATTTTTGTAAAGTAATAAAATAATTTAGTTCAGTTAGAGAACAGACAATACAAATAAAAACTGAACGTATCTGCTTAATAAAGCAGGATCCGACCGTGAGTCTCGGCAGCGGCAGGAGTCATTCATCAGATTTAAGAGTGAGGAGCTGACTGAGATGATCGCGGAAGATTTGGTTTCAAGGCGAAACGTAAAAGCGGCTATTTAAGGGAGTTTGTCATTTGTTTGTTTTGTTGTTGTGTTTTTCATTAAAAATAATAGACTAATGAACCCATAATTCAAGCAACCCGCAGCCGAATTGGCGCTAATTCAAAACCGAAAGTTAAATGTGCACGGCCGCACAGAGCGCGCATTGTTTACTTTCGCCTGGCTCCGCAGTGCGAGCCTCCGCGCTACGCTGACTGCGCGCATTTATTTTTGCCGCGCGCACCCTCGCGCTCGTGCGGGTGCGTCGAGTATAAATGAGGCTTTACGGACGAACTGTTATTCATTCATGGCGTGCATCTCAATCATTGACTGATCAATGCTTGATCATTGCCCTGACTACTGAACTAGGGAACTGATTGAGACGCACCCATGGCCTCACAGAGCGCGCATTTACAGACGAGCTGTCATTCACGGTGTGTGAATACGCAACACTGGCGCGTTTTCAGTTCAGAGCGGTCGTGTGCATGTTACTTTCGGTTAGATAGAATTAGTGATTTAAAAGCCTCCGCCGGTGATACCGGTATTACCGGTGTTGTCACACATCAATTAACCGGTGGGAAAATTTCCTCACCGTCACATCCCTAGTACAGATGTTTTGTAAATATAGGTACTATATATAAGTTATAAGGTGCAATATGTGAAATGTCTGAGGTAAAGTATTGCACACATTTATTGCACAGTAGGGTGTATAATATGTATATACGGGTTCTATAGGATCTACAGGT
This sequence comes from Gobio gobio, assembly GCF_949357685.1. Classification (NCBI taxonomy): domain Eukaryota; kingdom Metazoa; phylum Chordata; class Actinopteri; order Cypriniformes; family Gobionidae; genus Gobio; species Gobio gobio. The sequence goes on from NC_137119.1 coordinate 19,539,504, forward strand.
GTTTTAAATATACAAATTTACACATTTTTAAGGTGCTATATACACAGAGTCTGACGGAAGTTGTTTATTGCACACATTTATTGCACAAGGTGAATATTTAACTGTTCATGAGGTAGATGGCCTGAGGAAAGAAGCTTTTTCTATGTCTGGATGTTTTTGTTCTCGGTGCTCTGTAGCGCCGACCAGACGGTAACAGTTCAAACATAGAGTGTCCTGGGTGTGAGGGGTCCAGAGTGATTTTGCGTGCCCTTTTACTCACTCTGGATGAGTACAGTTCTAGAAGTGTGGGAAGAGTAGTGCAAGTGATTCGCTCAGCAGTCCGGACTATTCGCTGTAGTCTTCGGAGGTCAGTTTTGGAGGCTGAGCCAAACCAGACGGTGATGGGAGTGCAGAGGATGGATTCTATTACAGCGGAGTAGAACTGTACGAGCAGCTCCTGTGGCAGTTTGAACTTCCTCAGCTGTCGGAGGAAGTAAAGTCTCTGCTGGGCTTTTTTCACAATAGAGTCAATGTGCGCGTCCCACTTCAGATCCTGAGAGATGGTGGTGCCCAGGAACCTGAATGACTCTACTGCAGCCACAGTGCTGTTCATGATGGTGAGTGGGGGGAGTACAGGGGGGTTTCTCCTAAAGTCCACTATCATCTCCACTGTTTTGAGCATGTTCAGCTCCAGGTTGTTGTACCTGCACCATAGAACCAGCTGCTCCACCTCCTGTCTGTACGCAGACTCGTCACCATTCCGGATGAGGCCGATAACAGTAGTGTCGTCTGCAAACTTCAGGAGCTTGGTGGAGGGGTCTTTAGAGGTGCAGTCGTTGGTGTACAGGGAGAATAGCAGTGGGGAGAGAACACATCCTTGTGGGGCACCAGTGCTGATGGTGCGGCTGTCGGACATGATTTTGCCCATTCTGACTAGCTGTTGTCTGTCTGTCAGAAAGCTGGTGATCCATTGACAGACAGAGCTAGGGACAGAGAGCTCGGTCAGTTTGGTCTGAAGCAGTGATGGGATGATGGTGTTGAAGGCAGAGCTGAAGTCCACGAACAGAATCCTCGCATAGTTCCCTGGTTTGTCCAGATGTTGTAGGGTATAATGCAGTCCCATGTTGACTGCATCATCCACAGACCGGTTTGCTCTGTAGGCAAACTGCAGGGGGTCAAGCAAGGGGTCAGTGATGTCCTTCAAATATGCCAACACCAGTCTTTCGAATGACTTCATGGCTACAGATGTTAAAGCCACAGGTCTGTAGTCATTGAGTCCTGTGATCTTTGTTTTTTTGGGGATTGGGATGATGGTGGAGCGTTTAAAGCATGATGGGACTTTGCACAGCTCCAGTGATCTGTTGAAGATCAGTGAGAAGATAGAAGCCAGCTGGTCAGCGCAGGTTTTCAGACAGGCTGGTGAAACACCGTCTGGGCCTGGTGCTTTCCTTCTCTTTTGTTTTCTAAAGATCTGGCGCACATTATCCTCACTGATCTGAAGTGCAGGGTGGGAGGAGAGGGGGATGGCTGGAGGTGTTGATGGCTGTGTAGAGAGATGTTCAGGGCGGGTGTGAAGTGTCTGATCTTGGGTCTCAAATCTACAATAGAATTGATTTAAGTCTTCAACAAGCTGTTTATTGCTCTCGATGCTGGGGGGTGGTGTCTTGTAGTTGGTAATGTTTTTCAGGCCTTTCCACACTGATGCAGGGTCGTTGGCAGAAAACTGGTTTTCCAGCTTTCTGCCAACGACCCTGCATCAGTGTGGAAAGGCCTGAAAGACATTACCAACTACAAGACATTATGTTATTTATGTTAATATATCAAGCCTTTGTGAGCACATATTGGCACACACCAGCAGGTGTCTCTAGTGTACATTCGAAGCCTCAAGAAATGAACCACTTTTCAACACATCTGGATGGAAAGCTTCAAAGCTTCATGAAGCTTCATTTCGCCACCACTAGCAGAAACACTTTACTCTTACTGCAGTGTGCAACAAGTGTCATAGCAGTCGCCGAGCGAACACAGTAACGTCATAACATAATTTTCAACACACTCAGATGTATCTAATATGATAAACAGAGCTGCGTTACCTCATACTCATGGCCATAAAAGCGGAAATGGCGCCGGTGACTGTGGCATAATAAAAGTCCCACTGGCGACTATGCCATAATAAAGGTCCCGCTGCTCGCGAGGCTCGTGTTGCACGCTTCTTATCAACAATCGCTCCTGCTTCTGCTTCATACTACAGTAACGTTAATAATCACATCCACGAACATGATTTCTGCCCGAGTCCTATCCTGATTCTTTTCCACCGGCTGTGAGGTGAAGACCACATGTCCCAAGATTCTGCGCTCAAACGTGGCGTCATCAAACAATGCCTTTGTTTTGAGGCGACCTCTAGTGGACGGAAAAGTTACATAGTGCAGCTTTAAGTAAGAAATGTACTTTTGCTATGGTTAAATAAATGTTCAGTAATATCTTCCAAAGATTTTTTTAATTTTGCCGCAATTTTTTCTCTAAATAATGTTGATATGGCAACTAGTAAATACACACAGTTTCGTCATCCTGGCATGTGTGGAACATTTTTAACCATGATTGTTACAACTAACCCCGCGTTAGGTTGTGCCCCACGCTCCCCTACTCCCTTAATACTTAATCTTTATATGCCACTTGAACACAGAAACACATTTCCCTTACATGCTAGACTAGATCATCTACATCAGTGGTTGGAAAAACAACACATCATGACACTGGAAAGCAGAAGAGGTCAGGTTTTGATTTTTTTTATCTGTTGGTATTTGCTAGAATCCATGATACTATGTATCTGAACAAGATGTGCAGGACCTCCAGCAAAAAACCCATCTGGTGTTTGCTGCCAAAAAGCTCTATTTTTTAGTTTAATCTGACCACAGAACCACGTCCCTTTTGGATTTCCAGTCATGTAAAACAACTGAATATGCTGGAGTTTGTTTTTGGATGAGTGAGGAGGATTGTTCTTGAAACCCTCCCAAACAACATGTGGTGATGTAGCTGCTGTTTGATCATTTTGTTTAGGCTTTTCCACTTGACCTCTCCTCCTCACTGTGCATTAGGATGATATAGACACATATCCTCTTCCAGGCAGATTTGTAACATCTTTAGTTGATTGGAACTTCTTAATTATTGCCCTGATGGAAATGGGGATTTTCAATGCTTTAACTATTTTCTTACAGCCACTTTTTATTTTATGAAGCTCTACAATCTTTTGCTGCACATTAGAACTATATTCTTTGGCTTTACTCATTGTGATGAATGATTAAGGGAATTTGGCCTTTGTATTTCCTCATATTTATACTATATTCTTGTGGAACAGGAAGTCATGGCTAGACAATTCCATGCTCCTAGTCACCCTGGTGTGATTAAAAACAGAAACATGAATGGGAATATACTTCAGAGACATTTTACTCATAAGAATTTCTAGGGGTGCCAATAATTGTGGCCAAAATGCATTGGAGAAAAACATTATTTGATAATGTGACCCCCCCCCCCCAACTTTCAATTGTTTTACTTCAATGAAAGGTTAGAGATTTTTGTATCTTTTGAACGAAAGATCAAAAGGATAAACAATGCAGATTTTTTTTCACAGCCGACTTTGCTCATATATTTACCAAGGGTGCCAATATAGAGCCCTGTATATTATAATAGACAACTGTTATGTCAATTGTAATAAGATTTCATATTATTACTGTTTTTACTGGTTTTTTAATCAAATTTGACCAACCCCTTACTTTTTATTTAAAAAGCTTTTTATTTCTAATGTTAGATTTTTACTTTGTCCATCCATCAGACTCATGAATATTGATATTAATCTAAATATGGCATTATGTGTCTAGATAAGAATTATGTTGTTCACAGTCATTAAGTTTGTGCAAAAAGAGATTCGTGAACATGCTGAAACATGCATGGACTGAAAAATGTAAGAACATTTTTCTCAGCTCTAAATGAAAAATAATTACGGCAGTCCAGACTGAACTCAAAAGAAAAATCCTTTTCCCAGGCATAAACAACCTATTACGAAACACTACCAAAAAAACTGCATGCACATAAACAAGCGTGGAGGTGTAAACCACATTAAGCCCGGACAAAAAAGTGGGTTGCTCGCTAATTGGTTCTGTGACTAAATAAAAGCGCCCTTCCATTTTGAATCCTGTGACCTCCCATCCGTTTGTACCATAACAACATATTGTTCCGACCAGTGAGCAATTTTCTCTCCCTATCTTTTTTTCCCTTTCAATAAAGCCCAATAAAGACAACTATAAATAATCTCACGGGGGAAATTGAACGTGGTCGTTTTTCTCCTCACCATGGCAACAAGCCTTTTCCCCCCATCGCCTCACCCAACAGAGAGCGCATTGGTTGTGAACTCATGAGGAGTTGGTGAGAAAGTGATTCTTAGTGTGAAAATGCAAGTTGCCATTTCAGTAACAGGGTTAATAGGGAATGGCAGGAGCTTCATGCGGGAAAGAGTCTCAGACGAGGACATTCTATTATTGGCATTTTGTGGAAAGATGGCAACATGCTATGATTTGGACCACTATGAATTATAAATGAGGACGTCCGGTCATCGTTTTGGAAGTGTGTGTTTGTGTGTGTGTCAGCATGTGTTTGTGAGATCTCTGTTTGCGTGTGTGTTAGAAATGTCTTGTGGGTGATATGTACAGTTGGCTGAGAGTGCAATAACAGGCTGCTGATGGGGCTGACGGAAACCATCAGGATCAAACTGACTAGTGAAGCAGAGATACAGCCGAGGGGACCGACACAACACAAACTTCACCCAACAGAATATACACAACAGTCTAAACACTGCATATGACATGCTAAACCTGCTACAGACCACGCATTTCACACCACAAACGGCATTTTTTCTGAAAAACAACACAATTTTCCTCGGATGAACACTAATGAACATATACAGCATAGCGTTTCGGCATCCAATCAGAATACACCTCAATATATAAAAAGACCAAACTAAGCAAAACAAGATGAAAAGATAAAATGTGGAAAATACCTCTGGTATTAGAGGGTTTAGAGAGTTCAAAGGAAGGTCTATCATACATTTCTTATAAATAAAACACAAGAAAAGAAAAAAAAGTGACCAGGCTTCCAGTTCAGTGGTCAAGATATCATTGACATTTCCCTGGTTATAAATTACGAATGAATAAAGGTTTTGTGTATTTTGATCATGGTACATCATACTCTGTCATACTACTTTAAATTATATTTCTTTATCTATGCACATTTATGAACGGTACAGACTATTACTCATGGCCAGATGTTGCTTTAGACTTTAACCAAATGTATTCCATCTTTTTAACCAAATTATAAAATAGTTGCTGTGTTCACCCCTCATCTACAGATGTTTTCCTCCAGCGAAAATGGGGCGCTTTACACCCATGAAGGCATACTTCAGAAAGCGACCATGATGCCATTTTCATTTGAAAAAGTAATTTAAAGGGGTGGTTGACTATGAGTTCCCTTTTTAAACGTTAGTTAGTGTGTAATGTTGCTGTTTGAGCATAAACAACATCTGCAAAGCTACAATGCTCAAAGTTAAAAGCAAAGGGAGATATATTCTTTTAAGGAAATCACTTTTTAAGGACTACAACAAACGGCTGGTAGGGACTACACAAGCTTCCTCCTGGGTTAGTGACATCACTAACCCTGAAATTTACATAAACCCCGCTCCCAGGAACACGCAACAAAGGGGGTGAGGCCATGTTGACATTTTATAGATTATCATGACAGAATATGATCACTGATCAATAACTCCTCAATCAACTACATAAATTCATTAACATTCAGAAACGTCCTGTCTCATTCTACTTTGTCACTTCTTCTTGAGTCTCTCCATCATTGTCCGACTCCAGTGAACATAAAAGCCTGAACAGTTTCATTGCCTGTCTACATGAGGTAATCAGAGCTGCTAACACAAGCTCTTGAAGCTCCGCCCTGTGAGCAGCAGCTCATTTGCATTTAAAGGGACACACAAAAACGGCATGTTTTTGCTCACCCTCAAAAACAGACAAATTTAACATGCTATAAAAAATTATCAACGGGTATTTGGAGCTAAAACCTCACATACACACTCTGAGACTTATTTTACATCTTGTCAAAAGGGGCAATGAACCACCCCTTTAATTATTTTTTATTATTATTCCCTTCATCTAAATGGCATGAGACTTTGTGACTCTTGCTATACTTCAAACTTCAGTACAATAAAATTGCAAAAATGTTGTTATAAAAAATGTTTTATAAGAAATCCAAAAGCAAAACACAGTGGAAAATGTGTTAGAAGCAGGAAAAATGGGCAAGCGTAAGGATTTGAGCGAATTTGACAGGGGCCAAATAGAGATGGCTAGACGACTGGGTCAGAACATCTCCAAAACTGCAGCTCTTGTGGGGTGTTCCTGGTCTGCAGTGGTCAGTATCTATCAAAAGTGGTCCAAGGAAGGAACAGTGGTGAACCGGCGGCAGGGTCATGTACAGCCAAGGCTCATTGATGCACGTGGGGAGCGAAGGCTGGCCCGTGTGGTCTGATCAAACAGACGAGCTCAAAAAGTTCATGCTGGTTCTGATAGAAAGATGTCAGAATACACAGTGTATCGCAGTTTGTTTTTGATGCCGAAAGCGCCAACAGTGGGCATGTGAGCATCAGAACTGGACAAAGAAGCAATGGAAGAACGTGGCCGGGTCTGATGCATCATGTTTTATTTTACATCATGACATTGTGATGCTTTGGGCAATGTTCTGCTAGGAAACCTTGAGTCCTGCCATCCATGTGGATGTTACTTTGACATGTACACGTACCACCTACCTAAGCATTGTTGCAGACCAAGTACACCCTTTCATGGAAACGGTATTCCCTGGTGGCTGTGGCCTCTTTCAGCAGGATAATGCGCCCTGCCACAAAGCAAAAATGGTTCAGGAATGGTTGAGGAACACAACAACAAGTTTGAGGGGTTGACTTAGCCTCCAAATTCCCAAGATCTCAATCCAATCGAGCATCTGTGGGATGTGTTGAACAAACAAGTCTGATCCATGGTGGCCCGACCTTGCAACTTACAGGACTTGAAAGGATCTGCTGGATCCAACACAATATTAGGTCATAATGTTATGCCTGATCGGTGTATAATGTCTTAATTCTTAATGAATATTAATGAAAGTTTGTTAGGTAAAATTATTTGATATGAAATCAATATTCCACATTTGTACTCTGTCTTGTCTCGGTCTCAGACTTATGGGACTCTGGATTTTGTTTCAAGACCGGTCAAGCCCACAACTGCTGGGATATTACTAAATTGCCGGTGCATTGTCGGATTTATTTATTAATATCTTAATTTTTTTATTGCATTCAGAGGCAATCAATAACTTATTTCTAATTCTGGTTCAGAAATTAGAAAATTATCAGAAAAAAAATCAGAAATTAATGAGGGATTGTGTCAAAAATGTCACCAAAATGAATATTGTTGCAAAAAAGTATGAGTATGAGATCTGGACTTTTATATTATAACGTGATATAATTAACCGCAATGATATTGCTTTTATACAAACATTCAATAATTTTTTTTTTTAAACATTATTCTCAACATTATTTATGCATTTGTAATTTACCAATTCAGATTGCAGTGGAAAGATACATTTTGTTGTTAATGGTTTCATTTGATTGGTATAGATCTATATAGTGTCTTATTCTAATTATATTTATTGATTAAAAATAAGTAATTTCTCAAGCAGTAATGTGGATCTTTATGAATTTAACGAGTGCTGGTCTGGTCTTGGTCTTGGTCTTGACTCGGTCTCGCCCTGCCTTGGTCTTAGTCTTGTCTTGGTCTCACCCCCTCAAAGACTTGGTCTTGTCTTGTTCTCAACACACATTGGTCTCGGTCTCGACTTGGTCTCGGATTAGGTTATGACTACAACACTAATCACAGCACACCCAAACAATGCATGAGTACTGACAGTTAATTATTTGATTTTCTATGTTTTCACAGATTTAACACAATAAATAAAAGAGAAAACAAAAATGGTTAAAGTCTGCATGAATTAAATAATTAATTTTTCCTATTGTGACGTATATCTGAGTGAAATGGCTTCTCGGACAAGAAAAGAAATGTAGGGCAGGACTTAATTTTGTCCATTGGGAATTGACCGGATAAATCATTTATAATAATTACTGCAATATTCCATAAAAACAAGAATAGTCCATTTTTAATTTCATGGTGAGTAAGTAATAACTATGAGGCCTTTTTACAATATATATAATATGTTCTGTACTTTCTCAGCTTGATAAAGAGCTAACAGACTCAAGGAATTTCAGACAGGTTGAAAGTTTTCTAAAACTGAAAAAGGTGAAATTGAAATTATACACCGAACATTTGTAAAACGGTAATATGTATATGTAGCCAATTACACATTACTTTACAATGGCATAATATTTTCCATCTGCTCACAAGAATAGAAAAGATATATGGTGTTTCGTCATGCCAGATTATCTTGATACATTTTTCATTTACATCACGGTAGGAGACACATAACGTCATCCTCGCAGGGGAACATCTAACATGTGTTAGCCTCAATTAATGTGAAATTGCATAACCAGTTGAGCTCCTAATTCTCAGGAAAGCTAAAACAACAATTATGAAAATGGAAATGGAAAAACAGGAAGTGGGAGGTGGAAACAAAAGAGGTAAAGAAACAAAGCAATACAAAACCACAATCCACTCAATACAAATCCAATTGTCTGGATTTAGCATTAGCAGAAGCTTAGCATGTGCAGGTCAAAAGGTGAATAATCTGATGAGACTGACATAAGTCTCTGTACCAGTCTCTTAGCATTAGCGCTGATGTGCAGGCCAGTTTAAGACCGGTTAATAGACTGAACTCCCAGTGCTCTTTTGACATAAGGAGGGCAGATGTGTCAGGAAATATTTTATCTCTAGTAGTAGATTAAAAATAAGGGTAAAAAAGGTAAATTTTTTAAAATGTTTAACAGTTGACTCTGATGAGAGAGCTGCTTTTGAATATCAAGCTGTATATGAGTTTAAATGTGTGTATGTGTGTGAGGAATCATATTTTCACCACTAGAGATAGCATATTCAAAACCATAACAAAGGCGTAGCTTGATGACGCTGTGAAGGAGCGTGGAATGAGGCGAGTTGTCTTCTTCGCCTTCACTGCCGATGGAAATCAATCCGACGGGACTCATAAATCATGTTTATGGATGAGGTTATAAAATATCGTTTTATAACCATTACGTTTGATCACAGGATTTTATTTCATACCGTAATGTTCAATGCTAAATTATTATACATACGTGTCACTCTTTTTGTTGAATTAAATGATTTTAATTCTTGTACTTGTTAAACAGTGTTCGGAAATGCCACACCAATATTGATCTTCGTTTTATTTATCCTCTTGGAGTTTCCGTTTCTTGGAGTTATTTCTGGCGACAGAACTTGCTGTAAATGATAGCGGAAAATTATGGTCCGTGAAAATTGTGCGAAACAACAGAGTGACTTGCTAGAAACAACAACAGAGTGGCATGCTCAACGCTACAACTACAACTTCTTCATTTTGTGTTGCCAAGGTTTTTATAGCAGTAAGCGGAACCCGTGGATAACGTGGACATGAAGCCATTGACAGGTACCACAAATTTCTTTGGATTTAAACATTGCTGCAAACATTTGGGATAATACAATTACACAGATGAATAAAATATATAACACTGCTAGTGGTTTTTGGATAATTTAATGCAAAAATCTTACATAGTGCCTTTAAAGATTTTTAGATTTGTTTTCATCCAAAAATGAAAGTTCTGTCATTGTTTTCTTGTTGTTAGCTCATGTTGTTTTAAACCCTTAAAGGGGACATATCATGAAAATCACTGACTTTTTCTGTGTTTAGGTGCTATAATCGGGTCCCCGGAGCATCCAGAAAACACTTGGGGTTACTTCACTGTAACCCTGTTCCCTGATAAAGTGGAACGAGATGCTGCATAAGCTTATGCAAATGGCGATGTCTTTGACATAACCAGCTATGAAAATGGTGTGAAAACACGTCAATGAAATTGACCCGGAGGTATTTATAGCCTCGGCTGGTGACGTCACCGGGCGCACCTGCTGCACGAGGCTATAAATAGATGAGCTTCCGCTGGAGCAAACCAGATCTTTTGTTTGAAGACCAGTCCTGAAGCATCATCAGCACGGCCAAGCAATGCAGCATCTCGTTCCGCTTTATCAGGGAACAGGGTTACAGTGAAGTAACCCCAAGTGTTCCCTTTCAAAAGCTACACTCAATGCTGCATAAGCTTATGCAAATGGGAACGAGAATACCCACGCCGCCGTGCCTGATGGTGCCTGGACCCCTTACGGTTGTGTAGGTGTGCACAAGAACGCAAAAAGCCTCAGGCATTAGCCTGCGATGTCGACTCAAGGACATGAGAGCCCGGAGTGGCATGATCATCCAAGCTATAAAACCTTATGAATGTGTGCGGAGAGGACCAACCCGCCGCATCACAAACACTTTGTAAAGGGGCACCCCTTGCTAACGCAGTAGAAGAGGCAACTCCCCTGGTGGAGTGAGCCCTTAACCCTATAGGCGAAGCTTGACCACGCGCCTCATAGGCAAGAGCAATAGCATCCCTGACCCAATGTGACATTGTCTGTTTGGTGGCGGCAAAACCTCTGTTACGGCCCCCATGACAAACAAACAACTGCTCCGATTTACGCCACTGGCTAGTGCGGTGGACGTAAGCCTGAAGAGCACGGACCGGACACAGTCTATGAAGTCTCTCCTGATCCGGCGTTATGAACGGCGGAGGGCAGAAGGTTTCAAGAGTGACAGGATGTACAGTCGAAAAAGGGATCTTAGGCAGGTAGTCAGGGTGGGGATGCAGAATCACTTTCACCAAGCCTGGGGCAAAGTCTAAGCAGGATGGCGATATTGACAGAGCCTGCATGTCCCCAATTCTTTTCAAGGAAGTTATAGCCATAAGAAAAACCATCTTTAGAGTCAGAAGTTTGTCAGACGCTGATTCTAACGGTTCAAAGGGGGTCTCAACCAGACCCTCAAGGACTAAAGCTAAGTCCCATGAAGGGATCTTGGTTCTAACAGGTGGCCTCAGCCGCCTAGCCCCACGAATGAAGCGAGCGAGAAGAGGATGTTTCCCGAGCGGCACCCCATCCACCAAGGCGTGGCAAGCCGAAAGAGCGGCCACATAAACCCTGAGAGTGGAGGGGCAGGTGCCTGATGACAACTTTTCTTGCAGAAAATCCAGAACTGAAGCAACTTGGCAGTTGACTGAATCCACATTATGTGTCGTACACCACCTTTCAAAGACACCCCATTTATTAGCATAAACTTTCCGAGTGGAGGAAGCCCTAGCACTTAGAATGGTCTCAATAACTGCAGGCGAAAGCCCCGTGTCCCTCAGTTGGTGCCCTTCAGGGGCCAAACATGAAGGTTCCACAGGTCGGGCCTGGGATGGAATATCGTGCCCTCTGCCTGAGACAGAAGGTCCCTCCTCGCCGGAATCGCCCACGGCGAGCCGTTGAGGAGAGACACTATCTCCGAGAACCACACTCTGTTCGGCCAACGCGGCGCTATCAATAAGAGGCAAGACCCTTGCTGGCGAACCCTGGCTAGAACTTCTGGAAGCAGAGCGACTGGAGGGAAGGCATACAGGCGCATTCTGGGCCATGTATGAGCCATCGCATCCAGACCCAGCGGGGCTGGGTGACCGAGAGAGAAGTAAAGGGGACATTGCGCTGTCTGACAAGAGGCAAAGAGGTCCACTTCCGCTCTGTAAAACCTGGTCCAAATCTGTTTGACTACTTCTGGGTGGAGTTTCCATTCCCCCGCATGTAATCTCTGTCTGGACAGTAAATCTGCTCCCACATTCAGCTGCCCCGGAATGTACACTGCTCTGAGTGACAGGAGCTTGTCCTGGGTCCAGAGAAAAATCTGTCTCGCTATCTTGTTTAGATCGCGTGAGCGCAGACCTCCCTGGTGATTTATGTATGAGACTGCCGCTGTGTTGTCCACCCGCACTAGGACATGACAGCCCCTCAAATGGGGAAGAAAGTACTTCAGGGCCAGAAATACAGCCATCAGCTCGAGGCAGTTGATGTGCCAGGCGCGCTGATGACCCTCCCATTCCCCTTGAGCTGGACGACCACTCAAGACCGCACCCCAGCCCGTCAGGGAAGCGTCCGTCGTTAGCAGTTCGCGACGACAGGGAACGCCTAGCGTGGGACCCGAGGTAAGAAACCGGGGTCTGAGCCACATAGTTAGTGTGCGAAGCCCGCGGCGCGTCACCTTTATTAGCCTCTGGGGGTTGGCCCTTGGATGAAACCCCCTGGCCCTGAGCCACAACTGGAACGGTCTCATGTGCAACAGCCCCAAAGGAATCACCGTGGAAGCCGAAGCCATGAAACCTAACAATCTTTGGCACCGTCGAATAGTGAGATTTTGACCTAGCCTGACTTTCCTCAGGGTATGCAGAATGGTTTCGACTCGAGCGGGAGACAGATGTGCCCGCATCGTGTTCGAATCCCAAACTACCCCCAAATAAGTCGTTCTCTGGACAGGAGAAAGAACGCTTTTCTTGGCGTTGAGTCTCAGCCCGAGAGAAACCAGATGAGCTAGCACAATATCTCTGTGCTGAAGCGCCATCTCTCGCGATTGAGCTCGAATCAGCCAATCGTCGACATAATTCAAAATGCGAATGCCCTGGAGTCGCAATGGAGCCAGTGCTGCATCCATGCACTTTGTGTATGTGCGGGGTGATAAGGCTAGGCCGAATGGAAGAACCCGAAATTGGTAAGCTTCGCCCCCGAAAGCGAACCTCAGGAACTTCCTGTGTTGTGGCAGTATTTCTATGTGAAAATATGCGTCCTTCAGATCGATCGTGACGAACCAATCGCGATGTTGAACTTGCGACACGACCATCTTTATGGTTAACATCTTGAACTTGAGTGCTTTGACGAAACGGTTTAAGCCTCGAAGATCCAGGATTGGACGCAACCCCCCCTCCTTCTTGGGAACCAGGAAATATCTGCTGCAATAGCCTGACTCTCTCTCTGGAAGAGGAACATATTCTATGGCCCCTTTTTTCAAAAGAATCTGCAGCTCTTGTGACAGTACTTGCGCTGACTCCGGTCTCACGGAAGTGGAGACCACGCCGTTGAAACACGGAGGGCGCCGAATAAACTGGATTCTGTATCCATTCTGTACTGTGTTTAACACCCATGCAGAAATACCTGGCAGAAGTTTCCACGCTGCCAGGTTTTCTGATAGTGGTATTAATTTTAATATTTCCTGTTGAGGGGATATTAAATGTCCCGTGTCCTGGATGGAAACAGGATTTAGACACGGGAAATTTAACATTTCGCTGGAAACCGCTGCCCCCCGAATCGCCAGAGGCGGCGGAAGAGGAGAGGTTTCGTGAGGGTAGCGAGACGGAGCGAACAGATGTTTTATGACGCGCCCCGACACATGACACTAAACTGGGCGCAAGACCATCAGGAAGATTTTTTCTTTTGTGTTATAATGGTCCTGAGGTCTGCCCTGGGAGGCTGCTTAGGGCGGCGAGACGGTCCCCAGTCCTTATGAGGGGGAGCGCGACTCACTACACTTTGCTTTTTAACCTCCCTTGAAGGACCTGGGGGAGGTTGGGTGGATGGTAGCCCCTCCCCTTGAGTGCGGCGAGGAAGGAACTGTGTAAACGCTTCCTCGTGTTTTTTGGCTTCCCTGAATTTAGTGACGACAGAGTCAACTGCGCCACCAAATAAACCCGTGGGGGAGATCGGAGAATCTAGCAGGAACACTCTCTCCTTATCCTTTATTCCTGACAAATTCAACCACAGATGCCTCTCCGTGCTCACCAATGCAGACATAGAACGGCCGATAGCGCGGGCCGTTTGCTTGGTAGCACGGAGAGACAAATCTGTAGCCCGGCGAAGCTCAGCGAAAGCTTTGCCGTCGATCGACCCCCCCGCACTCAGATCCTTCAATAGGTCAGCCTGGTAAGCCTGTAACACCGCCATGGTGTGCAGCGCTGCACCAGCCTGACCTGCAGCTTGATAAGCTTTCCCCACGAGCGTTGATGTTGTTCTACAAGGCTTCGTGGGGAGGACCGGTTTCTTAAGCGAAGATGCCGACCCAGGCGAGAGATAGCCCGCGAGCGTCTCTTCCACCTGCGGCATCTCCGTATACCCGCGTGCCTTCGCACCCACGATAGTCGAAAAAGTCGACGTCGAGGGCACAAACACACGCGAGGTATATGGTTTACTCCATGACCTAGATAGTTCGTCATGGAGGTCCTCAAAGAAGGGGAGAGACTGATGTTGCGTTCTCTCCCCCCCGCCGGACAGAAACCGATCCTCAAGCTTACTGCGTTTGGGGATCTCTTGTTCACGGGGCCAGTCAATCTGCAACCTGGCCACCGCGCGAGTAACCACTTCCAATAATTCCTCAACAGATTTACTACTGTCCAAGGAACGCTCGGAAAGTGGCTGCTCAAAGTCCTCAGACCCAAGAGATAATACATCCTCATCCCGCGCGCGAGCCGAAGAGGCACCGGAGTGCGCTTCGGGATCGCGCGGAGAGGGATGTGGATCTGGCAAATGAGCAGTCGAAAGGGACGGACCCGTCTCCTGCTCATCAGTCAAATCCATTCTAGAGCCCCATGGTTGTAATGCGGGTGCGGACTGAAAGAAGCCAAGCCGAGCGCGCAGCATCTTAACTGTGTGTCCACGTCCGCTATCGGGCGAGACCATGGAGGCACACAACGCTTCTGCTGACTCATTCTCTTTAACTGATAGTGTATTTCCTTTTCACTTGATCAAACAGAGATGAAAGAGAGAAATTCTGCACACTAACAGCTGAAAACTAACTCCTGACACAGATCTCGAGTTGAGTTTGAAGAGAAAGAGTTTTTAAGTAGAGAGTTTTTTTTTTTTTTTCAGAGACTTTGCAAACACACCAAACATAGAGTTGGTCTGAAAACAAAAAGACCTGGTTTGCTCCAGCGGAAGCTCATCTATTTATAGCCTCGTGCAGCAGGTGCGCCCGGTGACGTCACCAGCCGAGGCTATAAATACCTCCGGGTCAATTTCATTGACGTGTTTTCACACCATTTTCATAGCTGGTTATGTCAAAGACATCCCCATTTGCATAAGCTTATGCAGCATTGAGTGTAGCTTTTGAAAGGGAACATGAAAAATGACAACCCAGTAACTTTGTTTTGGTACGCCTTTCATTGCAAGCACGTGAAAAAACGAGTTTCCACCCATGGCACTACTATTCTTCGCAAGCAACAATGGTGAACAAGACCCTTGTGCGACTATCCCCTGCTCCGGCCTTCATCCTCCCGTCCCGCCGACATCTGGTGCGTCCTGATCATAGACGGTCGTGATCAGTACGTGAGTGTTGTCTTGTGTGCTACGGCAGCTTTCCCGTTTCGGCGCCGACAGCGGACACACCCCCAGCGTTTGAGAGCAGAGAATGCTGCTCATTTTTTCAAGCTTTTGATAAGCTATCTTATGTACTTGGCGGATTTTTTTATGATTCAGATTTGGCTGGGTGGATAATAACACATTTATCTGTGGTGTGAGAAACTCAGAACACATGTTTAGTATTGACTTTACAGGGACTTTAAATTATATCTAGTAAAAATGGGTATAATAGGTCCCCTTTAATCAATATTGTCCCATCCTATGGGGGGGAATTAAGAGTTTGAAATTACGAAGCCTTCAGAGCACCTCGGGCACCTCCACCTCGGGCAGTCACTCCTTCGGCTCCACTTGGGTCTGTGCTCCCTCACCTCGGCCATCACTAAGGCTCCATCGGGCTCCCTCGTCCCTCCCCTCACCTCTGCCATCACTAAGGCTCCATCGGGCTCCCACGTCCCTCCGGCTCCACCTTGTTCTCTCATCTCACGACATCACCTCGGACTTCCGATGTCGTCCCTGCAATGTTTCGCTGCGATCTCCACTTATCTCTCAGATAACCCTTATGGTTCCTCATTCTTCGCCTTCAGCCAAAACCCCCACCCTCCCTCTACCGTTGTACAGTTGTTTACGCCGTGATGTCACGCCTCGCTTGTTTTTCTCCTTGATTTTAATTATCACATTCACCTGTCGTCTAATTTGTTATCCCTGTGTATAAGTCTGCTTTGCTCCCTTCTTAGACAGTTTTTTGTTAACATTACATGTAGAAAATGTTCATGTTTCTCCTGAGATTCTTCTACGTATTTCTGTTGGAAATGTGGAATGAATTGTGATATCCTTCATATTGGCTTCCTACAACTCGTGACAGACACAACCACAAGACAGAATTTACATTTTTGAGTGAAGTATTTATTTAATTCCCACAGTCTGGCTTAAAAAAATCCCTCTGCTTTTCTGCTGATTTAGTGGTGTGATTAAACAGAAGCCAAACGCCGAAACACTATTGAACAAACAGCTGCTCTAGATTTCATGTGTGAGTACAATCAGATTTGCAAAAGAGGAACAAACACATACATATTCTCCAAGAGACTTTCACACTCGCATTCTCTCATTTTTTATAGCTTTCGTATATTAAAAAATTGTGTTTGGTCGTCAGAGCTCCTGGAGCAAACACCATTGGGAAACACTGCTATAAAGAAGGATATGTTTTCTATTAGGTCCCTTTGTTGCAGTGATATAACCAGAGCTTTTGGTCTCTGTTTGGTCTCTGCAGGAGGAACTTGAGTGGCAGGACTGTTAACGTGTTATGACACTTCGGAAAGCCACTGTGCCCTTTGTATGATGACTACAGACACAAGCCTCTCTGCAGAGAAAGGAAGACCGAGAGCTAAAATAAGGAGAAAGGGATGAAGGATAGGAGAGGTAAGAGATGGAGGGATGAGTCGGGAAATAAAGGAAGAGAGGATGGTGTAATAGTCTTTTGTTTCCCGTGGCTGTTGGGTTTCAAAGCAGCTCTCGTGACATCATTACCCCATTTGTACTGTACACCTCTCAGTCTGTCCCCGCGGCTATAGCTTTCATCATGGCATCCAAATGCCCCAAAAAACCCAAGGACACAAACTGACAGACATACACGCACACTCTTTCTTGTGCTCTCATTCTTTAACACATACTTATATCTGAGGCTGAGTGAAAGAAGAATAAATAGGCAGAGGTAGATGTTGCAACTTTTTTTTTCGAAGGCTGCAGATGTTCAAAAATGCAAATGCGTTTGAATTCTCATGACTAGTCCGCCAAAGCTCCATAGCGAAGAACAAAACCTGAGAGGAAATGCAGTTGAAATGCCCAAAGCGGAATTGTTCTAATTCAAAGCCTTTGCACATGAAAAGCTCCAATGAATATCAGAATGCAGGAATAACGTGAAAGAAGTGTTTGGTAGAATGTATGTATGATTCTCACAGATGGTGAGAACATATTATCATAACAATAGACCTATATCAAAAGTCTATAAACACACCAGATCAAGACATAATTCTTTGCATTTGTAAAAGTAGACATGATTTTATAAATATTTATTTATATAGTTTAATATTCTGGAGCAACTAAACCAACGCATACCCTAAACCTACCTACTTCTAAACAATATAAAACACATAACAGGCAAATAAAAGTACAGTCACAGCTATTTATTGCAAAAACTGACCAAAAACAGTATAAAAGTATTAACTCGTGTAGCATTCAAAGTCTTCTGAAGCAATACGATATCTTTATGTGAAGAACAGAATGTTTTAAATCACTGAAATGAGTCATATCTCATTCAAAAGATAGACCCAACTTAATCGGTCATGAGACACATGACAGCCAATGCCATTTTGCAATCAGAGCTGACGCAATGATGCAATTGGTTACGAGACATACGAGAGCCAATGCAATTTCACTATCAAAGCTGACGTAACGTTTCTTCGGGCGGCAATTTTTGAATGTGTGCATGATCTACGGGCGGATGGAGTACGGTGATTGTTTTTGAGTCTTTTCTTCACACAAATCAATCGTTTCATCTGGAACACTTGAAATATTTGTATTTTTTGAATAATTGTGTATCTGCTCTCTTATATCCTGTGTTTTATATCAGATAATACACAAATGGGTAGGTTTAGGGGTGGGGTTTTACCCCTAAGTAGCATAAAGAAATAAATAAAATAAATGTAAATAAAATTATTCTGGCTGATTAAATTGAGAATCACATCACATTTTAAACCAATATATAATTTCATCATGACGATAACAATCATGCCCAACGTGTCTGTGTAGGACGGTAAAGGTTTCTCGTTGAAATCAATGAAGTACCCAGCATGTTGAAAAATTACGCTAAAGGGGTACCCCTAAAAAGTGAGGCCGAAGGGGTCCTGACCAACTGTCAATATGTGATGAGTTGACGAGTGAGAATGTGTTGCTTTGTCATGCAGGGCAGAATTATTAACACAGAAGATAATTTACTATCAAACATCAAGTTGAAGTTGGATGGAACAAAAATTCTTCAGCCAGCTTTTGCCTGAGGCTAGTCAGTTGTATAACAGTCTAAAGTTTTGGTCACATTAGCAAAATTTGAGTGAAATTTTATTGCTTATTGTCAATGCTGCAGAAATGCTTAGCTCACACAGAAGTCACTTTTAAAACAAGCAGATTTCTGTTAGTCAACACAGTAAATCCATGCGACCAACTTGAACCTGATGCAAAATCTGCCGGTGGAAATCTTTCGCCCTCACACAAAATTCCTATTGAAATGACATCAGATTTCGCCCACGAAAATTCACTGAACAATGGTAAATGTGACCGCACCTAAAAAATGATGTCAGTAGCTAATGTAGGACAACTAGCTAACTTAGGCTAAAAGAGCAGATGATAAAATTACATTTAATACAGCAAATATATTTACATAGATTTGATATGTTTTTCAAATGAGCATCTTGAAACCAGGGGCGGCGTTTACGTATGGCAGAGTACGGCATACCTTGGCATTCAGAAAAAACAAGGGAAAAAAACAGCTCATGATCCTGCTCTTTAGTTCTTTTGCTTGAGTTGGCCTTTGGCAGAAATTTCAGCTTTGAAAAGTATAGTCAAAAAGCCTAACGCCGTGTCCTAACCAGACGTGATGCGATAAGTTCCCTTTCAGTCGGTCACTACGACGTACGTCGGTAATAACCGACGAATTGGGATCACTTCAGAGAGCCCCTATCAGCTTCGAGAACTTAAGAACAGGCCAATGAACAATTGGCGTGCGAGATTTGCATCTCGCGCTCCGCCCCGCGCCGCGGGTATAAACAGGAAGCGAGAGCGTCGCACTGACGTCATTCACTTCGGAGCCTAACCGGCGTTTGAAGTCTACAGACTGCTTCCTGATTATTCAGCGAAGAACTTTTACAAGATACAGAGAAGAGGAATCGTGTGTGTTGGTGTGACAGCGCTTTCCAGCGGGACCGCGAACTCAAAGCTGCAAGTGAAACAACTGCTGTTATCACAGCAAACCTGTTGGTTTCGGTGGGCGTTTCCCAAATTGAGTGCAAACACAGGCTGCACTATTCCCTGTGTGTTGCCGCGGTTTCCCTGGGTGCTTCAGCACTCTCTTAAAAGAGCGTTTCCTCACAAAAAGAGCAACACGGGTGTGACACTGAAGATTCGGCTGTACTGCCTCCCTCTGGGAGAGTGGCAACGGCCGAGTCGGACCCTGAGTTGACGGCTATGCTTTCCCGGGCCGCCGAAAAGGTCGGGCTTGTGTGGAACCCTCCACCATGTCCCGAGCCTTCTAGGTTGGATGATTGGTTTCTGGGGGGGGGTCGCGCTGGTTCTCAGCGTCCCGCCCCAGTGCCATTCTTCCCGGAGGTGCATGAGGAGCTTTCCAGGTCGTGGACGACACCCTTCAGTGCCAGAAACAGACCTGGAGGCTCCTCCCTCCTCACTACCCTTGACGGTGGACAGGCCAAGGGTTACGAGAGGATCCCGCCAGTCGAACACGCCGTCGCGATGCAGCTGCGTCCAGCGACCGCCTCCGAGTGGCGTGGTGATCCTCGTCTCCCGTCCAAAGCCTGTAGGTTTTCGTCCAGTCTAACTGCGAAAGCCTACAGGTCCTGCGGACAGGCCGCGTCTGCCTTGCATGCCATGGCATTGCTTCAGGTGCACCAAGCCCAGGCACTCATGGACATGCACGAGGGTAGGTCTGACCCAGAGCTCCTCCGGGAGCTCCGGGCGGCGACGGACCTCGCCCTCCGGGCGACGAAAGTTACCGCCCGTTCCGTGGGTCAGGCGATGTCCACCTTAGTGGTCCAGGAACGGCATCTCTGGCTCAACCTGGCCGACATGAGGGAGACTGACAAGAACCGGTTCCTGGACTCCCCCATATCGTCGGCCGGGTTGTTCGGCGACGCGGTCGAGAATTTCGCCCAGCAATTCTCGGCCGCCCAGAAGCAGACGGAGGCCATCAAACACATCCTGCACCGGCGGCCCGCTGCTGCCTCCACCCAGCCGCCGGCTGCAGCACCTCCGCCTGCCCGTCGCCGAGGACGTCCTCCTGCGGCCGCCCCCGCTCCCGCCCCAGCCCAGCAGCAGCCTTCCACCGGCCGTGGGCGTGGAGCCGGTCGCGGGAAGAACGTCCAGCCCGCTCAGGCCGCTGCCAAGCCAGGTGGCAAGCGCCATCGGAAGAGACCCTGAGACGGGCCGCCCAGAGATGGAGGAAACTGCTCTTCAGGAGATGGCTGCAGCACCACTCCTTCCCCCGGTGGAGGGCCGGGGGAACCCCATTTTATTTTCTGTTCCGCCACTGGCCCCAGTGCCAGTGGCACCCAAATTTTCAATAAAAGAGCAGTTTCTAACATCTCTGGGTGCCAAGAGAGCGCGTCTGACGGTATGCGACGCTACCATGCCTCGTACCCCTCAGACACCTCTCTCCTCGCCAACAGGGGGCGTCGGTTGTGCGGACGCACACAAAGTGCCTCCCCACGCTCGCCCGTCCCCTCAGCGGATGCAGGTCGTGTGTCAGACCCAGACCCCTGCACGGACCACTCCCATGTCGTCCTGGGGCCCCTGCGTTCCGCTGCGCTGCCCCGCTCCGGGTACGTCCGTGGTGCCGATGATCCCGCTTGCTCGGTCCCTGGGGGCCTGGCTAGCGCTCCCCAGCCCGTCTCGCTGGATCATCCGCACCATCAGACTCGGCTATGCGATTCAGTTCGCCCGGCGTCCCCCGAAGTTCAGGGGTGTCCACTTCACTTCTATACCGAAGGAGGGCGCCCCCGTGCTTCAGGCGGAGATCGCTGTCCTATTGGCGAAGGACGCGATAGAGCCGGTCCCTCCAGCCGATATGAAGTCCGGGTTCTACAGCCCGTACTTCATTGTACCCAAGAAAGGTGGCGGGTTACGACCGATCCTGGACCTGCGTTACCTGAACCGCTCCCTCCACAGGATGCCGTTCCGAATGTTAACCCAGAAGCGCATCTTCAGATGCATCTGTCCCCAGGATTGGTTTGCAGCGATCGACCTGAAGGACGCGTACTTTCATGTCTCGATTCTCCCTCGACACAGACCGTTTCTACGCTTTGCTTTCGACGGACGGGCATACCAGTACAAAGTCCTACCCTTCGGGTTGTCCCTGTCGCCCCGTGTCTTCACGAAAGTCGCAGAGGCGGCCATTGCTCCCATGAGAGAGCGTGGTGTTCGCATCCTCAACTATCTCGACGACTGGCTGATTCTTGCCCAGTCGCGGGAGCAGTTGTGCGAACACAGGGACATGGTGCTCCGGCACCTCAGCCAGTTGGGTCTTCGGGTCAACTGGGAGAAGAGCAAACTCTGTCCCGTACAGAGGATCTCTTTTCTCGGGATGGAGATCGACTCGGTCGCCATGACTGGGCGCCTCACAGAGGAGCGCGTCCAGTCGGTGCTGAGCTGCTTGAGTACGCTCAAACGCAGTACAGCGGTTCCACTGAAACATTTTCAGAGGCTCCTGGGGCATATGGCAGCAGCAGCCGCAGTAACGCCGCTAGGGCTGCTCCATATGAGACCGCTTCAGCACTGGCTACACGACCGAGTCCCGAGATGGG
Organism: Gobio gobio; assembly: GCF_949357685.1. Classification (NCBI taxonomy): domain Eukaryota; kingdom Metazoa; phylum Chordata; class Actinopteri; order Cypriniformes; family Gobionidae; genus Gobio; species Gobio gobio. The sequence continues at coordinate 19,561,558 of NC_137119.1, forward strand.
CGTGGCACAGCGGGTCCCTCCGTGTCCAAGTGACGCCGAGATGCCGCCAAACCCTCACCCCGTGGTCGGACCCTTCGTTTCTACGGGCAGGAGTGCCTCTAGAACAAGTGTCCAGGCATCATGTTGTCTCCACGGATGCCTCACCCACGGGTTGGGGTGCCACGTACAACGGGCTTGCAGTATCGGGTCTGTGGACGGGGCCCCAACTGCAATGGCATATCAATTGCCTAGAGTTGCTGGCAGTTCGTCTTGCTCTCAGCCGCCTCAAAGGGCCGCTCAAAGACAAGCACGTTCTGGTCCGGACGGACAGCACGACGGCCGTTGCGTACATCAACAAACAAGGTGGTCTACGCTCCCGCCGTTTGTCCCAACTCGCCCGCCATCTCCTCCTGTGGAGTCAGAAGCATCTGAGGTCCCTTCGTGCTATCCACATTCCGGGCCTGCTCAATCGTGCGGCCGACGAGCTGTCACGGTTGCCAGTGCTTCCCGGAGAGTGGCGACTCCACCCCCAGGTGGTCCAGCTGATTTGGAGTCGCTTTGGGGCCGCACAGATCGATCTGTTTGCCGCCCACGACACGACCCACTGCCAGTTGTTCTATTCCCTGTCCGAGGGGACCCTCGGCACGGATGCACTGGCACACAGCTGGCCCCGGGCTCTGCGCAAATATGCGTTTCCCCCAGTGAGCCTTCTTGCACAGACACTGTGCAAGGTCAGGGAGGACGAGGAGCAACTCCTCTTGGTAGCTCCGTACTGGCCCAACAGGACGTGGTTCCCGGAACTAGTGCTCCTCGCGACAGCACCTCCTTGGCCCATTCCTCTGAGGCAGGACCTTCTGTCTCAGAGACGGGGCACCCTATGGCACCCGCGTCCAGACCTCTGGAAACTCCATGTCTGGTCCCTGGACGGGACGCGGAGGTTCTAGGTGACCTACCGCAAGCGGTAGTCGACACCATCGCTTCCGCCAGAGCCCCCTCTACGAGACGGCTTTATGCGTTGAAGTGGAACCTGTTCGTCGACTGGTGCTCTTCTCACCGAGAAGACCCCCGGAAGTGTTCGATCGGATCTGTGCTATCTTTTCTTCAAGACGGGTTGGAGAGAAGGCTGTCTCCCTCCACCCTCAAGGTATATGTTGCCGCCATCGCCGCAAGCCATGACCTCATTAATGGTGAGTCCTTAGGCAAGCATGATCTGATCGTCAGGTTCCTAAGGGGAGCGAGGAGACTAAATCCTCCTCGCCCTTCTTCTATACCCTCTTGGGACTTGACTCTGGTGCTGACCGCACTTCAGAGGGCGCCCTTCGAGCCTTTACAGTCAGTAGAGCTTAAGATCTTGTCTCTAAAGACAATACTCCTGATTGCATTGGCCTCAGTTAAGAGGGTAGGGGACCTGCAGGCATTTTCGGTCGACGAATCGTGCCTGGAATTCGGGCCGGGTGATTCTCAGGTGATCCTGAGACCCCGGCCTGGATATGTGCCCAAGGTTCCCACTACTCCCTTCCGGGATCAAGTGGTGAGCCTGCAAGCGCTGCCTTCGGAGGAGGCAGACCCAGCCCTAGCTTTTCTCTGTCCCGTCCGTGCTCTCCGGACTTACGTGGACAGAACGCAAAGCTTCAGGACCTCAGAGCAGCTCTTCGTCTGTTACGGAGGACAGCAGAAGGGAAAGGCTGTCTCCAAGCAGAGGATGGCCCACTGGATAGTGGATGCCATCGTCTTGGCGTATGAATCCCAAGACGTGCCCTGCCCGCTCGGGGTTAGAGCGCACTCCACCAGGGGTGTTGCTTCTTCCTGGGTGCTGGCTCGTGGCGCCTCGCTGACAGACATTTGTAGAGCTGCGGGCTGGGCGACACCCAACACGTTCGCTAGATTTTATAGCCTGCGTGTAGAGCCGGTGGCTTCTCGTGTGCTCGCTTCCCATAGTCAGCTTCACTGAAGTGCCCGTTCTAGTGTCGGCTTGCTGCGCCATTCCCTTCCCCTGGAACGGATACGTGCGCTTATTTTCTCCAGTCGAGTTCCCCAGGATAGGCGAACCCTGTTGAGTCCTCCGCACCCCTCGGCAGTCGGATGTTGCGGAGCGTCCGACGCCAGGTCTGGCACTCGTATGCATTGGTGGAACTTGTGTCAGGCTGGGTTCCGTATGTCGTGACCCCTACGGCGGTCCCATACGTGTATTTCCACGGTACAGCTCCCTACGGCGAGCTCGTGTCTTTCCCTTGGCAGATTTTTCTGCCGTCTCAGTACGGTGTCGTCCCCCGCCTGCATTAGGCCGGGGCCTCCCCTGGGACTCCGTATGTTGTGCTGCCCACGGCCAGCCCATACGTGTTCTCCACATGGTAACTCCCTCCGGGCATGATGTGGCTCCCGCAGCGTCCTTCGGCACGCTTTCCCAGCGTTATCCAATCAAGTCTGCTGAATGGGTCTTGCGGAACAGCAGTATGACTCTTCTGGCGTGAATCTTCCCGCCCGCTTCAGAACGGGGTCTGAGGGGCTCTCGCTGGGCGCTGGAAGTGGTAGTAACTGTGGCGTTTTCCATAGGGATCCCAATTCGTCGGTTATTACCGACGTACGTCGTAGTGACCGACTGAAAGGGAACGTCTCGGTTACGTATAGTAACCCTCGTTCCCTGAAGGAGGGAACGGAGACGTACGTCCCGTCGCCACAGTTCCTTCCATCACTGCCTGGCCGGTCTCTGGTTAGGCTCCTCAGTGAAAAACGTCAGTGCGACGCTCTCGCTTCCTGTTTATACCCGCGGCGCGGGGCGGAGCGCGAGATGCAAATCTCGCACGCCAATTGTTCATTGGCCTGTTCTTAAGTTCTCGAAGCTGATAGGGGCTCTCTGAAGTGATCCCAATTCGTCGGTTATTACCGACGTACGTCTCCGTTCCCTCCTTCAGGGAACGAGGGTTACCATACGTAACCGAGACGATTTCCAGCAGCAAGCATTTTGTCTGGCCCTACCAGACTCGACCCAAGACACGACAAAATCAATCAAAAACTACAGCCAATCAGAAGAGGATGTGGGCGGGCTCTCTCTGCATGCTTGCATTTGGAACGAAATGGATAAGTACATTATCAAATTCCTAAATCTTACACCATTTTAACATGATAAAACATTTATTTACATATCTGTTTTTTTTAATCATAGAATACACTTGTTTGTTCACCTTGAGCTGACAGTTTGAACATTGTGGTTTCCTATAATTTATTTTCAAGATCTGAGGTGAATTAGCCTATCCATTGTTGCTTTCAATAGGCTATGTCTATAAAAGGTCACAAAAATGCACATAATTTTTTTTTTTTTTTTTTTACATTAAATAAATCACATAATCTGCACTTGAGATTATCCTTGTGTTACTTTGCATGTTGTTACAACATACAATCGCCATTGCGGCTGGTTAGTAGGCTACAAAAACATGGAAAAGATAAATTTTCTTGCGCGTCGCATTTGGTTAGGACACGGTGTAGGCTTATAGGTCTGTTTCAGAATTTGCATTGATTTCGTATTATTGTTAAAGGAACACGCCACTTTTTTGAAAATAGGCTCATTTCCCAACTCCCCTAGAGTTAAACAGTTGAGTTTTACCGTTTTAGCATAGATCATTGAATCTGATTAGACCATTAGCATCTCGCTCAAAAATGACCAAAGAGTTTCAATATTTTTCCTATTTTAAATTTGACTCTTCTGTAGATACATCGTGTACTAAGACCAACGGAAAATGAAAAGTTGTGATTTTCTAGACCGATATGGCTAGGAACTATTCTCTCATTCCTGCATAATAATCAAGGAACTTTGTGCCGTACCATGAGTGCAGCGGCGCAATGATATTACACAGTGCTTGAAAATAGAACTTCCATCAACATAACCAACGTGACAACCTGCCTACACAGGGAGCGCTGGAGACTATTTTCAAAATATCAAAACAAATTTTTTTGAGCGAGATGCTAACAGTCTAATCAGATTCAATTATCTATGCTAAGCTATGCTAAAAGTGCTACCGCCAGACCCGGAGATCGGCTGAATGGATCCGAAAACGGTAAAACTAAACTGTTTAAAGGTTAGTTCACCCAAAAATGAAAATTCTGTCATTAATTACTCACCCTCATGTCGTTCGACACCCGTAAGACCTCCGTTCATATTCGGAACACAAATGAAGATATTTTTGTTGAAAGCTGATGGCTGAGAAAGGCCTCAGATAGGCCTCCATTGGCATTCAGTATATTTACACTCCCAAGACCCATAAAAGGCACTTAAAACGTCGTTACAAAGTCCATCTCACCACAGTGACTCTACAATAATTTTACGATGCGACGACAACAGTTTTTGTGCGCAAATTTTTTTTTTAAATAACACATTTATCCAACTTGTTCTTGTCTTCCGTGTGTGCCTCCACGACACATGCGCAAGAATGTGACGTAGCGCCGGGGTTCGGGAATCCATGAAATGCACACTTTAACCCCATTTTGAGAACTACGCCGAGACCTAAAGCACGATCAATGTAGAATTCAACAGCTTAGATACGCGCGTCTTCCTCTGCTTGTAAACAAATCGCTTCTGGGTCATGTGTCCGAACGCCGGATCTGCGTCATATTCTCGCGCATGCGTCGTGGAGGCACACACGGAAGACAAGAACAAGTTGGATAAAGGTGTTATTTTGATTTTTTTTTGCGCACAAAAACTATTGTCGTCGCATCGTAAAATTATTGTAGAGCCACTGTGGTGAGATGGACTTTGTAACGACGTTTTAAGTGCCTTTTATGGGTCTTGGGAGTGTAAATGTACTGAATGCCAATGGAGGCCTATCTGAAGCCTTTCTCAGCCATCAGCTTTCAACTAAAATATCTTCATTTGTGTTCCGAATATGAACGGAGGTCTTACGGGTGTCGAACGACATGAGGGTGAGTAATTAATGACAGAATTTTCATTTTTGGGTGAACTAACCCTTTAACTCTAGGGGGGTTGGAAAATGAGCCTATTTTCAAAAAAGTGGAGTGTTCCTTTAAGTCTGTGCATTACGATCGCATTCTTTTAGCATGGGGGATTTTTTGTCCACATTTTGTTTAGATATTTGATTACTTGGGAATGTTGCTGTATGACCAGAAGGAATCATACCATATTCTATGTGAAACACCACCGCTGTTTGAAACAAAAGAAATATAAATGTTTTCTGTGTTTCATTACCTGCTGAGTAGTTTAGCCAAGTGGCAGAATACTGCATGGGCATCATTTTATCATAGTATAACCTAAAGCGGGTCTGACTGGTGTGCTGAAATTTAATTAAGAGCCCCATGTAGGGAAATTGATCAAACAGGACTGACAACAAGTGCAAACAGCTGTGACAGCTATGAAGGTCTATGTAATTACATTGAATTTATATTGAACACCAGATAACTTGCTTCTAGTAACAGCCTTTAGTACAAAATCTGGAGACACTGTTTATGTAAAACTGAAAAGCTATAATCCATGAAACATGAATTACTTTAGACAAACATATAAACACAACTCACAAAGATAAACACAACTCGTTAATTTAAGCGAATAAAGGGTCATTTTCTTCCAAGAAAAATCCATTTCCTCATACAGCCTTAATGAACCGCATGCAATTGATAATTGATGTCAGTTCGGCACCTTCTCTTCCCAGGTTGCATTGCAGAGGGAATGCAGAGTATCAGGGAGCACCACAATGCTTTTATCGCTGAATAGCGATTTAGCCTAATGAGCTTCACGAGTCTCGGCAATGAGGTGTGAAATCAAGAGTTTATAAAAAATGGTAAATGAGATTTTAATTTCATTGTTGCAAACACGGCGGAGAGCTGCGTTTGTAATTGCCAAACAACTCAAAACAGCAAATTAGGAGAGACACGCTGACTTTGATGAGTTTAACTTGTTTGCATTGACTCCTGAAAGTTTTTGTGCATCACAAGTGCCACCATTGCAGGGAAAAGAATCAATTCATAACCTAGATAACACCCTGGAACATGGGGGAGAAAAGAAACTAATCATTTTTTCGCAAATGAGGTAATTATTATGGGTTAATGGACTGAAATGCTTAAAGCCAAGAGGCCTTGCCATCTAAAACACTGCCACATTATTATGACTCATGAAAACAAGTCATTAACATTAATTTGAATAATGCATAGTGGTACATATGATACAATATTGGCTAATTATAATTATTAAGCAACCATTTAAGTGGCCAATAAGTGCATTTAACCTAGGCTTAATGGTAATTTTTTATTTAGTCATTTTATTTAAATTACTCCTCAACAGATGCCGTCAATGTGCAAATCATTTACTCTTCCTTTCTTTCCGCTCTAAGATCCCGACACATCTTTACCGCACAAAATACAACTAATATGAAGCACGTACATGCAGACAAAATAATAATCTACCTAAATTACCATGTCTTCATCCCTCTCATTCACTCCCATTGACTCGGTATCCGTGGAGACACTGCTGAGCTGGTGCTCTTTGAAGTCTTCCTTCAGGCTCCTTTTCAAATATCACCCATTTTGTGGAAGCAATTGAATTTTCCTTGGCAGTGGTGTGTTAAACATTAACCCCGCCAGACCAATTGATATTCCGAACGTAGAGCTCCGACTACTGTTCCTTTCTTCCTAAACTCCAGCCCCAGTTCCCAGAGCACAGTCTGTGCATCAGATGGGTCTGTTTCTCTCTGTGCACATTACAGCGCTTTAAAAAGAGTCGAGCGATGATACTTTTAACATCAAAAAGCCGGAGCACGAAATCTGGTTTTCTGGCAGGACGGACAGCGCTCGGCCTTTAGAGATCCGACTACAGAAAACCACTCTGGATAATGGTGTGAGCTGCAAAGTGTTTAATACCCACAGATCAGTTTTCAGGTCCTTTGATGATTCCATGTCTTTGGTTACATTGGATTATGTTTGACTGGTCCACATGAACCAAAGGGCAAAACGACATTATAGCCCTATCCGAATTGGACTAGTTTTCTGATCACCCGATGTCTGTGATTTCAAGTGCCGATTCAGACAGGGCTAACATCTCTGTGCTTATTACAGAGGTTTTCTAGATGTGGACGTTACAGTAGTGGTTCCTTTTAATGATATATATTTCATTTTCATTTATTATAAAAACCTTATGTAAATGAACTTCACATAAATTATGATCCCACGTAAATCAGTAGAGAAATCTTCCCCGACTCTGGTGTTAAAAGTCTTAGCAGTTTACTTATTCATTTTATTAGATTTTTTCATCGGATACCATCCATATTAAAGCTGCAGCATGCAGAAGATTGGTGTGCAAACACTAGCTCAGGTAGGGAAAAAAAATTATACAATACCAGCAATCACAGAAATTCAATTTCTCAATCACAGAGATTAGAACCAATCACAAAGTACGTCTGTGAAGCACAACTTTCTCTAACATCCTCTGGGAAAACAAATCCCATCTGAATGGAGCTTATGATAAGGCTGAAATAACTAATCCATAAAATCAATATTGAGAATATCCTCAATATACAGTGTACAGTGGAAAAAGCAACATTATTAATTATTCAGCAGCATCACTTATTAATATTTTAAATTAGCTTTTATTTTAAAATTTTCAGGGGTTTCTTTTCCCAGTTTATCTTACTTTAAGTTTTAGTAATTTTGTTATATTCTTTTGGCATTTTATTCATTGTTTTATATTTCTATATACAATAGCTATAATTATTTTTTATTTCAGCTTTAGTTTTAGTAATTTTAGTACTTCAGTTCAACTTATTTCCTTCAAGTGTCAAAGAAACATTTCAATTTTATTACATTTTTATTTCAATTGCAGCAAAGAATTTTTTAATAGTTTTAGTTAACAATACCAATACACATCCCCAGTACATGCTGGAAACACATATTTCTTTTCTTTTGTAGATTTTACTAAATTTCTTACCCTTTAAACATGCTCAAATCTAAAAATAAATATTAAAATGTTTTTCTTCTTTAAAAACCCTGATATCTGCAGACTCTTTATAAATATAACAAATATTAAAATGTACTTACAGAGTTTGAGTTTACCTTTCTACAAGCCTAAATTGAGTGCAAAGTTACAGTTTACTGAATAATATATCATACACAATATACACTGATTTACATACTGTTTGAAAAATAGCAAATAATCAGAGAAATAATTGATATGTTATTTAAATAAGAAAATAGTTGTGACCTCACATCATGGGAAATCATGCACAAATCATAAGCCTGATACAGATGCAGCTCATACAGAGCGTCACCAGAGGTTCCGTTCCTTTATAGTATTCCCTTATTGTATGACAGAGGTGCTTGGGTTCATGCAGCTATTGTTGGAACACTATATGTGCGTCTGTGTGCAGTATAACAGTGACTAAACGCATAATAAAAGCCACTGATTCTTTTGCTACAGCTCACAAAACAGCATCCTAGCATCCCTTGCTGCATTTAGGCTGCTGCCATAGCGACTGTAAAAGCAAAGACCTGGCAGAACAAAGGTTAGTCTGATCTCAGACAATGAAGTGAAGCTGACTTCACAGTGTGACTTCTCCTGTATCCTCTAATCCCGTTCTCTGGGCTTCCTACCTGCCAGCGCGAGTCTCCAGTTCTATTAGAGACAGACAGCAGACAGGCTGATAGAAGCTGTTAGCATGAGACTTCCTCAGAACTACTGATGTGCATAATGACAAAAAAAAATCTTAAAATAACCCTTTGTGTCTCAAAGCTGCTTGTCCTCCATTGTTATACTTACATAACTAGTGTGTATGTGTGTTTGACAGCAGACATATACAGGGAGTGCAGAATTATTAGGCACGTTGATTTTCTGATCATATTTTTTTTTCAGGCACATTTGACCAATTCCAAACCACAGTAATCCTAATAACTACTATTGATTTAGTATTTAATAATGTATAAGTGATATATAATTGTTCATGAAGGCTGGAAATGAAAATCACCTTATATTCAGGTGTGCAGAATTATTAGGCATGTTTTCTTTTACAGATAAATTGAGCCAAAAAAAGAGATTTAACTCAGACTGAAAAGTCAAAAAGTATTAAATGCCCATGAGAAGGATGCAATACTAATGCAATACTAGACATTGCAGTTAAGGCATGACCATTGGACAGTGAAATGCTCGTTGGGTCAGCAGGGTCAGACAAAAACATGTGGTGAAGAAAAGACACCTGTTAACTGCAAAAGAATTAAGAATTAAGGTGAAGAATTAAGGGTGAAACCATCAGGAACCCTTTAGTCTCCAGCGCCACCATTTTCCAAAGCTGCAACCTACCTGGAGTCTCCAGAAGTGCAAGGTGTCAGGATCTCAGAGACTTCAGTTAGGTAAAGAATCCTAAAAAAATGACCCCCACTAGATAAGAATCACAAGCTGAAGTGTTGTAAAATACATGAAGAAGGTTTTTTGATAGGCTTTATGGACAGATAGGTTGAGAGTGACTCTTGAAGGACCAGCACCACATCCTCTAGTACCACTGTTTGAAGAATTCATCTTCCAGAATCTGGCAGTACATTTTGTGAGTTCATTTTAGTCCATCCTGAAGTCCGTTTTGCAGAGATGGACTAAAAATGAACTCCCAAAACGTACTGCCAGATTCTGGAAGATGAATTCTTCAAACAGTGGTACTAGAGGATGTGGTGCTGGTCCTTCAAGAGTCACTCTCAACCTGTCTGTCCATAAAGCCTATAAAAAACCTTCTTCATGTATTTTACAACACTTCAGCTTGTGATTCTTATCTAGTGGGGGTCATTTTTTAGGATTCTTTACCTAACTGAAGTCTCTGAGATCCTGACACCTTGCACTTCTGGAGACTCCAGGTAGGTTGCAGCTCTGGAAAATGGTGGCGCTGGAGACTAAAGGGTTCCTGATGGTTTCACCCTTAATTCTTCACCTTAATTCTTAATTCTTTTGCAGTTAACAGGTGTCTTTTCTTCACCACCTGTTTTTGTCTGACCCTGCTGACCCAACGAGCATTTCACTGTCCAATGGTCATGCCTTAACTGCAATGTCTAGTATTGCATTAGTATTGCATCCTCCTCATGGGCATTTAATACTTTTTGACTTTTCAGTCTGAGTTAAATCTCTTTTTTGGCTCAATTTATCAGTAAAAGAAAACATGCCTAATAATTCTGCACACCTGAATATAAGGTGATTTTCATTTCCAGCCTTCATGAACAATTATATATCACTTATACATTATTAAATACTAAATCAATAGTAGTTATTAGGATTACTGTGGTTTGGAATTGGTCAAATGTGCCTGAAAAAAAAAATATGATCAGAAAATCAACGTGCCTAATAATTCTGCACTCCCTGTAGTGTGTATGTGTGTTTGTGTTATAAAAAAGTATTTATTTTAATTAAAATACAGTAAAAATGGCAATATTGTGAAATAATATTACAATTTAAAATAACCTTTTTTATATATATATATATATATATATATATATATATATATATATATATATATATATATATATATATATATATATATATATATATATATATATATATATATATATATATATATATATATATATATATGTGTGTTTAAAAATGTAATTTATTCCTGTGAAGACAATCTTCAGTGTCAAATGAGCCTTCAAAAATCATTCTATGCTGATCGCATTGCATTATTGTATTACATTGACAGCCCTAATATTTATATTAAAGAACAAATTTAAATTCGGGGTGGCTACAGAAGATAAATCAGGATTTTAGAGGTGGGCGGACACAAAAATCATTTAGTGTTGACATCTTTTTGTGTGTTCTGTAAGCATATATTTGCTAAAAACTACATATATATAGTAAAGATCAAACAAACACATGCAGGATTTGGAATGGATTGACAAACAAACTGCCAGTATTTGTTTTGCTGGAATGCTGAATGAAACATTCTGGGTCAATTTAACCCTCAGGTGTGTGTGTGTGTGTGCGAGTGTGTGTTTTGGTTGGCAGTTAATTAAAAATCTTGTTCAGTGTGCTTCAGCTTACATCAGGTAGATGTGAGATGTTCTTTCTCTAATAAGACTCTGGGTGTGGGAGGCAGTGTAGGTTCAGCACATTTAGGTCTGCAGTTGTCAGATCAAATCCTTTGGCAGAACAGCTGCTCTGCCACCAAATTTCAGTTTCACTAGAGCCTGTGTGCGCGCGCGTGTGTGTGTGTGTGTTTATAGGTTTTTCTATCCCGGTGGGGACTCATGTCACCGTGGGGACCAAAAGGCCACGTACACACTGCAGCTAAATTCGGTTGTCAGTTCACCTTTTAGTGCTTAAGCCTGTTCTGTACACACACAGTTCAGTAATTTACAAGAGTGACAACCGCATTATACAACCAAATTAACTCCTGAAAAATACAGGTGACAACCGCATTTACAGAAATTATGTGCAGTGTGTACAGAACAAAACTGAACAACTAGTTGTTAATGACGCACAGCAAAATGTATGATAGATGACAGATGAGAGATACACTATATTACCAAAAGTTTTGGGACGCCTGCCTTTACATGCGCATAAACTTTAATCACATCCCATTCTTAATCCGGAGGGTTTAATATAGAGTTGGCCCACCCTTTGCAACTATAACAGCTTCAACTCTTCTGGGAAGACTTTCCACAAGGTTTAGGAGTGTGTTTATGGGAATCTTTGACCATTGTTCTAGAAGCGCATTTGTGAGGTCAGGCACTGATGTTGGACGAGAAGGCCTGGCTCGCAGTCTCCGCTCTAATTCATCCCAAAGGTGTTCTATTGGGTTGAGGTCTGGACTCTGTGCAGGCCAGTCAAGTTCCTCCACACCAAACTCACTCATCCATGTCTTTATGGACCTTGCTTTGTACACTGGTGCGCAGTCATGTTGGAACAGGAAGTGGCCATCCCCAAACTGTTCCCACAAAGTTGGGAGCATGGAATTGTCCAAAATGTCTTGGTATGCTGAAGCATTAAGAGTTCCTTTCACTGGAACTAAGAGGCCAAGCCCAACCCCTGAAAAATAACCCCCACACCATAATCCCCCATCCACCAAACTTTACACTTGGCACAATGCAGTCAGGCAAGTACAGTTCTCATGGCAACCACCAAACCCAGACTCGTCCATCACACTGCCAGACAGAGAAGCGAGATACATCACTCCAGAGAACACGTCTCCACTGCTATGGTGTACTTTACACCACTGCATCCAACGCTTTGCATTGCACTTGGTGGAGTAAGGCTTGGAGATGTATCTCAGAGATGTATCTCTCGTCTGTATGTGTGGTGCAAGAAATTACAGGGAAAGCGGCACAAGCCTGACTAGTGTTGCCAGATCTTGCAAGCAAATCGGCGAACAAGAACAAGTCCATAAAAAGACGAAATAAATGGAAATGCTTTATGCTGAAAATAAGACCAAGATATCCCAAACCGCAACTGCTCACTTTAATAACTCCATAAACTCGATCACTTTATGAGCCAAGCTTAAACAACAAGCCTAAAAATGCTTATAATAAGTGGAGAGGCAACACTGCGAGCGTGCCAAATTGTGGTCCCCATGAGGAAACAAGCTTATAAATCATACAGAATGAGAATTCTGAATGTGAAAAACCATTACGTCTATGGAGAATCCCCACAAAGATAGTAAACCAGACATGTTGTGTGTGTGTGTGTGTGTGTGTGTGTGTGTGTGTGTGTGTGTGTGTGTGTGTGTGTGTGTGTGTGTGTGTGTGTGTGTGTGTGCCTACCCAGATGGGGTACTGAAAGAAATTTCATGCTATAACACAATCGTGGTTCTAGTTCAGGACTTCCCCACACTTTTTAATGTCTAGAAAATCAATGATAACGGATACAGGAACATCTGCTCTTGGAAACCTCATTGCTGTCCAACACATTACTGTAATTGATAATATTCCAACATCACTTCTGATGTAATATTTGTGTGATATCAGACATGTGATGAGTGGATGAACACATATGACTACCATCTGGAATAACTATAGGCTATATGATTATACTCTTTACAACAAGGCAAGCAGCTGCTGGAGTCTCAGAACAAAACTCTCACTGGTTAAACTTTGTCTCACTCCACTCTCTGTTTGCCCTATGCCATGAATCACAATATCGTGATTACTAATTCAGGAACCAGATCCATTAGACATTGAGACACTGATGACTCAATTACCTGCGGGCCAATTACAAGGTCACGCATTAAAACATGGCTGGTTTTTATCAACAACATCGCTGTATAACATGTCTTTATGAACGTCATTATGGAATATGCCCTTGTCCTGCATTATTTTATTGTTTAAATAGCTAACATAATAAAGCAAATATGATGGTAACACTTTACAGTACGGTCCCATTTGTGAACACAAGAAAATGCATTAGCTAACATTAACTAACGAGCAGTATTATTTAAGCATTTATTAATTAATCTTAATTGGAAAAATATTGGTAACACTTTACAATAAGGTTGTATTAGTTAACATTAGTTAATGCATTAGTTAACATGAACTAACCATGAACAACCCCTCTGTTCAGCATTAGTGAATCTTTGTTAACGTTAATTCATAAAAATCCAGCTGTTCATGGTTTGTTAATATTAGTTCACAGTGCATTAACTAATGTTAACAAGATTTTAATAATGCATTAGTAAATGTTGAAATTAACATTTACAAAGATAAATAAATGCATTAAAAGTGCAGTTCATCATTAGTTAATGTTAACTAATGTAGTTAACTAATGTTAACTAATGAACCTTATTGTAAATTGTTACCAAAATATTGTTGTTCATGTTAGTTCACAGTGCATTAACTAATATTAACAAATAATTTGAATAAAAAAATTACTAAACATTTAAATTAACAGACCAATATTAATTCATGCTGTAGACGTATTGTTGTTATGTTATTTGTGTTATCAATTAACTTACAATAACAAACTAAAATAAATAATATAAATAACATAATATTAATAATAATAATAATCACAACAAAATAAAGGAACAGAAATAAATGAACAAAAAAGGGATGGGATATGTAATCTGCCTCTAATTAAAAGAGTGCTTGTTTCACTTTCATTAACATAAATGATGCAAGATTAAAAGATTAAAAACAAAATTATCTGTCTTCAAACATTTAAACTCAAACTTGTCCTTTGAAGACTTATGGATTACTTTTGGATTACTTTCATAATGGATCGATGTACTTTGGGCTTCAAATTTTGGGCTGCCATTCACTGCCATTATAATGCTTGGATTAGACAGGACATTTTTTAATATAACTCCAATTTGGACAATTTACAACAAATTGTATCCATCTGAAAGAAGAATGTCATATACACCTAGGATGGCTTGAGGGTGAGTAAATTATGGGATCATTTTCATTTTTGGGTGAACTATCCCTTTAAGTTCCTTTTATAGGCTAGCCAATAAATTCCAGTTTATATCATTAATTCCCATTAATTCCTGTTAAAAGTTTCCAACTTTGAAAATTACCAGAATTTTGCAACCCCAAGAAGACCTGAAAATGTTTTAGTATGTGAATATAGCAAGTTGTATGGCTTTGACTGAGCATTCTGGGAATATCTATGGAGTAAACATTTCAGTACACTGGAGCAATTTTGACAATTAAAAGAATGGCTGATTCTCTGGGAAATGCACTCATCAGAGGAGACCGAAACATCCACAATCTCACCTGATTTATTCCCTCTTTTTACTCATCCTTTTCCTCGTTGTGTTTAATTCTTTCCTCATGTCCTCCATGCAGGACGTCTGTAGCGCTAAAATAGAAGAAAGAAAAAAAACAGAGCACAAAATTCATTAGACCCCATGTGAAAAGTAATTTTGAAGGTAAAATATGTATGAGGGACGTGTCCTCCACACCTTTGATAAACTTAAAAATTGTCCCCTGCTGTTCTCATCAGGCAATGTGCATGTTATGTTTTTTCAGCAAGCAATTGTGCATCATCTGAATGTAGATATTATATTTCACTGGACATGGTTGTCTGAGACATTAATATTTTTACAAAACAGCTCTGTGGAAACTATAGGATATTATTCTATAAATTTCTGTCTTCATGGGGGTTTTTTTCACAAAAAAAAAACTTTTATTCAGCAAGGATGCATTAAATTAATAAGTTGAAAATGACAATAAAGATGTATAATGCTACAAAAGATCAAATTTTCAAATAAATGCAGTTATTTTGAACTTTCTATTCACAAAATAAATATTTGCCATCACAGGAATAAATTACATTTTAAAATATAT
Source organism: Gobio gobio (assembly GCF_949357685.1). Lineage (NCBI taxonomy): Eukaryota > Metazoa > Chordata > Actinopteri > Cypriniformes > Gobionidae > Gobio > Gobio gobio. The sequence goes on from NC_137119.1 coordinate 19,576,786, forward strand.
TAAATTAGAAAACAGTTATTTGAAATTGTAATAATATTTCACAATATTCAAGCTTAGACGCGCGCTTATGACAACACATGCACATTGGCAAGTCCAGCTGTTTTTTTTGTCATGATATGAGTGTTTAGCAACAAAATTTATGAGGCAGTTGTTGTTGGTGATTTCAAATATGAAGAACAATATATGAAGATTTTGATGTTTCCCCATTCAAAGAGATAGAAGCTGTACCTGCATGATAAATAGCTGCCCGAGAGGCGTTTTAAAGATGGCTACCGAGTGAAATTACTTGCCTTAAAGGGACAGACACAAACATTAAAAAAATATTACCGACCCCAAACATTTGAACGGTATGTATAATATAATGTAATAATAAATAAATAATTTGTACTATGTAACTATAATCAAAACTATATACACTACTATATTCTCTTAACTATAATTTATAATCAGTATCCATTGCCTAAAACACAATTTGCTCATTACAATACAAGTAGGTACAAATAAGATAACAATCCATAAGCAAGTTTTGGTGCATATTCTGTCCCCTTCAGTTCTGAGACATTTGCTACGCCCCTGCACACACACACCATTAAAATGATTTATATAACAATTACATGATTTATGAGGCTCTCTGCGGGTACTAAGGACCTTATTATAAATATGTGTGACTGTATCTGTTTGTGTTCACTTACACTTTTACTAGTATAACCAAAAGATGAGATGTTAAGATCGATGTTAAGGTTTTTACATCTTGACATGCTTCGCTATCAGGCATTGAAGCAAAGCTGTTTTTTCACTGACCTAAAGCTGTTCACACAGCTGAGTCGACCATGAATACATTCACGTAGCTTTGAACATTTGAGCAATTTCAGCGGTTTGGTGCTCTATTTATTCATGTAGTATTCATGTGTGTGTGTTTGTGAGCACAGCAGAAGGCTGTCTGTGGGCTAGGCTTGCACACTGAGAAAATCAAAGCAACAAACTGACAGTTCAGCTTCCAAATGCTCTCGCCAGGGACAGAAGTGAGGGGTAAAAACATGAAAGCAATAGGCAGACCGAAAAAGAGAGAACACACCATTCAGGAAAGAACTAGTGTGAACCTTTCATTTTATGAATCCCTTGAAAGGCACTCTGCTTGAGTTCAAGCTCCAGACTGAGCACAAGTGTAGCTTAAGTTTCCGGGACCACCTGCAGTGATTTATGGGATATTATATAAGTTACTTCCTGTCCTAAGCTGATTGGCTTAATCAATTGTTCACTGCATTCCCGACCAGAGTGTGTGAGCAGAGTGGAATGCCCTATCCCAAATGGCACCCTAAACACTCATAGCCTCCTCCAAGTCTGCATTTTCACAACGTAATTGACTGTCGGAAGAAGACTGCTGTGGAGCTTGCTTCAAAAGTACGCATTAAGGAAGCATATCAAGCAGAAAGGGGACGTCCGCGAGCACCCTTCTGAAACATAAAATGACAAATGCGGCGGCCATTGTAAGTCCACAATACGAGATGGTCCTCACTGCAGAACATGAGATCCAGGGGTCGGGGTTGGATCCAGATTCCAACTCCTACTACTTTGCTATATTACTGCAACACAACGGAGCCGCGAACTTCATGTACTTTTGAAAAACCATGCGTTTAGTTAATCCTGGTAATCGCTCATTGTCACAATTGTAAACGGCACAGCTTTCTTCTTCCACGAGGGAGTTTGGTGTCACAACATTTGTTTCCAGGAGGAACATTAAAGAATGTGACACACACGTCTCCCGGACATGCTGTAGAATTCAAACAACCAGATGATGACTTCAAAAATTAAAGGATTAGTTCACTTTTAAACAAACTTGCTGATAATTTACTCACCCCCATGTCATCCAAGATGTCCATGTCTTTCTTTCTGCAGTCGAAAAGAAATTAGGGTTTTTGATGAAAACATTTCAGGATTTTTCTCCATATAATGGACTTCAATGGGCTCCAAACAATTCAAGGTCCAAATGACAATTACAGTACAGCTTCAAAGGGCTTTAAACGATACCAAGCGATGAATAAGGGTCTTATCTAGCAAAACGATCAGTTTCTGCGAGAAACCGAGCAGTATTTATGCTATTATTTGACCTCTTATCAGACGACCGTGATCATCTCTGAACTCATAACAAAAGAAGCCATAACTTCCGCTAAGTGAGGTCAAAATACGAGCGTGGTCATAGATGTATACGTAGATACCTCATTAGAGTTTGGGCGGATCAATAGAATGAGGCATCTACAATCGATATATCTATGATCACGCTAGTATTTTGACCTCACTTAGCGATGGCTGAACGTCTGATGCATATGGCACACTTATCTGGAAACACTTCAGGAGTTTCGAAGCGTCATCTGATTGGTTGAATTCTACAGGATGTCCGCGAGACGAGTGTGTTGCGTTCTTTAATGGTCCGCCTAGAAACAAATGCCGCAACTCCAAACTCCCTCGTGGAAGAAGAACGCTGTGGTTTTTACAACAGTGACAATGAACGCTTACCAGGATCAACTAAACGCTGGATTTTCAAAATGATGTGTAGTTCGCAGCTCCACTGTTACAGTAAACTTGAACATCGTTCATGAATGAATAATTTGTAGATGCACGCGGGTCTGTTATTGCAGGGACATCGACTTTACATTTTCACGCCCCTAAACATGACGCGGAACAAAACGAACTGTGATTAATTGCATTACATGTCAGTCAAATGTCCTCTAGGGCGGTCCTTGATTAAATGAAAGCTGCGATGGAGTCCAGACATTCTGCTGTCAGACTGAAGATCTGGCTACGTGAGACTAAGTGTGCCATATGGGTGTAGGCTAAGACTACACCTACCCCAAACCTAAACCTACCCCACCTCCATCCCCTGGATCTGGATTCAACCCTGCCCCCTGGATCTCGTGTTCTGCAGTGAGGAGCTACTGCACAAAAACCGTAAATGCATATGAAGTGTGCCATCTGGGACAGGGCCGAAGTGGAGTGAGGAATGGACTTTTTTCTTTTTAAAGATCAGAGCATCCGTGTTTTATCGTACTATCCACCCTATTTTGCAACTAGCAAAGGAGGCTTGAGCCACTGATAGCAGACGAATGCAGTTATTAATGCAGTGAGTTATTAGAGAGAGAGAGAGAGTGAGCGTATGTAAATTACCTCAGTCTTTGCGTCTCTTTCAACAGTGTTCGGCAGCAGCGTCTACTAATACGAAACTGTAAGAACAGCGCCTTTATTACCTCGCTAGTGAGAAATGCCAAGTAGCTTTTAAGTTGCTAAACTAGTTTTACTGATAAAATCGTCAGAGTACACTTCTGATAACACATTTCTGTGCGAGTGTGTCCGCACTGTGTGTGTGCGTTTGAGCGGGAGAGCAGAGCGAACGGGAGAAAGAATATGTGCTTTCCGTACATAATCAAATGTAATTTTGTGGCAAAAAATCCTATTGTTTACTATATTTATTTGCTTGTTCAGTGTCATTGTGGGTTTTGGTTCTTTTGCTGCTGTCGGCTCTAAGTCCACAAAAGGAATAACTTTTGGCAAAGTGATATGGAACTGTAATGCGGTCAAAGTGCGTTTCCGTGAAAATAATTGCACACCTTAGAACGTTCGTCAACCAATCAGATTCAAGCATTCAACAGCCCTGTTGTATAAATTTAAATACTACATTAACAAATACCAGTTTGCAATATCAAGCAGCATAACGGACAATTTTTGTACAGTTAAATATAACTAGAAGTGAATGACACCATTAGGTTTGCACATTCAAGTTACAAATGGCTGTGCCAGCGATTACATTAAAAATAAGGTGGATAGGAAATGTGAAATGGAAAACTCTGAGTGGAACTGGAGTGGAGCAGAACGCTTTGGGTGGTGTCAAGTCTCTGTCGCTCACATACACTGTTTCACACCGGCTGTCAATTTGTGCATTGATTCTTTGGCTTCTTTAGCAACTAACTATATTAGGCACAACTATAAAAACCAACTGTGGTCAATTAAAATAAATGTGATTATCTGCACATTGTTATTATATGTTGGGATATTACTTGCTTTTAATTTAAACATTTAATTTTTCAGTGATTCATTTGGATGTTTCATAATGTAGCTTAACCTCTGGGGTCGTTCAAATGCACAACATTTCATAAATATGTAGCAACGAATGACAACAGCTGCACATGGTGGATGTTTGGTGGTCCCAAGGTGAGATAGAGGGTGAGTTAAACAGATGGTGGTTTAAGTAAGGTATTGGCAGCACTTGTAGAGGATTGTGGATATAGTACATTTGTAGGGCTGCTTTTGGTTCTGATTATCGGTTCAAAATAGCAGTGTAAGCTTCCGGCCTGACACCGTGGTTCCTACCACTTTAGTTTCTTTGAATGCTCCAAACAATAGGTCACTTGTCACAACCATCTGATAATCATTTACTTTGATTCATAGGGCCCTATAATACAAATATTTAAATATGATAGGGCAATGCGACGCCAGGCTCAACGCAAGTGTTTTTTGCTAGTTTCAGCCCGGCGCAGTTATAATTTTCACGTCCAGCGCCATGTTATTTAAATAGCAAATGCACTCGCGCACATTATTGGCGTGTTGCTATTTTGAGGCAACTGAAAACAACTGCACCATTGACCAACAAAAACCTGGTCTAAAGTCAATAATGCAGTATTTTTTGTGTTATTTAAAGGGCGCATTAGTAATATGCGCCTATAGGCGGGTGCACAGTGCGCATACACTCTGCTTATTACACACACAGGGAACACACAGCAGCACACAAACATGCCAAATATTATTAATAAAAGGATTCCTCTCTGGAGAAGCGTTCAGTCTTTCCGCTTGCAAATTCCGCCATATAGGCTAAATAGTGAATTCGCCATGATGCAAGCGCAACTGGCTTTTAAAGGGAATGGGAGATGAGACTCTGATTTTCACTTTTCTGTAAAGAGTTTTAAAATCTATCTATCTATCTATCTATCTATCTATCTATCTATCTATCTATCTATCTATCTATCTATCTATCTATCTATCTATCTATCTATCTATCTATCTATCTATCTATCTATCTATCTATCTATCTATCTATCTATCTATCTATCTATCTATCTATCTATCTATCTATCTATCTATCTATCTATCTTTCTATCTATCTTTCTCACTCTCTTTTTGCCCCTGCTGTTTGGAGCAATTTTAATTTCACGCTCAGCTGGGACACATCATCCACTCCAGCTTCACACCTCCCTGTCAGCAAGCTGTGGGCTCCCACCAACAAGTTCAATCAACATCAACAACACATGGTATGCATAGAAAGTTGAACACCTATTTATATGCATATGGCTATTATACACACTAGGTGGCTGATGGTGTCTCACAAAAGTGGTTATAGATGAATGCATGACAGCCTAAATAGAGCTTAAGTCTTACAAATATATTGAAGGTCAGGCTGCCTGGGTAAATATGTTGAGAACATATGCAGTGTTCACATAATAAATAAGAGCGCTACAGAAATGCCGAAACAAGGGACTGTGAAGTAATTTTCAGAAGGGGAGATACTATCTACATACTATCTAGGGCCACTGTACTTGAACATTACTTAAGTATACTTCATAAAATGAACTTTCGTAAGTGTACAGTATATATTTCAGGGTATGTTTATTTTGGAAAACAAGTTTTTGAATTTAAAGTCAACACAGGTTGTGTTGTCACACATCATCAACCACTCTAGCCCCACATCTGTTTTTTTTCCACTTACACCCTCATCCTGACCCCAGGAGAGAACAGGAAAACTAATACACTTTCGATTAATGTGCATTTAATGAGGATTGCGAATGAACCTTAGATTACCCTCAGACAAAAGTGAAGATTGCGTTTCAGTCGGCATGTTTGGAGACAGTCGTGTCTGAAGAGGTGTTCTCTGCATTAGTGACCCTTATGACTCCGCTTAAAAACTCACCCTTATGCCATGACACTGCCACACTCATTCATATTCACAAGCTCCTCGTGAATTATGCATTATTATGCAAAAATAAGGATTAAAAAAAGAGTGTCGAAATTGGCTGTGACCTATGCAAAACATACAGAAAGAGAGATGGGATGGAAAAAAGAGAGTGCTATGAGGATAGCATGACAAGAAACAAAAAGACGTCTTATCTGAAATCTACTGAGCTGTGGTGTTATCTTCACTATTAAGTTGAACGCTTGAGTTGTTCGCTTTAACATGCATCAGCATACTCAACCTCTGCAGTTCAACAGAAACAAGAAACCAAGACACTGAGCTTCAATGTAATTCTACCAAAAGAACTTGACACAGTCAGAAAATGAGTAAAGACTATCGATTTTCTGTTTTGTTATATGAAGAAATTTGTCTTGGGACAATGTCTTCATTGTTTATTTAGCAAAGTTCAGACTTGCGTCCTTGGTAGTTTGGACTTGTCAAGTTTGACTCAGGAGGACAAACTCCAGAGAATGGGAGGACGCAAGTCCAGTAATTCTGCAAATGATACAGAAGCGTACTTGATAGAGTCACTCAGCTCGCTCTGGCTACTCCAGTTATCTCTGTATGTATATTTTAGGCAACAATAAAAACAATGTTATAAAACACCACTCTGCCTCTGTTCGTCTTCATTTAAAAAAATCTTAAATATATTAATAGCCACACAAATCTGGTTCAGACAACGCATACATTGATTATCTTCACTGCATGTATGTTTATAACAAAACAAAACTACAATACACAACCCTAGCTGCCTCTTTTCGTTTATATATTCAAAATATTAAACATATTAATATGCGGTTCAGGCAATATGTGCATATGTACTCTGATTATCTTCACTGCAATAAAATGAAATATGACATAAAACACAACCCTATCTCTTTTAATGATCAGTAATAGCCATTATAAAAGTATATGTAAAATGTATAAGAAACTATACAATAGAAATAAAGCAAACAATTCAGTCAAATGAGTCAATGCTCTAGTAGGCTGCAATGGTAAAGTAAAATAGCCTAAATATATAAAGTTATGAAACTTCACTTTGCCTTCAGCTAAAATTATTGGCAAGGGAACAAATTATAGATTTATGAGATATACACAAGACAAATTATATCTCATGTTTAACCACTACAGAGACATCAGAGCCAGAGGCAAACGTCAGACGGACTAGCTGAGGTAAGGCTGTTCCAACTGGGGTTATTGAGCGCTGAGCACCGAAAACGTCAGATCAAATTTTCAAATAGGCTCTATCTTTATAAATAAACTACAGATTTGAGCTTTAAACAACTACATTCTCACCAGAAAAACTCTTAAAACTACATTTCGTGACACAATAACAGTAGTATTTTTTAAATTATGCGTGGTTTCTCCTCCCCTACTGACACTTGATGGTTGGGGCGAGATGCATTCTGGGATACCCATCTGTCTCAAGTCCGCACAAGTCACCTCGCAATGCATTCCCGATAAAAGGGGCAGATCAAGAACATATCTGGGGATTTGAACTGTACTTGGCTAGATGTGAACTTTGAATTGGAACAGTACTTGGGCAGCGTTTACGTTTCACAAGTCCACAAGAACACAAGTAAAGACAAGAACGCATATTGAGAAACGGCCACTGTTCTGTCATGGACCTCTAAATGGTGCAGGCTGATAGGTCCTTAACTCAATATGCTTGCAATAACATAATTGTCTATAGGGCACAGCTGATTGGTTCCTGCTGTATCAGCAGCCAATGAGCTTGCTGCTTAACCTTCAAATACAGGTCAGCATTTTCTGGTAGCGGTTGTAGCGCTTATTCAGAAACAATCCACCTTCCCCAGCTCCACCTGTATAGATCCGCTACGGGTAGTTCATGCATGCTATATTGTACCGCAGCAGCATGTCTTACTTGTATTGGCAGTAACAAGGCCTGTACTAACCAATAGCAGTAGCGGATGTATTCCACTAAGACCAAAAATATCAACATTGTCATATCCATTATCATGCCAAACACATAGAGCGTTATCATGACAGAAATACTATTCTAGCAATGAAATTAGCCTCCGAAAGAGATAGGAGTGAGCCTTTCTAATCCAAAAATATTTCAAATGTCACTTCCATCAACACATTTTTTGTGATGAAAATTACACTGTGGTGAAAATGCTTATGGTGTTGTAGGAAAAAAATACAAATATGAGAGAATTCTCCTGTAATAGATGTATGTCAACTGTTGGATATTATTAGTAGACAAATCAAGTGAGAATGTGAAATGTGTTTTTAGGAAACACTATAAACTACATAAAACATTCTCTTATTACAACTACAATGTGATGTGTGCCCTTTCGGTTCCTGCCTCTTTCTCACCTCATCTTTCTCTTCGACTGCAACAAACTGACCCATATCTAGAACAGTCAGCATTCATGAGGATTATGGGTGATAACCGCGCACACACACATACACACACACACACACACACACACACACACACACACACACACACACACACACACACACACACACAAATGAACACGCATACACACATACACAGTCAAGTTTGCTGATTGTCTATGCTGTGCCCTTCGAAAAAGAGGATTATAATGGCCGTGAAAAGGCAGTGAATTATTGACAAAAAAGGGACTGGATTTAGATTTTAGGCCAGCCGGGGCTGAACAGGAAAGAAAGAGAGAGAGAGAGAGAGAGAGAGAGAGAGAGAGAGAGAGAGAGAGAGAGAGAGAGAGAGAGAGAGAGAGAGAGAGAGAGAGAGAGAGAGAGAGAGAGAGGATTAAACAACTTTTATTTAGACATCATTTATATCTCATTCACAATAATAGTAATAATAATAAAATGTAATATTCAAAAAAAATTAAATAAAAACAAATGCATTTTTTTTTAAAAACCTAAGACCAATTGATTATCATGTACAACACATAGAACCTCATTGATACTCCAAATTTCACAAAAAGCAGGTACATTATTTGTGAGACTGTAATATGTAAATTCCATTCTCAGTCTTGCTGCCACCAGACTCATACACATTACTCTAGAATTTGTTGCTGCCAACTCTAGGCCCTTGTTCTTTCTAGTCTTCCATATGGCCAATTTTGCTGTCCCTATTAGATAATTCAATAAAACTACTCTCCTCCTTAATAAAAATCTATATTTCAACCCTCCTATAAATATTTTGTCTGAAAATTCTTCTGCAAACCCCTGAAACCAAGTTGCAAGTAATTCAAACAAATCATTTAATCTATTACATTTTAAAAACAGATGCTCTAGATCTTCACCCTCACCACAAAACCTACACTGCCCCCCCACTGCTGGGTTCAGGTGTGCCACATGCCTGTCCGTAGCTATCGCCCCGTGTATGATCCTCCACTGCAGATCACCAGTTCGCTTTTCTACAGGGAGTTTGTACAGGGTCCTCCACCTGTCTCTAACAAGGAAGTCTGGTCCCAACAACTCTAGCCATCTGGAAGCTTTTTGTCTCTTCAGTGACCTCTGGTGATTCACCTTAACCGCTGTGTGGTAAAGTGCCTTCTTCGAAGCACAATCCAGATACTCCAGTTGAGGTGTCTGTAAATTCAAGATAGAATCAGGGGCAACCTCCCCTTCATTCTCATCACACATTAGTGACGAAATCTTGATCCTTGGAAAAACTTTCATGTCATTCTGATTTGACATTTGTCCTGTTGCTATACTTTCTCCATAAATTCTTTGTACTGCCAGATATATTTCCTCCATCATTTTTGAAACAAGTCTCTGTGATCGTAAACCAGTCACTTCCTTAATATTTTCGACAGATTTCCATCCATCTTTATCCATTAGATGACCCAGCTTGACGATACCATTCCTGAGCAGACATGCTCGCACACTCACTGAGGACAAAAGTCTTGTCTGGATCATGTTGTTAAAAAACAATGGTTCCTCAGGAGCCCAGTGAATAGAACTGCTCCTATCTCTGTCCATCTTTAAAACATTTCTCCACACGTGAAACATTGTCCGATAAAAAGGAGTAATTTCGGACAAATTCATATCCTCCAGCTTCATTAAAAAGAGGTGTCGATCAAGACCAAGCCCACCTGCCCTCTGCAAGATGGCACATGCTGTAGGAGTCCATAACAAGTCTTTTTGATAAAGAAATCTTTTTGCTGCTTGTAATCTGAACGCGTGGATACGACTCTTAACGTCCACCAGGCCATGTCCTCCTTCGCAAACTGGCAAAAAGATCACTGCTGCTCGGACCCAGTGCTCGCCACTCCAGAAAAAATTGACTAATTTCCTCTGAATTTCACATATAATGTCCTCAGGTGGATCCATGACTACACACCTGTGCCATAGTGTAGAAGCTGCCAGGTTATTAGCGACCAGAACTCTCCCTCTATAAGACAACTGTGGTAATAGCCATTCCCATTTAGACAATCGGGCAGACACCTTATCCAGCATGCCCTCCCAATTCTTCATTTGATATTGTCTATTACCTATAAAAACTCCCAACACTTTTAAACCTTCCCTTCCCCATCTCAAGCCACCTGGAAGTTGTGGATATCCTACCTCGTCCCACCGACCCATGATATAACCCTCACTTTTCTCCCAATTTACTTTGGCAGTGGACGCTTTTTCATAAAGCTTAATATTCTCATTTAAACTTCTAATATCCTCTTGCCTTGTGATAAACACCGTAATATCATCTGCATAAGCAGACAAAACTAATTTAACACTTTCACTTCCATTTTGAAGTAACACACCTTGTAAATGTTTTTTTAGTCTATGTAAGAGAGGTTCAATCATTAGGCTATACAGCTGCCCAGACAATGGACAGCCTTGTCTGATCCCTCTACCAAGAGGTACTGGAGCACTAAGACCCCCACCAGCTTTTACCATGATAAACACATCGGAGTACAACAATTTAACATATGATAAAAAATTTTCACCAAAACCAAAATGTTTTAAAACATTAAACAGATACCCATGATCCACCCTGTCAAATGCCTTTTCTTGGTCTAATGATACAATTCCAAGATCACTATTATTAAGGTGGCTAAAGTCAACTAAATCTCGTAACACAAATATATTGTCTATAATAGATCTCTCTGGGACACAATAAGTTTGATCTTTACCAATCAAAAACTCTAAACAATGCTTAATTCTATTAGCCAGACATTTTGACAGTATCTTATAATCCAGACATAGTAGGGACACTGGTCTCCAATTTTTCAATAAACATAAATCCCCTTTTTTTGGTAGCAGTGAGAGGACTGCACGTCGACAACTTAAAGGGAGTGATTTTTCTTTAAAACAAATTAAAAAAACTTCATACAAATCCACTCCAACTAAATCCCAAAATTGCTTATAAAATTCAACTGGCAATCCGTCTATTCCTGGAGACCGACCTGAAGACAGTTGCTGCATTGCCTCTGTAAGTTCCTTAAAAGTAATTTCATTATCCAGCAATTTCTTATGTCCATCTGGTAACTTTGGTAAATCATGCAGTAATTCTTCAGTACTTTTAGAGTCACATGATTCTTTACTATATAATGACGCATAAAAATTCACTGCCATTTTCCTGATTTCCACTGGATCAGAGGTTACAGTTCCATTTGCACGCCGAAGATGATACATATGTTTCTGTTGAACATTTTTCTTTTCCAGGTTAAAAAAATAAGAACTAGGAGCATCCATATCTTTAATCGAGCAAAACCTTGCTCTAATCAGTGCTCCCTTAGTCCGTTCCTGTAAAAAAGATCCAAGTTCCATTCTCTTCTTTTCCAAAAAGTCTTTCTGCACAGTTCCAGGATTATCCATAATTTCTTTTTCTAACTGCAAAATGTCTCTTTCCAGTCTTTGTACTGTTACTTTAATTTGAGAGGAAGAATGCAAGTTATAATTCTGACAAAAAACTCTTATTTGAGCTTTTCCCACTTCCCACCACTGACTAATATTCTCAAAACAACTCTTTTTCATTTTCCACTCATTCCAAAACATTGTAAATCTTTCACAAAACAAAACATCTTGTAACAGTTTAACATTAAAATGCCAATAATATGTACGTCTTGACAATTCTTTCATATTAAGATCTAAACCAACCATATGATGATCTGAAAAGGCATTTGGTGAATGAAAAACATTCATTATTCTGTTGTTCCATATTTTTCCAAGATAAAACCGGTCCAATCTAGCCCCACAAACAATATTTTCACTCACTTTAACCCATGTGTACTGTCTTTCCATTCCATTCCTTACTCTCCATATATCTACCAAACCTCTTTTTTCCATTATTTTGGATAGTACTAAACTAGATTGATTATGAGGTTCTTCACCATTTCTATCAACAGTGAAATCTGTTGTACAGTTCCAGTCTCCCCCTACAATAATACACACACCATCACCAATATTCTTAAGAGAATCATTCAGTTTCATAAAAAACCTCACCCTTTCTGACCCATTATTCGGGGCATATACATTTACAAAAGCAAACAAAAAACCCTCAAACTCTACTTTTGTTATTATAATCCTCCCCTTTTCAATTTCCTCAACATTTAAAATATTAACATTCATATTCTTTGAAAATAAAATAGCAACTCCAGCACTATTATTTGACCCATGACTTAAGACGAGCTTTCCACCCCACCACATACCCCATTCTATTTCATTATTGTTATCAGTATGTGTTTCCTGCAAAAATACAACATTAATCTGTTTTATTTTCAAAAATTCTGAAACCATTGCCAATTTCTTCCTGTCTCTACCCCCATTTATATTTAAGGACCCAACCCTCAAACACTCCATAGAAAAATGAAAGGATAGAAAGGATAGAAAAAGAAACCATTGTAAGAGAGACTCCCTGTGCAACTTAATCATTGCTATAATAATTTGAAGCACGAGATTTACCCTGACGTAATTTCGTTAAAAGTTTCTTCAAACGAAATCTCTTCTTCTTACTTAGTTCGTCATGGCTTACCGTTCTCTGTAACATAATAACTGAAGCAATAAACTTATCCACATCAGGGAAAAAGTCATTTACTTCAACTATCTTACCAAAAGTTACATCCAAGAAATCATTTATTTCCTGCAATGTGTACAATTCTCCCATAACTTGGGAACCAAATTCAGAAATTTCCGAACAAGCATCGTCATCCACCATCTCATTGTCATCATGACTCATTTCAAAGCCCTGTGATGTTTCAGGTTGTGGCTCAATTCCACTTCCACCAGCCTCACTAATCACCATTTCTACACCTACTCCACTTACTTCTGCTGTCACTGTAACTTCATCAGCCCTCATCATTCTCTCAGTATCCCCACTTTGGTTCAAAACAACAGTGGGCTCCTCGCTAGGCCTCGTACTACTATCACCCACAGAAACGCCACCATCATGTACTTCACTCACAACCTGAGGTTGTATTTCTCGATCTATTTCACGATTCCCATCATCAACATTCTGCTGCGTATTCTCAACATTCTGAGCCTTATGTGGACATGCAACCCTCTTATGCCCAATGTCTCCACATTCAAAGCATTTATTATTCCCGGTACTCGCATACACCAGATAAGACTTTCCTTCATGCCCCAGTCTAAAAGAAACATTCAAATCTGGTTCATTCATAAACATAAACACTTGTCTTCTGAATGATAACACGTGCTTCAAGGCCTCATTTTTGCATCCAAGAGAAATCATTTTAACTGGACTAGCAAACTTTCCGTAACTCGCAAGAGCTCGTTCAATTTCACTATTTCTAATGAATGGCGGCACATTTGATATTGTCACTCTAGTAGTAGGTGTAACCAGCGGTGAAACAGTAATAAAGGTACCACTTACCACAACGCCATTGCTTATCAGACGATTAACCAAATTTTCTTCTTTCACGAAAATCACCACCGCCTTATTCATTCGAGAAGCCGAGCAAATATTGTCGTAACCGATCTGCTCCCCAGCCGCGATCAATACATCCTCCACATTTACGCCAGGTTCCGCCATACACCTGACGCCATGACGGAGCGAGAGAGACGCTGCACTCCCCTCAGGAAGGGATGCCATCCCAGCTCCGTCAAACTTTCCAAACAACTCACGAAACTTACAGCTGACCTATCCAATATAATTAATTCCTTACTTATCCATCATAACTTCTAAGTGAAAGAAATCAATGAAAAAAAGAAATAGGAAAAACCGCCCTCTCACCGCGTTCACCCGCACTCACACACACCCAAACACTCCCCGCATGCAGAGAGAGAGAGAGAGAGAGAGAGAGAGAGAGAGAGAGATAAAGGTCATCCAAAACCAGCAAGCAGTTACAGGCACTGCATATATTCTGTTTTCCTCAGGTTTTCGCAAGCTCTCCAAGTGATGAGCTCAATTACAGCACTCATGGAATCCTTCCTGATGGATCAGCAGCTGTCAGTGATTCAGGTGAACACCTGCATTCATGGCAGCTTAGGGAGAGTACAATCCAATATCCGTCAGGTCTCTGGGGACAAAAGCTGTTCGGATGCCATTGCTTTTTCTCTCATAATTGTAGTCTTCAGGGAACTACTGCTACTGGGCAGCTGTGCGCTCATGTGGAATACAGAGCGGCCATCCCACAATGCACTTTCGGCCTTCATTCTGACATCTGAGGTCGAAAACTGACAGGATTTAAGCAATTGTAAGTGTGTCTGTGTAGATCAAAAGGTTCAGGAGAACCCAGTACATTGGAAAAGGCTCAGCTCGCTGTTGAGTAAGCAAAAAGCGGCCTCTGAAAAAATTTGCAAGTGAAATTTTCTCAGGACTCCAGTGTGGATTTGTTTAGCAGGCACCAAGCTGGGCAACTTAAAAGCACAAGGCAACAATTATGTGTCATATGCATTAAATGTTACCAGACTTATGATTTTCACCCGGTGAAATAGCAAAAAAAAGGAGAAAAAGCAAACTCATAGACCAGAGACTGTAGAGGTCCTAGAATACCCCAGCAATTCCTAGCAACCACGTAGCAAAATCCTAGCAACCATCTTGAAAACCCAGCAACCATTTAGAGGACCCTAAGTACCACCAATCAATGGCCTAGCAAACATCTACTAAACATTAACATTGACCTAGCAATGCCCTAACAACCATCACAAACACCCAAACGACAACTTAGCAACACCCTAGCAACCACTTAGCAATGGCCAAGCAATCATCTATTCTAGAACAACCTTTCAATCGCCTAGCAAAGCCCTAGCAACCATTTACAAAACCCTGACATCCCTAGCAATACCTTAACAACCATCACAAACACCTAACAACCAATTAACAACTCTCTAGCAACCATTGTAAAAACCCAGCAACCATTTAGAGCACCCTAACAACCACCTATCAATGACCTAGCAAACATCTACAAAACCCTAGTATCGATATATAAAACCCTAATAATGCCGCAACCATCACAAACACCATAACAACCACTTAGCAACACCCAAGCAATCATCTACCCTAGCAATTTCTTAGCAAAGCCCACTAAACCGTAGCAACATCTACTAAACCTCAGCATCCACCTAGCAATGCCCTAACAGCGGTCACAAACACCCTAACGACTACTTAGCAACACCATAACAACCACCTAGCAATACTAGGGTCAACCATCTAGAATATCCATCTTCAATACCCTAGCAACCACTTAGAAATAGCCAAGCAATCATCTAACAATCTCTCAATTGCCTAGCAAAGCCCTAGCAACAATTTACAAGACCCTGTCCTCCCTAGCAATGCCTTAACAACCATCTCAAACACCTAACAACCACTTAGCAACTCCCTAGCAACCATTACAAACATTCATAGCAACCACTTAGCAACTGCTCGCCTGTATATAGTATGCATCATCAAAGTGTATACTGAATTTGATCTTTTAATACCACCGTTTCAGTACATTAAGGAAGTTCAAAGTGTTTTTCACATTAAGAGTTTTAGAATGTCTTTTTGTCTGTTTTTTATTGATTGAAATACTGCAGCAGGTGCTGTATATGGATCACAAGTGCCCAAAAACTGCATTTTGTTTTTCTTCTTTTGAGATGGAAAATTGATAGGCCTGTAACGCAGTTCTATGGATGTTTCGCCCAACGGCGTACAAATCTTTATTTATCAATCTTAAAACTGTATCATTAATATTTTGATTCTACTAAATTCAATTGTCATGTCAATAACACTGTTTTCAGTCGCGTACCCTTCTTTCATACCAGCTTTATCGTCTGTTGTCTCCCCAGCGCGGTGAGCTTTGCTGAATTATTTTAGGCAGACGAGAAGGATGGGCTATTCTGCTTCTCGCATACTCACTTCCTTAAATGTCTCCCAGTGGAGTGAATAAGCAAATAGAAGTGATGTGCTTCTTCTGTATTCGCACAGCTAGGGTTGTTAGGCATATTTCAGAAGATGGACTATTCCGCTTCTGGTGTCTCACTTCTCAAACTTATGTCTCCTCAATATTGTGGAATTGGAAGTTGAAGCAATGTGCTCTTTCTGTATTCTCACGCAGGCAGCTTAGATGAAGAAGATGGGCTATTCCGTTTCTCACGTCCCACTTCTTTATCTGACGTTGTGTCATCGGTTGCCCCTCTTATTGAGGTGTTCAATGAGTGTGAGCAGTACAGAAGAGGAGGTTGGCACTTTCCTTCTCTGGTGTCGCATTCCCTCTTCTGTCTCCCCTCCAGCCTTGGTTCTGGACGTAATATGGCATACACAGGTAACTCATTGCTAGTGTCCGGGTCGGTAGTTGGTGGGTTTTTTGGTTTAGGGATGTGGACGCTGCTATGGCACTCCATCCTCATTAAACCTCCCAGGAATCACTTGCACTTTATCCTGGAAGCAGTATTGGTTGAGTCTCTTTCCCGGGCCTTTCCCAGCCATTTTTGGTTTGCTAGCTTCCAGATTTGTTACCCTTTATGAGCAAGCCATACATTTTTTTAAGAAATAGTTATAGGTAGGTTTTTTAGAGGTAGTGAGGATTGAGATTAGCGGCTCAAAATATATTTTTAATGCTATATTGTTACTAAAAGTATAATTTTCCTATACATTTCTGTCCATTCTGTTTTAGTCTTTTTATATTCTCTATAAAATGGCTATGTTTGGTTTTGGGGGTAGGGTTGTTGGGATCTACAATTAATCTATTAAATGGTAACGATACAAATATCTTTATGATATAAAAGATTTGTATCTATTTTACTTTTATTTATCTGTAAATACATACTAATATGTACATTTCAATGTTGTCAAAACATCCATATTGTATGTTTAAGCATCTATCCAAACGTACAAAAATGTACGTTTTGCACGTGAAAATGTTATGTATTGATACCTACGTTTTAAAGTGCCCCTATTATGCTTTTTCAGATATTAACTTTCATGCAGTGTGTAATATAGCGGTTTGTGAATGTAAAAGGTTATTCAAGTTAAATAAAGTTATTGTCTCTCAAAAATAAAGAATTGATTCTGAACTGCTGAAACGAGTCGTCAGTAATTCCAGTCTTACTTCCGTAACTTACATACTTAACAATGTAACAAATTTACATAATGCCCACCTATGGTCTTCATTGGCTGCCCGCGAACGTCTACTTTGACCTACCCACAAACACTGTAGCTGGTTTGTGTTAAGAATGTTAAGAAGGCACTGTTTCTGCGTTGCAAAACCAAATTCTGGAGGATGAGGATGTGAAGATTTAGTGGTTAAAATTACCACAGCGATACAACAGCAGTAGGCCTATAACCTTTTGACGATTACTTCTCAAATCTCTGAGGTCTAAATAGGATTTACAAAACACTTCCATTACCATCCATTAAAGATGGTACTGTACCCACTTTATTTATGCTATATGCTCCTCAAAATCACAACCTGTATGATATTATTATTGATGTATATATTTTCTACCAGGTGTTCAAAATATGTAGTTTCGTGTTTTATATTGTGTAGGTCTCCGGCTAACTGGCTAACCTTTGATGCATGTAAATCTGTTGAAGGGAGACCTCCGAGACTAAATTTAAACCAATAAAAACAAACATTCCTTCCCTAGTATTTCAAAGAGAGGCATCAGTTGAGCCAGTGTCTTAACTGCAAAATAATGCCACGGGACACAGAGCCAAAAAAAATACAGACAGATGCTTACTCACAAACAAAACACGCATTCAAACAAACTGATCACAGCAGTTCTGCGCCAACACTAATTGTATTCTGTTCACATACAGTTTAATATACAGACATTAACATTCAGAAAACACACTCCACTGTTCATGATCCACTGCCTCGCATTCTCTAAACACATGCACGCACATACTCACTGTCATCACTCACATATGGCTTCTCTGGTGTGCATGGGCAAACACAGACCCACATCTACACACAGAGACACACGAGGGTATGCCACTGTTGTTTAGGAACTTTAGGGCTGAAGCACACTAATGTTAATTCAGGCCACATCAGCATGACGTTTGCACATCCACAGCATGAAAATGAGGTGTGGCTGCACACACACACACGGGATGCAAATTCTGTGTGCATCATGTTATAATACATGAGTGAATGAGAGAGTATATAAAGCGATAAAGAGAAAGCGAAATGAACACGTTTGTTTGCATAGTATATAAAGCATAGAAGAATCATAGTAGAAGAAAGGAGGGTGAGAAATGTTGCAAACAAAATTCAAACTCACATCATCCACATGGGGTCCAGAAGTCAATGTTTATGAGTATGTGTGCGTCCAAGTTGCACCATTGGGTGTTTCAAAAAACAAACACACACACATATATACATATACATATACATACATATATATATATATATATATATATATATATATATATATATACATTTGGAATCAGTACGATTTTTTATGTTTTTAAAAAAAAGTCTCTTATGCTCACCAAGGCTGCATTTATTTTATTTAAAAAAAAAAACTATATTGTGAAATATTATAAAAAATTTAAATGACTTTAAATGTTTGCTATTTGAATATATTTTAAAATGTAATTTGTTATTCCTGTGATACAAAGCTGAATTTTCAGCATCATTGCTCCAGTATTTAGTCACATGATCCTTCAGAAATCATTTTAATATGCTGAAAACAGTTGTGTACAATTTTTTCAGGGTTATTTGATGAATAGAACGTTCAAAAGAACAGCATTTATTTGAAATAGAATCTTTTGTAACATTAAAAATGTATTTTCTGTCACTCTACACCAATTTAATGCATCCTTGCTGAATAAAAGTATATATCATTTTGATAATTTCTTTCCAAAAATTTTTTTAAATCTTACCGACCCCAAACTTTTGAATGATATATTGTATAATGTTACAAAAGCTTTCTATTTCAGATAAAAAATCTTGTTCTTTTAAACTTTCTATTCATCAAAGTATCCTGGGGAAAAGAATGTACACAACTGTTTTCAACATAATAATAAATAAAATAATTTAAAAAGCAGCAAATTGACACATTAGAATGATTTCTGAAGGATCATGTGACAATGAAGACTAGAGTAAATGATGCTGAAAATTCAGCTTAGCATCACAGGAATATATTACATATATTAAAATACTAAACAGTTATTTTAAATTAAATTTCAGTGTTTGAACGGCAGTATATATACGTGTGTGTGTGTGTGTGTGTGTGTGTGTTAGACTGAATAGACAAAATAACTGTCAAAATGTCTCTATAAAATGTAAGAAAGAAAAAAAAAAAAAAAACTTCTTGTTTTGAATAAAAGCATTATCACACCTACAATTATGCCACTGGGCTGAATATTGTTGATTTTGCATGCTTATTTGCATGCAAAACTAAGTTTACACTTTTAGAGATCCATATAAAAACTCTAATTAGGATCTCCATTACATAAATCACTTCTTCACAGAGCCTTCACAGAGGTTTCCCACTAGAAGATCACCCATAAATACCAATATATCTTTTAAAGAGATCACTCCAGTCTACACAGTCAATCATTATTCAATTAACTGACTCCATTCGGAGTGCACACAGACGAGTTCAAGGAGACACGTGTGAACTTTCTCACTTAAAAATGAAGAGTAAGATAGTGTGTGTGTGTCTTAGGAGTGTACTTATATATAGTTAAAATAACATGAGGCCAGAGAATGGCAAGTTAATTAAGGTTTAATTTTAGTTGATTAGCCCAAGAGAAGATGAACCACCATCAAAAACAGGAGAACGAAGGATGGAAGAGGATCAGCCAGAGGGGGAATGGAAAGTAGCGCACGGACAATACGAGTATGCACACATCCACAATAAGCTGCAGTGTATGTGGGTCACTGTGGGTTAAACTTTATGCCTCAAACATAACATAAAGACACACAAATCACCATCAGAACACATCTAGAGCTGCTGGATTAAAAACTAAGATGATCACACACACATTTTCACATATCACTGGGTTATGAGTAAACGATGAGTAAATGGATAAAAACACAGATGCGCTTGCTCACGCAAAGTGTTAATGAGATAGCAGAAACCATGAGCCTCTTACAGCTAAATCAGTTAGCATGATCCAATGAGTGGTGTGTGTATCTGCATGTACTGTATGTGAGAAATCAACTTTCCCTTGAGCTTTTGATATATAAAAGGTCATGGTAATATAAGAATATCCTGTAAGTTTCAGAGCTGAAAACTTCCTTGTTAGTCAAAGAAAAGCTTTTATTGACACCAGGCCCAGCAAATGCTTGATCGGGGAATGTGCCTCTCTGCGACATCAGAGTGTGATGAAACACCACCTTAACCGAAGAATACGAACAACTGATTCTGTAGCCCCGCCCACCAACTGGTGCCTGACATGTTATAGATAAATAATATAGGCTTACGTGGAGCTAAACCGGATCGAACTTCCAAGCAATAAACATGCTCCATAAGCTTAATTCGGATTCTAATATTATGAATGCATGGATGAACTTTATTTTTAATGAATATCCATTGCGCGTTTGTTCCTTCATTTCACCACGGATTCGTTTGTAAACAAGAGACTGGATTTGTAGACAGGATGAGATTAATGAATGAATGAAGCAAAAATTTTTATATGTGATAGTATTGCATTGTTACAGATTGTTTGTTATCTATTGATTATGTGTACATGTCTAACTGAACATAACTTAGCACGCTGTCACAGGCTGGAGAATCCTTTATTTGAGGTGTTGTTGGTTCATTGTACTGCGATTCGTGATCAGACTCTGGACATGTATGTGCCAGGGCTTGCAAATCCCAACATCCCGGGGCTATGTGTTTTCCAGACGGGCTACCAAAACGTATCACTGGCCAGCCGACAGCTTCTTAAATAGTTAAATAACATTACTTTCTTGATGTGCGTTGTTCACTCTCTTGACTTGATATTTGAAGGAAAAATACAATCGCCGAAGTTTTGATCATGTTGATTTGTCTGACTCTGCAGTGAGGCTTGTGCGAGCGTGTGTCTGTTAGTGATGCACGGTTTGTGGTTATATCCACCTATCGGGCGGGCCAAGTAATAAAAAATAACATTCCAATTAATTGCGGGTGGATGAGAGATAAATCATTGTGTTTGTTTGATAAAGACATTTTGCGAGCCCTGTGGGCGATTAATTCCGGCTGCCGTTTTCCCACACGCTTTCAAAACAATTCCTCACATGTTCTCACAGGGGAGCCGAAGCCCATTATAATAAGCAAAGCTTATCCAATCATAGCAGTGGGCGTTTACTTCCAAGTCTTAAGTGCGGCAAGTGAGTGTTTCATGAGAGAGGCTCAAAATCAGGGTAGAAGCCAATTACATATTCATTATGATGTTTTGAATGTAAAAACCACGCGAACGTCATCAGTTGACCTCAGACAACAGTATAAAAAAAAAAGAAAAGCCAGTTCATGACCCCTTTAACCATATTTTGTGGACAAATTTGTACCCATAAGTTAGCTAGGACAAAACACCTCCTTTTGGGGACCTCCTCGTTTGTAAAAGCTATGGAAGCTTGTTTCCGACATTGAATAAAAAGCTAAAAAGGTAATTGCGACTTTTTTAACTTACAATTCTGACTTTTTTTCTAAGAATTGCGAGTTTATACACTATATTGCCAAAAGTATTGGGACACCCCTCCAAATCATTGAGATTCGAGTGTTCCAATCACTTCCATGGCCAAAGGTGTATAAAATCAAGCACCTAGGCATGCAGACTGCTTCTATAAACATTTGTGAAAGAATGGGTCGCTCCGTGAATTCAAGCTCCAGAACAGTGCATAGAGAGCTTCATGGAATGGGTTATGGCCGAGCAAATGCATCCAAGCCATACATCACCAAGTGCAATGCAAAGCGTTGGATGCAGTGGTGTAAAGTACACCGCCACTGGCCTCTAGAGCAGTGGAGACGTGCTCTGTGGTTTGAGTCCACATAGGTGCGAGGACGATCCGTTTAGATCTGCTCTGACGAATAGATCTGTATAGCCTTGGTGGAAAGAGGAAGGACCGTGTAGATCCGCTCTGACGGTCGAACAAAGTAGATAGCCCTGGTGTTCCGGTCCAGGAAGATTTGTCTGTAAGGGTAATGTTTAAATGCACAGTTACCTGACAAATATTTTTTGAGTACTCGCTCTGGTGCGAGGAAGACCTGTTTAGATCTGCTCTGGCGGGTAAAACATCTAGAGAACACCCTCAAGTTAGGCCAAGAAGATTTGTCTGTAAGGGTACTGTCTAAACGCACAGTTACCTGACAAATATTTTTAAAGTAAACCTGACTCTCCATTTTCTTCCACCCCAGATAGGGGATTTCATCTTTATTTTTATTTCCTTTTAATTTCCTTTTAATTCCTTTTATAACTATTATACTATATATATTTTTATTTTATTCACTTATAACTATTTTAACTTCATTTCTGTGTAAAGCACTTTGAATTGCCACTGTGTATGAAATGTGCTATACAAATAAACTTGCCTTGCCTTGCCTTGCCTTGCCTCTCTGGAGTGACGAATCACGCTTCTCTGTCCAATGGAAGAGTCTGGGTTTGGTGGTTGCCTTGAGAACTTTACTTGCCTGACTGCATTGTGCCAAGTGTAAAGTTTGGTGGAGGGGGGGATTATGATGTGGGGTTGTTTTTCAGGGGTTGGGCATGGCCCCTTAGTTCAAGTGAAAGAAACTCTTAATGCTTCAGCATACCAAGACATTTTGGACAATTTCTTGCTCCCAACATTGTGGGAACAGTTTGGGGATGGCCCCTTTCCGTTCCAATATGACTGCGCACCAGTGTACAAAGCAAGGTTCATAAAGACATGGATAAGCGAGTTTGGTGTGGAGGAACTTGACTGGCCTGCACAGAGTCCTGACCTCAACACGATAGAACACCTTTGAAATGAATTAGAGCAGAGACTGTGAGCCAGGCCTTCTCGTTCAACATCAGTGCCTGACCTCACAAATGCACTTCTAAAAGAATGGTCAAAAAATCCCATAAACACACTCCCAAACTTTGTGGAAAGCCTTTCCTGAAGAGTTGAAGCTGTTGCAAAGGGTGGACCAACTCCATATTAAACCCAACAGATTAAGAATGGAATGTCGTTAAAAGTGCATGTGCATGTAGAGCAGATGTCTCAAAACTTTGGCAATATAGTGTATCCAGGGCTTTGAACTTTTTTGCTCACCAGCCACTGTGGCTAGTGGTGTTCCAAAGTTACTAGCCACTCAGCATTTTCACTGGCCACAATTTATATAAGAGACTTTATAACTGGCAATTGTGAGTTTATATCTCCAAAAAATCCTAATTGTGAGATATAAAGTCACAATTCTTAGAAAACAATTCAGAATTGTGCGTAAAAAAGTTGCAATTGACTTTTGTTTTTTTAATCAAAAAAGGTAGGCTAATTGCGACTTTTTTAGTCACAATTCAGACTTTTTTTGCAAAGAATTGTGAATTTAAATCTTGCAATTCAGACTTTATAACTGGCAATTTTGAGTTTATATCTCAAATTCTTAATTGCGAGATATAAAGTCATAATTGTGAGATATAAAGTCATAATTGTGAGACATAAACTGTGAGATTACATTTTTTCTCAGAATTGCGATATTGTGAAGATTTGTGAAATAAAAATGTGTAATTACCTTTTTAATTTATTTTTTTCCATGACAGAAACAAGCTTCCATAAAAAGACTATACAAATAAAGTAAAAAAAAGTGTGAAACACATAATAAGCATTTATAACTAGTTGTAAATAAAAACAATAGAAATCTATGGAATGTGCCCATTTATCTGTGTGTATGCAAATATGCTTGCAGATATACTTGGATACCTGAACTGTCAATCAAAACCGGTCAGTAATGCCATTTCAAACACACTGGTGGTCTCTAAGCCCATATCCCAGCGGGCAGCTCATCTATGTGACATTCTTATGAGGTTAAGCCGTCCATATTTATTAAAGTAATTGCCATATCTCATCCCAATGACAGGATCATGCACCAATGACATCCTGTCTCATGATGGATGATTAAATAGTCTTCATCAAATGATTGCTGATATTTGTATGCAAGTTGTTTTGTTGAATCTTCAAACGATTTAAAAAAAATCTGTGTATATAGATGATAAATATTTTAGCACATTTAAAGCAATCCTTCAGAAGTGTGTGTGAAGCTGGAAGAGACGTCACCGTGACCTTTAATCTGACCTTAAGCATGCTGATTACGGAAGATCATGAGGGGAAAGGTTAGAGTTTTTGTGTGTGTGTGCTCATATGATTCAGTATGCAACATCTGTGAGTCACCTGACATCATGTTTTATTTAATAACTAGGCATTTAGAAAGCACTCCCCAACAAATTCATTTAGTGATTTTTCTGACAATATAAAATAAAATCCCTGTCATAGAATTGCGATACTAATAAGCACTTTCAGAAACCTAATAGCCAGATTAAAAGGGTATTAAAATCATTGCGATATTCGCAATATCTCTTAAACTTCAATAGCAAAAAGGGTGTAAGAATCTGTATGTTCAATTCACCAATTTAAGGAACATTTTGTGTCACCACTTCAAAATGTTATGCATTGGTGAATATTTAATGCTGTAAAGAGATGTTGGTCACATAACAACTGTTAAAGCAGCACTAGGTAGTTTTTGCTCTCGGGGTCCCCCTACAGTTGGGAAACAGTATTGTCCTCTACTACGGTCGTAAACTGTCATCTTACATCAGTGGATGCATCGCACGTGCATTTGTTGACATGACAACTATGATAGCCCTGAACACTGTCGGAGTTCACATGCAGGTGTTCTGCTTGCGTCGCGTGTGAAATGTCTTCATCCCAGGTACAGTGGCATATGTTTCAGCATGTCATATGAATATAATTTCATGGGTTTTATTTTTTTCAAACGCCAAATGATCGCGATGCTCACGTTTACAAGCCAGCGTCATTATAGTAGCCTGGTCTATTGGTTACCGTTTTACAGAATCTATATGATACTTCAATTCAATGTTTGAGTGGTAGGTAATAACCATACATCGTCAATATTATAATATCAAGCTACCCTAGATGAATCTGCAAATTTGAAAAATCGATTTGCATTATAGCTTGAGGCAAGACAAATAAACGAATATCACAGACATGTTAGGTATCCTAAAATATGATTTTGTACGTCTTATCATATGTATTTACTTGCAAGAATGTAGCCCCTCCTCCTTCAGCTCACGCCATCAAGCAAACGCTGGCCCAATGTTGATCCTCGTCCTGCCTTTAATCCGATCACTTTCTCGTTTCCTCTTTTTGCTTTCCTCCAACAAAACCTTTGCTTTCTTATTTTTCTGTGCTGCTTCGGCCATGACTATAACATTCGGCAAACAAATTATAGTTTGGCTCGCACGTCCGAATTTCAGGAAGTGGGGTGGTGGTGGAAGTGACGCATATGCCGTAAAGCAGTCGAATTTTGTAGTTCTTTTTTTTCTCGGGTTACTACCCGAAACCCGAAGTTTAAAAGTACGATTAAAAACGATACAGACCCCGTCAGGCTATGGCAGACGTGTCATTCAACCAATTGTAAGTCGATGTATCATCACAAGAGGTTTGAAAATATATTATAAAGGTTGAAAAGTTACCTAGTGCTGCTTTAACTAATCAGATGATTCACTGTAAAGAATGATCCTGCTTTCATCTGTTGCTGAGCTTGTTGTGTTGCTCGCCCTGACGAAGGCATGTAATTTTTTTTATATGTAGCCATCTGATAACAAAGGCTTTTTAACATAATGGAGTGCTAGTATAAACTAGTACAAACCATTGACCATATTTGACTTCACACTAGGGCCGCACGATTTGGGGACAATAACTAATTGAGATTATTCTGGTTAAAATTGCGATTGCGATTTAAAATGCAATTCTTTTTTTTCTTTTTAACAAATGAAAAGTGTGTACATAACATTTTGTGTTTATATATTAATATTAGTAATAATTATTATGATTATTATTATTGCTAAATAAGAAATATTACTATTACAATAACATTAATTATTAAAAAATGTTAATAGAGCATTTAAGAATAAATATAACAGTATAAAAATAATATTTATATTTTACAGAAAACAAAAAAAAATATGGATTACCTGTTAATATGCAGACAGTCTATGACTAAAAACAATTAGAAAGTTCTATGGATTTATTGTAAAAAAAAAAAAATATTATAAAAATCTGTGCTTTTTATCTGTGATATCAATTTCTTAAAGTCTATGTCTTTAATATGAAATATGAGCCTCTTATGCATCCACTGTGGGGATTAAAACTCCTGTACATTGAAGAAAAACATATGATCATATATACGTTTGTTTAGAAGTATTATTTTTCTTTTTTTCTACCCAAAAGTTTCATTCATACTGGAGGCTAGAGGGCGCCCTCGAGCTGAAACTCCACATTTGCCTCAGAGAAGTAATCGTTCGTTTTCAGGAAATCCCTAATGTGAAGCTGGCGCTGTAGGCTGAATAAAATGAAGATAGAAACCATAGATATACATAATAAAGGCTAGATGTCTAACAGCGGAGTCTCTAACGTCCTCACCGGCGGCCATCTTGTCACAGGCAAGCTTTCTGGTGGGCTCTGTGGTACCTGATGTAAGGTGAGTGATCTGCACAAACACAAATACTCTTATCTCGCTGAAATCTAGACGGATTTACAAATGGTTTGGTTTCTTACAAACGTTATTAACGTGGCTATAATTCTGGATGCTTGAACAAATTATGAATAATTATTCATAAGTATGCAGTTACATACCTACATCTCTGACGTTTATAACAAATCAAACTGTTTGAAAATCGGTAGAAAATTGAGCAAGTTATGGTTATTTAAAAAGTGCATGCACCATGAAAACACAATGTTACGAGTGAGCGAGCTGACTGTGACAAAATGGCTGCCAGGTGTGGACGTCGACCTCAATTGGCCAGCAGCGTGAACGAGACATCTAGCCTTTATTATGTATATCTATGATAGAAACGCTTTGATTGATTAAACATGAAGATAATACTTCTGCGACAAGATATGGTGTATTTGAGTTCTTCAAGCCTTCTTGGGTATTTTCATAATAATGAAGTATGCAGTGCTGATTGACATTCTGTGATAAGCCACATCAGCTCGACTGGCTATTTGAAGTGAGTTAAAACATGTTATTAAACGTATTTTGTTGGACAACAGGTTTATGAACACTTCACATTACTAGTAGATGTTTGACGCGTGTTGTTTTTTCAAACGCACGTTATAAGCAACTCAAACTCGCAGTCTTTCAGACGGAGCAGTGTTTACTCCTGATCACAGAGCCGCTCTTCACGGACACGCTGGGCATTTATTTATTTCAATAAAATCGCAGCCTTTGCGTTTTCATAATCGCACATAACCCAAATCGCGATTGCGGTACGATTTCGATTAATCGTGCAGCCCTACTTCACACTTTTACCTAGTATGCACTCTTTTCTATTGGACTTGTTTGAAAATATTTCAGTTAGTTGCGATGGCAACATTTCTAATTCCCTTTCAAGGGAACTCAATAGGTGCGTTTACATGGAGCACTGTAATCGGTTTAAAAGTCCAATCCGAATGAAAATGCTCCATATAAACACCTCAATCGGAATAAAAATGGCCAAACCGAATGAAATTGTAATCGGTTTGAGAGGGGTGGGATAAAACTTTTCATGAACCGATCAAACGAAAAATTCCACCGTGTAAACGACCTGATCCGATTACTTTGAGTGTACGTCTTTCTGTGACGTGATATACAATGACAAGAGAGGAAAGTTCATTTTTCTGAGGTATTAAACTTTTTATTTCGTAACATGTTATGAACATGATTTTGGAATAATGACACAGACATAGCCTGGCTACACCATCTCATCTTGACAGCGTTTGTCCTAGGCTTCAACTGCACCTGACAGAAGAATTATTTTTTTCTGAGGTGATTCTTACACTTTACAAAAAATAATGAATAGCTTTTATAAAGTCCTGGTGGCCGTTGAGAGTTGCCATTGCAACGGGGAACATTCCAGCTGCTGGAGAAGACGTGTCGACATTTTGTTTCTCGTAAGTTAGATTAAAAAAAAAGTTAAACAACTGCTTCAAATTGGTTAAGTAACATTACCCACAGTCTACTTTAATTACTTTTGTTAATATTTATACATTTGTGATTATGGTATCTTTCCTTAATCATCTGAAATATCTATGCGTTTAGTAGCCTACTTTCATTCATGTTTCACCGTACATCCTATGTTTTTATTAATAATTTGGGTGCATTTTATAGTTAATTTTGTGTTTTTCAAAATAAATGAATTGAATTCATTTTGATTCCGCATTCATCATTCACAGCTGTTGAAATAGCCATTGTATAGGACATAAATTAGTTTAAACTACTGCATGTCCGCCCACAGAAAAATAAATAAATATAAAAATTACCAACACAGAACTATTGATCCACGAAACTAACGTTACGAATCTGATGCGGCAGACAAACTGTGTGCGCATGTCACAAAATGATTCCGACTGAAAGTCAGCACATGTAAACACCAGATCGGTTTAGATAACGTCTCATGTAAACAGTCCACCGAATCTTTCAATCAGAATTATTTTAATCGGAATGACAAAAAAGTGCACATGTAAACGTGGCTAATGCTGCGTCAGAATGTTGACACTAAGGCAGGGGTACACTGTAAAAAAAATCCCCGTAAAATTTACGGTAAAAAAACGGCAGCTGTGGTTGCCAGAACTTTACCGTAAAAAATACGGCAGTAACGTTTTAGGTTTTTAGGGACAGCACCATATAATTTAAAGGTTTATAATGTTATGATTATTTTTACACTGTAAACAATTTACGGTAAAAAAAACGTACGTTAGTGACTAACGAATGGGGGTTTCGCCTAGAAGCCAATTACCTTCGAGGTGTTTAACAGCGCCCAATGGCGTGCCAATGCCATGGGCATGCGGAATTTGCATGCGTAACTCCGCCCCACCGCGTGGGTATATAAGGAAGTACGCTGGCAACATCGCATTATGTATCTGCTGCGGAGCCAAGATCTGAACTCCGCGTTCCAGCAGCACAGCTGACATGGCTGAGGAACGTACGTCTCCGTTCCCTCCTCAGGGAACGAGGGTTACATACGTAACCGAGACGTTCCCTTTCGTTCAGTCACTACGACGTACGTTAGTGACTAACGAATGTGGGTTCCAATATAACCGCGCCACTCAGCTGTCATCCAGTGCCCTGCGTAAGTGTGAGATCCCGCCACTTAAGGCCGTAGGACTCCCACTTATCACAGGATTACCAAGGTACACTGGGAAGCATATCCCAGTGAGGGAATGCCAAAGATGCCTACCCGTGGGGAGGACTTAGAGAGTACACATATGACCCGCTGTGGGCTGCATATGGGAAACTCTAGGGTACCAGCCGAAGGTGGATTTTTAACCCTAGGGGTGGCAGGGGCTTGCCAAGGGAAAGACACCTGCTCACTGAGGAGGCTTACGGTGGAAATACTCGTGTGGGGGTCGCCAGAGGGAACCATGCACACGGGGCACCTGGCCGGACATGAGGGTCTGGGCTCGAAAGGGCAGACTGAACTGATGTCGGGGTCGACAGTGCTGGAGGAGCTCAGGGCTCTCGGGGAGCTCACCTGAGGAGAATATTGCACGTATCCAGTCCGTGGAGTGGAGTGGCGAGCAAGCGAAGACACCTAGAGCCTGGTCCATTACCGGCCCCTCGGGGGGGCGAGTACATAGTCGGACACTGGCTCCACTCGGAGATTGTAGAATCTGGTGAATGTATTGTCTGTTAGCGAGGCGCCATGCGCTAGAGCCCAAGAGGAGGCCACACTCCGGGTGGAGTGTGCCCTCACACCAAGGGGACATGGTCGACCTTGCTGCTGGTAAGCCAAAACAATGGTGTCCACTATCCAGTGAGACAACCTCTGCTTTGAGAGAGCTCTTCCCTTCCGCTCTCCACCATAACAGACAAAGAGCTGGTCTGAGGTCCTGAAACACTGCGTCATGTCTACGTAAGCGCGGAGAGCGCGTACTGGACAGAGCAATGCCAAGGCTGGGTCTGCCTCCTCCAAAGGCAGCGCTTGCAGGTTCACTACCTGATCTCTGAAGGGAGTGGTAGGAACCTTGGGCACATATCCAGGCCGGGGTCTCAAGGTCACGTGAGAGTTAGCCGGCCCGAATTCTAGGCACGCTTCGTCAACTGAAAAAGCCTGCAGGTCCCCGACCCTCTTAAGAGAGGCCAATGCGGTCAGCAGAGCCGTCTTCATCGACAGGAACTTAATATCAACCGACCGCAAAGGCTCAAAGGGAGGCCTCTGCAGAGCACTTAGGACTACTGAGAGGTCCCAAGAGGGAACGAGAGGAGAGCGAGGAGGATTCAGTCTCCTCGCCCCCCTCAGGAACCTGATGATCAGGTCATGCTGACTTACCTTTTTGTCTCCCGAGAGGTCGTGATGGGCAGATATTGCAGCCACATACACTTTCAGAGTGGAGGGAGACAGCCTTCGCTCCAGCCCCTCTTGGAGAAACTCAAGCACGGACCCGATCGGGCAATTCCAGGGGTCTTCTTGACGAGAAGAGCACCAGGTGACGAAGAGGTTCCACTTCAACGCATAGAGGTGTCGTGTAGACTCTGCCCTAGCGGAAGTGATGGTGGCGGCCACCGTAGGTGGCAGGCCACTCAAACCTGCCGCGTCCCGTCTAGAAGCCACACGTGGAGCTTCCAGAGCGCTGGACGTGGGTGCCATAGGGTGCCCCGTCTCTGAGAGAGGAGGTCCGGTCTCAGAGGGATAGGCCAGGGAGGGGCTGTCGCAAGGAGTAGCAGTTCTGAGAACAAGGTCTGGCCGTGCCAATATGGGGCGACCAACATGACCTGCTCCTTGTCCTCCCTGATCTTGCACAGTACTCGTGCGAGAAGGCTCACTGGGGGAAACGCATATAAGCGTAGGCCCTGGGGCCAGCTGTGCGCCAGTGCATCCGTGCCGAGCGTGCCCTCGGTCAGGGAATAGTACAGGCTGCAGTGGGAAGAGTCGTGGGAGGCAAAGAGATCTACCTGTGCGTCGCCGAACTGTTCCCAAATCAGCTGGACCGTCTGGGGATGGAGTCTCCATTCTTCAGGAAGTGGCTGAATCCGTGAGAGCTCATCGGCTGCACGGTTCAGTTCTCCCGGGATGTGGATAGCACGAAGGGACCTCAGGTGCTTCTGACTCCATAAAACGAGATGGCGGGCGAGTTGAGACATACGGCGGGAGCGTAGACCGCCCTGGTGGTTGATGTACGCTACAGTGGCCGTGTTGTCTGTCCGGACAAGTACGTGTTAACCCCTCAGCAACGCTCGGAAGCGGTGCAGGGCGAACCGTACTGCCAGCAACTCGAGGCAATTGACATGCAGAAGGCGCTGGGGTCCTGTCCAGGAGCCCGCAGCTGCTTGTCCATTGCACATGGCACCCCAGCCTGTGGAGGAGGCATCCGTTGATACAACAACATGCCTGGAAACTCGTTCTAAGGACACGCCGGTCCGTAGAAAACTGAGGTTCGACCACGGAGTGAGTGTCTGTGATCGTGATCGCGAAGCCAGTGCTGAAGCGGTCTCATATGTAGCAATCCGAGTGGCGTCACCGCGGCTGCAGATGCCTTATGCCCCAGGAGCCTCTGAAAATGTTTCAGTGGAACCGCACTCTTGCTCTCGATTTGACGGAGGCAAGTCAGCAGAGACTGCGCGCGCTCGCTCGTGATGACAGGGGCATTGGCCCCGACCATAGTAAAGCGGACTCCCCGGAAACAGGGAGGAACCTGCGCTAACTGAATCGCGTAGCCGCGCCTGACTGTCTTCGCGACCCAGCGGGACAGCCCTGGAATCTGAAGCCAGGCTCCCAGGAACTGCACCAGCGGGGTCATTCGGACTACAGACGTACCTGGTGTGGGGCAGCGATGCAGCGTTACCGACCCGGACAAGGGAGGCTGTTGGGCGTCCCGGTGTGGGGGTGCGGTTAACTGCTGCGTCCTAACAGAGGAGACCAGGTAAGGACGCACGTTCCACTGGGGTCTGCTCTGCCAGGAGGCTGGCGACAGAGTGGGATGCGAGTGGCGGGACCCGTGGGTGGCGCGCACTGACATCACCGATCTCTGGGGGCTCAGGGATGGGAGTGTTAATTCTTTCTTTGACCAGATTAGGGTGCTGCTGACCCGGGGGCCAGCAGCTAAACAAAGGATTCTCCCCCGGCCCTCCACCGGGGGAAGGAGTGGTCCTGCTACCATCTCCTCGAAAGAATTTCCCATCCCTGAGCCGTCCGTCTCAGGAGCGCCGCTTGGCCTGGCGTTTAGCGGGGCGCGGGGCGGCCTGAGGGGACTTGGACGCCTTCCTACGGCTTCCTCCGCGACCCGGCCCGGGTGAAGGCTGCTGCTTGGACCGGGTGGGAGGGGCGGTAGCCTTAGGAGGGCGTCCTCGGCGGTGAGCAGGCTGAGGCGACTGTGCCGGCGGCTGGGTGGAAGCAGCAGCTGGCCGCCGGGGCAGTACATGTTTTAGAGTCTCAGTCTGCTTCTGGGCAGTTGAAAACTGTTGGGCGAAGTTTTCAACCGCTCCGCCGAAGAGGCCAGCCTGGGATATGGGGGCATCGAGGAAGCGTGTTCGCTCGGTGTCCCGCATATCGGCCAGGTTTAGCCACAAATGTCGCTCCTGGACCACATTTGTGGACATCACTTGACCCAGGGAGCGTGCGGTCACCTTCGTCGCCCGGAGAGCGAGGTCGGTGGCGGCACGCAGCTCATTTAAGAGCCCCGGAACAACTCCACCCTCGTGCATGTCCCTGAGGATCCTGGCCTGGTAGACCTGGAGGATCGCCATGGCATGCAAAGAGGCGGCAGCCTGCCCCGCAGCTCTGTGCGATTTCGCCACCAAGGTTGATGTGAATCGACAGGCTTTGGAGGGGTGCTTAGGATCGCCCCGCCAGGTCGAAGCGCTCTGAGGACACAGTTGCATCGCAACAGAACGTTCAACCTGGGGGACCCCAGTGTACCCTTTGGCCGCGGCCCCATCAAGGATGGAGAAGGCGGAGGAGACTGCAGACCGGTCACGGGAAGACAACGGGGACTTCCAGGACCGGGCAATCTCCTCATGCAGCTCGGGAAAGAAAGGTATTGAGGGCGGGGACTGACGTGAGTCAGCGAGGGCTCCCAAAAACCAATCATCGAGCCGCGAGCTTTCGGGACAGGGCGGAGGGTTCCACTCTATCCCTAGACTCGCGGCTGCCCGAGACAGCATGGCTGTCAGCTCTGGGTCCGACTCGGGCAATGCTGGCGCGCCCGAAGGCGGCAGCACAGCCGAGTCATCTTCCTCAGAGGACTCAAGCCCACCTTGTGATGCGGTGACCGACATCGCATCATCCTCTGGAGCGCCAAATGAAATGCGCGGGGGAGCCGGAGCTGGCCCCGCGATTTCAGCCTGAAAGCTAGAGGGGGGTGTGGCCCGAGGCATGAGCGTCGGGGCTTTGTTCCACACCGTAACCCTCAGGTCACCCTGACCACCAGCCGAAGTACCGGCCACGGGGGGCACGGTAGATCGGGGTGTGGTTGAGGGGACTCTCACTTCATTACGAAGATCCTTGAGTCTCGACCGCAGAACCGCGATGGTCATGTTCCCGCAGTGGGAACATGACTCATCCACGAACGCTGCTTGAGCATGCTGAACGCCCAAGCATACCAAGCAGAGATCGTGCCCATCAGAGGAAGTCAACGACCGGCCACACCCAGAAGTACACGGGCGAGACATCCTGAAAAGGACGTGCCACGTGTAAGCTCTTTTAGGAGAGGAAAGCTTCGCAGAGACGCCGAAGCGCCCAGGGACCACACACCAGCTGTCAGACGGACCACTGCGCAGATCAGCAGGCAGGCAGTATGCGATCACTGGAACGCGCCGTAGATCCAACGCCTCTCGAAAGCTGCTCGTCTCGAAGGCTTGACAAAGACTCAGTTGTAGGCTTGAAGGAGTGAAGAGGTACTCTTGGCTCCAAAGCAGAAACATAATGCGATGTTGCCAGCGTACTTCCTTATATACCCACGCGGTGGGGCGGAGTTACGCATGCAAATTCCGCATGCCCATGGCATTGGCACGCTAATCTGCGCAGTGTTAAACACCTCGAAGGTAATTGGCTTCTAGGCGAAACCCCCATTCGTTAGTCACTAACGTACGTTGTAGTGATTGAACGAAAGGGAACACATATTTCATTAACTGAAATAATGTTAAATTACCAACCTATTGAAATACTAATATCTGTTATGTACCTTTGATATATACGGACAACCACCAATCACAGTGGTGATGAGAATCACGTGATGAATCAAAGCTCATCACAAACAGCTTTTAAGAGAACAATACTAATATATAGAAGGTGCTCAGTGTCATTCACACAAACACTAAACACCATCATGGTAAAACTTAAATTTAAAAAATGCAATAAACATTAATTTAACAACATCAGATGTAACATAAAACCCTAATGTACATAACTGATTAATAAAAAAATAGAAGAAACATATTATTGCAATGAAAATACATCAAATGCAAAGTGTCACGCTGGGAATTCTGGGAATGTCTATTTACGGGTTTTCACTGTAAATTACACAATGACTTGTTCTTATTCACTTCCACAAACTGTAAATTTAACGGTATTTTACTGTAAAATTAAATGAAATGTAAGGTTAGATCTATTACAGTTATTCACCGTATATAGTACGGAACTACGGATACTTTCTGTTAACCAATTAACTGTTTTTCACCGTAGCATTTTTACAGTAAAATACCGTTAAAATCACAATCATTTGTTCAGTCCTAGAGAGCCGCTGTCCTGCAGAGTTTAGCTCCAACCCTAATCAAAAACACACCTGAACCAACTCATCAGTGTCTTCAGGATTACTAAAGCTACAGGCAGGTGAGGGTTTTTCAGGGTTGGAGTCAAACTTTGCAGGACAGCGGCTCTCTAGGACCGAACTTGCCTACCCCTGCACTAAGGGAACATTTCTACGTGACCTTTGTTTGAAGCACATGTAAAATCACTCCAATCTTACTGGGAAAACGTAGTCACGTGACAGATGACGGCGCACCCAGAAGCTATAAAGGGCACCCGGGCCAAACATGATCGGCTTCTGTCTTTTGCCCTCCTCCTTTTCAGACTGCAGACCAAGAGAAGCTTAATTGCTTTGCCCAGTTTGGGCCCTCAGTTGTTACGTCCACGGTTCAACTCAGTGGAATAAAGCTGACCAGCTATTGATGTGCTTTGGTTCCCCCAGACAGGGTTCCTCAGCATCTAAACAACGAGCAAGCAAATGAATATTAGAGGCTATCTCGGTGGTAGTAGAGTAGAGGAATGGCATTTTTGTCAGGGGTTTCCCTTCAGGAGGTTTGAAATGCGGCAAGCTGGTCCTCTCCACACATCTTTATTCTATAGTCTGGACATGGATTCCTAAATTTACGATCAGGAACCGCTACTGCATATAGAAGAGATGACACTATAAAAATAGAATTGAGAAAATAATGAAGGAATATAAAAAAGAAAATCAGCCTTTATCCCAGACAGGATATTAAAAACAGAATCAGCTCCAAAGCTTCCCATTCAGCAGGTCCCCACATGCTGAAGATCCTGGGTAAAGCAGCAGTGCACGTGCAAATACTGAACATCGAAAGAGTCACTTATCAGCAAAAGACGCTGACCTGAAAATGTCTCCCGCTGGTTTACAGCTCAGCGCCCTGCATACACCCCTTCTTTATAAACAAGATTACAAAATGGATTAACTGCTGTTCGTTAATCCATTCCAAGTGTGTCAATTGTGCTGGGACGGTTGCACTGAAACCTCACTTTCTAACGCTGCAGGCCGGTAAAGGGTGCATAGGCTACAATCACGCTGTCTGAGCCTACAGCCTGCTGCCATAGGTGTCGCTTACATAATATTACTTTTAGCATCTTACCTACTCTCTCTCTCTCTCTCTCTCTCTCTCTCTCTAATTGAATCATTGATGTTGGATCGACTTATACAGAGAGGAAATGTAAGGAGACTGATGCGATTATCTCTTTAACAGTTGCTGCGTGGGTATGAGCGTGTGTGTGCATGTGTGTATCTGAAGGCTCATATGTTTTTCATGATTGCCTGAGGGGTAACTTTTCTCTGAAAGTAAACTAGTAAATAATAACAGATGGGGGAAAAAAGTGCACTCGGAGGTACTGAGTCATAACTGTCACTCAAAGCTACAGTCAGTGTGTCAGCAGCCGTAGAGAAAATGCCATCAGTCTGCGCTCTGGCCTGCATCTTTCGGCTCGTAACACATCTTGATGTTTCATTTATTACTTAAAGGAGTCGTAGTTTTAATAAAATCTAATTTTCCTTTTTTGAGATTCCATAAACACCATTTATTGAACCAAAGCAAAAAACTAAACTAAGCTAAACGAAAGCTAATTTGATGAAAGATACAATGACTACAGCAATAAATATATTAAAATATATTTAATTCTGATTAATTTCACACATTTTTATAGTAAAGAATAAATAAAATATAAAAAATATTTTTTAAATACACTACCCGTTAAAAGCTTGGAATAATTAAAATGTATTCATGTTTTTGAAAGAAATATGCTTACCAAGGCAGCAGTAAAAATAGTAGCTAATATTGTGAAATATTTCTACAATAACTATTTTCTGAACTAGAGAAATGGCTGCCAAAAATTCAGCTTTACAATCACAGGTATAAATTACATTTTAAAATGTATTACATTAAATATAAAATATTTTAAATTGTAAGATTTCATAAAGACAGAGCGGCACGCATAATAATCTTAACCATGCCCACCACCATGGAGTGGGGGTGGGGGGCAATCCAACCCTCTCTATTGACTTTGTAATGTGTGAAGTGGTCTCCTTGTCATTTCTGACTTGTAACAAAAAAACAGAACAATGCCTAAAAGCTGCTGTGTGACAGGTTGTACAGCAAACAAGCTAAAAAATCCAGAACTAAGTTTAAAGTTTAAGACCCCAAAAACGGTCTCCAAAAGTGGATGCAGGCAATTGAGACAGAGCGCAACGTGTCATATTACTCTGAGAAATACGCCCACTGGAGGGGAATATAATTGCCAACAGGATATGCTAAAATATAATACATAAAACTGACACTTGGATGTTTGACTTACCAGTGACAAAATGTTTACTGCACACGTAGGCATACTGAGTGTCAGGATCCCACAATTGACCCATTCTTCCTGCTGATGCTTCACGTATTATTGCCATATCCACTTCTGTCTCCTTAAACGCTCGTTTTTTTGGGGTCGACAGCTTACAAAAACGTAGTTCTGGTTTTTTTAGCTTGTTTGCTGTACACCCTGTCACATAGAAGCTTTTAGACATTGTTCTGTTTTTTGTTACAAGCCAGAAATGTCAAGGAAATGCTTCACGCAATACAAAGTCAATGGAGAGGGGTGGATTGGATTGCCCACACTCGACCGCACAGCCCTGATTTTCAACAGATTTCAGTTCCAACCCTGCTCCAGCACACCTGTCTGTAATTATGAAGCAGCCCTGAACACCATGATTAGCTGGTTCAGGCGTTTGATTCAGGTTGGAGCTAAAATCTGCAGGGTGGTAGCCCTCCAAGACCAGGGTTGGACACCCCTGCTATACATTATAGTAGTTTAATGTAGTCATGTCACTGAAACTCTCCCCGTACATATAAGAATAAACCATCTAAAATGCTTTGAATAATTATACTACTAAAACTAAATGGGATATGGTGATTTAAATGATGTTTGCACTTTCACTTTGAGAAGTTTCATTCCGGCAGCGTGTGTGCTTCAGATGATCAATGCAATCAATCACAGTTCTAATTGCAAGAAAGCGACTCAAAATGACTATTCCCAAAACTATAAATGGTTAGTTCTGCATTTACTCACTCTCATGACGTTTTCGCACGTCACGCAAGCATTTGGACTTCCGTGTGTCGTTCTGAATCATACAGAAATCTCTGGTTTCTTGAAAATATCTTCATTTGAAGTTAAATGAAAATATTATAGGTTTGAAAGTACAGGTGAGTAGGCTACATCATGACAGAATTTAGATTTTTGAGTGTATTATACCTTATAAATACAGTAGGCCTGTCGCGATTGGTCGATACAATCGACTGCGTCAACGCTGTTATTTAGTCGACGTCAATATTTTTAGTCGGCCCCGTTCACACCGCAAGTCTTAATGCTCAATTCTTATTTTTTGCTCAGATCCGATTTTTTGTTTGGCTGTTCACATTACCTTTTAAAATGTGGGCTATATCTGATTCCAGTGTGAATCTGAAGAAGTCTGACCTGGGCACTTGACCCCCAAAAAAATTGGATTTGGGCCACTTTTGACGGCAGTGTGTACGGGGCCTTAAGTTGGGTACGATATGAAATTGCATTAGTACCGGTACTTTAATAAGAGCAGTATTTCTCAATCTGCGTCGATGTGTGACAGCAGGAGTGAGGACGAGTGTGTGAGCTCTGCTTCCACGGTTCACTAAACAATGGAAGCAGAACAGTCAAATATATACATGCAGCTCAGGAAAAGGAACGCAACAGAAAAGTGCGGCGCGGCCGGTGTTCTGTCGATTTGTCCTACCTTGTCAGATTTTGCTACCTCCCATTAAAACAGTAGGTAGCACGATTCTACCTACTGTTTTATTGGATTATTGGGTTTGAATGGGAAAAAATATGTAAAAAAGCTCGTACTGGCGAGTATTCGAGTAAACGCAGTCGGATATGTCTTAAGAGAACGTATACAGAGTTGAAAGAGAAATCGGGTGTTACATTGAATTTGGTCCGAGCAACTTTTAAAGGGCCGGACCTAATATTCTGTGTGAAGCAGGGCAGGGCCGGTACATGCCGGCCAAGTGAGTTTTTAGTTTTTTTTTAACCCTAAAACAATGATAAAACAATGAATAGTAAGTTCTGTCATATTATTCAATTATTTTTACAGTTTTTTGCCATGCTATCAATTCAGTATCGGTATTGAGGTATTTTAGTCTGGACTCTGGTATCGTATCGAAGTCATAATTTTGGTATTGTGACAACACTATTCTATATAAAAAGTATTTGCTGATATTCTCTTTTTTTTTGGTATGTTGGTTTACAAATTTGTACCTTTTTACATTTTTACTCTTTTAGTTTTACATTTTGTCAAGGGCTTGTTTACATTTATACTTTTTTTTATAGTACACTACTGAAGGACAACGTTGCAAGTTAAATGTTTTTAAGTAAAATTGTTGAAATTTATTGTGAAAAATTAGTCGATAGATTAATCGATAAATTAGTCGATAGATTCATCAATATAAAAATAGTCATTAGTGGCAGCCCTAAAATGAACTATATTGTGAATCATATCATTTACATCAACGATACATATTGTCGCATTTTTATATCGCGATAAAGTGTATATAATCATTTTTAAATATATATTGTAATAGCAAATAATATGCCTACATTTTCATAGTAAACAACATTTATAACATTGTCTTGTAAACAATAAATTAACTGAATTTATTTTTGAATAATAAAAAATGTACCTGCAAAAAAAACAGACTAACATAGACCTCAGGGGAGCAGAAATGAAATTAATAATTATGATATATAATTAAAATGATGATAAAATAGAATATATGCAGACAATAGGAAAATGTAAACAAGTTTGCAATGCAGTTTTTAGATGCGAGGATGCAATAAAAAGAGAGAGAAAGAAATGGTTTACGCATTGACTTCACTCTGCAGGAATTTGCATGTGATTTGCATGTGACATGAATATGACCCTCCACACACACACATAGTCAACTGTACGCATACACAAACGTTTTGTCATCAACACACAGCCAACAAAGGCTCTACCTGAATCACCATTGCCAACATCTGCAGTGAGATTTTGCATAACCTAGATCCATTTGTAATGCAGCCCACACTACAATTGGTTCAAAAAGAGAAACACACAATAGCTTGATCGTATCTTGTCTCTGACGTATACATACATAAAAGGAGTCGCTGAGGACAGTGGGATGACAGCCACGTCCGATCTGTCAACTCGCACTCTCGCAGTCTCTGAGGATATTCTGAGAGTGTGTGTGATCAGATCACGATCCTCCGGCAATGAATCTTGTCAATGTCGATTAATCACTCACGCCAAAAGATGCTTCACATACAGCCGGGGCCAAAAGAGACCACACTGAAAAGATGATTTAAACCTGGAAATGAACTGCATTTTCTAGGATTTTGAATAATTTAAAACAATGAAATGCTACAATTTTAAATAAAATTGTAAATATTTAAAGGTACACTTTTTGCATGTTTAATGTAACTTTTGGCTCTCTAGCAGTTAAAAAACAAAACTGCATGCATTTTGCGGAAGAATTATTATTTTTTTGGATGTGCTACATAACTGTGGATGAATAAAAAAAATGCAAAATAGAAGCATTTTCCCTTTTGGAATCAGGATGCACTGTAAAATATGCAGTTTGTCGCTGTCCGTGGTGCTGATTGAAAACAGATACAGACATACGGTGAACATGTGTATATGCTGATCTCATGCTTTTTGTCTGCAATATGCTGTCTACATTTAAACAGAATGTAATAATAATTCAATTATCTAATCATTAATTAATTTGGCTTAAATTGATTCCCATGAATGCAGACTGTGATTATTTTTCACAGACACACAAATAGCACCACAGACATTTAGAGCAATGTAAGAGACATTTTGAGAACAAAATCATCCGGGACTGTGAGAAATTCAAATTGCATTTCCTTCTCATCATTCAAGGTCTAAAAGGAATGTTTAGCTAAACCTGCCTATAAAAACATTTACCATCCAGCCATATATATTTTTACTTTCCATTAAAAATATTATTTTCTTAAAAATATGTGCAATAATCTTGACATCAAGTTTTCTTATGAAAAAAACAAAAAAACAAACAAAAAAGGAAACGGTAATCCACAGGCCCTCATTTAACAAATGGCAAATTGGATAACACACAAATGAATGCCAACTGTAAAGAATTTGATGATTCAATTTCTGCTAATGTTTTATATATTATAATGAAATTTAATTTTACTCATCTGATAAGTGACATTTGGAGTTGGCGTCCAGGGGATTATAGGTTATTTGTTATCCATGTTAGTGTGTCAGAGACAGATCTGTAGAGGGAAATGTCATCTGGTGTGTGTGTGTGGTAAACACAATGTTATGGGGACCAACAAGGATAGTAATACCAGTCATTTTTTGACATTGTGGGGGCTTATTTTTGGTCCCCATGAGGTAAACAGCTTATAAATCATAATGTTTTTTTATGTAAAAATGCTAAACGTTTTCTCAGATGGGTTTAGGTATAGAATATACAGTTTGTACAGTATAAAACTCATTATGTCTTTGGAATGTCCTCATAATGAATGAATGACTACGTGTGTGTGTGTGTGTACGTGTGTGTGTGTGTGTGTACGTGTGTGTGTGTGTGTACGTGTGTGTGTGTGTGTACGTGTGTGCGTGTGTGCGTGTGCGTACTGGTAATCCCTATGTTATGGGGACAAAATGCCCCACAAAGATGGCAATATCCTAAATCCTCATCCTTGTGGGGACATTTTTAGGTTCCCATGAGGAAAACATCTTATAAATCAGACTAAGTGATGTTTTTTGAAAATGTGAAAATGCAGAATATACGGTATGTACGGTATAAAAACCATTACGCCTATGGAAAGTCCCCATAAAACATGAAAACCCAACATGTGTGTGTGTGTGTGTGTGTGTGTGTGTGTGTGTGTGTGTGTGTGTGTGTGTGTGTGCGTGCGTGCGTGCGTGCGTGCGTGCGTGCGTGCGTGTGTGTGTGTGTGTGTGTGTGTGTGTGTGTGTGTGTGATAAAAAAATACGGATGATGATGACCTACAACAGCAAAGTATTCGATTACATTCACGTACCAGATTTTCTTAGAAATGATTGTTAAAGCTTAAAAGTACAAAAAAAAGAGAGTTTTCTCCAGTAAATTCCCAACTCCTCTCTTTAATCTGCCTCATTATAAAATAATAATCAGTTCAGCAGTCAAGCAGTTTCCTAAACATAGATAAGTAGAAGTCTGACTCATTTCAGTTCAGAAACGATTCAATAGATCACTCAAAAGTGTTCTCGGAAGTCCCTGAGCAGCACTCGGTGTTCCTTTTGTAGTGAGATAAATATTTAGTCTTAAATATAAAATCTCACCGGCCGACATTGAAAAAGGTATATCAGAGACTCGGAAGTGGGCTTTTAAACTACCAGAACCCCCCAGCAACCACCTAGCAATGCCCTAGCACAGTGGTTTTCAAACCTATCCTGGAGGCACATGAGCCCTGCACATTTTGTATTGCTGCGTCCCAATTCGCTTACTTATACTACGACCTAAAAGTATGTACTCTTTTTGTGAAGAAAAAGTACATACTTTTGAGTGTGTAGCAGAAGAGTATGCAAGCTTTGGGACATACTACTTCGTCATCTTTAACGTGCATCCCGTCACTGTTTAAACTGCCCTGTCAATCATCGTCACAGTTCAAATCCTCCACATTCAATTTCATTTCCTACCGTATCGGAGAGAAATGTAGTAGCACGTTGATCTGCCATTCGTGGGTCTTTAATGCAGAGACTCCTCTCATGTGTTTGCAGTTTAAATATAATGATGCATTTAAAAGTTAATGGCCAAACGTATAATTACAAAAGTTCTCAATGACTGCTGCAGGTGAAATATAATGTGGATAATATTGAATAAATATCTTTTCGCCAGGTTAAATACTGATAATTGCTCACTCAAACCCCTTTATCTAACCCTCTCTACTTAACCGTCGGACTCGCATAACCGTCATGTTTGTAGTATTTTAACACTTTTTATCCGTGTTTGTAGTTCTAATCAAATCCTCGTCCATCTCGCAATGGGTTGTGGGCAATATCAGCCGTTAGAGTACGCATCGATCTGCACTTCGGAAATAGTAGACCATCCAGGAATCTTTGGAATACTCTTTTCAACATACTACGATTTGGGACATACTAATTATTTTTCCGAATACTATTTAGTACGGATAGTATGCGAATTGGGACGCAGCGCATGTCTCCCTTATCAGACACAACCAATTTAGTTCTTGCTGTCTCTACTTACGAGCTGATGAGTTGCATCAAGTGTGATAAATGAGGGAGACACACAAAATGTGCAGGTTTGAAAACCATTGCCCTAGCAACCACATACTCACAGAAAAAAAAAATGGTTCAAGAAGTTCGTAGAAGTTAATAGTAGCACCTTAAGGGCACATATTACTACTCTAAGGTACTAAAATGAACAGAGTGGCTTTTTTAATAGCTGCCCTTTTTAATACAATTAATTTGTTTGATAGAAACTTTCCTTA
Organism: Gobio gobio; assembly: GCF_949357685.1. NCBI lineage: Eukaryota > Metazoa > Chordata > Actinopteri > Cypriniformes > Gobionidae > Gobio > Gobio gobio. The sequence continues at coordinate 19,620,594 of NC_137119.1, forward strand.
ATAAGCCTTTATCTGAACAAGTTCTTCTGTCACTTACTTCTGACAGTTCGAAAATCTCTTTTCAGTTTTCTCAAAATATTAGTTGTTTTCATGCCTTTTGCAAGACATTTTGCTATTTCATGCTTTTCATCTTTAGAAAAATCTTTCTTCCAATTGCATGAGAACTGTGACTTAACAATGTGGAACAACCACTTTAAATAGGTTTTCAATTTACCTAAAAAGACCTGGCAAACTATTTAACAAACCTGTCTGAGATTGATACTAAAAAGTTATGAAAAATAAAAACAAGCACTATCTTTGATAAAACTAAAGTCTGAAGGCTTATTTAACTGAAATCCTACTGATGCCACTTGCATAATAATTTGCAACACAGTGTACATAAATAGCAGACTTTTTGCGGTTTAATATTCACAAACAGTCCACATCGTGATTTGTACAGCCTTACTTTTGATTTTTCTGTGTTTTACAGTCCATTTTTAAGACAGGATTCTGCAATTCCGTCAGCATGTTCCGCATAGCGTAAATCATAGGACTCGATATTGCCCAGAGTACCTAATGTTACATAAAACTAGAACTTGGTGGCGCTCACAAACAGAATATTTTGCTGAGCGACAGTGAATATCAGAGGAAACGGCTCTCTTGTCTCTGCACTCTTGTATTTGGTGTTAAACATGATAAACCGTGATAAACAACACTGTGAATACTAAAATACGAATGGCTGTTTGAAAATATATAAATACTTTTAATTTGACTTCCTTTCTTCTCCATGACAAGCATTGTGTTCCGCATAACAGGGGATTTTTTTGATTTTACATAAGTGCCACCCACACATTCATTCAGTTTGTTTTGTTATGCAATGGTCTGAACAGACAAATCACACTTGAAAAAAGCGGATCAAATCTTTACCCCAGTAGATTTCTTTTCCCTTTATTTAAACATTACAAAACAAGCATTTCAAGTAAAGTTGGTGCACATTTTTAAAGTTCAGTTATGAAACTCTAGATTCTCCACTCTTCCTTTTACTTAACTCAATCTGCTTGCAATCATTCTCTATAGAGCACAGCTGATTGGTTCCTGCTGTATCAGTAGCCAATGAAATCGCTGCTTAACCTTCAAATGCTCAATCAGCATTTCCTGTTGCAGTCGCAGTGCGCTTTCATAGACTCCTCACCTTCTCCAGCTCCACATGTACATGTATATGTAACGGACGTAGGCCAGTAAGAGCTGCCTTTGTAAACCTCACTCCCCTGGCCTCAAAGAGTTGCGCTAGAGGCTGCGCTCTTCATCGCCCTTGTTAACGCACCCGCCTCCCACGCCAGAGACCCCGGTTCGAATCCCGCTCAGAGCAGGTCGAGTTGGGCCGGTTGAGGTTTAGGGGGCTGAGTTTAACGGACGTAGGCTAGTAAGAGCTGCGCATGTAAACCTCACTGCCCTGGACTCAACAGGCGCACTAGCGACTGACGCTAGAGGCTGCGGTCTTTAGCGTCCTTGCTAGTGCGCCCGCCTCCCACGCCAGAGACCGCAGTTCGAATCACACTCGGAGCAGGTTGAGTTGGGCCGGTTGCATTTGGTGCCGTGACCCAGATGGGAGTGAGGTTTAGGGGGGTGAGTGTAACGGACATAGCCAGTAAGAGCTGTGCGTGTAAACTTCACTCCCCTGGCCTCAAGAGGCACACTAGCGACTGACGCTAGATTCTGCGCTCTTTAGCGTCCTTGTTAACGCACCCGTCTCCCACACCAGAGACCCCGGTTCAAATCCCGCTCGGAGCAGGTCGAGTTGGGCTGGTTGAGGTTTAGGGGGGTGAGTATAACGGACGTAGGCCAGTAAGAGTGGTGCATGTAAACCCCACTCCCCTGGCCTCAAGAGTTGGGCTAGAGGCTGCGGTCTTCATCGCCCTTGTTAACGCACCCGCCTCCCACGCCAGAGACCCCGGTTCGAATCCCGCTCGGAGCAGGTCGAGTTGGGCTGGTTGAGGTTTAGGGGGGTGAGTATAACGGACGTAGGCCAGTAAGAGTGGTGCATGTAAACCCCACTCCCCTGGCCCCAAGAGTTGCACTAGAGGCTGCGCCCTTCATCGCCCTTGTTAACGCACACCACCTCCCATGCCAGAGACCCCGGTTCGAATCCCGCTCAGAGCGGGTCGAGTTGGGCAGGTTGCATTTGGTGCCGTCATCTGGATGGGAGTAAAGTTTAGGGGGGTGAGTGTAATGGACGTAGGCCAGTAAGAGCTGTGTGTGTAAACCTCACTCCCCTGATCTCAATAAGCGCAGCAACTGACAACTGACACTAGAGGCTGCGGTCTTTAACGTCCTTGTTAGCGCCCCCACCAGGTTCGAATCCCGCTCGGAGCGGGTCAAGTTGGACCGGTTGCATATAGATCTATGTATGCTATATTGTACAACAGCAGCATGTCTAACTTGCTCACAGCAGCGTGGTGTGTATGTATTAGCAGTAGCAAGTCCTGTACTTGCTCTGTAGCAACAGCAATGACAGCAGCAGCCATAGTAGATCTATTCCGCCAAGATCAAACATGTCAACATTGTCATATCCATAACCATCCCAAACACTTGTCATGACAGAACTGGGTTTAACTTAATATGGCATCTAATGGCAGCAAGATGCATCCCAACAAAGAAGTCTTGTACATGTTTACATAGATAAGCAATTACAAAACAGCACATTTGAACACAAGAATGCATTGTGTGTAAAGAGCCTTGTAGTCCAGAGTGGCTTCAGGATAAAATCCGATTCATCATGCATTTGCGATCAAGGGGTTTGTTGACTGGCTGGTGTGTGCAGAGGGCAGAGGCACTGACCTGCTGGGCTGTGTGGAGAGCAGGGTGGTCAACGGCTGCTCTGAAAAACACACTGTGATATAGCCTTTACACATTGACCACCTGGCATTTCTGGAGCTGCAGCCAACACACGCACACATTACATGCACGTCTGCTAGATAAGACACAGAAAGATACACCCATGTGTGTAAATACAAACAAATAAGAATATGCTCACATATACACATAAAGCTGCAACATTTCATCCAGCGACACATACAAAGTGTGAACATACATGCGCACACACACACACCACAGCCATCTGTCAGACACAAGTCCCCCCTGTGCTCTGGCTGTCGTAGATATAATACAGTCTGCTGATTGGCTAAATCTGTTACCACCTTATTATAAGACACAGAGACCTTTGATGAAACGCACACATGCACAATAAATAACTTCCTTTTTCGCAGGAAGTGGAGACAACGAAACTCTTGAGGAGAAGAGAGATGACATTCGGGGAGAAGGACATGACAGACATTTACATTAAACTTTCAAACCCCTATAAATCCGTTTTTCACCTGAGTGCCATTCAATCTCTCTCTACTTCTCTGCATCGTCTCCTTCCATCTGTTTCTAATCATTCATCTTCATCCAGCTTCCCAATCATTTTCCAGTTTGTGTCGTTTCCTCTGGAGTGCTGTTCAATAAGGCTCTGGAATTTGACCTCTTACATCACGTTGGCACACAGGCACTCATAAGCACAGACTGATCGGTCCCTAATGCCCTGTTTTTGAATTAACACATTATTGCTTTGTAATATTGCCAGAGAAAGAGGAGGATGGTCAAGAGTCAGACTAGGAGAGTGCAGTGTGGAACAAAAACCCAACACAATGATGTCAGCATAATATTTAGACACTGAATTGTGATTGGTCTTATTTTGTACATTACCATTCAGAAGTTTGGAGTCGGTAAGATTTTTAAATATATTTTAAAATGTTATTTATTACTGCAATGCAAAAATGAATTTTCTCCAGTCTTTATTGTCACATGATCCTTCAGAAATCATTCTAATATGCTGATTTAGTGCTCAGAGAAACATTTCACATTATTATCAATGCAGAAAACAGTTGTGCCACTTAATATTTTTGTGGAAACTGTGATACAGTTTTTCCAGGATTTTTTGTTGAATATAAAGTAAAAAAACAGCCTTTATTTGAAGTCTAACGTACCTAAAATTGTAACACTGTTCTTTTGCTGCCTTGCAAACTCTTGTATTTCCTTAAGGAAAAGCAGATCTTGTTTTGGGATGTAACCAGACGTGTGTGGCCAGACAGTTTTGAAGACTCTGGCTTTTATTTTTCTCCCACACAAGTCGGAAATAGGCTGCCAAATTCAACAGATTTAAGTAATTTGGTGTTTGGCACCTCAAGAAGTTGTGTTTACACATTCCCATGGCATATGTTAACACTCATCTTTGAGGGTGAAACATTTGTTAGCCAAAAAATAAAACTAAACCCCATTGGTGTGAGAGTTTGTTCGTGTGTGTGTGAGAGAGAGAGTGAGAGAGAGAGAGAGAGAGAGAGAGAGAGAGAGAGAGAGAGAGTGAGAGAGAGAGAGAGAGAGAGAGAGAGAGAGAGAGAGTGACAGAGCTACTGCCAAATTGACAGCGCTGTAGGTAATCCTCAGCAAACAGGAAGTAAGTAAATGTCAGCACAATTACACACACACCTACACATTCACAAAATCAAACACCCATTGAGGTGGGTTTCCGGGGACCACCAGGGATTCACAGATAATTTCAACAGGGAAAAAGTGAAAAGAAAAAGAAAAACAATTCTAAAGACTTTATTCTAATAATAACCAAAGTTTTTAACTGTAGAAAAAAAGCATAGGTTTTTAAAAGAAAAAATACAATATATATAAATACTATATATTTCTAGATTTTCATCACTCTTTTGGAACATATGTATTTGTGTGAATCTTTATATTTAAAAAAAATATATGTTTAAATTGGAATGGAAATGTTTTTATTTTTTAAGTTTTCTACAGACAGTATTTTAATAATTTATTTTAGCGGTAGTACAATATAAAAGCTCATTTTATTTAGCTAATTCAAAACAATAGGCCTATATTTACTTATAATACCTCTTACATAGAATAACAGTTTTTTATAAATATAAATATACATTCAAATATACAGCTTCTTTGTAATGGGATCATCATATTTTGGCAACATTATTAGGGGTCATGACATGAGAAATCAAATCTTTTGACATATACTGTAAGAGGTCTTTGTACAAAACATCCTGCAAGTTTCATAATTTAAAACGTCCTTCTCATTATAAACAACGCATTTATTTAATTAAAATATCTCGTTGTGGGATTTGTGACGTCCCACTGGCATATATATGTCTGCTTCCATAGCATAACGACTGACACTTTGCCCGAATTATAGGAGTAACTTCTGTACAACTGTAAACAACCAGTAAGAGGTTTGTCTATGAACGCAATAATAAGCATTTAAAAAAAACTGGGTAGAATGAGACATTATTCTACTCACCCTTCAACCATTAAAAGGACATTTAAAAGTGTAAAAGCATTTACAAATTACTACATCAAACACGAATAACCCCTGATTATTTTGGACGTGTTAAATATCACTGTAGTAATTTATGTTTTTAACATGTTACCAAAAATGTTCCTTAAATGGAACATAGCTATACCTACTTTATAAACATTCCAGTTAACACAACTAAAAGGGATTAGAAGTGAAAAGGATGACTATTACATTTTAAATCATTCATGTGAAAACAGACCTAGAAAGAGACAAACGAGAGATTCTTAGTGCATTCCAGTGAATTTATGGGATACATCGAAAATTAAAATAGGAGAACAGACCACAAATGCGCAAGATGTGTTGTTCTTTTTCATACTGTTACAGCGGAATAAAAAAGAAAAGAATCAGGAGGAAAAGAATGCAGTGGCTGAAAAGAGCTCTTACTATAAGCCTGTATTCTTGTTATACTACGTCACATTACGTTATTCTCTTGAAGTCTGAACATGAAGGAAATTTTACAGCTCACCCAGTCAAACCAACTGATAGGGATTATTTGTAGTGCAACTTTATGGTTTGAAATTATTTGCTTCAGTCTTTTAGAGTGGAACTTCCCCAAACCAGAAGTGCCTCTCATAGTAAAACAGTGGATACTGGATGTGAGTGTTGCGTCGTGTCAAAAGCAAATAGAACTCGTTATAATCACTGATGCTGTCTACACTGGTTGGTTACAGTATACACAGATGAATAAGATCTATACAGACCCATTCAATTGTGACCCACACACGACTTGAGTCTGTCAAGAACAGGACAAACGGAAGAGCAAAAGAACATTTGCTTTAATGTTTGTTTGCGTCTCTGTACAGACTTTAAAAGGACCCCGGCATCAGAAACACGTGGATGGTTTATTCTAATGGCATCCCGGATCGCGAATGAAAATTATATGTTTGTTCGGAGCATTTTGTTTTGCAAACGAGGCACAGTGTAATGGAGAGTTCGCAAAAAAGCTTTTGTTGAAAGATTAAGCAGTCAGCTGTATTGGATCTGACAGCAGTTTCATTGCAAACCATAAGTAAATTATTTCATAAAGCATTGTCAGTAAATGACATAATGCATAATGGAAAGTAAATGGATAATGTTTTCAAAACACTTACTCGCGTTCAATACTGAGTGGATGCTGATACAGTTTTCCTATGCAATGAAGTTAGACAATCAACAGTGACTGTTTACTGACAAGCTGAAGACTGAAGAGCTCTTAAAAACTGATCATTTCAGAGGGTCAGAATGAAGTTTGAAAATAATTGTTTTTCAACACATTATATATATATATATATATATATATATATATATATATATATATATATATATATATATATATATATATATATAAATATATATATATATATATATATATATATATATTAGTGCTGGGAATCGATTGAAAAAATAATGAATTAATCGCATTGTTTTCTAATTGCGATTAATCGCAAGTTTTTAATATTTTTTGAGTTTTTAATATTTATTTTGATATTGTAATAATTTCAGTTACTCTCCAAATTAATGTAGAAACAATTTAAAGACAGCAAATTTTAAATATGTTGTAATGGCATCTTTTTATGAATGAAGGCCAGTATCACTGCTACTAATGTCTCTATGAAACATTAATGACATTACATTACAGTATAAATGAAAGCTACCAATTTCAACATTTATTAGGCTTTTTTAAAAAAACTTTTAATTTAAGTAAACAATTTTTAAATAAACCGATTATAATAAATATTATATTTACCTGTGGCCTTCCCTGTTAGACATATACAGAAAATGTAATAGTTATCAAACACCTTTAAAGGGCAAACACCTGCATAAATAATAAATTAAATATAGATCAATCATCTTTTCTCTGTTACCTTTGTTCTTTGATGAACATTAATGACAGACATCATCAGTGCTGCTGTCACTTTAAGATCGGCCGCTGCCGAACAAGACGCGGATCTGACGCGCTGTTACACGCATCTCATTTTCATCACGTTCATTTAAGACGTTATTTAACTAATTTAAGACTCCTATTATGTGAATACTTGACAAAACTGGCATTTTGGCAAAATTCTCTGTGTTGTTGTTATTGTTTGTTCAAGAGCGAAAGAGAACTCGATGTGTGCACGAGACTGGCGCAACTAGGGATCTGATTGAGACGCAGCCACACTGACGGAACACTGACATACAGCGTGTTCCCGTCGCGGCATGGACTCCACTAGACAGGGATACCGTTTCCATGAAAGGGTTAGCCTGGATGCCAGCCGAACTTAGCCCCGCCCACAACATTTTAACTTGGGCAGTTCGGTCTGGACTTGATCCGTAGAGAAGTAATTATGCCCGAACAGAAACTGTTCGGACCAATGAAATTGTCGGGGCGGGCTTTAGATGATGATGGACAGATGATAAACAGTAACGTAATCATCCACGTCATCAAAGAGCGCTTGGGTTGAATTTGTTCTAATCCTAAACGGAGAACTTGTTCGTATATGCATTCACCTTTACTATTTCTCTCAGAAATGATGATCGTGTTGGTAAGTACTCTTTGTATCCTTAACTTTTTTTACAACACCGGCAAAGATCGTTTACACTCATCTTTTTCTTCTAACGTTACTTATTCCAGCGTGCGTGCAGACAGGGTTGCCAAGTTACAACAAACCCGCCCAATTGCTAACGTTACTCAAAACTAGCCAAAAACAAGCCCAATAGCTTTCCGGGGGGGTTCTCCGGAAAAAAATGGCATTTGGAGGGTAAAATATGTGTTATTTTGGCAGGGCTGCCTGCTAAAATTCGCATTCCTGGGTCTGTATATCACATAATTGGGGACAACCTGCGGACATGGAAAAACCAGCGGACTTGGCAACACAGTGCAGTTGAGTTCTGTTGACATTTGACAACTAACGTTATGCGTCGCTCCGTTGCTCTGATTGGTTGTAGGTCTATCCAATTGAGGTCTTTCCTGGTTCGGTTGAAACACGCCCCATAATCACAGCCCAACGGAGCAGTATCAGAATCAAATTCGGACTACAATTGAGTATGACGACGTCAGGCTATGAAAGGGTGTACATGGTCTGCAACGATGCTTAGGTAGGTGGTACGTGTCAAAGTAACATCCACATGGATCATCACACAGCCATCCACGTGATGTAAAAGAAAACGTGATTGGACCAGGCCACCTTCTTCCATTGCTTCATGGTCCAGTTCTGATGCTCACGTGCCCACTGTTGGTGCGTTTGGCGGTGGACAGGGGTCAGCATGGGCACCTTGACTGGTCTGTGGCTATGCAGCCCCATATGCAACAAACTGCGATGCACTGTGTATTCTGACACCTTTCTATCAGAATCTGCAGTACAGTAGCTTGTCTGTTTGATCGGCCATTTGATTTGACCAGCCTTCGCTCCCCATGTGCATCAATGAGCTTTGGCCGCCCATGACCCTGTCGCCGGTTCACCACTGTTCCTTCCTTGGACCACTTTTGATAGATACTGACCATTGCAGACCGGAAACACTCCACAAGAGCTGCAGTGTTCACTTGCTGCCTTATATATCCCACCCACTAACAGGTGCAGTGATGAAGAGATGTGTGAATTAATTAATCGACTCATTAAAAGTTCACAAGAAATCTAGGAATAATGACAAACTCTTTCTACATTAAAAGTCGTTGTTCGCTTTCTCTCTCTGGTAATGCTTGATTTAGCCGGTTCCATGTGGATGCTGTGGCTGCCACTGCTAGAACAGTCCATGTAAATGTCAGTATGCTTACCATTTGCATGCATATATGTGTGTGTGCATGCGTGCACATTTACGCGTGTTCTGCAGGCTGTGAAATTAAATTTGTCAGACTCTTAGGAACCCAGCATGTCTGAGAGCCACAAATATGTAGTGAGTGTGTTACATCTACATCAGCACCTCTCATCCACTCCCTCCTTAACATTTTTATTGCATGCTGTCTTCCATCCACATGAAACGTTTCTTTAACAAATGCTGTCTATAACGGCACTCTCTCTTCACTTTATTCTGACTGTGGCGTGGGTAACGGAAATGTTCAACATTTATATTCATTGTCTGTGTCAGACGGATGGATAGACCTTTTAAAATATCAGCTCTAAACGCCGTTTGTCCTGCTATCCACTGCTGGAGAATGAATGGCGGCATTAGAGCTTCATCTGTGTGGGATTGTAAATCAAAGAGGTTCTGAATGCCTGTAGCGACAAAACACAAACCCTACAGATGTTAGATGATGAAATTTAGACATTTTATGTTACAGGTAATAACCAGTAAATGGCCAAAGTTAAAATTGCACACTATTTTGTCTAAATAAATTAATGATTAAACACTAAAATGAATCATTTTAAATGCTTCAAGTGAATTTGAATCACAACATTATAATGTACATTATGAAAAATGGATATTCAGATATAAAGGTTACATTTAACAGTGTTGTTAAATTACTAGTGTTTTTAAAGATAAAGTTTAAGTGAGCGTTAGATGACGGCAAAGGTAATCTATATGTAAAAATAGGGGAAATGAGCAAGAACAATTAAATATCCAATATCATATCATTGATCATCTCCTAACAAGGCCATATATTAATGCCGCATTCCAGGCAACCTGTAACCCGTATTTTTTCAAACTTCTACCGGTGAGAGTGCACTGGAACGGCAGTCAAACCCGTGACTTCCCACCCGTGAACTCGTACTAGATCAATGTACTCCCAGTTACGAGCTCTGACGTCACATAGCCCGTGAAGCATCAATGGCAGCCCCTGTGGACGTGGTGTTTATGAAAGTCGTACATTAAAAACCAAATATAAGGTATTGCTCTAACTTTATTTATCCGCAAATGTTATGCATTATCAGCAGCTTTTCTAGTGTTAGCTAGTTTGCAGGCCATTGAGTGCAAGAATAAATGAATACCAAATACATTTCCAAATGTACAAATAACGTAAAATAAAAGGTATAACAGCTTCTCTTGCCTAATGCGGCGTTCCCCTTCAAGGGAACTCGAGCTGCGTCACCGCTTTGGGAACGCCTCTGCGTGATTGCGTCGTGAAGCACGTATGTCATCAGTCCAATAGAGAGACGGAACGTCATAGGCGGGTGACGTCATAGACCCGGAAGCTATAAAGCACACCGGCAAACACACGCCGTTAGCTTCTGTTGCCTTCAACAAGCGCTCTGTGTAATATCTGTCCGAAGTGTCTTTGTGTTGTGTCTGAGTTCAGACTGTTTTGTTCGTTTGCACTCTCACCACATTGATAAAAAGAGAAAAAAATTATGACGAGCGAACAGCGTTACAGACAGTGTGTTCCTCCCTGCTCACGCTACATCACGAGCGGGGATACACACTTGATGTGCGTTGTTTGTTTGGGAGAGCAGCACGCGCAGTCGGCACTCGAGGGTGCCGGCTGCGAGCATTGTGAGGCTCTGCCTCTTCGCGTGCTGCGATCCCGCCGGGCGCTCTTCGAGGAGGGCGTCCCGGTTAGCGCTCCCCACGGCACGGGTCCCGCTGCTGCTGAGGCTCAGCGGCGACTCATGTCGTGGGGTTCGCAAAAGGATCTGACGGAGGGGATGGAGACGGGCCCCGCCCTATCTCTTCCTTCACCCGCCAGATCCAGCGCTGCCTCTCTGGGATCGGGAGCCCGCTCTGCGGCTTCTCCCGCCCGGGGAGCGGCCGCGATACTGCAGCTATCTTCCTCCGAGGAGGTTGATGTCTGTAGCATCGATGCAGGGGGTGGAGACTCGTCACTTCATTCCCCTGCAAGTGAGGAGCTCATGGAGGTGCTGAGCAGAGCGGTGGCCAGACTACACATTGACTGGCCACATGAACATCATGAGCGAGCTGCCGTAAAAAGCAGACTCGACGAGCGCTTTCTCCCCGCGCGCTCTGTTCAGCCTCCTCCTTTTTCCCGGACCTCCACACCGAGGTGTCGAGGTCTTGGAAGCGGCCCGTGTCTGCACGCATTTTCACCCCGCAAACGTCTGTTTTTAGCAATATCGCGGGGTGTAAAAGACACGGTTATGGTCAACTGCCTCGGGTTGAACAGACGCTTGCGAGCCATCTGTCACCCGAGTCTGCGTCGACCGTAAAGGCTCCGACTTTGCCCACAAAACCTCTTAAAGTGACATCATCTTTTGTGGGCAAAGCATACTCGGCAGCAGGTCAAGCCGCCGCGTGTCTGCACACGATGTCTATTGTGCAGGCATATCAGGCTGATCTGCTAAGGGACCTGGGGGAAAGCCACGAGATCGGAGTCGATACTATTAATGAACTTCTATCGACTGCCGATCTCGCTCTCCGTGCCACCAAGGAGACGGCCCGATGCGTCGGCCGTTCTATGGCAGCCCTAGTGGTCACGGAGAGGCATTTATGGCTGAACCTTACGGACATTAAGGAAAGGGACAAGAGCTTTTTGCTTGATGCGCCGCTGTCTCCGGAGGGCCTGTTCGGTGACGCTGTCACCACGGTTACCGACAGGTTCCTGGAGGCGAAAAAACAGGCAGCGGCGCTCAAGCAGTTCCTTCCCCGTAAGCCCCAGGTCTCGTCTGCTGCTGGGCGGGAGCAGCAGACGCCGAGTACGAGCTCCTCGCACAGGGCGCAGCAAAGAGTGAGTGTCGCCACTCGTACACCCCCGCAGAAAGGGTCGTCGGGTGCGCGGCGCTCACAGGCGCAGCCTTCTAACCCCAGGGCTGATCTGAGGACAGTCATTGTGGCGAGGAAGGCTGTGTCAAAGAAGTCCTGACGCCTCTGGGCCCAGGACAGTGAGGGTGATCCCCTCCGCGGGCGCACGGTGCTTACCGATGTACACGGTACCCGTGCGTCCGCGGTACCCTCACGGGGTCAGTCCGCCAACCCCGCCCGAGTGCCGGGGCGCGGAGGAGCCCCGCGGGTCATTCGAGGATGGCCCGCACCCTCTGCGGAGGGAAACTATGCCGTCGAGTCAGTCGTTCCCTGCCGGTTCGCCGCTTCAGGGCACTGCACTCGCGGTGCAGAGTACATCAGAGACCAGCCTCGAGAGGCTGGTTCCCTTAGTAGATTTTGTGTCAGAGTGGGAAAAGCTGCCTCACATATCTCGTTGGGTCCTGCGATGTGTAAAGTTGGGGTACGCGATTCAGTTCAGATGCCGTCCCCCCAGCTTCAACAGGGTCCTCTCCACTGTGGTGGACCCGGTGCAGGCTCTGGTTATGACTCAAGAAGTACAGACTCTGCTGCAAAAGGGGGCTATAGAGAGGGTTCCCCCCCCGGACAGGGAGTCAGGCTTTTACAGCCGGTACTTCATAGTGCCAAAGAAGGATGGTGGGCTGCGCCCCATCTTGGATCTTTGCGTCCTGAACCGAGCCGTGGCAAAGCTCAAGTTCAGGATGCTGACACTCAAACAGATCGTGTCTCAGATCAGGTCCGAGGACTGGTTTGTCACGATAGATCTCAAAGATGCATATTTCCATGTCTCCATCCTTCCGCAGCACAGGAAGTTCCTGAGGTTCGCTTTCAGGGGAGAAGCGTACCAATATCGAGTGCTTCCTTTCGGTTTAGCCCTTTCACCCCGCACGTTCACGAAGTGTGTGGACGCTGCTCTGGTTCCCTTGCGTTTGCAGGGGATCCGCATTCTCAATTACATCGACGACTGGCTGATACTAGCACAGTCAGCGCGTCTCGCGGTTCAGCATCGAGATGTTGTTCTCGCGCATATGAGGAGGTTGGGGCTGAGGCTCAACTCCAAGAAGAGTGTTCTCTCTCCTGTGCAGAAGATCACTTATCTCGGGGTGAGTTGGGATTCGGTCGCTATGCAGGCTCGTCTGTCGGAGCCTCGCGTGGGGTCGATCCTCTCAGCCGTGAAAGGGGTGAAGCTAGACCAGCCGCTCACTGTAAAGCAGTTTCAGAGACTGTTGGGTCTGATGGCAGCCGCGTCCAACGTTATTCCTTCGGGCCTGCTGTTCATGAGGCCGCTACAGTGGTGGCTCAAGACCAGGGGTTTTTCCCCGAGGGGGAACCCCTTTCGCGTAATCAAGGCAACGCGGCGGTGTCTCCGCACCTTGGTTATGTGGAAGGACCCCAGGTTCCTGGCCCAGGGCCCGTCGTTGGGGGCACCGTGTCAGCGTACTTCTCTGACCACGGATGCCTCCCTGACGGGCTGGGGGGCGACCATGAGTGGTCGCTCGGCCCAGGGTCTGTGGCAGGAGCACCAGCGTTCGTGGCATATAAATTGCCTGGAAATGTTGGCGGTGTTTCAGGCTCTGAAGCACTTCCTGCCGCATCTCAGGGGCCATCATGTGCTTGTACGCACAGACAGCACATCGGTGGTCTCCTACATCAACCATCAGGGGGGTTTGAGGTCCCGTCGCTTATACAAGCTGGCGCGCCTTATCCTCCTCTGGGCTCAGGGGAAATTGCTGTCAGTCAGGGCTATGTACATTCCTGGGCGGTTGAACGTCGAAGCAGATATCCTGTCGAGGCAGGGGCCAAGGCCCGGGGAGTGGAGACTCCACACCGATGTGGTGGAGCTCCTTTGGGAGAAGTTCGGCAGGGCCCAAGTGGACCTGTTCGCCACTCACGAGAACTCTCATTGTCATCTGTGGTTCTCCCTGTCGCCTCCAGCTCCTCTCGGACTGGATGCGATGGTACAGGAGTGGCCGAGGCTGCCCCTGTACGCTTTCCCCCCGATCGCTCTGCTTCCGGGAGTTCTAGAGAGAGTGCGCCGGGACGGGGCCCGTCTCCTGCTAGTAGCCCCGTTCTGGCCGGGCCGGGTATGGTTCTCGGATCTGGTGTCTCTTCTCGACGGCTCTCCCCTGGAGATCCCGTTCAGGAGGGACCTTCTCTCTCAGGCGGGCGGAGTTTTTGTTCACCCCCGCCCGGAGTTGTGGAAACTGTGGGCTTGGCCTCTGAGGGGGCCCAGCTCATAAGTTCCGGTCTCTCAACTGAGGTTGTTGAGACCATTCTACACTCTAGAGCTCCTTCTACGAGGAAACTGTACTACCTAAAGTGGAGACTCTTCACCTTATGGTGTCGAGATCACCTGCGGGATCCAGTTAACTGCCCTGCGAGTGTGGTGCTGGAGTTCCTGCAGGAGAGATTCTCTGCTGGGTTAGCCCCCTCCACACTAAAGGTGTACGTGGCGGACAGAGCTGCTTACCACACTCCTTTGAGTGGAGTTTCATTAGGGCGACACCCTCTAGTAACTCGTTTCCTCCGTGGAACCTTGAGGCTGAGACCTGTGACACGCACCAGGGTGCCGGCCTGGGACTTATCCATCGTCCTTCAAGGCCTTTCCGAGGCTCCCTTCGAGCCGCTCGAGGAAGTTTCTGAAAAGTTTCTCACTTTCAAAACTATTTTTCTTCTTGCTATTTCTTCTCTTAAAAGAATTGGGGACTTGCAAGCCCTCTCTGTCGCACCCTCGTGCTTGGAGTTTGCCCCGGGTATGGCTAAGGCCTTTCTCTCTCCGAGGCTCGGGTATATTCCTAAGGTCCTCACTAATCCTGTGAGACCTATTGTGCTCCAGGCTTTCTGTCCTCCTCCCTTTGTGACGTCAGACCACGAAAAGTTAAATCTGCTTTGTCCAGTTCGCGCTTTAGACGCCTATGTCCACAGAGCTGCCCTGTGGAGGAAAACTGATCAGTTATTTGTTTGCTACAGACCTCCATCCCGTGGGGGTCCGGTGTCAAAGCAGAGGATGAGCAAGTGGGTAGTCAAGGCTATCTCACTGGCTTATGTGGCGGCCGGACAGCCCTCTCCTTTGGCTGTTCGGTCCCACTCCACTAGGAGTATGGCTGCTTCTCAAGCTCTCTTGGCAGGGGCCTCCCTGCAGGAAGTGTGTGATGCGGCGGGGTGGTCATCGCCGCATACTTTTGTCAGGTTCTATGAACTAGATATTTCTGCTACTCCGGGGTCTCGGGTGCTCGCCTCGTAGCTGTTACAGGCGGGCATCCAGACTCGCATGGGGACGTGGGTATTCTCGTTCCCAAAGCGGTGACGCAGCTCGAGTTCCCTTGAAGGGGAACGTCTCGGTTACGACTGTAACCTTAGTTCCCTGATAGGGAACGAGACGCTGCGTCACCCGGCCATACTCCTTGCATGCCCGCAAGCGCCTTGTTTCAGGCCTTCTTCAGAAGCTAACGGCGTGTGTTTGCCGGTGTGCTTTATAGCTTCCGGGTCTATGACGTCACCCGCCTATGACGTTCCGTCTCTCTATTGGACTGATGACATACGTGCTTCACGACGCAATCACGCAGAGGCGTTCCCAAAGCGGTGACGCAGCGTCTCGTTCCCTATCAGGGAACTAAGGTTACAGTCGTAACCGAGACGTTTTTCCCCTCCGTTTCCCTCAAATAAGCAAGGAGTAAGCAACTTTGGCGATAGAAATGATTGTAAATGAGCATAAGCCCCGTACGGTTCGCCATTCTTTGTTTACATCTACCACTCAGGCAGTATGGCGTGACTTTGCCGGGAAACGCTGCAAAGTCGTAAATCGTGGTTTGAAGTCGTAACTTACGGGGTCAAAAACCTGCCTGGAACGCAGCATATGGTCTGAGTAGATTAGATGGGAAGCCAACAATCAGTTCTCGTAATCAATGTGTTGGATGTAGGATAAATGGGCAGGAATAAAGATCTGAGTGACTCTGACATGGGTTAAATTGTTATGGCAGGGTGACTGGGTCAGAGTATCTCTGAAACGACAAGGCTGTGGGTTGCTCCCAGTCAGTAGTGGTGAGACAATCCACAAGACAATCCACAAATCAGCTATCACGTCTGGTCCAAGCCAACAGAAGGTCTACTGTGGCACAAGTCACAAAATTTGAATGATGGTTATGGGAAGAACGTGTCACAACATGTATGGGGAAGCGTAGCCGCATACTAATCAGAGTGTCTATGATGACCCCTGTCCACCGTCGGAAGCGCCTACAATGGGCACGTGAGCGTTAGAACTGGACCCTGGAGGAGTGGAAGAAGGTCGTCTGGTCTGGTGAGTCCCTTTTCCTTGTACATCACATGGACGGCCATGTACATGTGCGCCATTTACCTGGGGATGTGATGGCACCAGGATGCACTGTGGGACTACGACAAGGGAGTGTGATGCTCTGGTCAATGTTCTGTTGGGAAACCCTGGGTCCAACCATTCATGTGGACGTAAATTTGACACGTGCCACCTACCTAAACATTGTTGCAGACCAGGTACACCTTTTCTTGAAAATGGTGTTCCCTGGCGGAAGTGGCCTTTTTCTGCAGGATAATGCGCCCTGCCACACATTGTTCAGGAACAGATGAGGAAGAGTTGAGATGATGTAGAGTTCAAGATTTTGCCCTGGCCTCCAACTTCCCCAGATCTCAATCGATTTGAGCATCTGTGGGATGTATTGGACCAACAAGTTCAATCCACGACGGATCCATTTCGCAACCTTCACGATTTGAAGGATCTGCTGCTAAAATCTTAGTGCAGGACCATCTTGTAGAGTCCATGCCTCGGTGGGTCGGTACTGTTTTGGCAGCACAAGAAGGACCAACAGCACATTAGGTCATAATGTTTTGGCTCATCTGTGTATTTTCAAATGATTTTAAAAAATAATAACTTAAATCTCATACAAAAGCAGACTGAAAAAGTACATGAGGGTGAGTGACTGATGACAGAATTTTCATTTTTTGGCTGAACTTTCAATTTAAGCTTGCTCTCTGCTACTGTCTTATGCTGCTGACTTTCTCTCTTTGTCTCTTTCTTTCTTCACTCTCCCTCTTTCACTCTCTTTCTCTCTGACCAACAGGCCAAGTCTATCAGTAACAAGGTATGAAGTCAATTTTATTTCTTCTCAAGGGAATTCTGAGAAAAATAGAGGATAGAGAAAGGGATGGAAAGATAGGGCATGGGGAGACAGGGTTCTTATAAACATCACAGCATGAGGTAAACCTCCTTTATCTGTATCGGGTACAAAGTATCTCTCTGTTCCACAGCTGGGTAACTGCACTAAAGCCACACAAGCCATGTTGCTTTTATGCATCTAGATACTGCTGGTAACAAAAACATATTAAAGGGTTACTTCAGTGCTGGGAAGATGAATGTGTATTTAAACTGGGTCATTTATGTAGTAGAAATGTGAAATTATTTTTGAATTTGGTGCCTTCTAGACAGAGAAAAGACAGAAAATGTATTTTTATTTCATGTGGATGAAAGACAACAGCTCCCAGAATGCACTTGCTTCACTGCTCAACAAAGCCACTCCCAAAGCCACAGCTACTGGTTATCACTTAACCACCGCGGCACCGCCCCCACAATAATTTTGTTCAGTTAGAGAATCGACACTACAATTAAAAACTGAACGTGTCTTTTCAATAAAGTGCGCAGCAGGAGTCAGATTTCATTCATCACGAGAGCGAAGAGCTGAGCAGAGCTGAGGTAAGCGTGGCAGTCATTCACGGCGCGTGTCAAGTCTGGTGCGTTTTCAGACAATGCCTATGGAAGCTTAACTTTCATAGGAATTAATTGAAAAGTTGAAAAACTCACTTTGCTCCCCAGCTCCGTTATGAATGCCCGAGCTGAGCGGCTGTGCGCATTTACATTCTGTGCGTGAGATCTCCCCCCTATGGGCGGGTTGAAAACATGCAGAACTAGCTCCTTCTACTGGCTGTATTCTCTAGCCTCTGGCCAAAAAATCCTCAGATGACGCAAAATGACGATATTTGCGTCATCTAAGGATTTTTTCCAGGAATAAAATGCATAATTCTCTTGTCTCAGGGGGACATGAGGGGGGAAAGATAATTCGAATATGCTACCGGTTTTCTACTGATACAAAGCTTAATGCTAATCGCGGAAGTAGCCCTTTAAACATACACATAAACACACACAACATGCACCCATTTCATCCTTAGCAGAGTTTGCCAAGCACGAGTATTAACACTGGTCATAGTATTGGTATGGTACTTTTTTTGCAAGTGCCATTTTAATATATAAGCTATACCAGAAGATTTCAAACTTATTGAAACCAAGATATGCCTAAATATGATGACCCCATTATGTGGCAGCTGTATATTTGTTTGTATAAAGACCATTTTATTCTGTGTGAGAAAAAATGCCTGATATCCTAAAGTATAAGAAAATATATTGTTTGCAATATTACATTATAATGTAACTAAGTTAAAAAAAGAAGAAAAAAAAAATATTTTCTGTGGAAAAAGTATATATTAAATAAATGATAGTATTACTACATTATATTATTTATTTTATGCACCTAAATAAAATACCAAAAGAAAAACAGCACTCAACAACCACAGAGCAACATCCTGACAACATGCTAGAGATACATTTTCTTCAGAAAATAAATATAATTAATAATGATAAAAAAAATAAGTGTAGGCTTTTATCCAGCAAGACTTATAGAGCATCCAGTGCCCATATATTTATTATGTGCTTCCTAAGATTTAAACCACCGTGTGCTGCCAGTTGAGCCACAGGAACCAATTTAACACTGTATTTGCATACCCATATATCACGTATTTGATCTGTCCTGAACAGATTGTAATTATTTACAGTGTATGTTTGCGTATAAAATGTCTGTAAGAGGAGGGGAAGTGGCAGGGTGTGTGTGACAGATCTGTTCCAGCAACATGCACACACACTGCCACTTCCCCTCCTCTTACAGCTTGTCTAGTGCAGATTATCCTTGCTAACGACCGCTTACACAAATCTCTGTGCTTTAGACGGAGTGAGTGTGTGTGTGTGTGTGTGTGTGTGTGTGTGTGTGTGTGTGTGTGTGTGTGTGTGTGTGTGTGTGTGTGTGTGTGTGTGTGTGTGTGTGTGTGTGTGTGTGTGTGTGTGTGTGTGTGTGTGTGTGTGTGTGTGTGTGTGTGTGTGTGTGTGTTGTACGAATAGTATAATGCAAAACAGAGGATGTCAGGAAAGTGAGATGACAGACCTCATGAAACCAAACTGAAGAGTAAGGGGCATTAATAGATAACAACTCCATCTCACACAGCCGAAAGTCATTGATGTAAGGGCCAGTTCACAAAGAATGCGTTGCTGTTAAAAATACGAGACGCAGGTCAGTGGAATGAAAAGAAACGCAAGGTCTAAAGATGCATTTTTTGAACTTCTTTGAACTATGTTTTTAATTTTACATAGGACTCCATTTCACTTAAAAAAATACTGTGCTGTTGCCATAGTACATTTTCAAGAAAATTGTGCCGTGTTAATAGATAAGCTATACCAGATTACAAACTTATTCATACTAAGATTACCAAGCCAGAGGCGACGGAGGCAAGGAACCCAAACTCCATCAGGTGACAGAATGGAGATAAAACCTTGGGATAAACCAGGCTCAGTCGGGAGTCCAGTTCTCCTCAGGCCATCAAATGAACACGGTTTGATTGATTCAGGCTGGATATCAAGTCAGAAGTCAGATTGTGGTTTAGTATCATTCAAAATATTTCAATCAGTTTCTTCTGCTTGAAGATCGGATTCATCACGCCGGTATGGAGCCGAAGCTGGCCATGGGGTCAGTGCGGAGAGGACCTGTCTGGTTCTCAGGGTCTTTGCTGAGGATCTGTGCCGATGGCTGTCGTGCTGACAAGGCCTTCACAGGGGTGAAATGGTCTCTGCTGACATTCAGGGCTGCGTTGAAGGGAGACGGCAAGCACGAATGACAAGTTAAAAGGCTAGCGAAATGCTAACGCAATATTAGATATAAATATTATAGGCAATATTAGATAATAAAAGATATATGGGTATGAAATGGGCTGAAATATGGGCCCCATATAGGATTGTCCACGGGCTCCATAATGGTCCCATGTTAATTGCCCAGATGGATTTCATGATTGCACCTGCCACTAGGTGGGACCCAAGTGGGCAACATGCACAAGACCCATCTCAGTCCCAATTTTAAAGGGTTAGTTCAGCCAAAAATTAAAATAATGTAATGTATTACTCACCCTCATGCCGTTCCACACCCATAAGACCTCAGTTCATCTTCGGAACACAAATGAAGATATTTTTGTTGAAATCCGAAGGCTCAGTGAGGCCTGCATAGGCATCAATGTAATTTACACTTACAAGATCCATTAATGTACTAAAAACACATTTAAATCAGTCCATGTGAGTACAGTGGTATAATATTAATAATATAAAGCGAAGAGAATATTTTTTGTGCGCCAAAAAAACGAAATAACTACTTATATAGTGATAACCGATTTCAAAACACTGCTGCATGAAGCTTCGGAGCGGAAATGAATCAGCGAGTCGAATCCTGATTTGGATCGCGTGTCAAACGCCAAACTGCTGAAATCACGTGACTTTGGTGCTCCGAACCACTGAATCGACTCGCTGATTCGAATCCGCTCCGAAGCAGTATTTTGAAATCGGTTATCACTATACAAGTCGTTATTTAGGTTTTTTTGGCGCACCAAAAATTTTCTCGTCGCTTTATAATATTAATATTGAACCACTGTACTCACATGGACTGATTTAAATGTTTTTAGTACATTAATGTATCTTGAGAGTGTAAATTACATTGATGCCTATGCAGGCCTCACTGAGCCATCAGATTTCAACAAAAATATCTTCATTTGTGTCTTACGGGTGTGGAACGGCATGAGGGTGAGGAATAAATTACATTATTTTCATTTTTGGGTGAACTAACCCTTTAATGATAGTAAAATAGATTCAAAACAAAGCTATATGGCTACAAATGCTCTAAAAGATTTTTCTAAAGTCTGCAGAAAGTCTTTACTGAAATGTAATTAACACTGCCTTCACGTGCTATTGGAAATTCTTACTTCCCACTTCTGAAGTCGTGGTTACGAACTCATCCCATTAAAATTTTGACTTGAGAGGGCATTCATGTAATTTTTCTAGGAAACTAGTATTTACAATAATTCCGATAGCACGTGAAGGCAGCATAAGTTCAGGGCATAAGTTGCAGGGATCAAATTCATGAAAATCTTTTTACTACAAATTAAGACATTTCTTAAGACAAATTCTAAGAAATTCATAAGAATGATCCTAGTGCAATTCTTGAAAAATATTCTTAAATATTTTCTTTTTATCTGAAAAAGATATCTCGTTATCTGATTGTATGGTGTTTTTTCCGAAAACAGCTCAAAGGCCGTCTTTTTGTGCTGCCTGTTGATTACCATAATAATCATAACAAGCATGCACACTATATTCATCAGGGCTGGCTTGATGGGAGTTTAGCACTTGGCATCTCTCATATGTGCTCAATGCTGCTAAAAATTATGTTGTAACTAATTATGAAATTAAAAACAAGGCCCCTATTTGACTTGTTTTTGTAGAGATGATTTTTAAAGGTGCCCTTTTTCCAAGTGGAGCTCACTGCAGAGTCAAATGACGTCTAGGTCCACCTTCTCCAGACGTCTAATGGGGTGGAAGGATAGAGTTGTGGATAGGGTTAGGGTGTGGTTAGATATTCTAGGCCCAAATTACTAGCGGACTCCAGCCAGAAGCCACGCCCCCTGTTCCTGATATCATATCAGTTGCCAGAACACACACAGCCCAACCTGCAGCATCATCACATGAGACAGTGACTCAAGAGCGGACTACCTGCGGGAAGATGAGTGATATGGTGTATTTTTTCAAATATCATGTTTATCATGCATAAAAAGCATAATTTGTGTGTGTATATGAACGAACAGTAACCTTAATAATTAGACAACTGGCTGTAATTTTCCAGTGAGGTTAGCCATTTTTAGTCTAGCTTGCTAATAAACAATAATTATGTGTCATCTAAAAAAAATGTAATTACAATGCCTAGTAATCTGTCGAGTTACAGATAGTAGTCAATAAGTCAATAGCAACATTAGCAAATTGTTTTTGTGTCGAGAGACATGACAATTTAGCGAAGCTTCCCGAGCTTTAGACACAGACGTCACACCCTGTGGCCAAAGGTTGCAGCCAAGAAACGTCCCAGAGCACAGCAATAGAAGAATACAATGAGAAAATACAGGCACAGGACAATGTCTCTGTAGACACGAACACTTCCACACAATTCTAGTGGAGCATATGACTGCAAGGGATTCTATTTGTGCGAGTCTATACTTTTTTTTTTGGGGAAATCCTGCATAGTGCACTTTTAAAGGATTAGTTCACTTCAAAATGAAAATTTCCTGATATTTTACTCACCCCCATCTCATCCAAGATATTGATGTCTTTCTTTCTTCAGTCGAAAAATAAATTACGTTTTTTGAGGAAAACATTCCAGGATTTTTCTCCACATCATAGACTTCAATGGCAACCAAAATGTTGAAGGTCAAAATCAATGCAGTTTCAAAGGGCTTCAGAGGCTCTGCTCGATACCAGACAAGGAATAGGGTCTTATCTAGCGAAACGATTGGTCATTGTTAGGGGTGTAACGGTACACATATTCGTATTGAACCGTTTCGGTACAGGGCTTTCAGTTCAGTGCACGCGTGTACCGAACGGTTTCCGAGTGCATTCTTTAACAGTTAACAGTCGACTTGTTGGAAGCGCGGAACACACTTCAATCCGAGTTCTCACATGAACATATTAAGTATTCAGTCCATTTTATCATGAAATTCAAACGATAAATGCCGTTTTGACGCTCTTTAATGTGACGTGACTGTATGGGCGCTGTATAGACATCAGCTCAACTTCAAGTGGCAGCACACAGCGCAAGTGAACGCGATCATCTCTTCCTAAAGAATAAACATAAAATAACATCTCTTAAGGTATGTTGAGGATACATTACAACTTACTGAAATGTATCATAAGTCGTGTAATCGCTCAATCTGTGTTTCAATGGTGGAAAGGCAATAAAACAGCTTATAAACAATGTCACGTAGCATCACATTTACCCCAGGCAGGCATTCAGTGTCCACAGCTGTTGGTTCACTAGAGAAAGGAAAACTCTTTTGCTAAATATATGACCTATATTAGCCTATATATTCATTATATTCTACTTAGCCTTGTTTATTTAATGTATGTTTAAATAAATCTGTCATGAAAATGACAGCCATTGTGTATAAATGATTATATTTCAATAACTAATTGGAGAAAAAAAGATATAATTAGATTTAGAAGTTAATGCAAAAACTGCCTTATGTGAAGCTAAAAATAAATAGCAACTGAATTTAGGCTAATAGTTTGGGCTCTGTTGTTAATCTTTAAAAGCAATGTGTAAGTAAGGGCTCCCTATAAAGTTTACAGCATTATCTTTAAGAAACATTTAATTATAATTGAATTAATTTAAGGACAGACACAATTTTTTTCAGTAAACCACTGTTGAATAAAAATAAATAAAAATCAATTTGGTAAAACTGCTGTACCAAACTCGTACCGAACCGTGACTTCAAAACCGAGGTACGTACCGAACCCTCAGTTTTGTGTACCATTACACCACTAGTCATTTAAAAAAACCTAAATTTAACCTAAATTGCTCTTCTTGCGCTGCTCTGCGACGTGCCAGTAATTATGTAATCACGTCGGAAAGGTCACGCTAGACATAGACAGAAGAAGAAAAAAAAACCTAGGCAGAAGTACCGCCCCCGTGTTTACGAAGCGCACATGCGAAGACTAATACAAATGTCCTTTAGCAAAAAACGAGTTCGGACGATTTTGAAGTTGAAGATGTAGTGTTTTTTGGTAAAGAGCGTTTGTATTAGTCCTCGCATGTTCGCTTGGGGCGGTACTTCCGCCTACGTCTAGTGTGACCTTTCCAACGTGATTACGCGAGTCGCAGAGCAGCGCAAGATGAGCAATTTAGGGGTAAAAAGTATAATCTTTTTTTCTTTTTATAAATGACCAATCGTTTCGCTAGATAAGACCCCATTGCTCATCTGGGATCCTCCAGAGCCTCTGAAGCCATTCGAAGCCCTCTGAAACTGCATCGATTTGGACCTTCAACATTTTGGTTACCATTGAAGTCCATTACGTGGAGAAAAATCCTGGAATGTTTTCCTCAAAAAACTTAATTTCTTTTCGACTGAAGAAAGAAAGACACGAACACATTGGATGAGATGGGGGTGAGTAAAATATCAGGAAATGTTCACTTTAAAGTGAACCAATCCTTTAAGGCCTGGGTATACTTCATTTTCTGCGTTCCACTCTGTATCGCACACACTGTCCATGTGCTGCCCAATTTTTTGGGGCTTTGGAGCAACAAAGTTGTACATTCTGGGGGAGGTGGGAATAACAACCCGCAGCAACAACTTAAATGTAGCCCAATTGTGAATCTTGCCTTTGGTGTGTGTGTGGATCATTCATCACAAATGATTCTGATACAAAAATGCTTAAAAGTAGGACAATGCAAGAGATTTTTGTTTTATGTCCAGCATTACCCGTAACAAAATCTGTTGTCATGTGCCTCTCTAGAGTTAAATGCATTAAAAGCCTGGGGGTCTCGCAGAACTACAGCAGAACGAGTCAGGGAAGAGCACCTCCACTTCATCAATTATTCAATGTTCCTATTTCATAAATCTCACATGAACTGTATGTTCCCACTTCCTGCAGAGAAAAACACCTCAAGTGTTTTACACGACATTGACCCACAAAGCAGCATCAAGTCAGCGGCACCAATTTTCGAAGATGCAAATTAACATCAATGTGCAACTTACAAAATACATCCTCTTATACACACACAAGAGCTGAGCTGAGGCGAGCAGACACTGCTGACTGTTCAACTAGACTGAAATAACTTTTTAGCTCATCAGCATCTGTATGTCATCTTTAACATGCTGTCACTTCATTCTTTCCCCTGATTGAATAATACTGCTATTCTGCCTTTTTGCATTGGAGACCACTGGTTCCTGCACATTTTCTTTGGCTGTGTGAGGTAACTGGGTCCACTCAAATCATGCTGTATGATGCCACATCTATATGAGTAACAGCAATGCTTTACACAATGCAATAGTTAAAGGTAGCCTAGAAATCTAGACGCAACCTAGCGGCAGCAAATCTAATTTGCAGCCAGGGTAGTCTAGCAACTCTCCATTGGCTTGCAAGCTGGAAAAACCAAACTCTGGTCAGGCAAATCACATCGTGTATAGAGTCGGTGGGCGTGCTTAACATAATAATAGCAGAGTTGCCGTGGTTCCGCGTGCTACTCGTAAACAAAGAAGCTGGCGAACAGCGGTCTTTTGAATCAGCTTTGGCCACGACTCAGGAAGACTTGGAGTTAAGCTTTTCTTTGAGAAAAGAACAAAGAACAGCACTGAAGTCATTCTTAAGAAAGGAAGATGTGTTCGGAATTTTGCCGACTGATACGGCGAAAGTTTAATCTATCAACTAGCTCCACTTCACCTTCTTCGTTGCTCTGGTTGGTTGTAGCGCTATCCTATAGCGTGCAGAGGGAATTTGAAAGACAACCGTTTATCCCGCCCCTCGGATTGAGCCATCCAATGGTGAGTTCCCAGACCCAACATCTTGATGTGGGTCTGGCTTAACAAGCTAAGTTAAAGGGATAGTTCACCCACAAATGAAAATCATTCAAATGATTTACTCACACTCAAGCCATCCTAGTTGTATATGACATTCTTTTTTCAGACGAATACAATCAGAGTTGTATTAAAAAATGTCCTGGTTATTCAAAGCATTATAATGGCAGTAAATGGCCGCCCAAACTTGAAGCCCAAAAAAGTGCATCCATCCATTATAAAAGTAATCCACACGCTCCGGGGGGTTAATAAAGAGAATTCTCCACATCACACAATTTCAAGTATTTCAGATCCTTCATTGACATCTTTGTGCATAAATATATAATGGGAAATGAGAACATTATGCAAACTCTAGCAAATATGCATATTTAACTACTTGTTGCCATATGGACAGTGTTGGGAACAGTGTTGTGCAAGTCACTGTATTATATTATAGATTACTTGTTACTGTTATTTAAAAGTAATTATTTACCTTATAATATTACTGTCTCAGAATTGTAATGCATTACATTTTTCCTGTATTTTGAGTTACTTTCACCAAAATAACTACAGAAGTAGAACTTAACATTCTAAAATGACAACATGTACTACAGAGCATTTTACATGCAGTAGAAGGCTATATGATGTAGCATAATGACTAGGCTATCCAGGCTACTAACAACAGTCAAGTCACCTTTATCTATATAGTGCTTTTTAGTCTTTATAGTGCTATATAGTGCTTTTTAATGACAATTGTTTCAAAGCAGCTTCACAGAGTTAAACAGGAAAATAATGCAACAGAATTTGATTCAGCTGTACAGCCGCTCTGGAGAAAACGGTGATGTTATCCAGCTCATTTCAATTATCATATAGTGACAATGCGGGCAGATCAGTAAATTAGTTGAAAATGTATTTGAATTTAGTGTCCCCAACTGAGCAAGCCAAGCCAAAGGTGACAGTGGCAAGGAACCAAAACTCCATCAGGTGGCATAATGGAGAACGATATAGCATATGGTAGGCAAAGTGAAGGCTCAAGACAATTCAAGAAAGGATGACAGACAGAATCACAATCGCGATTTTGATAGTTCTTTCGGTTTTAGACAAAGGTTGCATTTGACTATTACGTTCTTCTTGTCCTTATCTCTGACAAACTCGAAGTAATGCGCATACATCCATCACATGAATGTACAGTCTTCTTCTGCCATCTTCACCCATTAGCTGCTTTTCCACTGGCCAGCGTGAGCACAGAGGCCGAAATCATGTCTTATGCGGCACTCCTGTAAAACCTGCCTTAAACACGCCTTCAATGGACTATGTATGTCACACAATACAAAGGTACACCAGCAAGAGGGAGATGAATTAAATAAATCGCTACATGGACACCACACGCAGCTATTGACTGACCAAGAAACAGGTAATAACTTACTTGCAATTTTCATTCAGTAATGTCTCTCGGTTTTGCTTTTTTTTTTGGAACTATACAATTTTGGGCTAAAATTGTGTTGTAACGCAAGCATTACTGAACATGTACCGAGTAAAATATTACTGAAAATTGATTAGTAGTGCCTTACACTACTGTGTTACAGGAAAAAGTAATAAGTTACTGTAATGCATTACTTTTGTAATTTGTTACTCCCAACACTGGTTGGGAAGGTTACTTTAGAAATGTAATAGGTTACAGATTACAAGTTACTAAGTTGTAATAAGTAGTGTAACTTTTCAATTATTTTATTAAAGTAATGTAACTGATTACGTTTGGAATATTTTTCTATTTTCCAGCACTGAAACACATTTTTATCATTAGCCATGGTGGCAACTTTCAAACAGGTTGTAGCCTAAAGCTTTCAGCGGCAATGTGGATTGATGTAATTGGCAGACGTGGTGCGCCGCAAATTCAAACAAGAGCCAATCAAAAGCATCAGAATAGCATCGCTTTGTGGCTAGAAGGGATACAGCAACAGCCGGAAGTGAGGCAAAATCTCATGATAAAATAACAAATTAAATTTGCTGCTTATCAGATTGTGTTTTATTAACGTCTACACCTACCCCAGCCCTATACCTACCCTTAAAATAATGTAAATACAGTAATTAAATGACGCAATATTGATGTGTTCATGCCCAGTGGCTGTGGCTGTATCCCTTCTAGTTTTTACCCTTTAAATGGCAGGAGACATCATTCTTCGTGCATTATTCAACATATCCTAGCTTTTTACAGATAACAGATGTAACCCCCTTTGTAATAAATGTTTTCATAAGTAACTGTAATTTGATTTTAAAAAAATTCTCATTAACTGAAACTGATTACAGTTATATTTATTTTGTAATTAAATTGCATAATCTAATTGCATGTAACTAGTTAGTCCCCAACACTGCATATGGATGATACAGTGAGTAATAACATCAAAGTTTATTCAGTGAAGAATTCATCAAGACAATTCATTCAGACAAGTAAAGAGTCTTTTTTAAAAATGTATTAAAAAGAACCGGGGTTCTCAAATCTGGCCCTCGAGTTCATCAAACTCACTGTGTTTCAACAATGTGTTTTTCATTATATTGCAGTATATTGTCTTTTTTATCTCATAGCATTCAGTTTAGACAGCAAAATCACATTCATAGCTCAATTAAAACATGGTTATTTTTATGATAGCACTGGAGATAAACCATATCTATAAACCATATATGACACATGCACGCTCATATAAAGATAGCTCCCGCAAAAATTAGTGACTTCAATTTTGATCTATTCCTCAAACAAAGCTATGGTATGACTTCAGAAGATTTATATATCACAATAAAGTCATATGGACTATGAAAGCTCCCTAATCATTTTAATTTTATGGAGAAGACATGCTCTGTGTATAAATATATACACTATATATATTTCCGGGCTGAATTAATCCTTTAAAGGGTTAGTTCACCCAAAAATGAAAATAATATAATTTATTTCTCACCCTCATGCCATTCCGATTTCAAAACACTGCTTCATGAAGCTTCGAACCATTAAGAATCATGATTCAGATCACGTGTCAAACCGCCAAACTGCTGAAATCACATGACTTTGGTGCTCGATACACTGATTCATAACGGTTTGAAGCTTCATGAAGCAGTGTTTTGAAATCGGTTCCGAAGATTGATTACTCACCCTCATGTCAGTCCAAACCCTTAAGACCTTCTGTCATATGTCTGTCTTGTCTTGTGTAAGCACATGTCTTGTATTTGTCATGTTTGGTGTGAAGTCATGTCACTTGTCTATTGTCCTGACCCCGCCCCTCTTGTTACCTGATTATTGATTGATTTGCCCCACCTGTTCTCCCTCATCATCCTGCCTTCATCCTGGTCTTCTCACTGGCCTTCCCAAAAAGACCATTAGAAAGCTGCAGCTCATACAGAACGCTGTTGCCAGGATTCTGAGCAGAACGAGAAAATATGACCATATCACACCAGTCCTCAGGTCTTTACACTGGCTTCCAGTTACATTTAGGATCGATTTTAAAGTACTATTACTTGTATATAAATCACTAAATGACCTAGGACCTCAATACATTGCAGATATGCTGATTAAATACAAACCCAACAGATCACTCAGATCATCAGGATCAAGTCAATTAGAAATACCAAGGGTTCACTCAAAGCAAGGAGAGTCTGCTTTTAGCTATTGCCAGCCGTAGCTGGAACCAGCTTCCTGAACAGATCAGATGTGCTCCAACAGTAGCCACTTTCAAATCCAGACTCAAAACACATCTGTTTAGCTGTGCATTTACTGAATGAGCTGTGCCACTGTACGTCCGACTGATTGCACCTTGTCTTATGCAATTACTCAATGAGCTCTGTGCTTTGTCCAAACTGCTTGCACTTTAATTGTGTTTCAATTTAACCCTGTTTTATTTGTAGTTTTTAATTATACTTTTTATTTTTTATAATTTTTTCTTTATTTTTATTTCCTTTTAATTCCTATTATAACTATTATACTATATATATATTTTTATTTTATTCACTTATGACTATTTAAACTTCATTTCTGTGTAAAGCACTTTGAATTGCCACTGTGTATGAAATTTGTGTGCTATACAAATAAACTTGCCTTGCCTTGCCTTGCCTTGCCTTGCCTTGTTAGTTCCCTTTATAATCCCCTTGGTTGCGTCCGAAACCTGCAAAATGCTGCCTTCGGAGGACACATTTCAAGGCAGGAAGGCGTCAAGGCACGTCCGAATTTAATGTTAGCGGCACTTCCTGTCTCCTCAGATACCTTCATCTGATCGATTTTCGAAGGAAGCATTTATGTATCCTTTGCTGCCTTTTATATCCCACAATCTTGTGTTTTCCATTCTGTGACAGTTGAGCTAGGGGGAAAAGATGGCGTCCAAAAGTTGCGTTTGCTGGTCAGTTTGTGTAAAAGAGTTTTTTTTACCAACATTTTCCACTTCTGGTGTAATTTCTAGCGAGAAATTACTAACGTAGTAATTACATATTTGTTTAGTTCTCACCAAAGCTCTCTCTATTTTGCTGTAGATCATTAAACGGTTACACTGCCTAAGAACGAAGTCTGTCCGAAATTAGTTTTGTGAGGTGCCTTCATGCACAAACACTGCCTTTACAAGCCATTGTCTGATAAGGCAGCGAGGCAACAACGAGTCAGCTGCCTAGGTTTTCGGACGCAGCCCTTGTGTTTGCAGGCCTGTGCTGGATCGTTGTCGTCTTTTTCCTGTCATGCTGCATGTTACTGCTCTGTGTGTTTAGTTTATGTCAAGTTTTGTTTGTGTTTGTTTTATTTTGTTATTTAATAACCAATAACATTCTTTCCTGAAATTGAGTCCTCGCTCCCTTTTCTCCCAACCGTTCCTGACACCTTCGTTCATCTTCAGAACATGAATTAAGCTATTTTGGATGAAATCCGAGAGCTTTCTGACCTCTCCATAGACAGCAATTGAATCAATTGAAACACTATCAAGGCCCAGAAAGGTTAAAATAGTCCATAAAACAGTGCAGTGTTTCCTAGTTCTATGGCAGAACGACTCGTGCACATGCGTCATGGTGCTCACGTGAACCGCGTCGGCCAATGGTAAGCCGGCGTTCTGAAAGCGCTGTACTGTTTACACTACGTCAACAGCGTAATGTGGCGCTCACACCGGACGCGATTCGCGCGAAGGTGGACGCGTGTACATTTTGAGTTTACTCGCGCGAATCGCGCGTGACATTCACTGCACAACAGATGCGAATTCGCGTCATGGGCGGGGCTTCCGCCAGCAGCTCGTCTCGTTGAGAAATGGCTGACATGGGCTGTGTTTACATGTCTTTTTTTTTGTTCATATCTACTGTTAATGTGTGACAAAACGTAGTTTTAAGACTTTTTCAGTCGATAATGTAGTTGTTTAAAGCTCAAATCTGTGGTTTATTTACATAAACAGTGCCTATTTGAACATTTTATCTGCCGTTGTCGGAGCTGTGAGCTCCAGCGGACAGCGGCGCTCAGCACACGTGAAAGCCGGCGAGGGCAACCTTTCCTCGGCCAGTCCTTCTGCCGTCTACCGCTGGCTCTGATGTCTCTGTGGTGTGTCTCGAGCTATAATTCGTCTTGTAACGGCCGATCTTTGGTCTCATGGATCTATAATTTGTTCCCTGGCAAATCTTTTAGGCTGAGGGCAAAGATAAGTTTCATTACTTTATATTTTTAGGCTATAACTGTACGTTGCAGTTGTAACGTTAGCCTACTAGCACTGACTTTGAATGTTTGACTGCATTGTTTGCTTTATTTCATGTATAGCTTGTTATACATTACTTATACTTTTGTATTATTGATCATACATAAACTTGCATTTAACAAAAAGAGACTGGGTTGTGTTTCATGTCATTTAATGTTATCACAGTGATAATCATATTGTCTGAACCAGATATTAATATACAGATTTTCTCCTCATTGTTGTCACTACTAGAGCAAGCTCCTGATTGGTTAACGCGGCGCGAAATATCCGCCAAAGTTCAGATTTTTCAACTTGAGCGTTTCGCGCGATTCACGCGAATCGCGCGTTCAAAACGCTTAATTCGCGTCCTTCGCGCCGCCTCAATCACGCGAATCTCGCCGCCTCATTCGCGCGCATCGCGCCGCAGAATGCCATTTCGCGTCTCTGCATTGACTTAACATGTAAATCACTCGCGCGAATCGCGTCCGGTGTGAACGCACCATAAGAGTCTGACACAAGCTAGAAGAAATTGTTGAATAAAGTAATTATTTTGTTTGTATTTTGTGCACAAAAAGTATTCTCGTCGCTTCATAAAATTAAGGTTGGTTGAACCCCTGGAGTCATGGACTATTTTAACAATGTCTTTACCACCTTTCTCTGCCTTGAAAGTGTTAATTAAATAGCTGTCTATGGAGGGGTCAGAAAGCTCTCGGATTTCATCAAAAATATTTTAATTCGTGTTCCGAAGATGAACGAAGGTCTTATGGGTTTGTAACGACATGAGGGTCAATAATTAATGACAGAATTTTCATTTTTGGGTGAACTAACCCTTTAAGGCATCCACACACTACAAGATAATCAGGCCGAATGTGGGCCCAATTCTCCCCTTCCAACAATCCCAGGTAAATTCCTGATTATCTTGATGGTTCTGCAAATTATCTTATTAGATTTTCCTGTGGTGTGATATGTGTTAAGAGTGATTGAATCTGCTCTGAAGAACATCGGGGCCGCACTGATCTCATATCACGACACCACTGACTATAGTAATAAAACTGCTAAATCTATGATTTTTTTATCATCATGTTTGTGGTCTCTCACATTTTGAAAATCTGATAAGATATTAAAAATCTTTTAGTGTGGTTCAGCCTTAAAGCAATGAGGTAGCATTAAAAAACCCACTGTTATTCAGGAAGTCTCTGGGCAACAGACTGTAGCCTATCTTTTTTTGGCAGAAGAAAAAAATCTCTTTCAAACAAAAACCTGACACTAAATAAACATGTCTTTGCACACTCTCTGTCTTTCTCTCTCCCTTTTATTTTTAACTTGCAAACTTTATACCGTTCCCTGTCATTTTTTTTTCTTTTTAAAGTCACTCTCTCACTCTCTCTTGCAGGCCTGTGAGGTGAGGCTGACAGTGCCGAGTCATGCCAGAGAATCTCAAAGAAGGCTGCCTTATAGTCACATGTCTGGGTGTAAAATCACATTCATTAACACCTAGTGAGTCCACTGAAGTGAACTGATGGCAGTGCATTTCTGTCTTCTCTGGGTTATTACTGTCTGTTTACATTCCCTTACACACAATGCTCCACACATGATAAATATAACCCCTGGCCTGCTTAAAGGATGTACTGTATGCTCAGTGATGCTAACAAATGAAGATGAATAAAACACACACAGAGGACTGTTCACAGACAGGCGTGCCTTGAACCGCTTCGTAGTGGCTTTTTTAAAAAAAGACAGAGCGACCAGTCCAGATAGCGGGTGAGTAAAATAAAATCCATTTTATTTTCGTCTTACAAATCTTGTCTAGTTCTAGTGTTCCGGTACGGTGAGCTGCGGCGATCAAACTAACTTTTAAAGGCAGGGTAGGGGATTTGTTCCAGTAACGTTTTTTGTTATGCTGGTTGAAAGTCTCTTCACATCGTGATAGCAATCACTAAGTTAAGTGGTCTAAATGTAATTATATGTAGGGGAGAGCGGGGCACAACCTAATGCTTTTTGACTTTCTCAGTTTGTGTAAATCCACTTGGGGTTCAGAGTATTTATTGTTTCCCACATTAATTGCACACGTCTAGTACAATTATGTAGTTTTGTTTCATTAATACAGTGTATACTTTTTTTCTTGATTTACCCCGAAAGAATGGAAGTGAAATGTGACAACATGCCCCATAGGTGGGGTACATTGTAACATGTTAGGGGCACATTGTAACATGACCAAATGACAGCTTAAAATGTTACCTGATATAATCAAAAAAATATCCAAGTCAAACTAAAATATTTTGTCAATAAAATACAATTATTAACTTTTTTAAATAAAACAATGGCATTTTTAATCATTAAAAATATAAACAAATTTGAGTTTGACAACAAACACACTGCAAAACACAGCTATACAGCATAGTTAAAAACAATAATAATTAATCATTTCTGAAATTTGATGCTCAGTCCTTATTCACCTTTTTCTCATGATTTCTCAAAAGAATTCATAAAAGTATAGACTATAATAGCATAGTTCTAATAGGGGCCCATTGTAACGCAGTGTGACAACATGTCCCACCTGCGCAACTAGGATTTAAACTCTGGCTCGTGTCTTCTGCTGGTTAGATCAGCATTCAAGAACGATCACAACTGTTAAATAACAGATATAAGATTAAAGTAATATCAGATTTTTTCTCTAAATAATGTATGTTGATATGGCAACTAGTAAATACACTAAGTTTCGTCATCCTGGCATGTGTGGAAAGTTTTAAACCATGTGTGTTACAACTAACCCCGGGTTATGTTGTGACCCGCGCTCCCCTATATATATTGTCTGTTGAAGGCAATCATTGCATATGGTATGAATGCAATGGTACAATGTCCTACCTGCCTGTCAACTTTTGTATTTCATACCTCCACGCAAACATCACACGTCATCAGCGTGTTTCATGCTATGCAGAGTTAGACAGATGTCAGTAACCAAAACAGCAGCCACCTTTATAGTTCCTCCTGACCCAAAACAACAAGCTTATGCTGTGTTCACACCATAACTACTGTAATTTGGAAGATGTGTTATTAGGGGTGTAACGATTCATCTACTACATCGATGTATCGATTTATATTCCTATGATCTAACTACATCGATCTGTGCTCGGCAAGTTGGCCTTCCGGACGACATATATCGATCTAACATCGTTTTAAAAGGTAATCAATCGATTGTATCGATAATAGGAAATAACGCATTGGATTTAAGCACGTCAGACTTTAAATGGATGTTTTTTCTTAGCACTTTTAATGATAAAGGCGTCAAACGTTACTCGATTCAGTCTGCCTATCTGTGACATCATCGCCACGCACCAGCAGCAGCGCTAAGAAAACAAAACATAGCATGGCGGATGGCAGAGGAGAAGCCAACCAGCGAGAAATTATCAAGCCACCAGGAGAAAGAGCTACCTGTACTTTCAACCCTTGCTAAATGTTACCTGTGCATTCCTGACACCAGTGTGCCAGCAGAGCGAGTTTTTAGTACTGCTGGCGACTTAGTGAACGCACAGACAAGTGTTCTGCAGTCAGATCATGTTGATCAGTTGATATTTTGGAAAAAAAAAAGTCAGAGTAGAGTCATTGAAGAGTAGTTGGTTACATTTTATCTTTTGTTAAATATTGTTTGTTTATTAAACTGAGAGTAATAGCAGGTTCAGCCAGTTTATTCAACCTGAAGAAATGTTGGTTGCACTTTATTTTTGATATTAATATTGTATTTATATTATTTTAATGTTGAAACACAACAGCAAAAGTAGCAGGTAAACCTACTATTAATTAAACCTAAAGAGAAGTTAGTTGCACTTTATTTTTGATATTAATATTGTAATATTTTTATGTTGGAAAACAAAAGCAGAAGTAGCAGGTTAACCTACTGTTGAAATGTTGGTTGCACTTACTGTGCTTTTATTGAAAATGTATTGAATATTGAAAATGAGAGCAGAAAAGGTTAACTTTCTGTTAATTCAACCTAAATTGTTGGTTGCACTTTATTCAAATAAAATTTGAATGCATTCGCCATTAATTGTTGTTTACTTGTTTGTTTATATCCATAATTAATTTATACCTGATTCCCTTACAAGAAACAAAAGAAATCTAGGAAAATTCACCTGCACTGACCAGTATCCAGATAATTATTTCAGTCACACAATTTTTGGCTAAAAAGTTACTGAATCGATTTCAAGTCACTGAATCGTTTCAGATCGTATCGTTCTAAATTAACCAATATCGTCCTTGAATCGTATCGACAACTTCAAATCGTGATACGAATCGAATCGTTGTTAAAACGAATCGTTACACCCCTATGTGTTATACTCGGGTTTGTGACACAAATGTATGCGTTTTTATGGGAACACTATCAACGCTGAAATGAATCTGCAGCAGTCAGGTGGTACAAGTCAGTGCTCTTTAACTTGTTTATGTTCATTATTATTATGATGTAATGTGCGAGAGTTAGCGTGACATGAGGTAGTTTAACGTCGTCTCTTGTCTCGTGACGCTTTGCAAAATCTGCTGTTTGCGTTCATGTGTTTTGAAGAAGGCATGGCTTTAGAAACGCTCTGAAGGGAGGATGGGATCTTATGCTTTCAAAGCTAGCTTGCTATTGCTAGCTAATTGCCTACCCTAACTTACTGAACATCAGTGAAGGCAAACTAGACACTAGACAAGGAACTAAGGAAAACTCAGGGCTTAAATACACAAGAGAAGTTCATTAACACAACAGGGGGGGGCAGGTGTGTAACACATTAACAACCATGGAAACTAACAATGACAGGAAACTCCAAAAAACATGGACAGAACAAAACCAAACTAGAATACAATGAAACTAACATACTCCCGACAGTCAATGTTTACTCTTTAGTCTTTAAACAGCATTATGGTAAAAATGGAAAACTATGCAACAGCTTTCATACCTGTATGTGACAGTGTTTTGCTTTGGGGGTTGAGCGGAACTGACAGAACGATTTACAATTCTTTGCAACCTTTAGCACTGCCAACAACGTGCTTGATCCTTCACTGGAAAGCGAAATTCACTCACTCCCTCTAAACGTTTACTCTTTGAATTATTGCACCCAGGAACAATACAAGACAACACCGTTATGACTAAAACATTTCTAATAAGTATTTATTAAAGCAAGGCGCTATTTGTAAGCATAATCGTTAAATTCGCTTTTCTACTGTATAGACAGCCAAGTTTTATTGAAAACCCCTTTTGCCAGTGGTGAAGCTACTACTTGCATGTGAGAAGCCATGTTTGATGATGGATTTAGATGTCCTGCCCAACATAATTACCACAGTCATTTTAATGATCTGTCTCTCATGGACTGCATGATTTCGGCAATTCCTGTGGACTTTCTTTTCTGTGACTAATTGACTAATTAAAATTTGGTCGATTAAGCCTTTTCTTGTCGACTAACGTTTAGATGACTATTAGGGGCAGAGATTCAATTCCTTCATAGGAGTGGGTGGAGCTAAAGAGCTGTTTTGGCACGTTTTGCTTGTCGCAACTCTGACTGGTAGAATGACTCTGACTTTATGTACAGCATCATGAGTAGTTTTTTTTTTCTCAAAATCTGCTGGTAAATACAATTATCTTAAAAAAATATGTTGAAATAAGTTGGGCTGACGGCTTTAGCAGAAGCATATACCATTGTTTAACAACCACGTAGCTCACAGTAGGGCTGTCTTTAACGGTTTATAAAGAATCATTACAAATTAATTTCCCTATGGAAAAATTAATGGAATTTTTACAGCCAGAACCCGACTATTGCACTTTATAGATGGTAATGAAATTGAAAGACTAACACCTGTGTATGTGTTCAGCTACATCAAATTGTTTTAATAGTATTTCATTTTTTTTATTCAGAATTTATTTCAATATGGTAACTTGTTTAATTTTGTGAGAGTTTGAACTTAAGTTAAACGGTTTTGAAAAGTGTATGTAAACATGCAAATTGGTATGTACAGAGAATATTGGCAGTGGTTGAGTTTGTGACAAAAAAAAAAGGTCATTTTAAAGCAGTCATTTTGTGTTTGAAAAAGTAATGAGAAATTGGTCCTAGCCAATGTAAAAAATGTAATTTATAATAATAAAAATATGTAAAGTATATATATATATATATATATATATATATATATATATATATATATATATATATATATATATATATATATATATATATATATATATATATATATATATATATATATATATATATATATATATATATATACATAATTTCTTTGTGCCCAGCACTTTAAAATTCTCCAACGAAAAACACTTTTTAAACCAATGAAAAGTTTCACTAATCCAATTTATTACGTAATGGCAATTAACTAAACAAATTGGGTCCCCCCCAATTCAGTTTTTTGGATCCTATAGGGGTCTGGGCCCCCCCCAGTCTCCCCTCAATTTTAATATTTCTGCATCACATACTGACCATATTTCATTCCTCTTCTTTAATCTCAATCATTTTATGTCATCGTTCACTTTCCTATCTAATAAAAAGTCCAAAAAGGCTTGTCATTTTAATTTACATTTGAATTCCTGGTCTCAGCATTCAAAGCCACACTTGTCCTTTATTCCACCTTTTCTAAATTCTCCTCCATCATTCTGAAATAAGAGCCTGATTGCTGCTCAGATGGCCTCCCTTGGGCAGCTCCTCTCCTCCGCTCCAGAAGCAGCAGAAGAGAACGCTGAAGGAAAAAAAAAGTATCTGGGAATGTGGGAGAGGGTCATGGCTGCCAGTGTCAAGCTCCAGAGTTTAGCTGCAGGCTCCTATGGACTAAAATGTATTTTTCATCTGTGATAAAGGGCTCTACACTTCTGATGTGAGACTGTGCTGAAAGGGCACGAATTTACCACCCAATAGGCTTGAAGTACACACAACTGATAAAGGGCTTGACATCTGATTTGAAGTGCACACTACAGCGGAGAGGAGATCGTATGAGATCTGCCCTGAGGCAGGGGCTACGCGGAGACTAAAGTACAGTAACAGCTATCAGTGTAGCTGCAGGCAATGTGAAGATGAAGAATAATACAAGGTACAGGACTACACACATACAGTTACGATTATTCAATGCAAGGGCAGCACCCATAAAAGCACTCTTTTTGACAGTAACACACAAGCATAAGATCTACAAATGAAATACAATGTACGTGTTATTATAATAACTGATCTTTTGAACACTCCTTCCTTATGAATGTTTAATATTTAGGCTTTCTAAAACTATTTTGTTTAACGTGATAGTATAACAGGCAGTATTTCTTACTCTCATTCACACGCACGCTCATTTGAAAATGCATGCAAAAAAAATCTCCTGCAAGTTTCTTTTATTATTTAGACAGTCTCATTACTGCCATGTGTCACACAGAGATGGACAAATCAGAAAAAAACATTTATTATTGATGACCGTGTCTGCAGGCAGCCAGTTGAGCAACCACTCGATAGATAGATAGATTAGATACAGACAGACCGACAGACCGACAGACAGACAGACAGACAGACTGCAGCATAGAGTCCAGAATTTCTGTGTGTGGTATGCTTAAGTGTGCCTGTGTGTGTGCACATCACAAATAAACACACAACCCCGCCAAATGGACATTTATGAAGGGGAAAAAAGTTAGTCAAGATAGAGTGCAGATGGCCATATACATTCGAGTACGAAACATCCCGTGCATTCTATGGAGCTGGACAGGCCACCATATTACCACTCACACTTTAAAAAAAAAAAACATGAGTGGAAGAATTTGATTAATGCTCAAAGTGTGTTGGCTGACAGATGAAGAGATGAGGAGAGAAAGTGTGACGGTCAGCCTGGCAGCTATAGATGCAAGCGACCTAGGGATGAAGCATTTGCAGCAGTGTGGTCTGTGGAGGTCTCATACACAAATACACACACAGCTCTGAATAAAAGGACTGTTCTAAATGTAAATGAAACCTGTAAAGGAGCAGCCAATGAGGAAAATGGTTTCGACATATAAATGTCTTAATAAAATTATTGTTTTTTGTGAGGGTTATGCTTAGGGTTAGGATATAAAAAAATATAATCACGTTAAACATAAGTCGATGGAAAGTCTGCACCATGATAAAAACAAATGCATGTGTGCCTGTGCTGAATGTGGGACTTTTAGAAAATCTGTCACATATCTTATTCATTCACTTCCTATTCACTTCCATTTTCGATTGCAACGCACAACCATCTATACTGCGGATACACATAGTAACAGGAAATATGACCCCATAAAACCTAAAACATAAAAATCTACTACTAAATCAACATCTTTTCAGAGCTAAAATCTCATTCCACATGAAAAGCCATTTCATGTAAGAACAAATCACGTATACTTGTGCAAATGGATGTTTACGGGCCCCTATTCAGTACCATTTCCTTATTGTTTTTGTTGTTTGTTTTTTAGCAAAATATATTTTTTGGGAAAAAATAGCTAACTTGCTTGTTAATTTCACCAATATTCTACTGTAAAATTACACATAGGCATATACACTCAAAAAAAAAGGTTCTATATGGCACCAAAAATGGTTCGTAATCATAGGGGAACCTTTTTTAGTGCTATATAGCACCAATTTTGGTGCTTCAGTGGTTCTTCAGCGGTTCTTCAGAGGTGCTATATACAGTGGCGGTTCTAGACCACGGTAACTATGGGGGCCAGGCAGGGGCCACTTGTGCTTTTAGGGGGCACACGTTAACATTTATCTTAACAGTAGATAATTAGGTTCACCTAAAAATTCTATCACCATTTCCTCACCCCCATGTCGTTCCAAATAGGACTTTCTTATGTTGAACACAATATTAACTTATTTATTTTATTAAACTGTTGTATAAGATCAGTAGGCCTATCGCATTTGCACTCATGCTATTCTGGGTAGAAAAACAGAACTCGTGTAATATTGCACTCGTTACTCATGTTATATTGCTTATACTGTAGTCTATATCATAATGTAAATGTGAGGGCGTTTTCACACTGGCATTTTTGTTAGAATAATTGGTAATGTGAAAGTTGTCATGCGGACCCGGGTGAGCTGAGCTCAGGGAAACTGAATTCGAGACTGCCTGAAGGAGGTGGTCTGAGCTCGGTTGCGCAAATTGCGCTCGAGCTGTGCTGCGATTCATGGGAATGTGAAAGCAATAAGCTAACATACGACTAGCGGGCCAGTGGCGGACCACTGGAGGCAAAGTTGGCGGCCTGCTGGCATTTTGCTCATCGTTTTCCTAGCGGACCACCGGCAGCAGCCACCACTTTTCCGACAGTGCTCCGCTACCGAGCCGCTGGTTTATAATAAATGTTTTCTGGCCACCCACGGACGATCCACAGGTCATATATGATTCACAACTGGGTAATTATAGTTAGATCCAATATAATATTATTTTATGCAATAATGAATCAAAAACAAAGTACACAACTGCTAATAACCATTGTATATGTATTTTTTTGGATAGGCAACACAAATGCGTAGCTAAACAAATGGAAATAAACATAAAATAACTATAAACATTATGATAGCCTATTCAAAATATTTACTTTTGTATATATATATATATATATATATATATATATATATATATATATATATATATATATATATATATATATATAAATATAAATATAAATATAAATATAAATATAAATAAATAAATAAATAAAAACAGGATACATAAAATTGTATTATATATTATAAGATTAAGACTCGGGTGCGCAAGAAAAGTAACCTGCGCATGCATTTTATCAGATGACGACGTATTTAGTTCAATACAACACATGTGTAA
This sequence comes from Gobio gobio, assembly GCF_949357685.1. NCBI lineage: Eukaryota > Metazoa > Chordata > Actinopteri > Cypriniformes > Gobionidae > Gobio > Gobio gobio. The sequence goes on from NC_137119.1 coordinate 19,661,802, forward strand.
GGGATGATAGTGTTGATTATTTACCTTGGATACGAGCGAGAGGGAGCCTGCGGTGTAGAACGCGCTCTGACGCGGACCACAACAAACGTGCCCAGTGTAAAAACGCTCTGAGACTAAAACTCAAACGGGCATTTCTGCCGCATATCTTAATTATGGACATTCTAACTAAGAAGCACTGACATGGTTTGATTAACGACATTCTAACTAATACAGGTTTTGGAACAACACGAGGGTGAGTTACATTAGGTGTTTTTATTTTCTTTTTGGGGGAACTAACCCTTTAATTTATTCCCAGATTATTGAAAGTATTTTATTTGGCCATGTACCTGTATCACTCTGTCTGCAGTCTCTACACGTGAAGTAAAATCATTTCAAGTTCATTATTTATTTGAAAAGTAATGTATCTGTAATATGATCATGCATGCTCAATTTATAAAAGTAAAACTAAACCATTTATTTTACATGTTTTGTAGCCTACCTGCTCTGTTAGCAGACTCTTCGCAAAGTTAGCATAGGCATAAAAACAAACATCTAATACTCTATAAGCAACACTGGACAATTGGATAAATAATATTATTTCTCGCTATATGTGAACAAGACTGAAATTACATTATTTTCTGTATCTTTTCTCGGGTAGGCTATGCCTATCTGTATGCCTAATATCTGCCTGTCATATTCGCACATGAACGGTTCTTTCATTGCGTTGGTCATAATTTATCTTTGGCTGCATCTTCCTAATTCGGAATATGATCAAAGATTACATATAATATTAATATAATTTTTATATAGATTAATATATTTTAACTAGCCATCCAGTAAATGAACGAAATGACTGAATGGAATTCAAAGTCGTCAAGTCAGTAAAATTAATCTCCAGTAGCTATCACTGCTGCGTATGGGTGAAGTTACACACAACACAACGTGTATAAAGAGAGCTTTTATCTATAATCAAGTGCGTAGCAACCGCTATAGCCCGCGTTTTACAACTATTTGAGCGAATGCAGACTGAGTGACGAATCATTCATAAACAGACATCACTTGCGCGCCACAGCGCGCAGCCTCCTCATTGCTTCTCTGGTTATTGGTTACGACACAATAAAGTGCTCTTTTCATCACACACCGCCACAGCAAAAACCGCACATTGCAACCAGTTTCAGAAAATTGTTTGGTGCGATGTGATTCCAAATTTACGGGGGCCAGAGGGGGGGCCAAGCTTGTTGACACGGGGGCACCGGCCCCCCTGGCCACCCCCCTAGAACCGCCACTGGCTATATAGCACCTTAGTCAAAGAACCGGTGAAGAACCTCAAAAGAAAAGCTGAAGAACCAAAATTGGTGCTATATACCACTAAAAAAGGTTCCCCTATGATTACGAGCCAAGAACCATTTTTGGTGCCATATAGAACCTTTTTTTTTTAGAGTGTAGTCTTGTTAAATATATGTGTTTACTTAAATGATATTCTTACTTTTTGATAATAAAAAAAATGTATGTCAAATTTTGTTACTGTTTATGGCAATGTAACTTGCAATTCACGTGTTTTTATTTTAGAAGTTGTGCCTGATAATGTTCCTGTAATTACAAACATTGCTTTACGGTTTGTGTTGCTCCAAAATGAGTGTTAGTATGAAATGAAAGAGTTAGTTATATGTCCATTCACATGCACATTGCCACGCGGCTAAGTGCAGTTACGCACTATAACGCAACGCTACGTGACGTCATAATTGGCTGAGTATGATACAGTTCATGTTGTCAAAACATGACGATTTATTTACTACTATGACGTGTTATGCTTGTGCACTCGTATTAGATTAGTGCGATTAATTTGATTAATAACTTCTCCCTTTCCATGTCCATATCGTGACGCTCCAAAAGCCTAAACGTATAAAACAATTTAAAGTCAATCTGTGGGTTTAATAGGACACATCCATTCTCGTTCTACATATCAAATTCAACGGTCAGACTTAAGCAGTCTCACAATCAACAGTTCACTGACGCTCCTTATGGTCACTTGAGTGCGGTCCAAATTCCCCGCAGCCGTAGGATCGATTGCAGTGACATGCTGAGAATTAAACCGATTCCACCAGATAAAACAGTGAGAGATGAGACAATAACACATAATGACACCACTGACATATGTTTTAATCTACAGTAGGCTACTGGAAATCATCTTTGCAGTAGCCTGCGTCCAAACCAGCGCGCGAGCCAAGCAAAAGCACGCACAGCGTCCAACAATTGCATGAAACTAAGCTGTCAATTATGTGCACGCTCCTTACCTCGAGAGTTTCACGGCGCGGATAAACACAGTTTTTGGGGAAAACAGCCAGGTAAAAACATTAAATCCGTAACGGTGGAGGATGCGTGGATCTCAGCGGTGGACTCTGTTGGGGTCTCGCAATGTGAACGGAATTAAAGCCCGGGTTGCGGTGGATAGGACGTCCCCCTACTGCCGAGTCCTCTCACTACCGCGCGCGCTTCACCGTCTGCAACCACAGTACTGCTGCAGCATCAGCTGCGCTGAGAAGAGAGCCGGGCAGCGATAAACTACGGAATGGATTACTGAGTCGAACTACAGCAGAGCTTCAATGGGTCAGATATTATTCACGTATGTCACTAGAGCAAGGGTTCTCATCTCTGGCTCTCTTGCAGTTTACCTCAACCTTGATTAAACTCACCAACCTGCAACTTTCTAGTAGTCCTAATCTTGAAGACTTGTGTAGTGTTTGATTTGGGTTTGAGCAAAACTCTCGGGCCATGGACGGACTAATTTTACCTAATTTAAACACAATACTTCAATCAAATTAATGCAATAGACCCTTTTCACAGACTGTGATGATGCATTTTAACGGTCATCATATCATAAATCCTGCAAAGTGTTTTTGTATTTTCATTTTCATTTTTTTTAACACTAATACTTTGTATTACATAAATTTTGCATCAAATGATAAAAAAACAAGCTAGCTACCACTGTTGTGAGGGTGTTTCCAATACAGTGTCTATGGGAGTGATGGTAAAAATTAACATCTTTCTCTCTATTCACTGCCGTTATCAATCTCACTATATTGTTTTCCCTCTTTTTGAAAGTTGTGAAATCACTATTGTGGATTTTTTCTTTTGCTATTTGAGCAAATGGGGACACAAAAAATATATTTAATACTCTCATTCACGCTATAAATGTTTACTATGACGACTTTTGAAAATTCCTATTTAATAATTGTTTAATCGACATGTCATCCTCAATAAACCCGTCTCCGGCGTGATGACTCCGATCTTCCGAATATTCCTATTTAATAATTGTTTAATCGACATGTCATCCTCAATAAACCCGTCTCCGGCGTGATGACTCCGATCTTCCGAATATTCCTATTTAATAATTGTTTAATCGACATGCCATTCCTCAATAAACCCGTCTCCGGCGTGATGACTCCGATCTTCCGAATATTCCTATTTAATAATTGTTTAATCGACATGTCATCCTCAATAAACCCGTCTCCGGCGTGATGACTCCGATCTTCCGAATATTCCTATTTAATAATTGTTTAATCGACATGTCATCCTCAATAAACCCGTCTCCGGCGTGATGACTCCGATCTTTCGAAAATTCCTTTCTAATATGACCTCTGAACTGTTAAGTTGCCAGATTAATAATCATACACTGTTTGTTAGTTGGCCAGAGGAGAACTGGCACCCCGACTAAGCCTGGTTTCTCCCAAGGTTTATTTTGCTCCATTAGGCCACCTGATGGGGTTTTGGTTCCTTGCCACTGTCGCCTTTGGCTTGGCTTACTCAGTTGGGGACACTACATTTTCAACTAAATATCCAAATAAATGTAATTACTAAACTAAATTAAATACATCAACTAAATTACTGATCTGCCCACATTGTCACTGTATGATAATTGAAATGCGCTAGATGACATCACCGTTTTCTCCAGAGCGGCTGTACAGACGAATCAAATTCTGTTGCACTATCTTCCGGTTTTTACACTGTGAAGCTGCTTTGAAACAATCAGCATTGTAAAAAGTGCTATATAAGTAAAGTTGACTTGACTTGACGACTTCTGCTCTGAGAAACCCGGAAATGTGAAAAATGGTCTATTGACCTATCGGTAAGCCCCTCCCCTTGAACACAGATGAGCCAATGGCAGTTGAGTATCAGTTGCCCGGGGACTGGAACTCGGACATCTTTAGGTTTCAGCGCCATAGAGAAACATTGGAAGATCCGAAGCTCTCATCGTTTTGATGGTGTTTATGCTAAATGGTAAAACGATGTGCCTGGGGTACTTGTAACACTGATTCCACGTTTCCTGAGAGGATGGAAAATGGAATTTATTTCATTCACATGGTGTGTTAATCCAATGATGTGGGTGCAGTAACCTGGTTCCCTAAGGATTCAACCCCAATTCCAATGAAGACGAAAACTTTCATTTTCTGGTTGCCATGTAATATTCTCATTTAGTAACAATTAAAGTTAGTGAGTCCATGCTAACGTACAAGCCTAAATAACTGTTCTCACGTCATGAACAGTGTAGGTCAAAAACAAGTTAGTTCAGTGCCTCTCCATTTTAAACTGGTTAAATGTATATTAATTTAATCTTACCCTGTGGTACAAGAACAATGTTGATCCTGGATGTTGTCATCTGTGATCGTGACGACCGTAACATGAGGCTTCTCCCACTTGCATTGTGATCTGTAAACCCCTTCAAATGAATCTTGATATTTATTTTAAAATCGGTAACACTTTACAATACGGGTGCACTAATATGCATTAATTCACGCTTAATAATGCACAGATAATCATGTGTTAATGTATGACTCATGAATAACTAAACCATTTATTAATGATTACTGCATCAGCAACAAATTAAGATTCTATATGATTAATATATTAAGTAATGTCAATGTCAGCTTTATTTGTATAGCACTATTCAAACAACACATGTTGACCAATGTGCTTTACAACATCTAGGTATAAAAATAAATAAATACAATATTAATAACAACAAAACACACATTAACAATAACAATATAAAAAATTTCAACAAGAGGGATAAGCCATGGAAAAACAAGTGTGTCTTAAGTTGTATTTTAAAAACGTGTACGGAATCAGCATCCCTGACATACATGGGTAAGCTATTCCAAAGTCTATAGGCGCAACTGCCACAAATGCACAATCCCCTTTCCGGCTTAACTTGGTCCTTGGAATTTTAAATCAATTTTGAGTTGTTGATCTCAGTGTTCTTCCCATTTGATGTTGAATTAACAAATCTGATAAATAAGACGGTAATATATGAATTGCTATTAATTAAATATACAGTAATGTGTGTATTAATTCCCTAATAACATATTATATTAACTAATGATGCAAATTAATGTGTTAGTTACCACAATGGGGCAAACCATGCATTTCAACTTCCAGTTGTTTGCTTTATTAATCATTAGCTAACGATTTGCAAAGGTATCATTATGCTATGACTTTACTTGTTGAGGCACATGACTATTAACTAATTGTTAGGTAATATGTCATTGTGGTTATGGCTTATGGTTATGGTCAAGTGCCTATCTGCCTCAAGTCATAACATAATAATACCTATGTAACAGGTATGTAAGCACTTTAATCAAACATCCACTCTGATCAAAGTGTGCATGTTATTTTGATTTTGTTATTTTGATTAACATAACTCTAGCATTGCAGAGTTTAGCTCCAACCCTGAAAAAAACCCTCACCTGCCTGTAACTTTAGTAATCCTGAAGACCTTGATTAGCTTGTGTTTGATAAGGGTTGGAGAGAAAGAGAGAGAGAGAGAGAGAGAGAGAGAGAGAGAGAGAGAGAGAGAGAGAGAGAGAGAGAGAGAGAGAGAGAGAGAGAGATCTTAATCCTGATCTTGGAGTCCCACTTCACGTTTTGTATGTCTCCCTTATTTAACACACCTGATTCAAATCGTCAGCTAGTTAGCAGAGCTCCATGAACTGAACTGGGGATGTCAGGGAGACCTATAAAATGTACAGATCTCGGGCCAGGTTTAAAGTCCTCATGAAATCAAAATTGAAGTTTTTGTTTTGGCTTTTAGTATATGAATATGTGAGTCTTTTATCTAAGCTAGTGTGCGCCAAAACAATGAGCTTTCAAAACGTAGTTTCTCACTTCCGACAATATGGATCGGTGATTTTGATGACTCTGCACTTCAGCTTTTCATCAGATTTTCTGTCCAATCAAATGCTTTCTAGAATCTACAGCGTCCCGGCCCCGCCCCCAAATAGACACTGAAGCTGCGGCTAAAATCGGTCACTTGTTCACACATTTACTGTTTTCAACATAGTGAATGGCACATAATGCACTATATAGGGGGTAGGAAACGATTCAGATAGTATAAATAAACTATGCTTTCCATTGGGATGAATGAAGTCTGGTTTCACGTTAGTGTCATACAAACTGCAGTGCGCACACAGTCGGGCCAGAGACATGACAGCACAGAGCGGATCATATGAGCTAGTCAGCGCACAGACCACAAAACGTATCGGACCCATTTGAATTCTGCACAGAATGCCATATTTCAAAGACATATATGGGGGAAATTAGGAGGAGAAACTGTTAGAGATTAGGAGGAAACTACAACTACCGAGCTCAGCGGCACTGGACAAACTCTATTATAAAAGAAGTGCTATGGCTATTTTTAAAAAAGGAAAGGAGCTGTTCAATATGTCCTGCTCTGTCTTCATGTTTCAGTGGAAATAATGTCAACACATTGAATAATGCTGCAAGTATAATGCTTAGTGACTCCAAATCCTGATCTTTGAAGTCCATTTCAGATCTTCTATGTCTCCACTAAAGAGCTAATAAGTTGAATTGGGTGTGTTTTATTAGGGAGAAATAAACATTTAGCCTACCTATTGTTATTTTTTCCTTTTGTTTGTATGTTTTTGTATAGTTTATACATAAATTATTGTTTTTTTGTAGATGTGGTTGTTGCTCTACCGTTTATTGTAAAGGCAAGTTCTTCTGTCTCAAACCGTAACCAGACAGTCATGCTGAAATGTGTGCTTTTGTGTCACTTTCATTTGAAAGGAAATTACACACACCTGCAGGATATGCTTATTGGCGTTTCCCTACATTGAAGTATTGACACAAATCGACTGCACACACATGCATGCAGAACTCAGGAACATGCACACACACAGGTTTATGAAATATGACAGCATTCAGTTAGGTGTGTCCAAATGTTTGACTGTTACTGTGTGTATCTTCCCCTCTCACATTTATTCTCTGTTGGGTATTCTTTTGCACACACACAGAAATGTGTGAGGCCCACTTCATCATCATTATGAGTGTGTCAGGCTGGCTGGACTGGGTGGGTGTAGTGGTGGCCAGGCTGATTTAAGGGGCAACAGGGGACACGAGAAACATCTTTCCTGGGGGAGATGATGAATCAGCCAGTCTCATTTTAAAGAAGGGACAGAAAAGCCCAAAATGCACACTGTTAACTGTCAAGCACACCGAAAAATGTACTAAAAGTATACACAGTTCATATACAGTATACTGGTTTTGCAAGCCCATAAATGTGAGATATTTTGCGATAAAATTTTACCTCATTTAAGTGCAATAATTAAGTCAAATTGATGTAATTCAGCCATAATCACAGTGCAATAAGTAGCATAGCGGTATAAAGAATGCATCACATTTTGGGGTGATGAAGAAACTTAGTTCAGGTTGACGTCGTTGCACAACATAAATTTAATGCAGTATAAAGGTCCAATAAATAATAAAAAAATCCAATACGTCCATATAAGAAATGTGTTTTGCATTTGACTCAGGCCTATATTAAAACAGTAGCCAACACACCTACTGTATGTGAGTTCATAATTTGTGCTGTGCATTGTTTTGTTTTTTGTTGCTGTAATGTTAGCACTAGATGCATAGCCAACCACCTGAAAGTCTATTCAAGAGGCTATGTTTTCACCATTGAAAATAAAAAAAAATGTAATTTTTGCTTTTGTAAATGTGACAGCCTATATAATGCATTTAACGACAAATAATCTAAAAACATTAATAAATAAGTAGGCACTTAAAGGTTTCTATTGATAGATTTCTCATGTCAGTCTGTGCGTCAAATGTTTTGGTTCATTTTTGTGCACGTGAGCCAGAAAGATGTTCAAGGAGATGGAGAGAGTGCATCAAAGGCTTGACATTTTGTAGGCATTTTTAATGTACACAAATAAAATGATTATAAATAACAGAGTATTAACCCTCTGGTGCTCTTCGGTCATTTCTGACCGGAAAATTTTCTGTTTTTGACATTTTAAAAATCACTGCTTCATCGGAATGATATGAAACTTGGTGACTTTTCTAGCATTAGGTAAACACACAAAAAAAATTGGGGTCATGATTCGAGCATGCTAATTGGTCGTAAAAAAAAAAAAGTAGCGTTCATTGTCTTCGGTCATAAATGACTGACCATAGGAAATGAATGGGAAATCGGCAAAAACACAGAAATTCTCTGAATATTTGTGCAATCTACAAATCGGCCACGATGCTGAAAAAAGTACACAGCAGTAAAGGGGTGACACTCTAAAACATCAAGAGTGTGATATTGACACATCCACACACACGCACACTTACACACACACACACACACACCTATGAAAAACTGAACCTATGAACCACATTTGGAATTTTTTTAAATCACAGCTTCATCAGAAGGTCGTAAAAAAAATACTCCCACTTGTGCTCAAAAATGACACCATAGGAAATGAATGGGAAATCTGCAAAAACACAAATTCACAGAAAAATCTATATTTCTAATAAACAAACAAAAAATCTAAAACTTTATAATAAATAGTCTTTGAGATTTTTTAGATATATATACAAATCCATCAAAAAAAAATCATTAAATGTGTTCAAAAGAAAACTAGGGAATTCTCAAGCCTCTCCAAAGAGACCTCTTGTGATTACACATGGTTGCATGATTTCTTTAATTCCAAAATAATTCCAAAAGAGGGCGCTAATCTGCCTTCAAATAAAAATTATTTTGAAGGCCTAGTATCTATTTTAACCTGAAATACTGAAAAACAAAACAAAAAAATTAATTTTAAATGGCAAAAATAGACCATAATTATTGCACAAATATTAAAAAATACCATCATCATCTCAAAATTAAAAAGAAAAAATATAATTGAAGAAAAATAAATTGTATTGGTTTTACTGGGGTGGAGGAAGTTTAATTTTTAGTTGTCCGGTCACTTATGACCGGGAAGACAACCAATGCAACACCTAAACGAAGAGCACCAGAGGGTTAAGTTGTTTGTACTGCAGGGAAAAATTTCCCTTGTAGGGAAAAATACAAATGATCGCGCCAGCACCTCGCATGTGCGCATAGGACAGATCTAGCACTGCCAATTTGACATCGCAAACCTGTTCATTATCAAAATAAAATACGGTCAACAGAACATATACAAAGCTCTGCAGGTTTTATGTTCACAGCTGCTGAGCGCGAATTCCAGCGTGACGCTTCAGTTAACAGTCATGAAGTGCAAGATGAGATGTGCAGCTAAACTAAACAGCTATGTTAAGATAGAAGTTTTAAACTAGCGACAGAAACAATCAGTTTGCAAAGACTGTATCAACCAATGCCCAGCTTTGGGAAGGGAAATATGCAGGTCAGTAAGGAGAAGGTGATGGAGATGAGCAGGTATTTTGCTATTTAACACAGATATACATAATTCAATTGCTGACATTGATTTTGGATTGCTATAGGTCTGTATGTTTGGTACGGTAGGGGGCCCAACCTCATATTCTTTCATAGGGCCCAAAATTGCTAGCGGCGCCCCTGATGATGGGATGCTGGTTGTTGGTTTGCTGGTCACCTGCATGGGAAGCGGGAGTGCTGGTGGACCAGCAACACCAGCTCAATTTTGCTTGTGAACAGCATGATTTTGCCGTTCCACCAGCTAGACCAGCACTATATAAGCACTAACCAGCACTAACCTGGATTTTTTTGGTGACCCATAATTGGAATTTAACCCAACCAAGTGCACACACACAGTAGTGAACACACACCCGGAGGAGTGGGCAGCCATATTGCTGCAGCGCCCGAGGAGCAGTTGGGGGTTAGGTGCCTTGGTGAGGTGTGTTGGGGGTCACACCTCAGTCATGGTATTGAGGGTGGAGGAGGGCGCTGGTTATTCACTCCACCCATCAACAATTCCTGCCGGACATGAGACCTTCTGGCTCTCTAACCATTAGCATGTACCATGAATTTACTTAAATAGCCAAGTTGATAGAACTTAAAAATGTATGTGAATTAAATAACAACAATCTAAATATAACTTTTCTTTACACATTTGATGCTCAATGTTGTTAGTCTAAGTCAGGAGTTTTCAAACTTTATGATGCCAAGGACCCCCAAATATGATGAACCTTTTATGAGGGACCCCCAAAAATCCATCTATATATTTTTATGTATGAAAAAACTGTAGATAAATAAATAAATACAACATATTGTTTCCAAATTTAAAGTGGCTATTCTTAATGTTGGATGTATAAACCTGAAGAAGAACATTTTCAATTAAAAATTATTTGTATAAGCAACTTTCACAATAAGCAGCTTATGTGCTAAGAATACTCGCTTACAACCCCAGTGAGCGAGATAAAGGGGACTGTAGTGAGACAAACTCACAAGAAAGAAACAAAGAAAACATACAATTCTGGAAAGAAATGAAAGAAACATTTAGAAATTAAACAGTTAGAATGTTTGGTAGATTTTTTCCATTTTTGCTTTGTTATTTAATTCTCAGAAATTTTCTGGGGAAGTTTGAAAAGTAATACTTGGTCTATACTGGTTTCATCCAGATAATTATCATAGAGATTGTTTTAGTATTAAAGCAATTTAAATTCTTGCGCAAACCAAGCACAACAAGCTCCACACTTCACCACAATAGTAACCCCCCAAAACACTAACATGACAGAAACTTTTAAACATTATAGAACATTAAACATGAACAAGTCTCTCCATTTTCTCATCTTGATAAAAAAATGCTTGAGATAAAACTTTATTTCAACATTTACTCTCCCAAATCAGCCCCATTGCAAAGCATAATGGGAAATGAAAGTCCTGTTTGATTGGATTACTTGATTGAAATGTTATTTTAAAAATGAAAACATCAAGTTAAGTCAAAGAGTAACCATTTCAAATCACTGTTACATAAAGCAATCCCATTTGATTCAATTGTGTTAAATCAAAATAAATAGTTTAAACCCAAGTGAAGAGCATCAAACATCCTTTTTTTGAGTGTGGTAAACTGAATATTTTCTCTTAATGTCAGTCCTCTATAAGTTATGACAACATATGTTTTTACATTGCTTTAACTCAATGTAAAAGTTTAAGCAATTTTCGACTTTTTTATGTTATACAATATTCAATTCATTTTTTGACATCCAATGTTGATTGTAAAAAAGGCAGCAACTTTACATGATTTAATCGTTCTAAAACTACACCGCAAATAACAGCCTATAAAGCCTGGCAGAGATGGACACTGACATCTGATTTTTAAAACTTTTTTTATATATACCAAGAAATGTTTTTAAAAGTGCCTTTTCTTGTGCTTAAAGCTGAAGGCAAGAATAATGTCCTTGAGCAATGCAGTAAACAGAAAAATTAAGAGGGACTGTATAATGTCTAATAGCATCGATTGGACATGGTGCATTTTAAATATTAGGGCTGACAGTTGACTGGCCACCTTGCTAATGAGAGGCAGCAGCTCAATCAGAGATCTTCTCCTTGGTCTGTTCTCTATAGAGACAACCATTGTGTCATTGGTGAATGTGTGTGTGCACATTATATCCTCCTCATTATGTCTGTAATTGCTTTAACGGTGTGACCAAAAGATGATGAATACATTCATCTGCCTGCCCACTTGAGGTCATTTTAATTCTCCAGACGGTCACCTGTCAATCACCAGTGACATTTTTGAGAGATGCTAAAGATTCCATAACTTAAACTTTTTCAATGACATTGTCTGCTCTTAGCCATTATTGTTTGTGTTTTAGGAGTTTTGGAATGAAATGGCTTATCACACAAGAAAAAAATATGTAATGCAGAAGAATCTGCAGTACAGCCTTATGTCAATAATATTCCACATTGAATTTTACATGATTTTAAAAATGTTACAAATGTTCATTTTAAACTGAGACTATATGAGGGATAGAATTTTTACAATGGCATGTACTTCATAAAGCTTTAAGATCACATGTCATTTTCAAACCTCAAATTTCAAAACTTTCAAAACATTTTTATGAAGTTTTTGTCTGTTGAAAGTGGCTATTTTAGAAAGCTGTTTTGTCAGCTGAACAAGTGTCACTCGTTTCTAGTTTCATGTTATGCCAGCTTTGTTATGCCCTTCATTTCCCCTCATTTAAATCAATTGGCCTAGTTAAAATTTAAGCTGAACACTTTTGTCATTTTTATAGACAGTGTGTTATTGCAATATGAGTCCTCCTGCTTTTATTTCAGATAATACAAAGACAGCCAAAAAGAAAATGTTCTGACTGGCAAAGGGTTTTCACTAAAGGTAACAATGATTTTAGGATGCCACCTTAAATAGATTTAAAATTTGGAAAGAGGAAATCCAAGACAGCTGCAAATTGAACCACATATACTGTTTTTGTCAAATACATAGCCTTCACTCAAAAAAAAAAAAAAGGTTCTATATGGCACCAAAAATGGTTCTTCGTCGTAATCATAGAGGAACCACTTTTGGTGCTACATAGCACCATATCTTACCATGTTCTGTATATGGTAGCGGTGCTACATAGCATCTTAGTTAGCGGTGCTATATAGCACCTTAGTCAAAGATCCAGTGAAGAACCTCTGAAGAACCGCTGAAGGACCGAAGCACCAAAATTGGTGCTATATAGCACTTAAAAAGGTTCCTCTATGATTACGAGCCAAGAACCATTTTTGGTGCCATATATATATATATTATATATATATATATATATATATATATATATATATATATATATATATATATATATATATATATATATATTGTGGCACCATGAGAGGTTCAGGATCTTTTGCTTGCGTAGTTGCCCAGAAAACCACCACTTCAACAGTCTCTTCAGTATGCAGGTATGTATTTTTTAATCATTAAACAAAAATAGTATCAACTTAAATATCTTCAGCTCACAACAAACAACTTAGTCTTTCCTTGGCACACGATCACCTCCTCTCACAGCCACACACCTCCAGTTATATCCTGTTCCTGGGCTGATTAGCTGCAGCTGCTCTCTCAGGCAGCCTGGGTTTTGTAGTCCTTAACAGGCAGCCATCTTGCCCCCTAGTGTCCACGTGGGGTAACCTGGGAAGGGTAGTTCTTACAAGATGCCCTCTTGCTCCAGCCATCTTAGAGCAATGTATCTGCCTTCTAAAACACGCCCTCTTATGATGCCACATACCCCCCTCCTTTGCTCTGAGGCACTTGGTTGGCAGGCCGCTGTGAAGAGGACATCCTTGCGAGAGAGGGCATCAGCATTTCCATGGTATCGTCCTGGCCTGTGGACAACAGAGAAGTTGAATGCTTGCAGACTTAAAAACCATCTAGTTATTCTGCCATTGCTCTCCTTATTCCGGGCCATCCATTGCAGTGGTGCATGGTCTGTTATTAATACAAATCTCCTCCCCAGTAAGTAGTACTTGAGTGTCTCTAGGGCCCATTTAACAGACAGACACTCCTTCTCAATTGTGGCATAATTTTTCTCGTGCTTTGCCAATTTCCTACTGATGTACAGTACAGGATGTTCCTCACCTTCATGTGTTTGAGAAAGGACTGCTCCTAGACCCACCTCAGAGGCATCAGTCTGCACTTTGAATTCTTTTGTGAAGTCTGGGGATTTCAAGATCGGTCTGGAACACAACATCATCTTTAACTTGGAGAAGGCCTCCTCTGCCTCTTTGCTCCATTTTACCCTTCTGGAGTGTCTGTTAGAGGTTAGTTCTGTAATGGGTGCAACCAGACTGGAAAAGTTAGGCACAAACCTCCTATAGTAATTGGCCAGGCCCAGGAAAGATTTTACTTGTTTCTTGGTTTGTGGTCTAGGCCAGTTTTTAATTGCCCCAACTTTGGCTTCTTGAGGTTGTACCGAACCCCTGCCTATTGTGTAGCCCAGATACTCAGTTTCGCCGTAGGCAATTTTACATTGTTTGGGGTTTGCAGTCAAGCCCGCCTCTCTGAGGGAATCCAGTACCTTCTGTACCAATTCAAGATGGCTTTCCCAGTCTGAGCTGTGGATAACCACATCATCTAAATAAACTTTGGGGCGGCAGTGGCTCAGTGGTTCATGTAGGTTGTCTACAAACCGGAAGGTTGGTGGTTCGATCCCCGGTTCCACCTGACCAAGTGTCGAGGTGTCCATGAGCAAGTTCATGTAGGTTGTCTACAAACCGGAAGGTTGGTGGTTCGATCCCCGGTTCCACCTGACCAAGTGTCGAGGTGTCCATGAGCAAGACACCTAACCCCAGCTGCTCCCGACGAGCTGGATGGCGCCTTGCATGGCTGACACCGCCGTCGGTGTGTGAATGGGTGAATGTGAGGCAATGTGTAAAGCGCTTTGGATGGCCATTGGTCTGTTAAAAGCGCTATATAAATGCAGTCCATTTACCATTTACCATTTAAATAAGCAGCCGCATACCGTTGATGGGGTTGAAGAACACGGTTCATGAGCCTTTGAAAAGTGGCCGGTGCCCCGTGCAGGCCAAAGGGTAAATGAGTATAATGGTATAGCCCCTCTGGTGTTGCAAAAGCAGTCTTCTCCTTGGAATCTGGAGATAAGGGAACTTGCCAGTAGCCTTTTGTTAGGTCTAATGTTGTAATGAAGCGGGCTTTACCTAGCCTGTCAATCAATTCATCAATGTGGGGCATAGGGTATGCATCAAACTTTGATATCTCATTTAATTTCCTAAAGTCGTTGCAGAACCTTACTGTACCGTCTGGCTTGGGGACCATCACAATAGGGCTTGACCATGCACTCTGAGACTCCTCTATGACCCCTAACTCTAACATTTTCTTCACCTCTTCCTTGATGGCTTCTCGTCTGGCCTCTGGGATTCTGTAAGGACGCTGCTGTACAGTTTTCCCCGGGACAGTATGGATCTCATGCTGGATTATTCTAGTATGGCCTGGAACTGGGGAAAACACGTTTTTGTTACGATCCACTAGCTCCATCACCTCCTGTCTTTGTTGTGGGTTCAGATCTGGGCTCACCCTGACTTCTTCTCGTGCTGGGTCACTGGGTTTCCTTGGGGAAAGAGACCACATCATCACGTCTCTAGGGTGCCAGCGTTTCAAGAGGTTGACATGATATATTTGGTCAGGCTTTCTCTTGCCTGGTTGCCTAACCCTGTAATTTACCTCCCCTACCCTTTCCATGACCTCAAAGGGTCCCTTCCAAGTGGCTAGAAATTTGCACTCTACTGTGGGCACCAGCACTAACACTCGGTCTCCAGGCTGAAATTCTCTTGGCTGAGCTGGGCGGTTATATATAGCTTGCTGCTCCCGTTGTGCTTTCTCCATTTGTTCTCTAACAATAGGGTAAATGGCTGCCATTCTGTCTCTCATTTCCCCTACATGCTCGACAAAAGACCTATGAGGGCAAGGCTGTTCCTCCCACGCTTCCTTTGCTATATCCAGCAGACCTCTTGGCTTGTATGGGTACAAAAGTTCAAAAGGGGAGAACCCTGTGGAGGCTTGCGGCACTTCTCTAATTGAGAACAAAAGATAGGGTAAGAGTTGATCCCAGTTTCTGCCATCCTTGTCAATGGTCTTACGAAGCATTTGCTTGAGGGTCTTATTAAAACGTTCTACAAGGCCATCTTTCTGTGGGTGGTACACTGATGTTCTTATCTGCTTTATCTTTAGGAGGGTGCAGAGCTCTTTCATTACTCGAGACATGAATGGGGTCCCCTGGTCTGTAAGAATTTCTTTTGGGATACCCACTCTACTACTTATCAGGAATAGTTCCTTGGCAATTTGTTTTGTTGTGGCTTTCCTTAATGGCACGCTTCAGGGTAGCGGGTGGCATAGTCTACCACCAAAATATATTGGTGACCCCTGCCGCTCTTTGGGAGTGGCCCCACAATGTCCATCCCAATCCTCTCAAAGGGGGTTTCGATGATGGGTAGAGGAATCAAGGGATTACGAAAATGAGGCTTTGGAGCTGAATGCTGACACTCCGGACAACTACGGCAGTAATTCTCTACTTCCTTATGCACACCAGGCCAAAAGAACCATTTTAACACTCTTTCTTTGTTTTTTTCCACCCCTAAATGTGCCCCAAGCAGATGAGTGTGGGCTAATTGTAGTACTGTGGCCCTATGGGTTTGAGGCACAAGCAACTGCTCTATCGTCTCCTCTCCTTCTTTCTTTATTTGGTAGAGCAACCCTTTCTTGATTGCAAAAAATGGGTAGGCTATTGGGAGACCACTATTAGCTACCCCATCCACTACTCTCACATTTTTTAAAGCATTAATGAACGTTGGGTCATTTAGTTGGGCTGTTCCATACTGGCCTGTTAACATCTGACGCCCTGGCACTTCTGGACCGCTCTCACTTCCTTGGGTTGACCCCGGCTCCTCAGACTGCATCTGTACCCTCCTCTGGGTGATGGGCTGTTGTGGTGGCTCATCTGCTTGTTCTGAAGCAGACTCTGTCTCTTCCGGGTTGTCTCCCCCATCCGTCCATGTTTGCACTGGAAGGCAATGGTGTATTAGACTTTGAACATTTTGATTTACATGATTTATTATCTTTTGTCTACTTTTACCCCGGAGCCGCTGTGGTTCTCTTGTTCTCCTTGTTTGTACATCTTGCCACAACATGTGAAACACAGGGCAATCTTGACCAATCAATACCTGTACCGGCAGGGAATCCACCACCCCAGCTCGAATTTCATACTTCCCTTTAGTTGTGACTAGTGTTACTGCAGATGTGGGGTATGTGCAGGTATCTCCATGTACACACGAAACTGGGTTTTCTGGTGAGACTTGCTTTGGGTTGACCAATGATTTGTGTACCAGGGTAATCATGCTTCCAGAGTCTAATAATGCCTCTACATCTTGGCTATTGACTGAAACAGGGCACGTAATGGCTTGGAACGCAGAGGTCCCCAATAAGGCAGCAAAGAGGTTATTTTTCAAGCCACTTGAACTCTCTGCTGTTGGCATAGGCTCATCTGCCTGATTACACTGCCACAAAATGTGTCCTACTTCCCCACACTTGTAACACGTTCTCAGTTTATACAATGTGCTTTCAACTGGGGATTCTTGCTGGCTGGGCCTTCTCCCCTGTGGACTAGCCCACCTAGGGGTAGGGGCTCTAGGGGACAATTTTTGTTGGGGCTGTGCACTGATTGGGAACCGTGTGTTCAGCATGTCTGCACTGGCTTGGAATCTTTCGACAGCTTCTATCATTTCTTGGGGTGAACTTGGGTTATTCTGACAGACAAATCGTTTGGCTTCAAGGGGTAGGGTTCTCACAAACCTGTCCAACACCAAGGAATCAATAACCTCTGATGCGGAGCGCCTATCGGGCTCTAACCACTTCTTAGCAAGGCGCATTAACTCATGCATCTGTGTACGCGGTGGCTGTTCCTTCTTGAAGCACCATGTATGGAACCTTTGTGCCCTCCCAAACTCTGTAAGGCCACTACGACTTAATATTTCTTTCTTTAAGGAGTCATAACTATTGGCCAGTGTAGGGTCTAGATCTAGGAATGCCTTCTGTGACTCCCCAGATAAAAATGGTGCCAATATTTTGGCCCATTGATCTTTCGGCCATTTTTCTCTAACAGCAGTGCTTTCAAAGGCGTGCAGGTAAGCTTCAACATCATCATTCTCTCCCATTTTAGGAATAAAGTCACAAGCCCGTATCCTGCTAACATCTTGGACTCGTTTCAGTTCCAATTCTTGAACTTTAAGGTTATTAGCCCTCTTTTGTTCCTCCAGTAAACCCGCTTGGATTTGGTGCTGGATTTTATTACTTTCTATCATTGTCTTCAGTAAGTCTTCCATTTTACCATCAATTGACTGTGTACTTAGCTTAGAAAACAGGCCGGTGAGGTCCTCCACTTCACTCTGGAACATCAGCAGTCATCCGAGTGCCCGCATTCTCCACCATATGTGGCACCATGAGAGGTTCAGGATCTTTTGCTTGCGTAGTTGCCCAGAAAACCACCACTTCAACAGTCTCTTCAGTATGCAGGTGTGTATTTTTTTAATCATTAAACAAAAATAGTATCAACTTAAATATCTTCAGCTCACAACAAACAACTTAGTCTTTCCTTGGCACACGATCACCTCCTCTCACAGCCACACACCTCCAGTTATATCCTGTTCCTGGGCTGATTAGCTGCAGCTGCTCTCTCAGGCAGCCTGGGTTTTGTAGTCCTTAACAGGCAGCCATCTTGCCTCCTAGTGTCCACGTGGGGTAACCTGGGAAGGGTAGTTCTTACAAGATGCCCTCTTGCTCCAGCCATCTTAGAGCAATGTATCTGCCTTCTAAAACACGCCCTCTTATGATGCCACAATATATATATATATGGCAAAAATTATATATAAGGTTCTATATGGCACCAAAAATGGTTCTTGGCTCATAATCATAGGGGAACCTTTTTAAGTGCTATATAGCACCAATTTTGCTATATAGCACAATATATATATATATATATATATATATATATATATATATATATATATATATATATATATATATATATATATATATATATATATATATATAAAAGATGTAAAATGGGAATACTGACTAGATCAATGTGTAAAATCAATCACAAAATGCTATTGATTATGGAGGGTGCTTTAAGTTAAAGCACTTTACAACTTTAACTTAACCAGTCCTCTTCACACCCAATTTTTTTGGATAACTCTACTTGTTTTGACTTTTAGTTTGATAGAAACTTTTGCATTTGTAACATAGTCAAATTAGACATAGAAAATTTGATTGCAGGTTGTTTGCCACGTCACTTATTCTGACTAGCAGTGCTGGTGAGTTTTGACCCAAATGCAGAGCTTCAGAAGCCAGAAGCTCAGAAACAAAGCAAAATCTTTAATATCAGACTTTCAAAATTCAAGAGAAAAGAAACAAAGTTACTGTTGTGAGAAATCATACAAGGCATACAAAGTGGCCAAGGTGAAAACTGAAAATCATGCCATCTAGTGGCCATTAGATTTAAACTCTACAACAAAGGTCCCCCTTTAAAACAATAGTAAATGCCATGAATGGATCTTAACCTTGCTAGGGTAACAGCAGTTTTCATAATGTATACAGTTACTACTTTTATTTAGATGTAAAATTGTACAATAATAATAATAATAATACTGTAAACAACAGTAAATGAAGATTACAATGTAACAACAACAAAAAAATTCTATAGCACATTTAAAAACAAGTTGACCAAAGTGCTTTACACCCCTAACATTTAAAATAAAGATTTGAGGGGATCATAGCAGTATGATGATGGTGTGACAGGCCAGAAATATATTATGGAGCAAGTCCATTAACAAAACAAAAATTATAATTTGAGTACAAAATCATATTGCATATCTTAAAGGAACTGTATGTAAGAAATGTATTTCAATCAATCATAAAATGGCCCTGATATGTCACCAGACATTAAGAAATCATGTTAATTTCAAATACTTATATCACTGACAACGGTTGTCCGGCCAAGATATTGTCATTTTAAAAGTGAAGTTGCAGCCCTCAACTGATGTTGATGTTGATGTTGACATGTTGTGTTTTGGCCTGAAGCGCCACCCTCCACCTGTCTACCAATCACGAAGTCAGTAGTGTATCTGCATTCGGGTTGCCAGCTCTGCTCTAGTTACCACAGCTGCAGCTACAAACTTTTTTGATAAACAATGTCTAACTTTACGAAACCTAAACGACCTCGTTATGAATCAGAAAAACGTTGTGACAGTGTCCGAAATAAAACAAGGATTTGTATAGGAGATGCCTTTGAAAGATGGAGACGGCTGAAAACGGAGAATAATTTGAAGACTGATGCCAACGTTGCTAATTTTCTCCTGGACAGGTAAGGTTGATCTATGTTTGGCTAACTTGTACTTAATGTAAATGGACATTTCAAATATTCATGACAGTCGAACAAAGTTATGCATGTTCCTGCAAAGTAACGTTAGGTTAGCGCATATGGAGGAGGTGGGTCATTGAATTGAAAAGGTAACGTTAAGGAATTGTTTGAAATAAAAACGGCGAGTCGTCATTGCTAACATTAGTAATGCATTATCAGAGCCCGTTTCTCTGTCATTATGCTGGGACGCTGAGGAAAACAACATTAGCATGCCTATTATGGCAATATGAAAACGTATTTGAGACAGTAGCCTAATGTTACCTCGGTAAAAATTATTCCTCATTCGTTCTTCGCATATATAGTGGACAAAACATGCTGCAAGTTGACCTGTATGACCATTGCTAATGTTATTCAGCTTTGCTGTAATTTGACTATAATATACTATAGTATTTTTTCATGTGGCAATGTACTGTCACATACGAGCGTTCATATTTACGACTATATTTGGCTAATCGCCATTAGTAAATTTTTGCGATTCATAATTACTTCACAAAACATCGCTCTTGAAGCATAAACATAATTAACAGAAAGAAAAAAAACTTACTGTGTACGACTCGTCACTTGCCATTGAAAGCTCCTTGTAGCAGCCTACGTTCCTGCTGGATCCTGCAGCCTATCTGGCAACCTCGAGTCATGGGGAGGGGGAGAGGGGATACACCGCTCTACAGTAATTTGAAAGTGATTGCAGTACCAGTTTTGGCCACAGTCCTACATACAGCTCCTTTAAATATATATTCTCAGGCAGATTATGAAGTTTCAGTACAACAATTTTATATTTAATCCAGACCAGGAGTTATTTCAAAGTGTAATTTATGGCTGCTTAAATTCTAGTATTGAAATGGAACTGTAACACGGTATGTTGTTATGGGAAGAAAGAGTCGTGAACTGGCGAACGTTTAACAACTTTAATTATAAATAAACACAATGCTCCCGTAGCTCCTCCATGAGAGATACGAGACCGGTGCAGCGTGCAGGTGATGCTTATTATCAATCACGCTACTTGTCCAGCTTGCCATATACCCCCATCGGCCCTCGCAGGCTGGGGGTACTCCCGAGACTGCACTTTACTCCCTTCCCACAGAGGGGACCGATCACAGCAGCCACGGCACCTGGGGGTAAGGACAGACGAGGCGAGAGAAAAGGAGCAGGAAGCATGAGGAACGACAGAGACGAGAGAAGGGAGAGAGGAAAAAAATTATTGGTCCGGTTCCCGGATTCACTGCTGTTCGATCCTCAACCAGCCAAAGAGCTCTCACTCGTGGTGTCATACGATGGTACTGGATGCATGGTGGATGGCTCGACACTCCTCCGCCTCCTGGCGGCCAACAATGGCTAATCTCCATCCCACCTCCTTTGCTTGAGGGCAGCCGTCAGTGAGTGCCCCATTTCCTGCTCCTCTTCCCAAACATGGTGGACGGCAGCAGGCTCCGGCCCACAGCGAACCAGCCATCCCATGTCGACCCAGGAGCATGGCAGCAAGCTCTCCGTCCCACCTGTTCTTCCATTGCTCCAGCACCACCGCCTCAGGCAGGCACTCACGGTCTCCGCTCTTCCGTGTTGCCCGACCTCCTCAATACTGCGATGCCCCTCAGCAGCGAGGGTTCTCCAACAGCATGCCGCTCCTTCCTCCCGGGTTTTCGACACCAATGTATGTTGTTATGGGAAGAAGGAGGTGGTGGGAACCGGCAAACCTTTAACAACTTTAATTATAAATAAACACAAAATAAAAGTAAAACCGGCAGCCCCTCACGGACGGCTGCTGCACACACATAAACAAACCCCAACGTAAAGTCCAGGCCTAGTCCTCTCTCATCCTTCACTGTCGTCACTCCTCTTTTCATGTACCCGTAGCTCCTTCGTGAGATATATAAGACCAGTGCAGCGCACAGGTGACGCTCATTATAAATCACGCCACCGGCCTCATGCCTTTCTCTCACGGCCCTCTGCCCTTTTATTGATCCATCTAGCATATATAATCATCACAGTGTAGTCTTCCAAGCTGTCCCTTATTTTCTTCCTGAGCTCTTCTCTCAAGATCCTCAAGTGTCTTAACTCTTTCTTGTTTCCCAGTTTCCTTTGCTTTCTCAGTCATGATGTTCAGATGTCGGAAAGATACTGTCTCCGTTAATTTTTCTGAACAATGATAACATTCATCCATCCATCCATCCATCCATCATCTTCCGCTTATCCGGGGCCGGGTCGCGGGGGCAACAGTCTAAGCAGAGACGCCCAGACTTCCCTCTCCCTAGCCACTTCCTCTAGCTCTTCCGGGGGACCCCCGAGGCGTTCCCAGGCCAGCCGGGAGACATAGTCCCTCCAGCGTGTCCTAGGTCTTCCCCGGGGCCTCCTCCCGGTGGGACGTGCCTGGAACACCTCCCTGGGAAGGCGTCCAGGAGGCATCCGAAATAGATGCCCGAGCCACCTCAGCTGGTCCCTCTCGATGTGGAGGAGCAGCGGCTCTACTCCGAGTTCCTCCCGAGTGACTGAGCTCCTCACCCTATCTCTAAGGGAGCGCCCAGCCACCCTGCGGAGAAAACTCATTTCGGCCGCCTGTATCCGGGATCTTGTCCTTTCAGTCATGACCCACAGCTCATGACCATAGGTGAGGGTAGGAACGTAGATTGACCGGTAAATCGAGAGCTTTGCCTTGCAGCTCAGCTCCTTCTTCACCACGACAGACCGGTACATCGACCGCATTACTGCAGAAGCTGCACCGATCCGTCTGTCAATCTCCCGTTCCATCCTTCCCTCACTCGTGAACAAGACCCCAAGATACCTGAACTCCTCCACTTGAGGCAGGAACTCTCCACCCACCTGAAGCGGGCAAGCCACCCTTTTCCGACTGAGAACCATGGCCTCGGACTTGGAGGTGCTGATTCTCATCCCAGCCGCTTCACACTCGGCCGCAAACCGTCCCAGTGCATGCTGAAGGTCCTGGTTAGAGGAAGCCAACACGACAACATCATCTGCAAAAAGCAGTGACGAAATCGTGTGGTTCCCAAACCGGACACTCTCCGGCCCTTGGCTGCGCCTAGAAATTCTGTCCATAAAAATTATGAACAGAACCGGTGACAAAGGGCAGCCCTGCCGGAGTCCAACATGCACCGGGAACAAGTCTGACTTACTGCCGGCAATGCGGACCAAGCTCCTGCTCTGGTTGTACAGGGACTGAACAGCCCTAAGCAGGGGGCCGCCGACCCCATACTCCCAGAGCACCCTCCACAGGATGCCACGAGGAACACAGTCGAATGCCTTCTCCAAATCCACAAAACACATGTGGACTGGTTGGGCAAACTCCCATGAACCCCCCAGCACCCTGGAAAGGGTATAGAGCTGGTCCAGTGTTCCACGACCGGGACGAAAACCACACTGTTCCTCCTGAATCCGAGGTTCCACTATCGGCCGAATTCTCCTCTCCAGTACCCTGGCATAGACTTTCCCGGGGAGGCTGAGAAGTGTGATCCCCCTATAGTTGGAACACACTCTCCGGTCCCCCTTCTTGAAAAGAGGGACCACCACCCTGGTCTGCCAGTCCAGAGGTACTGTCCCCGACCGCCATGCGATGCTGCAGAGGCGTGTCAGCCAAGACAGCCCCACAACATCCAGAGACTTGAGGTACTCAGGGCGGATCTCATCCAACCCCGGTGCCTTGCCACCGAGGAGCTTTTTAACCACCTCGATGACTTCAGCCCGGGTGATGGACGAGTCCACCTCTGAGTCCCCAGCCACTGCTTCCTCAACGGAAGACATGTCGGTGGGATTGAGGAGATCCTCGAAGTATTCCTTCCACCGCCCGACGATATCCCCAGTTGAGGTCAACAGGTGCCCATCTCCACTGTAAACAGTGTTGGTAGGGCACTGCTTCCCCCTCCTGAGGCGTCGAACGGTTTGCCAGAATCTCTTCGAGGCCGACCGATAGTCTTTCTCCATGGCCTCACCAAACTCCTCCCAGGCCCGATTTTTTGCCTCCACGACTACCCGGGCTGCAGTCCGCTTGGCCTGCCGGTACCGGTCAGCTGCCTCCGGAGTCCCACAAGCCATCCAGGCCCGATAGGACTCCTTCTTCAGCTTGACGGCATCCCTTACATCCGGTGTCCACCACCGGGTTCGGGGATTGCCGCCTCGACAGGCACCGGAGACCTTACGGCCACAGCTCCGAGCGGCCGCAGCGACAATGGAGGTGGAGAACATGGTCCACTCGGACTCAATATCTCCAGACTCCCTCGGGATCCGGTCGAAGTTCTGCCGGAGGTGGGAGTTGAAGATCTCTCTGACAGGGGGCTCGGCCAAACGTTCCCAACAGACCCTCACAGTACGTTTGGGTCTGCCGGGTCTGTCCAGCTTCCTCCGCCGCCATCGGATCCAACTCACCACCAGGTGGTGATCAGTTGACAGCTCCGCCCCTCTCTTCACCCGAGTGTCCAAGACATATGGCCGAAGGTCTGATGACACGACCACAAAGTCGATCATCGACCTCCGGCCTAGGGTGTCCTGGTGCCACGTGCACTGATGGACACCCTTATGCTTGAACATGGTGTTCGTTATGGACAAACCGTGGCTAGCACAGAAATCCAATAACAGAACACCGCTCGGGTTCAGATCAGGGGGGCCGTTCCTCCCAATCACGCCCCTCCAGGTGTCACTGTCACTGCCCACGTGGGCGTTGAAGTCCCCCAGTAGAACGACGGAGTCTCCAGTCGGAGCACTTTCCAGCACCCCTCCCAGAGACTCCAAGAGGGCCGGGTACTCCGCACTGCCATTTGGGCCGTAGGCACAAACGACAGTGAGAGACCTATCCCCGACTCGAAGGCGCAGGGAAGCGACCCTCTCGTTCACCGGGGTGAACTCCAACACATGGCGGCTGAGCTGGGGGGCTATAAGCAAACCCACTCCAGCCCTCCGCCTCTCACCATGGGCAACTCCAGAGTGGTAGAGAGTCCAGCCTCTCTCGAGAAGTGTGGTTCCAGAGCCCAAGCTGTGCGTGGAGGTGAGCCCGACTATCTCTAGTCGGTACCTCTCGACCTCCCGCACAAGCTCAGGCTCCTTCCCCGCCAACGAGGTGACATTCCACGTCCCTAAAGCCAGATTCCGTGTCCAGAGATCGGGTCGTCGGGGGCCTCGCCCTCGACTGCTGCCCGATTCACAAAGCACCGGCCCCTTACGCTCCCTCCTGCAGGTGGTGAGCCCACAGGAGAGCGGCCCCACGTGACTCATTCGGGCTGAGCCCGGCCGGACCCCATGGGGGGAGGCCCGGCCACCAGGCGCTCGCATACGAGCCCCAACCCCGGGCCTGGCTCCAGGGTGGGGCCCCGGCTGCGCCATGCCGGGCGACGTCACTGTCCTTGGTGTAATTGTGGTCATAAGGGTTTGTGAACTGTTCTTAGTCTGGCCCGTCACCAAGGACCTGTTTGCCTTGGGAGACCCTACCAGGGGCATATAGCCCCAGACAACATAGCTCCCAGGATCATTCGGGTACTCAAACCTCTCCACCACGATAAGGTGACAGTTCAAGGAGAGGATAACATCATTTCTAAATTTCAAAGTCTAAATTTCTCTGCCTCCATCAGCTGGATCATATAGCCTGATCATTACCCACTTGGTTTCTCTGAATTACTCTCAATATTTCTTTTTCAGATCCTCTTTTGTTCTTTTGACTCTCCTTGTCTATATCACATATATTGTATTATCTTCATAATATCTCTAATCACATGTTTAGTGTAGTGGCACTTCCTAGTACAGACTGTACACTTTCCATGTGACATCACACTATATACTATGAGAGATCTCTGATAGTGGCAGTTCTCTAGACAGTGCAGCAGTGCCAACATAAGGCATTTATTTGGACCGTTTCTTTGTAGGATTCATATTCAAAGTTCTTCTGTTCTTTTCTTTTCTGAGTTCTGCCAGCACAATTCTGTCTTTTAAATTATTGAATGTTTTCAGGCTCAAATCACACCTTCAGTTATATTTAAAGGGGGGGTGAAATCAGTGGCGGCTACTGGTCTGTCAGAGAGGGGAAGCTCATTTTCGGCCTACATCATAAAATTGTCTATTTATTTAAAAGTAAATTCTGCCCTACGTTCCTTTTCAAGAAAATGGTCTGTGACCCTGTCGTACCAACTAGGAGTCTTTTCAAGTGACTTGACCAGTGTTCTCTCAATGGCCAGCAGAGCTAGGCTGCTTAAACGGCCTTGGCCCATTGTGTTTCGGGTGTAGGACTTGAGTCGCTTTAAACAGGAGAAGCTCCTTTCTACACCTGCAGATGTAGCTCCAATTGTTACCACTAATGATAACAGCTTGTAAAGCTGAGGCATTGCACTGGCCAACTCCATGCCTTTAAGGAACACCAAGTAATCACACAGCTTTCCCCTGTTACCCTGCAAGTCTTGATCTGAATACAGGACTTCAAGTTCTGACCTCAGTCTTCCTGAATCAAAGTGATGGCCATTACTTTTCAGGACACTTTGGAGAGCTGAAAAGACCTGTTATTTTTCCCTATCTTTTGCACTAAATCAATCTTAGGTGTTGATCTGCCCTGCTGTTTAATTCTAAGTTTTTCCTCGTAAGGAACACTTTCAAATGGCTTCGCCAAAATCAGGTCGACAATATTAGCACCGTCTGCCATCGTGCGCAGTTTTACCCACGACGCTAGCCTAGCCTACTAACGTTATATGAATGAATGAAGGAATGAATGAATGAACGATCTAAAAAAAAATATTAAACTCTGTAAAACTGAAACAATGAATGTGGTGTATAATTGTGTAAAATGTATGATGAAAATCAAGCAATTTCGCCAAGCAAATATCAAAGAAATAGGTTGCAGCAGTTTTTATTTCGACTGAACTTGAGAAATCGATGGGACTGAGCGCGAATAGCTTCAGTGATTCCTTATAGTACAGAATCGCTGTCAGTCAAAAGGAGATGCAGTCTTTCGACAGACCCTCCAATCATCACGCAGAAGCTCGGAGTCCGGGCCAGCCCACTCCCCATTCACCCCCAGAGACGCTGAGCGTCCGTGGGCGGGACATAATCGCAGCGTTTATCCAATGACCGTCTAGTTTCGAAGCGCTGAAAAAAACCGTTCAAAGCAGCCCCATTGAAGTCAATGGACGCTGGGCTTCAATAGGGAAATACACTGTGACGCTGCGGGAATGTATGAGAAGGAAATCGAGTCAGCCGACCTGCTATATATGTAACTGATTCTGAACGAACTCGTCTTTGAGATGAACGTTTTCTAACGCATTTTTAGTCAATAAAATGTTAATACAATAGTACATATTTGACCATTAATTTTGTGACATTATAAGGGAAGCCGAGCTTCCCTTGCAGTCTTAAAGAAATCGCCACTGGGTGAAATGCTGTTTCATGCATACTGATCTTTTTGCACTGTTAAAGACTTGGATTCCCATGCTAAACATGGACACAGTTTCAAAAGCTAAGGTGGACGTTTGATGGGAGTATTTCTTTGCCAAAATTAGTACTTCCTGTTAGTCATAAGTTTCGGAAAGTTTTTTTCGTTCATGGGTCCGCTTGACGTCAACAGGGCGGAATTTCCTTGTATGGGCCGTACGGACAATTCTACCGGAAGAGCGCGCGCGCGCGAGAGAGAGAGAGCGCGTGAAAGCAATAGGCTACGCCCATCAAAGCGCTGGCTCGTAGCCAAATAACCCCGCGTTAAGGCAAAAGTGGATGGAATTTGCTTTTCCGGATTTTCAAATCGCCTAATACTGAAGGATGGAGCGGTCCCAACGATAAAGGTCCCAACGTTGGAACCGCAGGCAGTGAGTAAGACTGCTTTAAATGTCTGTTTTTGCCTATGCCCTTAAGTAGCCCAAACATGATCACGTATTGATCAATGGAGCATGCGATGTATAGTGTGTACATTTGTTTAGCTGGCCACTATATGTGTATGTTTGTGTATTGTAAAAGCACTCCAAACAACAATACACAAAGAATGGGGAAATATGTTGAACTAAATAAGCGCGCTTCTTCATTCAAATGCGCTATTCCATGTCTTTCTATGTAAACACTAGCCTGACGCGCAAAACCAGTCCGCTTACTACAAATCATGTCTACACAAACCACGCGTAAACACACACACACACACACACACACACACAAACACACACACACACACACACACACACACACACACACACACACACACACACACACACACACACACACACACACACACACACACACACACACGATATAATTAAAGTATAAATGTGTAAATAACACAAGCCGCTAAGCATATTATATAGTTAGTGTAACTTATACCACATAGAGA
Organism: Gobio gobio; assembly: GCF_949357685.1. Classification (NCBI taxonomy): domain Eukaryota; kingdom Metazoa; phylum Chordata; class Actinopteri; order Cypriniformes; family Gobionidae; genus Gobio; species Gobio gobio. The sequence continues at coordinate 19,690,246 of NC_137119.1, forward strand.
TGTCCTGCTCTAGTCGTTTTTGCTGCTTCTCCTGTTCAACTTCAGCCTCTGGGTCTGATTCCGGATCATAGATGTATGGCTGTATCTGATTAAAAGCCATTTTTTATGTTGAATAAAGTTTTTTCACGCTTTTAGGGATGACGCAGCTTTCAGACGCACTCAACACAGTAACAGCGGCGCGCGCTCGACATTCTTTAGCTCCGCCCACACGATACGCCCCCAGCCGCACGGCTTTTTTCGGAAAGACTCGGAACAGCGCATCTTCCTTTTATAATTATAATAAAAATAAAGACTTTTCGGAGATATGCAGGATGCAATGCTACTCTATAGGTACTCAAGATTGACATGAGACTGACTGAAACTGAGTGTTTCCCCACCCCTTTAAGGTTTTTGGGTTTATCCCTTAACTCTCTCTGCCTTCCTCATCAAATATTTCACTCTGACAGTGTAGAAGATTTTATTAGTTAAAAATTAGCAGTTTAAGGCTAATGAAAAGACACTATTATGTTCAAATGTGTAATGATGTTTCAAGGGTGGTCAAATGGTTGCTGACTGTGGTTAAAAGTGTGCTGACTTTGAGAATGCCCTTTAGAAGGACAGGAACAGAATTAGAACTTAGAATGTGGTAATATGTGAGCCAGGGGGTTGTTACCATGTTAGGAAGACAACAGTGGTTACCAAAATAGGAAGACAACTATGGTATATATATGACAGAAAATTCAAGTAGCAGGAGGGCCGGTGGCTGACGGCCCTCCGGCTTCATTGCTGTGTTTGGTGTGAATAAAGCCTTTTCTGAAATCTTTAATCATTTGCAAAGTAATTTTTATGGAAAGAGAATTCTTCAACATATTTGGCACCCCAGATGGGACTGTCTCAGGAGCTGATAAAGAACCGCGGCAGGGTGTTCCTGGACGAATCAGCACAAACAAGTGGCCACGGTAAGCAGTTTTTGCTTAAAGTTTGTGTCATTCGCCAGAAATGTACCTGTTGTGGTGAGACAGCTTCTCCAAATTTAAAGAACTGAAAAGGATTTTTGATTACAGAATAAATGCATGCTGTATAATTTCTAACAAAGAGGCCGTGGGGATATTAAGAAAATATGTAGAAGCGTAAATTAGGTTATGTGTATTCTTGTCAAACCAGATAGTTTTGATAAAACTTGATAAAAAGGTTTTAATTGTGCTTTATCGTGTTGAGGAAGTGTATCGATAAGGTTTCAATTGTGTTTTATCGTGTTGAGGAAGTGTATCGATAAATTTGAAAAAAAGGTTTTAATTGAGCTTTATCATGTTGGGGAAGTGTATTGATAAGGTTTTAATTGTGTTTTATCATGTTGAGGAAGTGTATTGATAAAACTTGATAAAAAGGTTTTAATTGTGCTTTATCGTGTTGAGGAAGTGTATCGATAAGGTTTTAATTGTGTTTTATCGTGTTGAGGAAGTGTATCGATAAATTTGAAAAAAAGGTTTTAATTGAGCTTTATCATGTTGGGGAAGTGTATTGATAAGGTTTTAATTGTGTTTTATCATGTTGAGGAAGTGTATTGATAAAACTTGATAAAAAGGTTTTAATTGTGCTTTATCGTGTTGAGGAAGTGTATCGATAAGGTTTTAATTGTGTTTTATCGTGTTGAGGAAGTGTATCGATAAATTTGAAAAAAAGGTTTTAATTGAGCTTTATCATGTTGGGGAAGTGTATTGATAAGGTTTTAATTGTGTTTTATCATGTTGAGGAAGTGTATTGATAAAACTTGATAAAAAGGTTTTAATTGTGTTTTATCGTGTTGAGGAAGTGTATCGATAAATTTGAAAAAAAAAAAGGGTTTTAATTAAGCTTTATCATGTTGGGGAAGTGTATTGATAAGGTTTTAATTGTGTTTTATCATGTTGAGGAAGTGTATTGATAAAACTTGATAAAAAGGTTTTAATTGTGCTTTATCATGTTGGGGAAGTGTATTGATAAGGTTTTAATTGTGGTTTATCATGTTGAGGAAGTGTATTGATAAATTGGACAAAAAGAGTTTTAATTGTAAGTTATTGAGTTGAGGAAGTGTATCAATAGACTTGACAATAAGAATTAGTGCATTGATTTGATTAAATTAAAAAATAAGAAATACAAATCGTGTTGAGGAAGTGTATCGATTTGATTAAGTTAAATAAATAAGGAAAAAATTAAGAGTAAAACAATAATTATTTTCTTAAAAGTATAGAATAGAGTGTGTTTGCTGGACTGCCTGTTGCTAAGAATAGTGTGTGTGTATGTGTGTGCAAGTTTGAGTGTCAGTGGTTAAAAATAAGCTTTTCCTCTTGTGAGGGTGTCTTCCAGCATTCTGTGTTGGAGGTACACATTTCATTTGAGAAAGAGATAAAAGAATGTCTGAATGAGCCCGAGAGACATTCAGTTAGGAAGAGTGGTGTTGCAGAATTAGAACAAAATAAAGAAGCCATATGACAATTGGTGAATAATTTTATTAATGTAAAGTAAAGTTAAATAGTAAAATTAAAAATTGGAAAATTAAAAAGTAGCTGTTGATTAGCAGATATTGTATATGATGAAAGTAAAAAGGCAAAGGTAAATAAAATAAAAGAAATAAATAAGTGATTAATTTGAAAATTATATTTGAAAACAAGTTAAAGTTAAAGAAAGTAAAGTAAAGTAAGTTAAAGAAGTGAATCAGGTCTAGAAATTGTTTATTAAAATAGTTATTGATTAAAGGACAATTATGGCCACTCCGGTGGAAATGTTGGGCTCAAAATACCCACTGTGTAAAGAATTAATAGATGAGATATCAAATAAATGGGAAAAAAAGGATATGATAACCAAATGGCCAAAAGAAGGGACATTTGATGTAACATTATGCGAAGAAATGGAAACCTTGATAAAAAATTACAAAATCAAGAACAGTTTAAAGAGAAATTAGAAGAGAAATTAAAAGAGAAAAAGAAAAAGCAGTGCTGGCATTGTTCAGAAAAGAAGGAGAAGAATTATTAAGAAACATAAGACAGGCAAGGAAAATTTTAAAAGAAGTAGAAAGAAAAAAGAACTAGGGATGCACGATATATCGGCAACATATCGTTATCGGCCGATAAATGATTATTTTTGATGTTATCGTTATCGGTCCAATAAGAAAATTTGACCGATATAGTCAAGCCGATAGATAATGTATTATTTCCTTCAGCTGAGACGGACGCGCTGTCCACCATGATGGGTTTGAATTGCTCTAAATATGTTTGGAATCACTTCGAAAAGGAAAATACAGTTATGTGCAACATGTGCAGCGCAAGTCTTCTATAATCTACATAAAATGATAATGAGAATAGAATAGGCTGTAAAAGAGCGTTGTGTTTCAGCGCGTTTGTTGAGGGAAGAGCGCGCCCACGGAGTTCCATGACGAGCACAGTCAAGTTCGCTTGTGCATTCACAGCCTTTTGTGCCATTGTAAGTTGTAATATTATATTTATTATTATTCTGTGTATGTAATATCATATAGGATGCGTTTGGTTGAGTTAATAAACGATGCAGTAAAGCACTTCATTGTACCGGTCTTTAGCTTCAGCGCGCGCCCACGGAGTTACACCTTCATGACGAGCACAGTCAAGTTTGCTTGTGCATTCACAGCCTTTTGTGCCATTGTAAGTTGTAATATTATATTTATTATTTTGTGTATATAATCCCATATAGGATGCGTTTGGTTGAGTTAATTAACGATGCAGTAAAGCACTTCATTGTACCGGCGCGCGCATTTCAAACAGAAATGCACAGCATTAATAACTACTGGGACTGTCCTATACATAACACTGCAATGAGAATATTTCTGTTATAAAACGTAGTGAATTCTCTGGGTTTAGTTGTTTTCCAGCGCGCTGTTGTGGGAAGCGTCAACAACGCATTCTGACCAGCACAGTCAAGTTCGCTTGTGCATTCGCGTCATTTTAAGCATATGTAAGTCGTAATATTACGTGTTTGTAGTATAAACATCTGATTAAAGTCATATAGGATGTGTTTGGTTAAGTCAATAACCCGCAGTGCTTCACTGTACCGGTGATCATCTTCAGCTTCAGCGCGCGCTCTCAAACAGGGGAAGAGCATCCACAGGAGTTATAACCCTTCACCTATGCGTGATTTTGTGCTAATATAAGTTGTAATATTATATTTATTTTGTATAAATATCTGATTGTTCTCATATATGATGCGTTTAGTTGTTAATTAAACTTCTAAGCGCTTCAGTTTATGGTTGTTCGTTCATTCTCTCCAGCTTCAGCGCGCTCTCAAACAGCAACATTATTCCTAATAGACTAGACTAATATTACAGATGTTTACTATTACTGTAATATTAAACATATATATTTTTTCAAAAACACAGAAGCATCATTTTTTATAATTAGCACTTTTATTGTTCTCGTATCATTTCCATCAACAATATGGTTGGATTAAAACCATTTCTTTATCGTCTGTGCGGAGGTTATTTCATGCACTTGCATTCTGATTCTTTATTATGCAGCCTCAGTAATGCTGTTCAATTACTTGTTTGCATATATTATATTTTTATAGGTATATATATATTTTTTTAGACAATATAATTTTTGGTAACATTTTCAAATAAGGTCTCATTTTATTAATGCATTAACTATCATGAACAAACAGAGAGCAATAACTTTTGTTTCTTTTAGTAATAAAATGTTTGTGTTTTGTAACAGTCCATTCACAGTTCATACCTAATGTTAAAAAGTATTGTTCATTCATTGTTGGTTAACTAATACTAACAAAAATTAAACCTTATTGTAAAGTGTTAAAAAAAAAAATTTGGCCATAGGAGTGTAAAATTAATTTGAAAAGGTAAAGAATCTCACACTGGTTCAAATAGGCTACTGTAGTGTATAGGTTTGATTTATGTTGAAGTGTTTGGGACATGGCTTTTAAATGGTGAGCCTTTTGTTTTTGTAATCAGGCTCTCAGAGTTTATTAAAATTTGTATTTAGATTTATCGGCCAATATATCGGTTATCGGCTTTCAAATATTAAGAATTATCGGTTATCGGTATCGGCCAAAATGTTCATATCGGTGCATCCCTAAAAAGAACACATGTTTTCTAACACTCTGTCAAATGTAACTCCAGAAGGGCAGTTCCCAATCCTAAATGCAAATGGAAGGACAGATGGAGTTAGAAAACGAAAAACAAACAAGACAAGATGTGAGACAAAAAGAGAAAAGTAAAACATAAGAGAAAAATGTACCGTTAGGTTATGTATTAGAGCAACTAAAAACTAAGAATGAGGTTAAACAGGCAGAAAGAAGAAGAAAAGAATAATAAAATAAAAAATAAATAAAAAGGTGAAACAGAAACACAAATAGAAGAATTAAATAAAAGCATCAAAGAAATAGAAGAATTATTAAAATGCACAGAAATACAGGCGAGTGATAGAAAAAAAATTATTAGAGAGTTTAAATATAGAAAATGAAGAGGAGGTAACATTTGATGAAGAAAGGTGGTCACAAGTAAGAGAAACAGGGAAGTAAAACAACTCCCTATTTTGATTATGGGTGACAAAAGATTTTGAGGGGCTTGTTAACTGCCTTCCTGACATCCAGGAGAGAGCTGGGAAATGGATAAGACAATGGGCAAATTGTGATCTGTGAGGGACATTAAAACACTTCTGGCGAAAATTCTAAGTGGATCAAAAAAAGGAAGAAATTCTTCAAGTCTCTGAACGAGACAGAACTGTGAACTCTTGCTATATGGATGAGACTGTTTTTGATGCATATCGTCCGGTAATATGACAGGAATTGCAAAAGGAGTATCCAACCAAAGTAGACAGCTGGGGGACACAGAAAGTCCAATCATATGTGTGCAAAGACAATAAAAAAAAATGGAAGCAAAAGACTGGGAATCCAGAAGGAGACCCATTGAAGAGAAGAGTCAGACCAAATGGCAGTGCTCCTGTGAATGCTTCTGTGAATACCTCTGTAAATAACCCACTGACTTGTGCAGCTTCCCCCACCAAGGACAGAGAGGGTTGTGACAAGCCTGGATATAACAAAACCAATTGCCCAAACAATCCATGGCAACAGTCACTCAGGGGTGAAAGGTGGGGTGGTTGGCAACGACCCGCTCAAAATTTGCAAAGACAGGGGAAAAATACAGTTAATTCCTCTGACAACTCCAGTTTGATTACAGACTAAAAATAAAAGTGTGACCTTACCAGTTCTTGTATCAAATCAAACTCCTGTAAACTTGTTAGGAAGAGATGTATTATGTAAATTAGGACTTCAAATTTGGTGTTTTCCAAAAGGAATGTATATAGACTTACAAGGAATAGAAACTCAAATGATGATTTCTGAGCCAAAAGCAAATGTATACTGGATAGGAAAAATAGAAAATTATGTAAGACAAATCATTAATAAATGGAGAAAGTTTATTGAAGCGCAGATTTCTTAAGCTCAGTTACCAAAGTCAGGATTTCACTGTACTATGATATATGACGAAGAAAGAGATGAAAAAATAGAAAAGAAATGGCAAAAAGAAACGGACAGTCAAAAAATTGAGATTACCTCAAAATACATCATAACAGGTAAACAGGGAGCAGCAATGAATATAACTGAAAATGAATTTATAAAAAAGTTGGTTCAATGTACCATAATCTGTTCCACATATCTTTATACAGGAAAGAATTAGGAAGCCTAAAGATTTACAGCCAATGATGAAAAAAGCTGAACAATGCCAGTGGAATTCAACAATAAATCCATTAAATTTTTACTCTATTGACAAAAATTTCATAAAAGTCTTGTATGAAACAAAATTAATGGGGATTACTCAAGAAATAATTATAAATCAAGAGTACAAACATAAATGATAGCAAAATCCCAATCAATAGAGACTGTTGAGAGTGAGCTATTTAAGGATGTTTAGTGGCAATACTTACTCCAGTAGTTTTGATAGAACCACAACCACAACTGGAAGATATTGTTCTAATACAGCAGCAAGCAGGCCCTTATGAACATTCTAGGTGGTATCAGAGGGGGGCCAAAACAGATAGGGAAAAAAAAAAAGATGAAAACGATATTTGGCGTTCACATGAAGGACAGATTGTTGCACCAACAATGCTTTTGAACATTCTCATTTCAAATGCGCAGGGATTTGATCACTGCGCGAGGGGGGAAGTGATAAGAAAAATTAAAACAACAAGGATATTGGTCTCCATATTTATATGCGATGGTAGACAATTTTAGGCATCTGGTGATGGATTATGTGGACATGATAAAGCGAGTACAAGGTAAACGATATATGCTTGTGATAATTGATCGATAGAAGCAGTACCATCTTCGGATGAGGGTTCAGGAACAGTAATCAAATTTCATACAAAAGAGGTAAATTCTTAGATTTGGAATACCATCAGAAATAAGTTCAGATAACGGGTTGGCGTTTAATAATAAAAAAATTAAAAAAAAAATGTAAAAACAAGTATTGCAGCAACAAAGACTTGGTTGCATTAAAGGGCCTCACTTGCACTAATGACTTGTCGCATGCAAACTAACAGAATCATACATTTAACATCGCATGGAATGCTTACGGGTCGACCCATGCCTGTACCATATTGCAGAGGTTGATTGATTAAAATTGATTGATACAAAGGACCGCCTATAGAACAATTGCAAATGGAATTAAGAGCTTATATGAGGAAACTAACTGCAAAATGTAAAGCTATATATTTACAGGAAAAAAAGAAAGCAGCCCAGTGAGGAGACAGAAACATCTTGTCCAGTTGACCAAGGTGACCAGGTGTATCTGAGGGTATTCAGGACCATGAGAACCAATGGACAATAAAGACTGGCCTGATAAATCAAACTGGAGGTTGCAAGCATTGGAAGTTGATTCAAGTACCTCCAATGAGGACGAAGAAGATGAATGATGAGCCTAACCCCTCCCCAAAGGGCGCAAAGTATCTGGGTTGAAGAAGATGACTACAATATAAAAAGAACTTTTGATAGTATAATGTATGATTTGATGTTTGATTATACTACATAACTGTGACAACCACAGGCAAGGCTGAACAAATTGCACACTCACGCTTATAACAATGTACTGATGATAAGACATAGGAATTAGGGAAATTAGAATCTTTTACTCCATTCCATAAAAAGAAAACAAAGCAAAATCGGGAAGGAGATGTTTGGTTCTAATATTCCTCCGGAGTGTGGTTGCATAATCTAGTCATTGGTAGTGAAACTGAGTGACTTATTTTAAGTCATTAGGTAGCATAACTGAAAAAACTGGATTCTGAAACCTACACATCTGGGAAAAGGTTAGTAAAGGTGGGGCTAAGTTAAGCCCCAGAGGGGGGAATGTAGAAGATTTTATTAGTTAAAAATTAGCAGTTTAAGGCTAATGAAAAGACACTATTATGTTCAAATGTGTAATGATGTTTCAAGGGTGGTCAAATGGTTGCTGACTGTGGTTAAAAGTGTGCTGACTTTGAGAATGCCCTTTAGAAGGACAGGAACAGAATTAGAACTTAGAATGTGGTAATATGTGAGCCAGGGGGTTGTTACCATGTTAGGAAGACAACAGTGGTTACCAAAATAGGAAGACAACTATGGTATATATATGACAGAAAATTCAAGTAGCAGGAGGGCCGGTGGCTGACGGCCCTCCGGCTTCATTGCTGTGTTTGGTGTGAATAAAGCCTTTTCTGAAATCTTTAATCATTTGCAAAGTAATTTTTATGGAAAGAGAATTCTTCAACAACAGCTGTTAACTTTGAAATAAACAGGCTGATCATCCATTGTTTTTGCACTTTCTTCCCAGCCTTCTCCACTCTCACTATCCTCAATGTTGGGACCACATGGGGTAAGTGGACATTCTACATCCGCAAAGTACTGCCACATGGCTGAATCAAAGTCCCAGCAGTTCTCGGCAGTCCAAAAGCAGATGGAGGCCATCAAACACATCCTGCCCCGGCGTGACACCACTGGCACCAGGCCACCACAAACCCCCAGTCTGCTCATCGCCGAGGGCATCCCCCTGTGGTGTATACACCTGCTCTGGAGCAGCCAGAAGTAACATCTTGACGCAGCCCATTCTTCAGGCCGCCGCTAAGCCTTCCAAGTGTCCATCTAAGCGGCCCTGAGACAGGCGATATTAGGCATGGTCTGGCAATGAGCGACACTATGCTTCCTCACTCCCAGCCCTGTCGTCCAGTTCAAGGACGCCCTGCTTCCTCGCGCATCTCTGGCCACCCCCTCACAGGACCCTTGGAGCAAGGTAAGTGTCACACCACACTCACTGCCTCTACTTCAGGATGCAATGCTTCCCTGGTTGGGCCCCAGTGTCTCCATTTGCTGCCTCTCCACGTGTACGTCGGTTGTCCCCTTGGTGCCATTCACACATCTCGGAGCCTGGATAGTGCTTCCCAGCCCATCCTGCTAACTCATTCGGCCATGCGATTCAGTTCGCCAGGTGTCCCCCCAGGTTCAGCGGCATTCTCTTTACCTCTGAGACCCTTGGTCAGACCTTGCCTTTTCTATGGGCTCACGTGACACATCACATATCAAAACACACAAGCCATCTCCTTCTCTGGATTCAGCAGCGACCCAGGTCACTCCGTGCCATTTATATTCCAGGCAAGCTCAATCGTGTGCCTGACACGCTATATATATTTTGTCTTTATCTTCACTTTCTGTATCACCAAATCCAGGTGGTTCAATAACAGTGAGAGAGAATGGATTGTCCTGCACATAAACCTCATAAACAGTCACTTCTGCTGTATGAGACTCAGCTTTCTCTGATACCTCGGCCACCTCCAGCCAAATCTTTACAACACCCATGATCTAGTTGAATATTGCATCGATGAGGGAGGACTTTCCTGTTTCTCCAACCATCATTATGACTTTACAAGGTTTGTCTTAATTTTTTAAAGGTGACCTTGGGGTTCATGAAACACACCTGTAAATAAAAAGGCATTATATTATATTATAGTCATGAGAGAGGAAGAGAAGGGCTACAATATCAAAGGCGTGAGCCAATGCCAGCTAGGGAGATGGACAAACAGGGAGGCCGCCATCGACAGGGTCGTGACATGGGCCGATTTGTGGAGGATGCCTCAGGCAAGGCTAAGTTTCCAAGTCCTGCAAAAATCAGCTGAAGTCATCAAGTGGAAACCAACAGGGCCAGCCCAGCAACATCTCATGGTCTGAACCAGTTTGCAAGGCAAGGTGGTGAGGCACTAAGCAGCACCACAAAGGAGTGGTCCCTGCTGTCACCCAGAGGCAACTGGGAGTTGAGAGCTGATCTTCTGAAGTTCCCACAGCAGATCGCCGTAACCTTCCTCCAGCCAGACATCGTGCTCTGGTGTACTATCATAAGAACAGCTATTATGGTTGAACTGACTGTGCCATGGAAAGACGGTCTGGAGTCTGCTTTTGAGAGGAAGAAGGAGAAGTATGCAGACCTTTCAGCTGCGTGCAGAGGCAGGGTGGAGTGCTTTCAGCTATACAGTGGAAGTCGGCTATCTAGGCTTTACTGGAACTTCCACACAACGGCTCCTGAATTCTCTCAGTGTCAGAGGCGCCAGTTTGTCAAAGGCACTAAAAGATCTGGCAGAGGAGGCAGAGCAAGGGAGCTTCTGGCTCCGGAGAAAGGACAAGGTGTGGGGGAGAGAAGGATCCTACGGCTGGCTGAAGGGGGCGGTATGAAGATGTCCCTGCCGCTGTTTCACCACCCAGAGATGTTCCAGGATTAAAGGAGCGAAACATCAACAATGGGTGGTGCATCAGGCAGAAATGCCTTGCAGTTATTTCTGCTCACAACTAACTAAAGGTTTTTATTTTTTACAGTTGTAATTTACAACTATTTATATATTATAAACAATTAAACAATAAAACATTTACTGGCCCAATTATATACACTTGTAAATCATTTACGTGTAAGGGGTTCGGCTGACAAAAAAAAAACATTTATTGCCATAATGTTGATTACCTAAAAAAAAAAGAAAGAAAATGGAAAAGGTCAAGTTTACGGTGAAGCACTTTGACTGGAAGTAAATATGAATGATTTTTGTTGTTTTTGAGGCTTTAACAGCAGAATTGTGAAGCGTATCATATGTATAAAAATACTAATGTTCGTTCTTGTTAACTTTTCTCATTTTATTTATGCTGAGGAAGCTGAAGAGTCGCTCATCCTTTTTGCGGCTGTTTTAGGGTTTTTTCAACAAAGTTGTAAAACTGGATATAACTTTACACAGAAAAGCTTAGCGAATAGCAAGACATTTCCCCCACTAAAATGTTAACAAGCTTTTAGAACTTTAAATTTAGCACAAGAACAATTGCTGTGCATATTTGTGTACAGTATTCCTGTGATAAGGGCTCATTCACTGTCAAAGTTGTCGCAAATGTGGATGGCTGCCCCTGGGGTGCAGCTATAGGCTTCATGGGCCCAGAACTGACAACATGCACACCTGACCCACACTTATTCCGACCATGAGTTTCCAAAGTGTTCTATGCACACAATGCAGAAACATTTTAATGAACTGTTATAACTATTCCCACGCCAAAGCAGCCATAACACAACTAACTGTTTTAGCGTGTGGGTTTGAAGTTATCATGACAAAAACTAGCCGTGTTACACTCCCCGGTCTCCCCTACGATTAAGGTGGAGCGCTAAAGCGTGCATACATAAGTAAAGTGGAGGCGGAGAAGCAAATGTTTGCTGCTATCTAGGGATAGGCCATTATTTTAACGTTTTAATGGATTGCTAATGTAGAAGTATATTTAGCATGCCCATGCATGTATTACACAAAACTATACACTAGGGGGTAGAATTGTGCTATATATAAAGAGAACCCCTAAAAAAATATATTCCTTGATCACATTTGACAATAATGACACTCATTTATCTTTTGTCAAATATCTCATGAATAGCATTCATGAAAAGATGCACATACAAACAAAAGACTAATTTTCAAACATGTTCCAGTTTTTAATAAAACAGTTTTTTTTTGTTTTGTTATTTTAACAGTTGTAAGGCATCATGCATGAAAAAGGCATACAAAAGCATATGTACCTCCTTCCTAAAATAAAAGGTTGAATTACATTATTGTGCAGATTAAAAATATAATTCTTTACAAATATATGGAAGAGCTGACAGTCAATCCAAATAAAAGGATTTTATCATGGCGAACACAACCTGCACTCACAGTATTTCATTGTAAACATAAATTCAGCCAAAGAAAGAAACATTAGTTCATGCTTTGACATTAAGAAGTTTTATCAGAAAGCATGCAACTGAGTCTTAATATGATTTTCACAATGGCGACATTCATTAAACACAGAGAGAGAGAAAGAGAGAGAGTGATATTCTATAATTCTTACAATAATAACGGTTAAGAAATATGATAATGTGGCTACTAACAGACGAACAAACAGACAGACAGACGTAATGAAGAGTCATAAAAATCCCGTCCCCGTGTTGTCCTGTAGAGGGTAGTAGTGACTAGTCTCTGTTGAAGACTGCATGGGGAGGGACGTTTGGCGTTTGGCACAGGAGAGTGCAGGCGTGCTTGTGTTGTGCTATACCACGTTGAAGACCATTGACAGATACTGCTCGTACGACACCTGGATCCAGCCGTCCTGGTCTGTGTCATATCGCCGGAACACGTCAGTTAACCTCTGTTTAAATATAAACATACCCAATCAGTTTTAGGTGTACAACACTGCATTATGAACTGTTCCAAACCCTTTTGACTTCCGTTCTTCTGCTGAACACATAAACAAGACTGTGATTTTCTAATTACAATGAATTGGGACTCAAGTGTTCAAGCTTAAAAAAGGACACAAAAGCACCATTAACGTATTATAAACGTGGTCTATGTAAGTCAAGAGCAATGTATTCCAAGTCTTCGAAAGTTAAACGATAGCTTTATGTTAGGAACAGACTAAAATGTAAGTTTATCGTTCATAATCTTCCCCTCCTGTAAACTGAACCACTGTAACAGGAACACTGAATCAGAGCATTGAACTCAAGAACCAGATCAGACCAATTCATTAACAAATGTGACCAAATGTCTGAATTAGTTTAAGCCACCATAGTATAAAACTTATGTATGTCACCATTTTTGAGATTCATATGCCAATTTTTTATATTATCACAACACTGTTTAATATCAAGATGTGCATTCACAGGGCTAATATTATCAATGAGGCGATATTCATAAGACATCACATATAAAATAAAATATTAGACTCTGAATGAGATCAGTGAATGACACCATTACATTACATCTTTATTTCAGAATTTCAGAAAGGAGGGGTTTAGAGAGACTGACTCTTCAAAAGAACCATTTTCAGAAATGAGGTTATATGCACATAATGAGAATATTAATGAGAAAAGTTTTTTTGACCTTGCAAGCATGTAAACCTATTGTAAGAGCCCTCCAAAACCAGGAACCTTTAAAGGGGTCATGAATTGAGAAATCAACTTTTCATTCAGCTTTTGATATATAAAAGTTCATCGTGATATAAGAATATCCTGTAAGTTTCGGAGCTGAAAACGTCCTTGTTAGTCAAAGAAAAGGTTCCCTTTCAGTCGGTCACGTTCGACGTACGTCGGAACTGACCGACGAATTGGGATCTGTTTCAGAGACCAATCTACTTCGAGTGTATTAAAAACGAGCCAATGGACATTGGCATGCGGTGCACGCATTCCACGCGCCGCCCCGCATTGCGGGTATAAATACGGAAGTGGAAGTACCGCATATTGCTTTCAACTTCGGAGCCGAGCTTTCATGCTTCCTGCGAAGAGTGTGTTCTACGAACGAGTTTCAAGACATTACGAGAGAAGATCAGCTTACCTGTTCCTGTGTCGGTGTGACGGTGCTGTACAGCGGTGGTCGCGACCAGAAGTGAAACTGTTGGTTCGCTGGGCGTTTCCCTCTGAGTGCTTACAGCGGGCTTGCACCTTTAAACCGCTGTAAGCCGCGGCTATTCCCCTGTGTGCCTCGGCACGTTCGGAGCGGTTTTCTCTTCTCTCTGTCACTAAAAGAGCAACACGGTTTGACCCTGCGTCTTTTTCAAGATGTCATTCAAACCGTGTGTTTCTGGATGCGGTTGTTTCCTGTCCTCATTTGACGGCCACGATCTCTCTCACATATAAACATGTGTGATTGCGTTCGTGGGTGATCCATGCTCTCTCAGGAGAGCATGGTCACGTCGGCGCGTTGTTCGTCTCACCTTTCTCGTAAGGGTTGAGCGTTCAGCGCGCCGTGTGCCGTCTCGCGCCGGCTGATAGCGGGGGTTGTCACGGCAACCCAGCGCGTCACTCGGCGCTCTGATGCGCGGTCGAGACTATGAAACCTCAAACGGGGTTGAGTCCCTTCACTTATTCCCCGATCTAGTTTCTTTTCTGGGGCTCCAGAAAAGGATTACTTTGGCTAATAAGCGCTGGTGACCTGAGGATTACAGTGGGGCTTCCCCGCCGAGTACATCTCTTCGGGCCCCCACTCCTCTATCGCATCACGAGCGTGCTGAGACTTTGTTTGTGGGTGGTTCATGTTCTCTCACGAGAACATGACCACGTCGGCGCGTTGTTCACCTTGCTCTTTCATATGGGCTGGATTGTTCAGCGCGCCGTGTGCCGTCAAGTCTGACGGCCACGCTCATTGTCTCACATGCCTGCTGGTAGCTTACAGATGGGATTGCTGGTCCTTTAAAAAAAAAAAAAAAAAGGGGATCTAGCGTTTCATTTGGCGCTCTGGCGGAGGACAGATGTCAATTGCTGCATCGGAGAGAGGGCTGTTATGCGCTGGAAATGATAATGCTGAGTTTCCCACTATAATGGTGTGTGCTCATGCTGAATCAGATTCAGAGTTGACAGCAATGCTTTCCGGGGTGGCTGCCCGGATGTGCATTGGAAAAATTTAACAGCATGGAACTATTTGGTGTCAAAATATGGAACACCAAAAGGGCCATAACCTGTATAAGTTTTTCCCTCTCTCACTGCCCTCTGTCCTGCATGCATGAGGGTAGTCCCGACCCAGGGGTTATGCAGGAACTGCGTGCGGTGATGGACCTCGCTCTCCGGAGTGACGAAAGTCACTGCACGCTCCCTGGGTCAGGCGATGTCCACACCAGTGGTCCAGGAAGCTGGGGCTAAACCTGGCAGATATGCGTGAGCCCGACGAAGTTCGGTTCCTCATTGCCCCTGTCTGTCAGGCTGGCCTCTTCGGCGACGCCAACGAGAACTTCGCCCAGCAGTTCTTGGTGGCCCAGAAGCAGACAGAGGTGGCTAAAAAAAAAAAAATAATAATAATAATAATAATAATAAAAAATAAAAAAAAAATCTGCCCCGACGACCAGCTGCTGCCTACACCCAGTCGTCGGCCGCAGCACCTCCATCTGCTTGTCGTCGAGGGCGCCACCCTGCGTCCGCCTCCACCCAGGCAGCAGGTGGCCGGGCGCAAGGGAGGTGCCCAACCCGTCCAGGGTCCCGCGAGCCTGCTAGCAAGCACAAGGGCAAGCGACCCTGAAACGGGCAGCCCAGCGAGAGAGGAATTGCTCGGGGAGACGGTGTCCGCACCCCGGAGGAGGACCGGGGGGGAGAATATTTTTTTTGGTTTCGGTCCTACCGCTGGCTCCCCGGAGTCCAGCGGTACCCACATTCTCAGAGCAGTTCTTCCCTCCCTGAGCCCAGAGAGGGACAGGTTGGCAGTGTGCGACGCCCCCGGGCCTTGCCACTCCTTTCCTCCCCTCTCACCCCTCGCCAGGGGGCAGCAGATTGGGCACCGAGGACGCCCCCGGGCCTTCTCACCCACTCTCTGCCCCACCTGGAGTATTCAGGCAACACTCCGGGCCGCCTCCGGGCCTCCCGAGTCGGGTCTGAATACTCCACCTCGCTGCCTCACCCCGGGTACGTCTGTGGTGCCGTTGATCCCGCTAGTTCGGTCTCTGGGGGCCTGGCTAGGTCTCCCCAGGCCGTCTCGCTGGCTCATCCGTACCATCAGACTCGGCTATGCGATTCAATTCGCACGCCGGCCTCCCAAGTACAGGGGCATCCTCTTCACCTCCGTGCGGAGCAGCGATGCCCATGTCTTGCGGTCCGAGATCGATGTCCTGCTGGCGAAGGGCGCGGTCGAGCCGGTTCCTCCTGCCGATATGAGGTCGGGGTTCTACAGCCCCTACTTCATTGTACCCAAGAAAGGGGGTGGGTTAAGGCCAATCTTGGACCTGCGCATTTTGAATCGGGCCCTGCACAAGCTCCCGTTCAAGATGTTAATGCAGAAACGCAATTTTCAGTGCATCCGTCCCCAAGATTGGTTCGCAGCGATCGACCTGAAGCCCTTCGGGCTGTCCCTGTCGCCTCGCGTCTCCACGAAAGGCGTAGAGGCAGCCATTGTTCCGCTCAGAGAACGCGGCGTTCGCTTACTCAACTATCTTGACGACTGGCTTATTCTCGACCCAGTCTCGGGAGCAGTTGTGCGAACACAGGGACATGGTGCTCAGTCACCTCAGCCTGTTGGGACTTCGGGTCAACCGAGAGAAGAGCAAACTCTGTCCCACGCAGAGGATCTCTTGTCTCGGTATGGAGCTGGATTCGGTCAGCCGGACGGCGCGCCTCACTCCGGAGCGCGTCCGGTCAGTGTTGAACTGCTTGAATACGTTCAAAGGCAGGACAGCGGTCCCACTGAAATTATTTCAGAGGCTCCTGGGGCATATGGCATCTGCAGCCGCGGTAACGCCGCTCGGATTGCTTCATATGAGACCGCTTCAACGCTGGTTGCACGACCGAGTCCCGAGATGGGCGTGGCAGAGCGGTCAGTACCGGGTCCTAGTTACTCCTTACTGTCGCCAAACCTTCAGTCCGTGGTCAGACCCCTCGTTTCTCCGGGCCGGAGTGTCCCTAGAACAGGTGTCGAGGCATGCTGTGGCCTTCACGGATGCCTCATCCACGGGCTGGGGGGCCACGTACAACGGGCACGCAGTTTCGGGTCTGTGGACGGGGCCCCAACTGCGTTGGCATATCAATTGCCTAGAGTTACTGGCGGTACGTCTTGCCCTGGCCCGGTTCAAGAAACCGCTTCGGGGCAAGCACGTACTGGTCCGTTCGGACAGCACTGCGGCCGTTGCGTACATCAACCGTCAGGGTGGTCTACGCTCCCGTTGCATGCTCCGGCTCGCCCGCCATCTCCTCCTGTGGAGTCAGAAGTTTGTGAGGTCACTTCGTGCCATTCACATCCCAGGTGCGCTGAACCAGACAGCCG
This sequence comes from Gobio gobio, assembly GCF_949357685.1. NCBI lineage: Eukaryota > Metazoa > Chordata > Actinopteri > Cypriniformes > Gobionidae > Gobio > Gobio gobio. The sequence continues at coordinate 19,707,492 of NC_137119.1, forward strand.
ACGAGCTCTCTCGCCAGTCGACACCTCCGGGCGAATGGCGACTCCACCCCCGGAGCGTCCAGCTGATATGGGACCACTTCGGAGTTGCACAGGTAGACCTGTTCGCTTCTCCGGACTCGACCCATTGCCAGTGGTACTACTCCCTGACCGGAGGTACCTTAGGCATAGATGCACTGGCGCACAGCTGGCCCCGGGACCTACGCAAGTATGCGTTCCCCCCAGTGAGCCTTCTCGCACAGACACTGTGCAAGGTCAGGGAGGACGAGGAGCAGGTCTTGTTAGTTGCGCCCTACTGGCCCAACCGGACCTGGTTCCCAGAACTCACACTCCTCGCGACAGCCCCTCCCTGGCCGATCCCCCTGAGGAAGGACCTGCTTTCTCAGGGGCGGGGCACTCTATGGCACCCGCGTCCAGACCTCTGGAATCTCCATGTCTGGTCCCTGGACGGGACGCGGAGGTTCTAGGTGGCCTACCACAAGCAGTGGTAGACACCATCGCTTCAGCTAGAGCCCCCTCTACGAGGCGCCTCTACTCTCTGAAGTGGAACCTGTTCGTCGAGTGGTGCTCTTCCCGCCGGGAAGACCCCCGAAAGTGTTCGATTAACGTTGTGCTTTCCTTCCTGCAGGATGGGTTGGATCGAAGGCTGTCTCCCTCCACCCTCAAAGTGTACGTCGCAGCAATAGCGGCGTATCATGATGCAGTAGACGGTAAATCCTTAGGTAAGCACGACTTAATCGTCAGGTTCCTCAGAGGTGCGAGGAGACTAAATCCTCCTCGTTCTACCTCGATACCCTCTTGGGACTTAGCCCTGGTGCTCAGAGCACTTCAGGGTCCCCCATTTGAGCCTTTGCAGTCTGTTGAGATAAAAATCCTGTCCATGAAGACAGTTCTCCTGATTGCATTGGCTTCAAGAGGGTAGGGGACCTGCATGCACTCTCGGTCGACGAATCGTGCCTAGAATTCGGGCCGGCCAACTCTCACGTTGTCCTGAGACCCCGGCCTGGATATGTGCCCAAGGTTCCTACCACTCCCTTCCGGGACCAGGTAGTGAACCTGCAAGCGCTGCCTTCGGAGGAGGCAGACCCAGCCCTAGCTTTATGTCCCGTCCGCGCTCTTCGCGCTTACGTTGACCGGACTCAAAGCTTCAGATCCTCACAGCAGCTCTTCGTCTGTTACGGAGGTCAGCAGAAGGGAAAGGCTGTCTCCAAGCAGAGGTTGGCCCACTGGATAGTGGATGCCATTGTCTTGGCTTACCAGTCCCAAGACGTACCTTGCCCGTTCGGGGTGCGAGCACACTCAACAAGGAGTGTTGCTTCATCCTGGCCGCTGGCTCAAGGTGCCTCGCTGACAGACATTTGTAGAGCTGCGGGCTGGGCGACACCTAACACGTTCGCTAGATTCTATAGCCTCCGTGTAGAGCCGGTATCTTCCCGCATCCTCGCCCCCAGTGGCCAGTAGCGCTAAGTGCCCGTTCTAAGTGTCGGCTTGCAACGCCACTCCCGCCCTCTGGGCCGGATACGTGCGTCTATCTTCTCCAGTTGTGTTCCCCGGAAACGGCTAACCCTGTCGAGCTCCTCCGTCACCCCTGCAGTGCCAGACGTCGCGGCCGTCTGGCGCCAGGCCTGCACCCGTATGCTTGTGGAACGTGTGTGTAGGCTGGGTTCCATATGTTGCGGTCCCCTCACGGCTACCCCATATGTGTATTCTCCACGGTATCTGCTACCCTGCTCGGTTAGCCCCGTGTCTTCCCTCGACAGAGCCCGCTCTGTCATCTCTGGGATGTGTTCTTCCCCCCCTGGGATCAGGTTGGGTCCACCCCAGAGATTTTCCATAGTTGCACTACCCTAGGTTAGGTTAGTCCTGATGCGTATTTCCACCTCTCCTTCCATTGAAGGATGTGGCTCCGCAGCGTGCCATCTCCCGAGACGGGCACGCTTTCCCAGCGTTATCCTATAGTCACGCTGAGTGGGTCTTGCAGGAACAGCAGTGACTGTCCTTCCCTGCCGGGAGCCCTGACTCCCACTCCAACTTAGGAGTGGTCCAGCGAGCTCAGGCAGGGCGCTGGAAGGGCCAGCATCCCTGGCGTTTTGGTAGGGATCCCAATTCGTCGGTCAGTTCCGACGTACGTCGAACGTGACCGACTGAAAGGGAACGTCTCGGTTACGTATGTAACCCTCGTTCCCTGAAGGAGGGAACGGAGACGTACGTCCCGTCGCCAGGTGCTGTGCTTCAGCTGAAGGCCCGAGCCACTCTTCTCGGCTCCTCAGTTGAAAACAATATGCGGTACTTCCACTTCCGTATTTATACCCGCAATGCGGGGCGGCGCGTGGAATGCGTGCACCGCATGCCAATGTCCATTGGCTCGTTTTTAATACACTCGAAGTAGATTGGTCTCTGAAACAGATCCCAATTCGTCGGTCAGTTCCGACGTACGTCTCCGTTCCCTCCTTCAGGGAACGAGGGTTACATACGTAACCGAGACGTTTTATTGACACCATGCCCAGAAAAAGCTTGATCTCAGAATGTGCCAAGCTGTGACGTCAGAGTGTGGTGAAACGCCGCCTCAACAGAAGAAGATGTACGCCTGATTCTGTAGCCCCATCTACGCCTACATGGAGCTAAACGGACATGCCAAAGACAGCAAGATATAGCGCTGTGCCTGGTTGTGGAAGAACATGGTCGCTGCATAAGCTTCCTTCGGATTCTAATATTAGGAATGTGTGGTTGAACTTTATTTTTAATGAATATCCAGCTCACGTGGGTAAGACATTGCATGTTTGTTCCTTCATTTCACCATGGATTCAATTGTAAACAAGAGACTGGATTTGCAGACAGGATGAGATTACATGAATGAATGAAACAACACATGAGAGTAAAAATTTTTTTTTATATGTGCTAGTATTGCATTGTTACAGATCGTTTGATATCTATTGATTATGTGTACATGTCTAACTGAACATAACTTAGCACGCTGTCACAGGCTGGAGAATCCTTTATTTGAGGTATTGTTGGTTCATTGTGCTGCGATTCGTGATCAGACTCTGGACATGTATGGGCCAGGGCTCGCAAAGCCCAACGTCCCGGGGCTATGTGTTTTCCAGACGGGCTACCAAAACGTAAGCACGTCGGCAGGCCGGTGATTCTTAGGGTGCTTTCACATCTCTAGTTCGATTAATTTGGTCTGAACCAAGGGCAAACAATTATACATTGTAGCATGTTTCAGCTTTTTTGGTTCCTTTTCACACCACACTGATTGCTTTGGTCCGAACCAGTTGAAACAAACCAAAATGCCAATTCATGATCTCTTTAAAATAGCATAATAGGGGCACTTTAATCCATTTTTAGGGCCAGATTTAAACAGGGCAAATTAGCTATTGTGCTTTTTTTGGGCGGTAAATAATGACGCAAAACATCACCTTGCGCGATTCATTTAAATACTCTCCTCTCATACATTTTGCACCTGAAAGGGAAACTCCTACAAATGCATATGCAATAAGGTCAGCCGCAAAAATAACTGTGTCCATGCCTTTTCAGTGCTAATTTATCACTGCGTGTCTCTATCGTAAATCCTGACTAGGGCTGCACGATTTGGGGAAAATATCTAATTGCGATTATTCTGGTTAAAATTGCGATTTAGATTTAAAATGCGATTATTATTATTTTTTTATTTTTACAAATGAAAAGTGTGTATATAACATTTTGTGTTTATATGTTAATATAGCTAATAATTATTATTACGATTATTATTATTGCTTAGTAAAAATAAGAAATATTACTATTACAATAACATTTTCATTATAAAAAATTTAAAATAGCATTTAAGAATAAATATAACGGTATAATAATTATTATTATTATTATTATAATTATATTTTACTAGAAAACCTATTTTACAAACAACATGGGGGTTACCTGTTAATATGCAGACAGCCTATGACTCAAAATCATTAGAAAGGTCTAAGGATTTATTGTAAAAAATATATATATTATAAAAATCTGTGCTTTTTATCTGTGATATCAATTTCTTAAAGTCTATGTCTTTAATATGAAATATGAGCCTATTATGCATCCACTGTGGGGATTAAAACTCCTGTACATTGAAGAAAAACGTATGGATTGTTAAACTTTTGGGTAGAAAATAATAAGAAGAAATACTTCTAAATAAATCTATAATTCATACTGGAAGCCAGAGAGCGCCCTTGAGCAGAAACTCCACATTTGCCTCAGAAGAAGTAATCATTGTTTTCAGGAAATCCCTAATGTGAAGCGCTGTAGGCTGAAAAAAATTAAGATAGAAACGCTTTGACTGATTAATAATAAACATGAAGATAATACTTCTGCGACAAGATATGGTGTATTTGAGTTCTTCAAGCCTTCTCTGGTATTTTCATAATAATAAAGTATGCAGTGCTGATTGACATTCTGTGATAAGCCACATCAGCTCGACTGACTATATGAAGTGAGTTAAAACGTGTTATTAAACGTATTTTGTAGGACAACAGGTTTATGAACACTTCACACTGCTAGTTTGTGAAGATGTTTGACACGTTGCTTTTTTAAAAGCACGTTATAAGCGACTCAAACTCGCAGTGCTTTCAGACGGAGCAGCGTTTACTACTGATCACAGAGCCGCTCTTCACTGACACGCTGGGTATTTATTTATTTCATTAAAACCGCAGCCTTTGCGCTTTCATAATCGCACATAACCCAAATCGTGATTGCGGTTCGATTTCGATTAATCGTGCAGCCATAATCCTGACAGTAGTTTTTTAACGCAATAAGAGGGTTTGCGCTGGCGCAAGCTGTTAGTAAATCTGGCCCTTAGAGTATAAAACTCAAAATGTGTTTCTGGGTAAAAATGGCTAAAAATAAAGAAGCAGCTTACAAATCATGCAGACTGGTCAGTCGTTTCATTGATCTGATTCTTAAGAAATATTAATTCACGAAACATACATTCATCTATCATGAACTCTTCATTGATAGATGATTCAATGGCAAATGTCAAGAGTGTCTGCAAATAAGAACAAACATTTTCTTTGTTGCTCCCACAAAGCTATCAAACAATATCTAAAAATTATGAATATAACGCACAACTTGCATGGACCACTTTTATGGTATGTTTAAGGTTCTTTTTGTCATTGCGGAGTTTGACAGTCCAAGTACCCGTTTACTTTTATTATTTTAAAAAGCATGGGCAGGATATTCTTCAAAAATTCTCCTTTTGTGTTTCACAGAAGAAAGGTTTTGAAACAACATGAGGGTGTTAATATACAGACAGCATTTTCGTTTCTGGATGAATTGTCCTCATAAACAAACGGCAAATGTTGCATATAACACAGACCATTACCTGTAGTACAATACAGCACTGAATGAAGTCATCAAAAGCCACTTGGCCTCTCTTCTGACGGTCAAATTTCTCTATCAGTGTGTTGTAGAACTGATCTGAAAGACGATAACCTGTGCAAAGAGAGAAGTGTTCAAAGTTATCTCAGAATTTTCCTCAAGGGTGACATTAATAATTTTCCATCAGTGGTTCCATCAGTTTATTTGTCCTTCCTCTTTATTGGTTTTGTGCATCAATGCCCCTGCCTCTCATTCCTACAGGATTTTCTCTTAAACACCTCACTGAATGCATCTATCACCTCCGGCTTTCCATTAATAGCAGTCAATAAGTAAGCATTACGAACTCACCAAAGCCGGTGAGAGCCTGTTTGAGCTCGGTCTTGTCAATAAACCCTGAGTTGTCCCTGTCGTAGGTGCGGAAGATGTTCTGCCAGTCTGTGATGTACTTCCAAACACCGGCAAACTCGTTGAAGTTGACCCCGCCTTTGTTCTCCCGATCAAACATAGCTGAAAAGAAAAGAAAGCATTTAGGGAATGTTTGGTCACATTTAATCCTTAAATTTCATGATTTATTGTATTACTTTGCTTTTGAGGTAATGCGACTGGTGACCTGCCCTGGATTTGAAAAGATTGAGTACTAGACAGAATCTTTAAAACCATCTGAGATGGAAAAAACAGGAAGAGATGTATCCCTGAATGATCATAATTGAGCTGTTACGATGCCCATGTGTGTTAACTTTAAATGAGCTGAAAGTGATCGACTTATTCTGGTGAAGAATCATTAAACACAGTCAATTATAATCGACTAACTTTCTCAAGAGAAGCTCTGCTGATTTCTGTTGCTTATGACAAAAACCTTCCATTTTCTGAGCTACTTTCAAGGCAAAGGACAGCTACACGCTTCCAGTTTGAGCTGAAACAACTAAACCTTTATAAGCTAAATGTGCTAATAGGAAACGATCTAGGTTGTCATGGAGCTCACAAACAAACAGAGGATTAAGGGACAAAGGAGAAAAGGACAGAGAATGGCTGTTTCTCAATTCTAAGAACGCAAAGAATGGACTTGGTCTTGCCAGGCTACCTTGAAACAACAAACTCGGAAGGACACAAGGACACAAAACGCATCTTTGTGAGAATTGAGAAGTGCTGTGATTTTATGAACATCACAGTTTTCATAACCTATTCAAATATTTACTTATATTATTGTTATCATTTATTACTTGAGCATGAATATTTAATGTTCGCTCCATCAATGACTACATTTACATGTGCCCCAATAATGCAATTATTTCTAATAATCAGAATAAGGTCTTAATGGCAGGAAGATGTTTATAAGACCCGAGCAGAACTCTTCACTCCAGTTTACATGCAACTTTCATTATTCGGATTATTTGCTAATAAGTATGGTTATAGTACACTCAGATAGGTATACAGTATGCATGTTACCGGCCAATCTACTTAAATCAAATTCAAAATACATTTTATGGACGTACTGGATATTATTCGGTGCCGTGATGAACATCGCAATGAATTTCGACCCTCTTGCCAAATTATTACCCCCCTCATTGAAGTCGCTACCTGATTGCCTAATCTAACCCCACCCCTAATCCCAACCCCTCCCCTACTCCTACTCCTACTCCTAAACCTACCATTACTAGGGGGGTAATAATCTGGTAGGGGGGTCAGAATTCGGTACAACACCTGGTTAGCCCACGCTGCCATCGCGTTCTTCGTGCCGTCTGGATGAAGATACAGAGCAGAGATTGCGCAGCGAGTTGTGTTGACAGAGTTTAGCGATTTGGAGAAGAGAAAACTACACACAGCATCCGTGTAGAACCGAGCACTTGCGCACATTGGTTAGAGCAGTAATAATGCAATTAAGGTGTTTACATGCCTGTTTATTGCGATTAAAATTGGCGTACGCCACATACAGTACGTTTACATGGACAACAATATTCCGATATTAACCCGAAGAAACTATCATGTAAACAGTAATTGCTGATTATCTTAATTCGGCTAAAGTCTTACTCAAAGTAAACACAAACCCAATGAAGACATGTGGAGTATTCCTATTTTAGTCAAGTTGTTTAATGCGAATATGGTTATCACGATTGAGCTTAATCATAGAAGTTAGATCGAAGTACTGCGTTTACCTGAGGTAAAGTTGAATCGTAATATTGCCAAAATCCCATTATAATCTCATTATTAGGGTGCATGTAAACACACTGAATGTAAAGATTCTTTGAGTTAAAAAGTACCGCAGGCATTCTCCAGGTATTAGAATTATGCCAAACAAAATGTTTATTTTCATGAGCCGTCGCAAATTTGCGAGCTTTCAGCAGGAATCTCGCTTTAAGGCTTCCGTACATCGTCTGCCACTGATGACTTCTGGGATTTTTAATGTTTTTATTCCCTGAAGTCTGCACTCAATGCATCCTCGATATCAAGAACACATCCGGGTACTTTCATGCATTTTCTGTACTTGCGTTCTTTAGTATTAGAACTGATCTTTGACGGTTGATGATGGCGAACACAAAATCGCTATTAAGCGCATATCGAGAAACAGACAGTGTATGGTTTTGTGAATACAAGACAATAATAATACTCACATATAATTGATCTGACGGTCACTGGGTTGAAAGGTGTCCATGTACCTGGAGATAAAACAAAACAGATGACAATCAGTTTTCATTTAAAACTAAATTATTAAAACAACAAAAGGAAGCATGGATCAATATGCCAGTCATTCCTGTAAGCAAAATGTTGATAAATGCACTGTGACTAGTAGAATACTAGTAAACTAGTATTCTACTTAGAATCTACTATCTAAGTAGAATAGAAATAGAACATTCAGTTAAATATTTATTTTTCAAGTTTGTATCATTAAAAGTAAATCTTTTGCTTATTTCATTACATTGAGTAGATATTTCATCAGTGCCTGATTATTTTCTGTACTAAGGCTCTTAAACCTGTAAAACACTTTTTTTCCCTTGCTGTGTGCTGCTTTTCATGTCAACGGCCAATGGAAATTCAAATAGCATATTTTTATGCATTTCAAACTTTATTATTAGTTTATAATATATTCTATAACATAATTTATACAGGGCTGTTGAATACCTGATTCTGGCGAGCGCTCTGATATTAATAATGCAGTATTTTTATAACAATTCATCAATTATTCCTAACATTAGATAATATATTCCTGTATACTATATTAATGAATTAATGATAAAGTGCAATACAATAGAGGTTACATTAGCAGAAAAGAAAACTTTGGTCAGACTTTATTTGAATGTGTCCTTGTTGCAGTATGACTGCACAATTAAGTACTGAGGAATATTAAAGGGTTCGTTCACTAATTACTCGCCCTGAAAATCCAAGAGCTCTTTGACCCCTCCATATAGACAGCAATTTACTGTAATTACCACTTTCAATGCCCAGAAAGGTAGAAAAACATTGTTTAAATAGTCCATGTGACTGCAGTGGTTCAACCTTAATTTTATGAAGCGACGAAAATACTTTTTGTGCGCAAAAAACAAACAAAAATAACGACTTTATTCAACAATTTCTTCTCGTCTGTGTCAGTCTCCTACGCAGTTTAGGTTGGTCAGCTCCTGCGTCAGCATCACATGCATGCGTCGTGGTGCTCACGTGAACAGCATCGGCCAATGGTAAGCCGGATTTCTGGCATTACTCGGAGGCGTTAGACTGTATTTACTACGTCAGCAGCATAGGAGTCTGACACAGACAAGAAGAAATTGTTGAATAAAGTCGTTATTTTTGTTTGTTTTTTCCACGCAAAAAGTATTCTTGACGCTTCATAAAATGAAGGTTGAACCACTGTATTATCATCAACTATTTTAACGATGTCTTTCCTACCTTTCTGGGCCTTGAAAGTGGTAATTAAATTGCTGTAGGATGAACGAAGGTCTTACTGGTCTGGAACGACATAAGGGTGAGTAATTAATGACAGAATTTTAATTTTTGGGTGAACTAACCCTTTAATTAACAACATTAACTTTAATGTAAGTTTAGGATTTGGGTTTGGTGTTAGTTAGGCTACTTGTTATTATGTATCATTTACTTATTACTATAGTAAATACATGTACCAGAAGTGTAACAAACACATTCAAATAGTAGGTGTTACCAAACCTTTCTGCACCTTTTAAAAGGGAATGGCATTTTAATAAAATATTACGAAAACAAATAATTTTTCTACATTAGAATAACACACACTGGGTAATCATAGATAGTAAAATCAGGAACACTTTTACAATAGAGTAAGTGTAGATTTCATATAATTTTTAAGGCAGCCAGCGGTCAGAACACAGCTGTATAGTTTCTATTTTAATCATGTTCCCCCGTCTCCTTTGAGCTTAATTTGTAATGCCTAGTGAGATCACTAGGGAGTGTCATTATGTTCATAACATGAAGGTAGTGAGAAAGACATTCCACGGACGCTTTAGTAGGCACCTTTTAATGACCTTGAGGAACACACTATATAGTCTATATAGGCCAGTCTCTGATCCCAGCTCAATGCCTCCCTTTCTGCTTTGGCTAAAATAACAATATCATTTGTTTGAGCGTGCTTATCTTAGAACACCTGCAGCACACAGTGGGCGTGCTCGGCGTAACAACACCAGAAGACACAGGAATGAAACGTACAGCTGTAAAATAAAGCCATTCTTCTTCGCAATGCTGAGTCATGGCCTCACACACACTGACAAGAGGCGCTACAAGAGCGAGGAAGGACTTGCACTGGTGAACAATCAGGGAATAATCAGGATGCTCCTTTAGTTAGCGGGACGGGGATAGATGTGAATAGCCCCAGGAAGCAGGAAGAACAGAATGCGGAAAAAAATAACTTTTGTAATGAAAGGAAGTGTGTTCCTGCCAATATTATATATACTATACAGCTGTGATATATATATATATATATATATATATATATATATATATATATATATATATATATATATATATATATATATATATATATATATATATATATATATATATATATGCCACTAAGGTCACCCTGGCCATATTAGGTCGGTTACTAGAAATAGTGTGAAAATCGTGGTGCCATCTCAGAGGGAGAATGGCTGCTAGTGGTAAGGAGGAGGAGGTGGGTCTGAATTCAGGCACAAAGACGCCCCTATGTGCTGCACACTGGCTCCAGTCACAGCACTGCCCACTCCGGGAGAAATCATGGAAACACAGCAACATTCACATCACTCCACTAGACAAATACACAGCCGTCTGCCGCATACAACAACACTGCATATGTTAACACAAGGACTTCTTTTTAAACCATATTCAAGTGACAAATACAGCTGATAAAACAACATTTTATGTTAAGAGACTAGGCTTAGAAAAATATGCTATAATAGGATAAAGGGTAAAAAAATTTACGTTTTGCTCATTTTAAGTGAGGGAATTAAAGGGATAGTTCACCCAAAAATGGAAATTTTGTCATTACTCACGCTGTTGTCCCAAACCTGTATGAGTTTCTTTCTTCTGCTGAAAACAAAAGATAAAAAAAGAATGTTGGTAACCAGACAATTGACGGCACCCATAGACTTAGTATACTGGTATACTGTCTGGTTACCAACATTCTTTAAAATATCTTATTTTGTGTTCAACAGAAACTCATACAGGTTTGAAACAACATGAGAGTGAGTAAGAGATGACAACATTTTCATTTTTGGGTGAACTATCCCTTTAAGAAATGTACTGGAGTATATATTTCTTTTATATGACTTTTTTATTATTAAAAAAACGTACAAACAAAATATTTTTATCCTTATGAAAATTGAATTATGGCTGTTTTCCCTTGAGAATTTCTGAAAAAGCGCAGGGAGGCATACAAACCAGTATCCATTTTTTTGTGTGAAACTGAATAGTCAAGAAGAAACAAAACTTTTTTTTTTACAGAAAATAATAATTTTATTCAGCAACTACGTAATTAAATTGACCAAACGCGGCAGTAAAGACTTTACATGATTACAGACTTCTATTCCAAACTAATGTTGTTCTTTTGAAATTTATAGTCAAAAAAGAATCCTGAAAAAAATGTATCACGGTTTTCACCAAAATATTACGCAGCACAACTGTTTTCAACATGAATAATAAGAAATATTTATTGTGCACCAAATCATCATATTAGAATGATTTCTGAAGGATAATGTGACACTGAAGACTGGAGTAAAAATTTTGCTTTGCCATCACATTTTACAATATTAGTTTTAACTGTACATTAAAAAACAAATGTGAGAATTTTTCCTCATAAATGTTGCTGTGTCAATACATGCAGTTCTGGAGAAAAAAAAAGAACTTCAGATAAACTTCTAATGATAAACTGTCCTCAGGTCAAAGTTGTTTGTAACAGATACTTTTCTACATATCTGATTTGAATACTGTATCACTTTCATCAGGGAAGTTCAGACTATCGTTCTTAAAATCTGATTTAAACCATGTAATGTTGCAGTTGCTAGTACAAAAGTTCACATCAAAGTTTGTATGTGTAATCAATCAGCATTTTGACCTTACATTGTGTTAATTTAATTAGCACTGGTATAGATATGTAAATGCAATATCAAAAGTCTGATTATATATCTGAATCTGACCACACCACAAGCAACCTAAAAACGGCTTTCAGGCACCAAATCACATCTGGGAGAAATAAGTGAGCCTATAAAACAAAGTCAACTACGGCTAAACAGTCCTAACGGCAAGTTTAAATGTTTGTTTCATTTCCATTTATGCTTTTTGAGTAAAATGTATTATGCTCTGGTCAAAGGAGTGAAATTATAATGCAACACGGCTGGAGTCAGTGAACTGGACGGTTGAGACATAGTAAATCACAGCTGCCCACTGCCACTGCTTCACTTCCCTTACAGCAATGACTTCTGAAATAAATCTATGTGAACAGCAGCACACCAGCAAACGCCTAGAGCAGCACTGGAGAAAATCAAGAGTGTATAAATATGTTGAGCCAGCTAAACAACAGAGCTGAGAGGAGACCACTTTTAATGCAAAATAATCAAATAAAATAAGACACCCTGAAAAACAACAGTTAGCGACAAAAGAGGGGTAGGGAACAACAGGAAAAAGGTTTTGAATAACATGTTAGGCCAACATAATGATAATGTTTTTTTTTTAATAATCTATGGACAGGCTACCAATGGATAAAAAAAATTCTATATTTTAATGAATAATTATTTTGAGTTTTTGGTAAATATTGTGTAAAAATGTAAATGTAATTTGTCATTAATGAATTGGGGGAGGGGGGCTATTTCAGAGGAAATGTATTAATATCAAGATATAAAGCTGGAAAATATTGAGAGATGCACACACTCTTAAAGGGATAGTTCACCCAAAAATTATTGTTTGCTCACCCTCAAGTTGTTCCAAACCTGTATAAGCAGGGCCAAATGTGAGTAAAAGTCGGCATTGGCGAGTATACGAAATTTTATATGAATTCTAAAAAAAAATTAATTCTAACAATGCAATGTTGTGACAACATGAACGTGAACAAACGTGAATGAGGCTCTTTGCGGTTGACGGGTCAGTGCTCATTACGACAGTTTCAGCATTTCCAATGTAAATATTCAAGCGCTGGAACACGCGAAGGGGAAAAAATAGCTCTCTTTCAAAACTTCCTGTGCTGGAATGGACAAATTCACTCAAAAATAAAAATACCCATCTTGGCGAGTATCCTAGTAAACACAATCGGTCATCATGTCTTAAAGGGTTAGTTCACCCAAAAATGAAAATTCTGTCATTAATTACTCATGTCGTTCGACACCCGTAAGTCCGTAAGAATATGACGTAGCGCCGGGGTTCGGGAATCCATGAAATGCGCACTTTAACCCCATTTTGAGAACTACGCCGAGACCTAAAGCACGATCAATGTAGAATTCAACAGCTTAGATACGCGCGTCTTCCTCTGCTTGTAAACAAATCGCTTCTGGGTCATGTGTCCGAACGCCGGATCTGCGTCATATTCTCGCGCATGCGTCGTGGAGGCACACACGGAAGACAAGAACAAGTTGGATAACGGTGTTATTTTGATTTTTTTTTGCGCACAAAAACTATTGTCGTCGCTTCGTAAAAATTATTGTAGAGTCACTGTGGTGTGATGGACTTTGTAACGACGTTTTTAGTGCCTTTTATGGGTCTTGGGAGTGTAAATGTACTAAATGCCAATGGAGGCCTATCTGAAGCCTTTCTCAGCCATCAGCTTTCAACAAAAATATCTTCATTTGTGTTCCGAATATGAACGGAGGTCTTACGGGTGTCCAACGACATGAGGGTGAGTAATTAATGACAGAATTTTCATTTTTGGGTGAACTAACCCTTTAAGGGTGTACTCACACTAGGCACGATTGCCTTGTACCGTGCCCGAGCGCGATTGTCCCCCCTCCCCACTCCCCCGCTGGCCTGCACTCACATTGCACTTAACGTACCGGGCCGGAGCACGCTTAAGTCATTCACGATGCAACTTTTTGTTTTGAAGAAGACAGGAAGAAAAGCGCTTTCGCTAATAGACTGCCTAATACATTTATAATTTATGCCGCGCAGCGATTTTCACTTGATTGCACTGCACATATCAGAAGATTATTACAGAGGCAGCTGACTTTGACGGAGGAATTTGCAGCTTTACCCGCAAACTTCAATTCATGTTCATCAATAAGGTGAGAACCAGAACCATTATAAACCTAAATATAATTGAATTAATTGAAAAGTGTATCCAAGTAGTAATAGTTTGGTGTTTGCTGTTGTAATGTTGATAGTAGCGCGCAGCTGTTCCGTGCTCCAGCACGGTTAGCGCTCACACTGCATGCGAACCGCGCCCGAGTCCAACTGAACCGTGCTCTGGCCCACCTCTTCCAAGCGGGCCAGGGCCGGCTAATCGAGCCGCGCCCGAGCACGGTTCGGATCACTCACACTAGTCAAACGAACCGTGCTTTGGTGGTCAAACGCACTCGGGCACGGTTCAAACTGGCTAGTGTGAGTACACCCTCAGTGAACGCAAACCAAAACGCATGATCCGTGCGTACATGCGGTCATAAAGTGACAGGGTCCTAAAAATCCTGCTATACAGTCTGCGTTTTTAATGTTTATCAAACAATGGACAAAGAAAAAAAAAAATCACTCACTGCTCTTGAACTTTAAAAAGCATATGAAGACTATGCAGTGTTATTTATTTGATTAGCCTATCTGTCTGAAGAGCATTGTTTATTTCATTTGTATCTTTGTTGTGTGTTTTTTTTATTTGTGCTATTTTATTACTGACTGTTTGTTTGTCTTTAAAAATATAGGCTATTAAATTTTAATTAGTTAAAGCCACAATATGTAATTTTTCGCCGCTAGAGGACGCCTATTCAAAACAAAGGCGTAGCTTGATGACACCTTGATATCGCAGCGCTGTTTTATCATATTAGATAAATTTGAGTGTGATGGAAGTTATGTTATAATGTTACTCTGTGCGTTCGTTCGGTGGCTACTATGAGACACGGTAAGCTAGATTGATTTTATACATGGTAAAACATGGTACTCGCTGTAAATCAAGAAAACAAGATTTAAACAATAAGACTAACTGTGTTGAGCTATATAACAACGATTGGTTTTCTGTTGATGAATGTCAGTTGCTTACCTGTCTAATAAAATATTAAAGTGTCTTTGGTGTTTCCATGGTTTCTACAAAATAATCGAGGGTAACGCAGGTATGATGTCATTGATAGGCGACGCACAGACTCTGTCTGTGTCCTGGTTAAAATTGCTTAAAATTTCTCTGCATTCAAACATTCTTGGAAACATTGTAAGTCAAAAAAACATATAACTTTGGATATTTTAATCCAAAAATCAAACATATTGTGCCTTTAAGCTAGAAGTTTTAGCTGTGGTTTTGAAATTGGAATAGAGATTTGTGAATTTTCCCTAGTATCTAAAATTTTGGCATCATAACTGCCAGTTTTTGCGTCATGGCTGGTAAAAAATATTTGTGTCCGCGGTAAACATTCTTAAGTCACCAGCCATAGGCAGGTGTGGCAACAAGCTAGTTTTAGGCCCCGTGTATAAGTGTCTTTGTTCTGCTGAACACAAAGGAAAATTTTGTGCAGATCTCGGTCTCCATTGACTACAGTACTATTTTTGTGCTACTATGGTAGTCAATATGTCCCGGGATCTGTTTGGTTAATAACATTCTTTTAATTATACAGGTTTGGAACAATTTGAGGGTGAGTAAATGACAGAATTTTAATTTTTTTAAATTCTGAACTATCCCTTTAAAAATAATGAAAGGAGGTTTTCACAGTGATGTCATTTAAGAACCATTTTTGGGTTTCCCAGTTCTTAAAAAAGTTGTGTGTGAGAAGAACACTTTAGTAATCTGAAGAACCTTTTTACACTATAAAGAACCTATTGTGCAAAATAAAGGGTTCCATGGATGTTAAACATTCTTATAAAGAATGTTGTTAAACATATCTATAAAGAACCTTTATTTTAAGAGTGTTTACTGCAAAGTGCAGACATATAGACAATTTCAGCATCAAGCGTTCAGATCAGACGCCTGGCACGACTGCAGTTTCCCTGAGGTGCATTCAGAGACTCAGAGAACACAGTAATGGACTTTAGCACTGCTGAAAGGCTTGACCTGACCACAGAACCACTGATCTATGAACAGGACACAGGAAGGCTCCAGCCATATAACACGTGGCATGCAATTTCTGTTTTCAAACCTCTACAAAAGTACACTATGTATTTCCAATGGCATACGTCTTCATAATATCACAGGGTCACTACAATGTTGCACAGCTCTATACTTTATGATGCCGTGCCGCTGAAATGTATAGAGTGTGACAATGGCCTATGGTCTATAACACAGCATCGCACTGCAGCAGTGCTGACAGGAACATGCGCTGGGATCATTGAACCGTTCAGCTTAAACTCACACGGCCAACTCTCAAGAACGATAACAGAGTTTCCTGCTAATTCTGCACCTCATTGAGATGAGCACTACATCAACCTTACTGCTCGGAGCAGATAACAGCTTCTGGCAGGAGTGAGAGAACTCTGACCCACTTTGGCAGCAAAGCCATATGCTCATGAAGCAGAAGAGGTTGAGGAGATATTTGACTAAGGCACGTTTCATGAGTAAGGTACACTAAGGTACACTTTGTATTTTTTGCGCCATTGATTTTTTTTAGAGAGAACTATGGAAGCATTGTTTCCAGCACAGATTAAAAAAAGTAAAAAAGGTCATTTATTAGAGCTGCAACAAACTATTATTTTGATGATCTAATGATGATTCAAAACGAATAATTGACTAATCGTTGATTATTTCACTGATTAATCAGTAGAGCCAAGTTATATCTACTCTACCTTCAGGTTTTCCGTCCTCCTCAGAAGTCACCAATAGGGCAACTGCTTCAATGACTGGTACTGTGTTGTTATTAGGGCTGGGCATTGACACAAATTTCACAATTTGACTTCTATCCATCAGCTCGCGATTTAATGCAATTTGATTCAATATTGATTGATTTGGACATATATCAGGTACAATTTTTCTCAAGGGAAAGAAAATCTCTCAACTAATGCTGTAAACTATACAGGGAACCCAATCAGCTGGTACATTAATATAATATTAAAGGTTAAAATTTATTGATTTGTAATTGCATATAATAACAATAACATTATAATACATTTTTAATAAGAGTCAAAATATGAATATGCAATATAACGTAATGTAATACAAATTTTCTAGCTAACTATCAAGTTTATGGCCACTTTTTGGTTTTATGGCTCGTGAGGTAAATGTAATACTGTTTACAAGCTGTTTACACTCAGAGATTACATGAAATATGACACATTTCAGTAAGTTGTACTGGTTCTTTCAACATACCTTCTGATGCTCATTCCTGTTTATTTTGTGCTACAACTAGTAGTAAAAAGAAAGAGATGGATTGGTTCACTTGACGCTTAAACTATACAGTCACAACACATTAAAGAGCCACAAAACCACATTTATGGCTTGAATTTCATAGTAAATTTGACAGAATATATTTATTTTAATGAAACTTTTTCATATCAAGTAACCTGATCTGTCTTGTCAGTTGGAACATGTCAGTGTCCTCTTTGCTGTGTGATGTATTTTTCACTTTCAAATGGACATGTGGCTAGGGGTGTGAATCGTCACTGGTTTCACGATTCAATTCGATTACAATTTTCATGTCAACGATTCAATTTGATATCAAGATGCATCACAATTTTCAATATTACTGCACGTGGCTACATTTTTGTTAAAGGGGTGGTAAACCACGATTTCACTATTCTACTTTAGCTAACGTGTAATGTTGCTGCTTGAGCATAAACAACATCTGCAAAGTTACAACGTTCAAAGTTTAAAGCAAAGGGAGATATTTGCTTTTAAAGAAATCAGTTTCTAAGAACTACAGCAAACGGCCAGTAGGCGACTACACACATTCCTCCAGGGTTGGTGACATCAACAGGCTCAATATTTACATAAACCCCTCCTCCGAGAATATTAAATAAGGGGGGGTGAGGCCATTTTGTATCGCGGCGCTGTTGTGGTATAGTAGGCTGGAGTGTTGTTGCCGCGATGCCAAGGAAACGCTGTTATTTTCATCCGGATTGCAGGTCTGGGGTACTTGCTCTGTTCAGCCTTCATAGGGACGGGGGTGCGTTGCAGAGCGTTTAACATACAGCATGTTATATGCACGTGTGTTTGAGTCAGCGGGGAATCAGGCGCGCGCAGGGCTCCCTGCAGCACATCCACCGTCTTCGGTTTCAATGCCAGATTTGCACAACGTCAGCTGCGTGAAAAAAACACTGCCGGTGCGTGGATGCATGACGCGCGCGCTGCACATTTCACGGAGGACAACACAAACTTCCACAAACTTCGCGAGTTCAATACAGGATATGCACAACGGCTTGTCCTGAAAGCTGGATTTACAAACAGAAGCTGTTCACGGGCCACAACCTGTAAGTCTGATTTATTTTTCATCGATGTGTTTTCCTGTAATAGGTTGTAGCAAGGAAGTAAACAGATGACAACGCTGTTCTGCAAACCAGTCTGTTAAATGCTCATTCATACTTAACGTTATCCGACGAACACCTAACGTTACAAACACTAACGTTAAAATCTCAACAGCGAACCTGGCATTAGTGTAAATGATTCTTTGATTAGTGCTTGTATGTATTGTTTATCTACAGGCATGCTAAACATGGTTCTGTGTGTGATTTGGCTAACTTACTAGTTAAAGCCAGTGCTTAGTGTTTGTTTTGGGTTAGTTCTTGTGACAGATATTTGGCTATAATCGTTCTAAAAATACAAAAGTTAAAGTGCCATTCAGTAGCGGTCATTATAGATCCGCAGTCTTTACTCTTGAGGACTGAACAGGTTCTGCTCGATCATCTTCACTCAAATGTTCTGGGTCTGATTCGGGCTCAGATTGGTATGGTTTTATTGACGCCGTTGTTTCTAACACTGACCAAAGCACAGCCTCCGATAAAGGTAAGGGGCGTGACGTTTCCGACATACGTGCACTAGGCGTTTAGCGAATCACAACACACTGGGCCAGCTAACCAATCTGAGCCCATTGCGTATTTTTGAGGGACTGGCTTCATACAACCCGGAAAGCATCAGACCGTTTTACAAGGAGGGACAGAGCAGTGTAGAATAAAGGTCAAATATATGAAAAATAAGGCAATTTTTTTTAAAACGAAGCATGAACACATGTTACAGTGCACCCCACAAACACAGTCAAGTCTTCAAAAGAATGTGTTTTACCACCCCTTTAATGAACACAAGCAATGAGATATATGAACTGCCTTTTTATTTTATCTGCTTCATCGCACACACACACACATCGCACACACACACACACACACACACACACACACACACACACACACACACACACACACACACACACACACACACACACACACACACACACACACACACACACACACACACACACACACACACACACACACACACACACACACACACACACACACACACACACACACACACACACACACACACACACTGTTAATAGTAGGTGCATTTTTTTTAAATTACGTATTACATTACCCAACGTATGTGACGAATGACGTCTGGGAAACATCAGTAGGCTATAATCAATTATGGTCTATTACTGCATCTATGCAGAATCGTCCAAGTCCGCATTGCGATGCAACGATTAATT
This sequence comes from Gobio gobio, assembly GCF_949357685.1. Classification (NCBI taxonomy): domain Eukaryota; kingdom Metazoa; phylum Chordata; class Actinopteri; order Cypriniformes; family Gobionidae; genus Gobio; species Gobio gobio. The sequence continues at coordinate 19,727,075 of NC_137119.1, forward strand.
TCAACACCCCTACGTGTGGTGTGACAACAAGGTCAATTGCGTGATTCCGAATGTGACAGTTGGCATATAACAAATTTTTTTTATTTTGTTTGTAGTTATGTTAAACTTTCCACACTCTACTGGTTTGTCTTCCTTTGTGCTGTGCTGTGTTTACAGTATTGCGCTGCAGCTGCATTACAGTTTTGCATTACTGTATTGCTGCATTACAGTATTGCGCTACAGCGCCCCACTGGTCAAACTGTGTTATTGCAGGCCCTTATTGTCAAATTGTTGATAATGTCAACTAATCATTTCACCCTACTTTTTACTAGGCATGTGCCGGTATCAAATTTTCATGTTGCGATTAATTGCTAAAGCTTTTTTCAAGGTATATGGTATTATCACGATATTTAAATAAGTTGCAAAAAAAGTGTTGTCATACTATAACAGGTTTAATAACTTTCTTATAACAAAAAGAACCAAACATTTAAATACAATAAATCAATACACAAAAATGTATAAAGTAAACAAATATTTAAAACAGATTAAAGTGCAAAAGAATTCGAAAGAACAATAGGTAACACTTTACAATAAGGTCTCACTAGTTAATGCATTAACATTAACAAAGAGCGGATAGCTACATTTTTACAGAAGTTATTATTCTTTGATGACGTCAGTTAAAGAAAGCAACTGTTAGTTAGTGTTAGCTCAGGTCCATTAAATAATACAGTTACAACTTTTGATTTTAATGTGTTATTAAATGCTGAAATTTACATTTAACTAAGATTAATAAATGCTTAGAAGTATTTGTAATTGTCAGTTTGTTAATGAATGAACTAATGTTAAATATTGGAGCCTTATTGTAAAGTGTGTGACTGAACAACAAAGAATCAGAACATATTCAAACAATATCTAGGGCATTTCATTTAGTCCAGATTAAAATATAAAATGTTTATGTATTTAAGTATTAAGTATTTGGTTATGTGATGAGCTATGTAGCGAATACAGAAAACTGAATGCTTAAAACGAAATGAATGTAGTGCGAGTTTCGTTTATGAGGATTACCGGGGAAACGGCTGCATTTCTGCTGTTCTGTCAGCACCCTCTGCTGTCAGAGAGTGAATGTGCGTCTCCCTCACTCGTTCCGCCATGAGCTCATGCGCATTGGGTTTGTTTACATAAGTGCCTGTTCCTCTGTGTTGTTCATTTTAAACGGTTGATGGGTAACTTATTCTTAAAATGCATTCTAAAAATCTGAATAATTTGTAATAAACAATTATTCACGGTATTTTGAAGTGCCCACGATAACAATATCGTGCATATTCATTAATGTGATATATCCAGTGCTGGGCTGTCAGGGCCATTAGGGCCTTCTCGGCTGGCCCTGACAAAATATAATATTATATTATAATAAAATATTTTTTTCACAATTAAATGAACGTGTCTAAATTCAATTACTGTCTATTTCAGTACGTTACAATTATATTTCCAGAAAGAATGTGGTTAGTTTTTGTGAGGCTGAGCTGTATTTTCATCATCTAAACGCATCACAGCTCCGTGGACCAGCACTAGTAGAATAGCAAGCCTTCAGTTGAAGCTGCCATTTTCCATTGGATCATAACTTTGACTAACGTGGGTCATCAGCCAATCAAATTTTGATGTGTAGTGATAGAACGGCCCAGAGGCCCTGCGATGTGTCGCCAGAATTGCAAGAAATGAGGTCAGAATTGTGAGAATTGCAATAAAATTGTCGCTATTACCTTATGTTATTCTATGGCAGAAACAAGCTTTCATAGATATGTTTGATAAAGTATTAACTAGAATAAAATTAGCCTTGCATTAAATGTACACATCAAATGGTGATTTGGTGATTTAGGCCTGTTCTACTTCAGAGGTCTTGACCTTCTGTGCCACATTTTGCATTATACATTTCCCTCCATTACAAAAAAGAAACATTCCTTATAACTCTCAAAAAATTATATGTCAGGGAGACATAAAAGTAAATCATTTAATTACATTTTCTTAATTTTTACACTAATTCATTGTTGACTGCACTCACCAAGTTAAATCTTCAACACTTTTATCCAAGTTATTATAAGAATTTTTTTTTTTTTTTTACAAATATTATTCTTTGATTTCTGGGAAATATAAGTTTATCAATAACAACAAACCAACATTAGGGCCCAAACTAATGTACAGCTTTATTTGGGATAGACTTGAAATCCCTGTTACTCATTCTGTTACTCATTTTGCTTTGTTTTGATGGTTATGTAATGCATAATTACAAGTAATAATCAAAAACTTTATTTAGACACGTCCCAAATTTTGATAACGGGGTTGCATAAAAGGCAAATATAAACCCTTAGAAAATGAATAGAAAATTAAACAGATCATAGAGTATTTTGTTTGACCCCCTGAGGTCAATCAATATTTTCTGAACACATCATTCATTGACCCATTGTGTAGCCTATTCTTAGAAAGTGCACTGAAATTATCTGGAATCTCTAAAAGTTGCCCGATTGAACGGTATTATGGTTATTTGATGAACGAGAAGAACTTCATTTAGCAACAATACTGTTAACATCTTCCCCAGAGTGGGGAACAATCTTTAAAGATCACCATACAAAATGTGATCAGTGAAATAAATGAAAGACCCATTTGTAGCGGAACAAAATTAAAGAATATTTCCAAATGGAAATATCAGCGTGGCACATTGTGCTAAATCCTACTGCCAAAAATAATAGTGTTGACAAAACCATCAGACGATTGTTGACGTAAAACATTTACTGTGTGTACAAGAAACACGTTTTTCTGCTGTAAAGGAAACCTGGTTCCTTTTATTAAATAAAAGCTTGTCAATGGAAAACTCACACCATATTTATACTTGAGGGCTTTTACTAAATATTCATCTTTTAATCTTTCAACTAAAAAGCAAGAAAAAAGGAAAAAAATGGGGAAAAAAATAAACATACCATTTGATAATGCCTGCTGAAGCTCTGTGTCTGATATTGCCCCGCTCCTGTCTTTATCTACCCTGGAGGAAACAGAAACATTTTTGATCATTTGCTAGCCAAAATAATGTAATTCATGTTAAAAAGAAAAAACTTTTTATAGTGAATAGCTGAAATACAATGAGTTCTAGCGCTGCAATGGGTCAAACAGGAAACAATCTCAGGATGTGGGCCTGGTTAAATGAAACTGAAAGTAAAAGCTTATGTGGCGAACGATTCAGAAACTACATGTTTCAAATATAAAATAATACTGAAAAATACATTCTCTTTTCCTTTGGGTTTCCATATGGCACATTTAAGAAAAAAGTGTCTTGGGAAAGCCAGTTGATTTGATCTTTCATTTGCTCACATATTCATTCATTGATGTAAAGGCGCGGCTCCATGCTGATATTTTTATGATTCATTTCAGTCAAGGCATGTCAGCAATGACTTTAAAGGAGGGAAACTTTGTCTCACGCAGAGCGGGTTGACTATTTCTGCTGTTGGGTGTGTCTTTTCCATTACACATATGCCATAAATCGTGAAAAGGACACGTTTCCATTAAGCCTTCTGAGCTGAATTTAAGGGAATGTTGTTCCATGTGGAAATTAGATGTATTATTTTGGTCTGTTTTGTAATAAAGGGATTACAGTAGAAAAGGATTGGGTTTTACAAAATCCTGTGCTACACCAAGCAATATGCCTTAGCACACCAACAAAACCCCAGTATTTCTAGGCAGCTGAGGGAAAAAAACCCATAGAAAAACAGAAGTGACGGGCTAGAGAGAGGCCTCCTCAATAATTTGGACAGAGTTTAGTCTGGGTCATAACCACAGTAAACTGTGAAAGGAATGTCTTGTTGGCTTGTTTATCCAACAAGACCCTGCCCAACCAGGCAATATTTGAACTTGTGACTCTTATTCACACAAGGAATTCAGAAACAACTGTCAACTTCAGTCACTCTTTATGTGCGAGTGAATTCTGGTAAGGAGAGGTTTGAGAATCATTTGATTTCATTCACTAGCTGGACTGACCAAACGAGAACTTCCATTCAAGGAAAGTATGAACAGGAACATCTGGATCATTGCTGGCTTTTACCTAAATGGAAAGTGGAAAAAGCACAAATGTCTACAGCTTGTGAGTGAGTGGCTTTGGTTTTCCCAGTGTTTCCGTAAGCTTTCCAACTGAGCTTTTTCCACTCACTTCCCAATAACAGCGGCCATCATCACTAGAAGCCAAGAGGCTTTTAAACTGGGGTCCAGGGACCCCAAGGGAGCAACAAATGGAATAGGGGGTTTAGAGATGTAA